>NW_024041262.1:2012876-2612876 GCF_014851395.1 Micropterus salmoides
TTGTTCTAATCTTAGCACAGTCTGTGTTCCTTGTTGGTGTTAGTTTAGTTGTGATCTGTCTGATGGTGTCTGGATTAGTTTGTTATTTTCATTATTCTGATCTGTTACTTCTTACTTTGATATGTTTAGTGTTCAGTACTTGTGTTATGTCTGGTCACCTCCAGTATCTGCCTGCCAGCCAGTCTCTCTGTTTTCCCCTTCTGTCTCTCTGCCTTGTTCACCCTGATACCTGTCACCTGTGTTGCTCCTGCCCTGCTCGTTAGCCCCTATGTATAAATGTTTAGTGTTTCTGTTAATTCCCTGTCTGGTCATTGTTCGTGTTACTCCTTGTCTGTTGTGGCTTCAGTTTCCCTGTCTCCTTCAGTGTTTTGTCCTGCTATTTCCCAGCTCATGTTACTGCCTGTCTCATGGAGTCTTGATTAGCTGTTTGGATTTTTGTTTCATTGCTCATTTGGATTTAATGCCTTTGGAT
Source organism: Micropterus salmoides (assembly GCF_014851395.1). Classification (NCBI taxonomy): domain Eukaryota; kingdom Metazoa; phylum Chordata; class Actinopteri; order Centrarchiformes; family Centrarchidae; genus Micropterus; species Micropterus salmoides. The sequence goes on from NW_024041262.1 coordinate 2,013,349, forward strand.
TTCTCTGGATTCAGCCACTCAGTTGGTAAGTATGCTCGCTTTTACTTTTGGAATAAATCTCTTGAACTGAACCTGCCTGTTTCCCGTGTCTGCGTTTGGGTTCAACCAACCTGTTTCCTGCCCACGAATCGTAACAGAAATAACAAATGTAAACATTTGCGCATTTTTCATTCCTTAGTGTGCTGTACAGTACAACACAGCAAACAACTAATGATTCTGCCCCAGCATCCTGTCTTTGGTCTGGGACAGGCCAGAGACTCTTGTCCTCCTCCTCCTCATTCTCCCTACTCCTGCTCGTCCTCCATCCTCCTCCTCTTCTGGTGTCCTCTACCTCTTCCTTCAGATTTCTCTGGATCCATTGATCCAAAACTGAATGAACTGACTCTGGCCCTTTTTATCTGTCTATTCTAGGTTCTGATTGGTGTGTTATCAATTTTGACTGTTTGTGTCTCCACCTGGGTAGCTGTTGCTGCTATTTGAGCTCGACCTGTGCTGATTGAGTGAACAATATTTAATGTTAGTGCTTTCTCAATGACCACATGGTGTAGGCAATGAGAAATGAAGGGGTTTGTGTTTAGAGAAATGGGTGTTATTTTTTAAAAAATTTAGAAATTTTAGTTCAAAGGCCTGGTTAGTGTTTAACCCTTAAGAGTTCCTTTAAAAAAAACTTAATTGTCCCTGGGCTCCTTCCCAAAAACATTTTTTTTTTTTTTTTTCAACTTTAAACTACTCAATCTTTCAAAGTTACTTCAGCCTGAAATATACATATCAAACATTAATTATGTTTGGGGGATTTTAACCCTTTTAAATGCCATTATGTTTACATAACTCCACTGTTATTTTTATCAAAAAACAAATAATTTCCATAAAAAACAATTCAAGGAATACTTGATTATTATTATCAGGGCCTGAAATGGGTCAGTGATTGGCAGCAAGATTGATTTTGATGCATTGTTTTTTCTGCAATGGCAGATTAAAGTTCATAATCTTAGTTTAGAATGATATATGATCATTTCCAGATTCTCCTGTGTGCTGTCTTGCCATCTCCAAAATGACTACTTGACTACTCCTGCTCATACTTAGACTATTAGGTACACATGATCAATTTCAATCAAGTTTATCAACACAAATAACTGGTCAGCCAATCACATGGCTGCAGCTTAATGCATTTATGCATGTAGACATGGTCAAGACAACTTGCTGTAGTTCAAACATCTGAATGGTTGTTGGTGCCAGACGGGCTGGTCTGAGTATTTCAGAAACAGCTGATCTACTGGGATTTACACAACCATCTCTAGGGTTTACAGAGAATGGTCTGAAAAAGAGAAAATATACAGTTGTGTGGACGAGAAATGCCTTGTTGATGTCAGAGGAGAATGGGTAGACTTGTTCGAGATGACAGAAAGGCAAAAGAAATTCAAATGACCAATCATCACTCGCAAGGTATGCAGAATACCATATCTGATGCACAACACGTTGAATCCTGAAGCTGATGGGCTACAGCAGCAGAAGACCACACCGGGTGCCACTCCTGTCAGCTAAGAACAGGAAACTACAGTTCACACAGGCTCACCAAAACTGGACAATAGAAAAATTGGAAAAACGTTGCCTGGTCTGAGTCTCGATTTCAGATGCTCGGGTCAGATTCTGGCGTAAACAACAAGCACGGATCCATCCTGCCTTGGATCAACGGTTGGTGGTGGTGTAATGTGTGGGGGAAATTTTCTTGACACACTTGGAGCCCCAGTGACCATTGTATAAATGCGACCACAGTGTACCATCTTCTGATGGCTACTTCCAGCAGGATAATGCACCATGTCACAAAGCTCAAATCATCTCAAACTGGTTTCTTGAACATGACGGTGAGTTCACTGCACTCCAGTGGCCTCCACAGTCACCAGAACTCAATCCAATAGAGCACCTTTGGGATGTGGTGGAACGGGAGATTTGCATCATGAATGTGCAGCAACTACTACTACTATATGATGCTCTCATGTCAATACGGACCAAAGTCTCTTAGGAATGTGTCCAACACCTTGTTGAAAATATGCCACGAAGAATTAAGGCCCTGTCTACACGAACACGGGTATTTTCAAAACTGTGACTTTTTCTATGCGTTCGTACCGTACACATGGAAACGTAGTATCAGGTCACTGAAATTCAAACATTTTAGAAAACCCCTGCCAGGGTGATGATTGTAAGAAATGCTGCAAATGTTGCAGTGTTATGTTGACAGTAAAAGAGTTTTTGCCTTGCGATGTAAGAGTGCGTGCAGCGTTGTCTGCTGTGTTTGATGTCAGGCCACTGCCTGCTTTGTTTCCGATATTATTAGGCACTGATTGGCCAACATGGCTTTACTGTTAGGGTCATATTGCCTCCTGGTGGTTTGGCATGATCTTGGTAGCGCTTGATAGCATGTTTTTGCATTTTCAGATTTTTTTTTTTGAAACACAGGAAAAACTCCAGTTATAAAAATACCCGCGTCCGTGTGGACTAGGCCTAAGGCAGTTCTGCAGGCAAAAGGGTCTCCAACCCGGTACTAGTAAGGTGTACCTAATAAAGTGGCCAGTGAGTGTTTAACCATGGCTGCAGTGCACCTGCATAAACAACCTGAATGAGAACAAAAACAATGTCCCAATTTTGTTTTGGTTCTCGCTGCTCATCGTTTTCATTCCTGGATTAGTTCATAATGCAGAGTGTGGCCTTCAAAGAGAAAAGACTTTGAAGATGAAGTTGGACACACGCATGCACATACACACACACACACACACACACACACACACACAGACCTTTCTTTTACACAGACACCATCATCCAACATCAATATGACACACACACACACATATCATTTCAGGGGCAAGACTCCCTCGCAGAAAACAGTTAAAAAGTGTGAAATTTTGCTGCATGCTGTAAAAGGGGAAAAAGTAGCACAAACTGGTGGACAGATATAAAAATAAAAAATTGAAAGCTAGTAGTGTAAAATGAAATATTAACATAAAGGAATGCATCAGTTTAGGTTAGGATAAATGCGGGATCAAAAAAACCCATTTTCAATGGGGCATTTTTTGTCCTAAGGGACGAATGTGTCGGTTTTTACGTAGCTTAGCCATTTTAAGCTAATTTTAGGAACTGACACGACAATTTGAAAATTTCTTTAAAAAGTATATCCTCTGGCAAATTTGAGCTATATATATTCAACACAGCCAAAATGGCTTGAAAATAAACGGAATGGCACAAAATATCCCGAGGAACTCTTAAGGGTTAAGCAATTGAGGAAAAACTAACTCTAAGAAAGTCAAAGAAGAAGATGTAACTGAAGGAAAAATCTGAACCTAAAAAATCAGAATGAAAAGTGATCCTGCCAAAACTTTTTCACAGATAAAAGAAATTGTATTTTTCTCACCTGTCTTTACATCATGAACATGAGAGAAGACAATTTAGTGACAATCTCTATTTCACTTACTACTCAGTGCTTCCGTACATGTCTCTACACTGAGTTCACTTTTTGAAAACTGGTCACACCGTTCTCTTTACCGACATGCAGCTCAGCTTCAGTTCATCTCACATCCATAATGCACGAACAAAATCACCTGACACATCGGAGTACCAACTCTGGTACCAGAACACAGGCAACAGTAACACTGACTACAAAATGATCTCAAAGCAATAACAGGGTTAGGGTCAATATCTTACAGCATAAACCAAGATTCCATTATTTATTCTCCTTTATTGATTGGATTGTGCTACCTCACAGAAATGAATCAGAATTGTTATTTATTAATCAGGGTAATGTATTTGTTAAACTGAGCTGTAGCCCCTTCATGCTAAACACACACATATAAAACATACTACACTGAACAAAATTATGAACACAACACTCCATCATGAGCTGAACTCAAAGATCTAAGACTTTCTCTGTGTACACAAGGACTATTTCTCTCAAATTGTTCACAAATCTGTGTTAGTGAGCACTTCTCCTTTGCTGAGGAAATCCATCCACCTCACAGATGTGGCAAAATAAGATGCTGATCAGACAACAGGTGTGCCATATAATAAAAGGCCACTTTTGGAATACGGCCCTTGGTTTCAATCCTCGATGACCTCTATCAAAGATTGGCCGAGTGAGGAGAGGGGGCAGGTGAGGCAAATCCAGAACATTTTGTAATTGTACACGACGATGTGGCGAGTGTTTACAGCCCGTTTCCTTCCACCTTACTCTCCATCCATCAGCACCACAGAGGAAATTGTTTCTTCATGAAGGTGGAAAGTTTATGACCAGCAGCCTCGTGATCAGAAGCCCCTCTGTGACACAAGGAATGCTGGATGTCTGGACACATCTGCAGAAGATTGCCAGAGATCGATCCAACGTCAATATGATCATGGTCACGTGTACTGATAAGAACCATGAAAAGAGATCATAGTTCTCCTGTAGAGCTCATAGTACCTTACTACCCCACCAGAGCACTGCGCTCCCAGAATGCAGGGTTACTTGCGGTTCCTAGAGTCTCCAAAAGTAGACTAGGAGCCAGAGCGTTCAGCTATCAAGCTGCTCATCATAGAGTGTTCCAGTGAGCACACCAGTATTCAGCTGGCTCTTAGAAATGTCTGTTCATTTAATGTGTGTATGTGTGTGTGTGTGTGTGGGGGGGGGCATCAAAATTTCTCCCTAGGCCCCCCAGCAGATGAATCTGGCCATGCACTGTTTCTTAATCAGGTTCCTCTAAAGTCATATTGGCTTTCTCTCACTGAATTTTATTACCTTTAGTCTTTGTCTTTACAGAATTGTTGTAGATAAGGAATCCCAATGCATTTCTGGTGTTTATTATTTGATCTGAAGTTTCATTTGGTCTGTGATAAAGCTACAGGATGAGGCTGACACAGACAGAGACTGGCGCCCTGCTGCTGGATTCTATGATGATTCACCTTTTCTTTTCCAAAGCTAATTCAGCAGTCCTCTGACTCATATGCATTAATTCGTCTTACTGCTGCAAATCAATTCTGTATTATACTGATATGTATGCAACACATGAACTCAGCTCTGATAGTTGGTCTCACAGTGAACTATAAACAATAAGAATGTCTGGATTGCTCTGCAGCTCTCTCTTCCTGTGATGTCTGAGTAGTGCATGTAAGAGCAGTTAAAACCTCACAAGGTACAGTGACACTCTAAATAAAAGATGAATACTAAGACGCTGACTGACACCTCAGCAGCTCCCTCAGATACAAATTATGTGTTCAGTGTCACTTCACTGTTATGTTGTCTTTATTTCTGTTTAATGGTGCTAGGAAGATGATGTCACACCATCATCACAAAGATTTACAGCAATTCTGAATACAGCTAGTCTGTGTATCTGCAGACTACATAATAGTTTAAAAAATAACACACTGAAGGAACAGCCTGTAATAAACTGGCCAGAGTTTAAATGCAAATGATCTTTGCTCAAGTGGATTCTACCGACAGAAGAAGTGAAAAAGAGAAGGATGACTTAACAATAACTTTAATGCCTACACATCCTGTAAGATAACATCAGTAAAGAAGACGTGAACATGGCTGTTGTGTGATGGATCCAGACATGAACCAGTGAACACACTGACATCAGGGCTTCAGCGGCTTTTTATTTACATTTATGACATAAGACTAAGAATCCGACTGCAGCTGTGGGATACACCCAGTTTGTAGTCTGGATTTCAGACATAGCACAAAACTGAACAAGTCATGAGTAGGGCCTACACACAAGGTGGGAAAAGATGGGTGATGTCCTTGAAATTCGGGCTAAAGAAGGCTGCTTTGGTTGGTTGTACTGGCCATCAATCACTGCAAGATCTTGGCGATGCATCACTAAACATGACATACATACAAGAATACATTTTTGATTTGATATTGTTTTCTCAACATAACATGGAATAACAGCACCACCTAGTGGTGAGATCACACAGCGCAAGTCTTAACACGTGGTCAGTGGATAGCATCCAGACCTTTTTCTAACTTTCAACCACTTACTATCAACATCCTTTTGAGATTGAGCATCACCTGTAGATATTTATTTTCTTGTTATTAAGTTGTGAGCTGAACGGGTTTTGTTGTGCTGACCCGATCATAAGTCGCCCATTTACCCTGACACAAAATCAAAGGCAAACTCTTTCACCAGTTTACATATTTCATCCCTTTCTGGAAATGTGACTTTTGTGATCCAGGAAACACAGTAAATTATGGTATAACAGGAAATACTGTATATTACTGTGGGTGTGATTTGAAAATTCTTTAATGATCGCAAAAAGGTTCTTCCTTAGTAATTTTTGAATGGAACAACAAAGAAAATGTAAACCCATTTGGTTATTCATTTCCAGTGTCTTCACCTGAATATCGCGCCTGCACGATTAATCTAATCGCAATCACGATGTCGACATGTGCGATTTCTAAAACAGAAAAGGTGTGTGCGACTCTCTCCTCCCTGAGCGCCGCTGTCTCCTCATTGTCCCCGCCCACACAGAGCTCTCTCACGTGCCTCTACAAACAGATATGTGCAATCAGAAAAATGATTCATGAGCAGTGTGTGAGTAACTTTTAAAACAACCTACCGCTACAGGCCTTGTCTCCAGAGCGCCCAGAAAAATGCCGGTGCTCCGGTGGCTCTGAGACAGAGAGACTTCGGCAGCAGCTAAAGCAGTAGGACAGAAGAAAACAGGGAAGATAAGTAAGGTTTGGGTTTGGCTCGCTGGCCATTTAACGTTAACTGTATCGGTGCCTTTTGTTGTTCAACACGTTCAACTTTTCATTAAGCCGACGTGCTTGTCAGTCACCATTTGGCAACAGACCAATCACAGCCTGGATGGGGCGGGACATTAAAAAAAGGTTGACGTTCTACAGCAAACTTTCAGATGTTAGTTCATAGCATTAACAAATAAGACACCAATATAGAGCCTTTTTTCTTGCACAAGGATTAAATAAACCCCACAGAAATGACATGGTGAACCCGCTAACGTTACAACCAAGCCTAATAGTTTATATTAATTAAATAGTTGAAATAATATTCAACTAGTGGTAAAATAGTATACTATTAGATGAAATGACACTATTGTAATTAATATAGGCTTTTATTGTTCTACTAACAGTATACTATTAACTGAACATTATACTCTTTATTTAATGTTATAATATTATACTAATACACTCATGTAAACTAGCTCCACCTCCAGGTATCAATTAAGGTAACATCTTGCTGAAGGACTGCAGTTGAAAATTAGCCAGTAGGCTAACACTGGCTCATTTACAGTAATGTTGATTAATGTGTGCTGTCCTTATAAATAAATAGAAATAGTGGATATAGCCTCTGCAGTGGACAGATGTAGATTTAGCCATTGCCAGTGTGCCAATATTTGCTCCTTCTAGCCGCCTCCTCGTAGAGCAACACGCTCCCCTTGGTTCGGTTATACGTTATACTAGTTATTGTTCTAAATATTTATTGTTTAACTTTGTTCAAGTTGAAAAATACACAATCTAAAATGTCATTTTTTGTGCATTTTCCTTGATAATCAAGGAAGTAGACTCACCATTTGTTCCATCATAATTGAATCGCAAATCGTAATATTGTCCACAATAATCACAATATGACTTTTTCTCCAAATTGTGTAGCCCTACATTGAAAACACAACACAAAACGTTTGATAAATCCATTTTAATGGAAAATGTAAAACCCTTTTGAACTTCAATGTACAAAGCATGTAACACTTGCACTTTAAAATGTGAACTTGAAGCAAGCCATGTTTTAAAAAAATACCTCAGTGACTGTTTATATGTATATATTTACATATTATAGTTTTCATTATTTTATCTTTTAACTTCAAAAGTTCACCATAGTAAATCTTAACAAAACAAAAACAAGACAACCCATTCTTTTTTAAATAAATTACATCTTTTTTTGTAAATGTCTCAATGTTACAGCAAATACTTTTTTTCATAAAATGCTGAAGTGTAGAAGCCATTTTTTTCTTTCTTTACATAATACAAGTTTACACAATCTTTACAATAGTTTGGCAGTTCATTTTCAATAAATGTATTTATGGCATGAGGACTGTAGAGCATCAACATTTCCCAAAGTTACAGGCATTAGCTGGTGTGTGTGTGTGTGTGTGTGTGTGTGTGTGTGTGTCCTCCATCACAGTAGAGCCGTATTACAACTGAAAATCACATAGCAAAGAAAAAAAACTGTACAAGTCACATTTACATCAATGCTTTTTCTCTCAATAACATCGCATACCATAGAGCTATAAAATAAATACATCTTCACAGAGGAAATAAAACAACAGAACTAGAAAAGAGGACATGAACAGACAAATCACAGAAGGAACAAAAAAGGAGGGAGCAGCAGAGCTCACTGCCTGCTGACTGAAACATCTGAGATTTCTGTTTTGCATTTTTTCCCCCTCAAACCTTTTTTCTTGCTTTTTTTGATCCTGATGCTGCTTGCTGCTGGTGATGCTGACGTGATCAGAAAAATCTTCTATCCAAGACGTTGTGTGGGCTGCTGCTAAAAACAGGGATTAAACCTCCTGGCCTTTATAATCCACAGCAGATTACAATGAGAGAGCAGCTGTGTCTTCATCATCACTGCTGCTGCCATCAAACCTGTGACCAGTCTGAGTCTCCAAGGAAACTGGATCTTAGCTAAACGCACCATCATTCACACTAAAGAGTTCCGTTTTGTTTCATTGGAGGCTTGTAGTGCTGTTTCACTCCAGCGTAGTGGCTTTTATAAGGCTCACAACCAACATGCTGCCCTCTTCATCCTCTGTCCTCCCTGTGTTCTGAGTTTATGAAACACAAAGAGGTGTGGTAGTTGAGGTTTAATCCCTGCCTATCCAGTGGCCCCTCATGTCTTGTGTTTGTCTCCTCTTGGCACTGAAGGTTTGGGGTGATGATGGAGATGGGCGTGGCTCTCACTGGCCACCTGGATGTGTGATGCAGGTGCAGTACCCATGGGTCACATCACCACCTCTTGCAGTCACGTGATAACAGTCCTCCACGTGAGGAGGTGGGAGTAGGCAGAGCGAGGTGCTCATGGGAGTCATGTCCCTCTCTTGAAGGCGTGGATGCCGCCGATGGGGTGTCATGAGTTCTCTTCCTCGTCATCTTCCTCAGCGCTACCCCTCTTCAGGGAGCTGACGGCCTCCTTTACACAGTGGTACAGGATGTTCTTCACCTGAGGATGAGGAGACAGAGTTTTCACAGCTGCACGTATTCCACAAGAGTTTCATTACTAACGTCAGACTGGGACAGAGCTCGTACTTCAATCCTGAACCAAAAACTAAAGCTGATGATACACGGGGCAACTTTTTGAGCAATGTTGCTGGTGGCAAGTCTGACTATATTTTGAACAGCGGTGGTGCGGGGAGGGTGGGGGAGTGATGGTGGAAGGGGATTATGGTAGTAATCTTTACTCATTACCATTGACAGCAACATTGCCCCGCACCATTGCTCTAAAAGTTGCTCCATGTATCATCAGCTTCAGTGTAGTATTTGAAGTGGCTATGAGCCAATCAAGGTTTATATTTTCATGTCCATATTAAAAACAACAACCAGGTGCCCATATGAACACAGAAACTGGTTTTACTTGCTGTTCTACTGGCCATCAGGAGATCCCTCTCTGATGCACTGCCAAAGTAAATGATGTAAATGGTGCTTTGGCAGCTTGATTTCGATAAATTAAGTGAATACTTTCCAAAGTGTGTTTACTGAGCTGGAGTGGAGGGATAGTAACACCCAGAGGTTGTCTGCCCCCCATCACTTCCACTGTCGGAACAGAGGAACAATTATAGCAAGCACAACCTGTTTCTATGGGCACCTGACCGTTGTGTTAGGACAGACCTGAATCGTTGTGAACCTACAGCATCCTTTATACACACACACTTCCACACTTTGCAAGCTATGTATGAAAGTTTTGTAAAACATTATTTTGTAATTTCAGGGCTGCATCCCCCTCTTCAGTTCTCAGATACTCCTGCAATATGCGTACTATATACAGATTTATGTTCTCCCTGTTTAATTATTTAACTTCGGTACAAAACTATTCAGAGCGATGACCCTAAAACCTCACCTTTAACCCTATATACAGTATACAGTTAACTGGCAATAGGAAATACACACACAAACAACAAAGAAGCAGAAATACAATACTATATCACAATTTCAAACAGTGTATAAAGTTTAGATGATAATCAAAGTGATTTCACATTTTATCACTGTAGGCCTGATTCCAGTCTTTAGCAGGCAGGATGGAAGCAGCCTGTTGTGTTTTTAAATTTCAGCAGCTCAGCAAAGTCGACATTTTGTGTTATGGATTTTGCAGTTATAGAACATTAGCAAAAAAATCCATTAAAACGGGGACACAGTAAATACCTGGTCTAAATATGGATTCAGATCCCTCAGTGTAAACCTGTAAAGTGAGCTCAGATCCAGTCTGGTTTTGTTTTACCATTCTTAAGATTTATCTAGGATTTGATGTGAGTGCAACTATGCCAAATGAGTGAGTGGACATTATTTAGAAAGACACACAGTACTCAGGCATTTTCATACATTCCCCCCTTGCACACCTTGCCAAGTCCAGGAAAGTCTCTGTAGTTATCTGTAAGTACAGACTTGGGGAAAATCTACTGATATCTATTATCGACTGATAAACCTTTGGAACATCTGAGGAGACAGTTGGCTTCATCATTGTAATATGGAAGAAGTGTGGAGCCATCAGGACTACTCAAGTAGAAGAATCCTGGACAGGAAGGCCACTAAGAAACCCATCTCTGCAGCGCTACCTTTCTGGCAGAGCAGTGTGTCTAGACAGAGGTCACCCCTGAGTAAATGACACTCAGGGGTATATGACAATATGATATAGAAAATATATTTAAAAAAAACAAACAGTTCAAAGATGGAGCCAGTTCTAAATGTATAAGAAACTATTATTCATTCCTTTTATTGTTTCAGGAAACAAAGTTGGGTTCAACTGCTCTCTCTTCAACACTTACACATCTGTCAATACATACTTGTATTGTATGTATGTTGTTTACAACATGGTGGGGTGGAGCTGAATCATGAAGTGTAATCACTGTAGAATTATTTCACGCAAACATACAATTTATAGTAATGATGAAACAGGATTTCTCATTTTTAGTGGTGATGGTGCAATGGATAAGACACATGCCTTTGGTGTGAGAGACCCGGCTTCGATTCCCACTGTGACCCATCCACCAATGTGTCCCTGAGAAAGACACTTGACCAATCGTTGCTCCAGAGGCGTGTGACCTCTGACATGCATAGCAATTGTAATACGCTTTGGATAAAAGCGTCAGCTAAATGTAATGTAATGTAATCTAGTTGGAGTTAAAAATATTGAGTATAGACATAATTTAATTACAAACAGGCAGACAGAGACTCATGTTCAATCCTGTCTATGGGAGGATGTGTGGAGTGTATTCAGAGCAGAGGGACTCAATGTCCTGAGAACATCGCTCGTGATGACTCATTCTGCCACTCTCTGTCCACATTTTGTAATGACACACACACACACACACACACACACACACACACACATACACAGAGAAGCTGACTGAATCAGTAAATCTAATAAAAGCCAGTGAGAGAAAGCATATTCACTCCACATTAGAAAATGATTTGAACAGGGTTGTGTTAAATGACTGAGCTGTGTTCCATCACCTGTAGTTTGTCCTCATAGTTGACCTCCTCTTTATTGGGTCGGAGCTCCTGGGTCAGGTGGAAGGAGTTGGCCACATGCTCGGGAGACACAAAGTCATTGATGACCTGAACACAACTGTGGAGGTTCTGGACCTGACAGACAGGACAGAGGGTGGAGGGAGGATGTGAGGACACTTTACTGATCCCTGGATAAAAAAGTCTAAAAGGGCTGTGAAGATGCATGACGAGTGCCAAAAGTCTGAAATCTGAATCAACAATAATCTGAATCCCATAACTCAGGGAAAATATTTCCATTATTTTACATGTGTGGTGATCTGTGTGTGTGTGTGTGTGTGTGTGAGTGTGAATGTTGTATATACCTGGTGCATGGCCCCTGCTGGAATAAGTACAGAATCTCCCAGGAATTGAACCACAGTCCAGCCCTGAACTCCGTGTTCATCCAGCAGCCGCTGACGCTGCTTCCTGCTCAGGTACAAGCTCTGTTCTCTGATTGGGTCCTGGTCAAGCGACACATCCAGTCCCTGCTCCGTACAGAGCTGAGGTGGTGGTTGGTAAGTGGGGGAAGAGGAAGGTGTTAGTGAGATCAATATTTGTACTGAAGTCCTCTACATTTTCATTTGAAGCTGCTGCAGTTCTTCAGTATCTTTATCAGAGTGCTGACCTTGTGCAGGAACTCTCGGACTTTGTCCATGTCTCTGTTGAGGTAGATGTGCCACAGTGCCCCCGGTGTCTCACTGGAGTCTTTCAGCCTTCTCCGAACCCCCTCATCTACATCCTCCTCCTCCAGACGCTTCAACACTCCTACACACAGACACACACACTTGTGTTTCTAAAGCTGCATTTGATTATCATTAAAAAAATTTCAAAAATGTATCAAGTAATCATTCAGTATTTTGTCTTTTAGTCCGTCAAAAATACATCCATCCAACACCCATCACTAGTCTTGCTCTTCTCAACTGTAAAAAAATCCCAAGCTATTTGGTTTACAATATGATACATAGAGAAGAAAGCAAATCATTACCTTTTAACTAACAATCTTTAGTGTTTGTTTATACATTATTCATGCAAAAGATAATGCTGTCTCACAAGGCAAGGCTGAAAAAATGAGAACACCAAAAGAAACTGAAAAGTGGGTGCTATTTCAGCAAGCTAGGTACTACTTGATTGTGTTATTGTGTTTCAATTGTGTATCATTAATCTTCCATTCAGGACCCCTGTGTTTGCAACTCTTAAAGCATCTGTTTCCTTAAGGCTCCATTTTTCTGTATTCTGCAAAGTGTGCTGTGAAATAAACTGACAAGAATTAAAAACAAAATATTCAAGTCTGTAACTCTAACACACAGCTAAAGCAGCAGCTTGACACAGTATTTATAAAGAGTATAGTGTTAAAGTCAAGTCAACTCTTTGAAGAGAGATATTTGGATATTTCCAAGGATGACAAGTGTCAGTGTGTGTCTGTGAATCCTGGTGTTAATTATGATGAGTGGGGGAGGAGGGGAGCAGAGCTAACAAAACAAAAGTCAGGCCTTTATTCATTCCTTCATTGTTTTGTTTTTCTCCCTTCCTTCCTGTACAGTAACTGAGAATACGTTCATGTTAGTCCACCCAGTCTTTTAAGTTGATGATTTAACTGACTGAAGTAAGCCTTACCAGTTTTAGACAGGACTCCATTGCCTTTAGCTACTCCCACATAGACCAGAACAGAGACGACATCTGAAACTTCTACATGGAGGTTGGCAGTCCCAAAGTCCTGGTCCTGAGACGCAGCTACACCTACAGGGAGACAAAACACTTATTCATAAGAAGAAGGGTACAGGGGGTCCCATCTGCATAAAACATTTAAACTGGAATGATAAAACTATGGACTGCAACGTCAAAAGGGTGTGCATAATGCAGCAGGGGTAAGGACAGGGGGACGTCTACTTAATATCAACCAGAATCAAGTAGTTCTTCACTACATACATATCCTGGGGTAAACCCACCTACCAATAGATCAAATCCAGTCTCCAGATGTTTGTCAGGTGTGGATGTATGAGTCTAGACAGATTTGTGAACTCCAGGACTGTGCTACAAGAAGTGATTGGAATCCAACTTGGTAAACTACTGATTAGCCACTAACTAAGCTCATCATATCTTATCTCCTCACTAATTTTTATTAGTAGAGAGTGAAGAGTAGTAGATTTCCTTCCTACCGTAGGCACAGCATAGTCTTGGCCCCAGATCTGGCCTGACAAAGAAAGATGGCAGGTGGGAGGCCAAGTTGAGGTTGCCCTCTGGATCTGAGTACTCTGGCAGGGGCAGGTTCTTCATCAAGTCATCATATCTGCAAAGACACCTCTTTCAGAAGGGCTCACAATGTCTTTAGCATATTTCTGTATCCTGTGCTGATGAAATGCATCGTTAGCATTTTTAGCAGTTTACATTTTTTGTTTTGGGTTGTAAAGCTAAAGATTCTGCTGCACAGGGGGTAACACAGTGAAAAAGACTGAAATGTGTGTATGCAAACCTTGAGGGCATTAGGGCCATGAACTCTTCTCCAGATGGCCAGTCCTTCAGTCTGTAGACCATAGGTTCTCCATCCTTGGATTTGGGTCGCTCTGAACAGTAAGACGACTTTAGTTAGACTGAGTCAATAATTGTTTAGCACTGTTCATGGTGACATCATCTCACATCGGTGACGTGTGTAAGCAGCTGTTAGAATCAATGAAACCAGAACAGTGAGACCAAGCGGACATGAACTCACTGGTGAGGTCCTCAAATCCATCCCAGAACTCCTTGATTCCGGAGTTGGACACCACCTGGTCTTTACAGTTGAGGAGGTCTCCCTGATGGTCTGCAAACTCCTGGTTGAAGGAGTCAGCTTTCCACAGACTGGCATTCAGTCGCTTATGGATCCCTGACACCAACACAGGCTGGACAAACACAAAACCATTCATTTGGCTGCGGGAATCACTAATAACTTTACTAATTAATATTAGTACAGTACTGTTGCTATGACTACTACGACTGATGTATACCTGTCCTTGTTTCCAGCATTCTCTGAACAGCTTCCAGTTGTTCTGGTTGCGGTGATCTTTGAGCCACAGTAACTGTCTGTTGTTTAACCAGCAATGGGAAATATCTGGATAGTGATTGGCTGATTCCTCTGACACTGCTGCAGTAACAGGCGCTGACTTCTTCCTCTCTGGTTTGGCATCTTCAGTAACAGCAGAGGCAGGGTTGTTGTTGTTATTGTTGCCTAGGGTGACAGGCTCCTGCTTGATTGACAGTTTGGTGGTGATGTTCTGGCGGCTGGCGGGGATTTTATTCTCAACTACTGAAGCGATGATGTCATCAAGGATATTGGGCATGGTCCGACCACCTTTTCCAGTCTTTATGAAGAGGAAAAATAATATTTCAATATTTAAACCTGATTTCTCTCCCACTTTTGCAGTGTGCATTGACAAGACAAGGTGGTAAAAGAGATGTGATGTTGTTTTTGTAGAATAAATGAATAAATAATACATTTATATTTATTATACATATATCACAGCATACTTAGGGTAGGTGTGTAGATAAATGTACCTGTGAAGCAGTAGAGTAGACTGGTGCAAAAGCGATTCCAGCATCAGTAGAGCCCAGCTTCAGTTTCCCTGCTGTGGTGGTGAGCAGATCTCTGAGTGTGGAGCCCTGCTCCGTACTGTTAGCCACGAGTGAGGTGGTTTTACACTGCTGCAGGACCTCCAGGCTGTCTCCCCTTTTGTCTTCTTTCACTGATTTACCCAACAGCACTGACTCCTTGTTTTCTGTTAGGAGGGAGGCAGGGGTAAAAAGAGGTTGCTAATCACTAATGTACTTTCTGGAGGTCTAGAGGATTGTACTGACTCTAAAAGTTAACAGCATAAAGCAAATTAATCTCTCCCCATTCTCAAAACTTCCCCTCACCTTTCTTTTCTTCCCTAGATTTCTGCTCTGCCAGATCAGCCAGAAAGTGCAGAGGTGACTGGGACTCTGGTGGGGTGACAGCAGCACTTCCTGCATCGCTGCCTGGACTGCTTCCTCCAACACCTCCTCCGTTTGTCTCTGCCTTGGTGCCTCCTCGGTCAGAGCCTGGCTCAGCTTTCACCAGAGACAGTTTGTTACTGTGGTTCAGGACGTTCTGCAGAACCTGGCAAAAGGTGAGGGTTAAAGGTTGACAGAACAATGACAAGTTCAGCTTGTTATACAAAGAAGGTCAGAGAGAGGGTGAAAAGTCACTGTAAACAGTGATAAAGCAGGAAAGGTTTAAGCGCTCCTCTTCCAGATCCTGTAAAGGCAAAATCGTCCCAACAACATGTATAATAACTTCCCAATTTATTCAATAATCAGCCAAACTCTAATATTTTGCATTTAAACATAAAATAGAAAACATAAAATTCATGACCCTCTTTCCACCTGATTGGTATTTAAGATGTTTATTGGTTTCATCTGACCCGTCTGCTCCAGAATAAATAATGGCACATTAGAGCATCCATACCGTTACTGCCAGCAGGTAGACTCAGGTCATTTGAAATTTAATTTTAAGGGTCGGTAGCTGTTCTGTGCAACAACAACCATCAGTTAGCATCTGTAAGGCATCTGTAAGCCAGGTAGGGCCCACTAGAACAACATTGGGTTTCCACTCTTACAATTATACCTTGGTGATCATGAATTTAAGAGCAAACAAACAAATATTACTTGGTTGCAGAGTACATAGTATATAGTATTTCATTCAACAAGGGAAAGTTATTTATTAAAAGTTATTCCTGGTGCATGTTGGGGTTACTCTAGTTTTGCCTGCCGTCTGTTGTGGCCTTCTAGAAGTCAACACGTTAGGTGTCCATAGCTAACATTTACAGTACATTTCAAACAACATATTAGATAACTATAAAAACAATTATTGTGACACACAGCCTCCTAGCTCAGAAAGAAATAGTCAGTAGTACCTGTGAGACTCCGTTGGTGGCTGGAAGTTTGGTGAGGAGGTTCTGCTTGTTGGTACAAGGACAGTAGGATTTGATGTTGTGTTTTTCTCTCAAAGAGTGCATGGAAGTCACCAACTCTGTCAGCACTGAAACACATTTCAGGAAAAAGGTTTATGGGGAAAACAACCTCAACCTTTATTAAAAGTTAATGCATTACTGCAGTCGCATGACGACTGCCATTGGTTGAGTTAAAAAAAAACATTATCAATCTTCAACCCACATCAGCACTAGTCTACTGTATGTGTGTTCAGGAAATGACTCGAGAAAGCAGCTAAGAAATAAAGGACCGTGAAATGCAGACATGGTGTAAACAGGAAGATAAAGAGTCAGGAGTGTATAGTGTACCTGTGCCAGGTATGATCTGTGTTGGCATCAGGTGTTTATGATCATGAGGCTGGCCTTTCACACACTTCAGCCAGCCGTATAGTTCTTTATCTGATCAAAAAAAGAGAGATACAAGTCACTTGCTGTAATAATCCCCATAAGTGTGCACGCATGCACACCTTTCACTAAATGCTGATTTAGAGAGGAGGAAGCTTACATACACATGCAGTATGTTTACATGCTGACAAGACACCAGGTTACTTAGAGAAAGGTTATGCAGTAAATTGTACAACTGTACTGTAAGATACTATAATAATCTGGTAACTATAAAGACATGTTTGCATACCGCAAGTCAGTAAAAAATAAACAGATCAACTGTTTCCATTTGCTTTGAATGTCAATTAAGTATTTGTCAGGTCATGTTCAGGTTCAGATTTTATGTTTAGGTTTCCAAATTTATACATGAAGTTTTTGGGGGGGGTCTGATGAATCATTGCCACCTGTACTTCCAGGATGAAAACACCTGGAACTTACAGTGCAGCCAGAACACGTTAAAAAAAAAGAAAAGTAAAGAACAGAAGCATGTTCTAAAGAAGTAAGTGAACCTGACATTTATATATAGCCTGCTTGTCTGGCCTCTCATTTGACTCCAACTTTAACTGTCCAAACATACACAAAACTGACCTTTGGAGTTCCTTCTCTCCTTGGCCTTGTAGCAGTCCAAGCAGACAACAAAGCCACATTTCTGACAAACCCAGTGGATGTTAAAGAGTGTTGCCTCGCAGGCGTCACACATCTCTCTCACCCCCCTCACAGCTCGTTTCCACGCCAGCTTGGCTGAAACACAAACAAAACGGGTTTAATTGTTAACATAGTTACAGTTATTTAATCAAATTGGCAGCCATTTTTCAAGGCACCTTACCATCCTTCTTGACCCAGGTGGCTGCAGTATTCTCAGTCACAACCATCTGACAGAACTTGTCTCCGATGAAGCTGAGGATATACTTGGCTGTGGTTTGGTCCAGGTGGCTCTCCTCCATCACCCCAGGGACCCACAGGGCCAGGGCTTCATCATCAAACTGGTCTGGAGTGGAGAAGCCATCCATCCGGATAACTCCATTTTTACTGTAGGAAAGCCTGCATGGGAGGAAACAAGTTACTTGTAAATTAGTTAGTTTGTCCAGTAAAGGTACTGAAAGTAGATACATATGAAAAGCATCATTCACAACCACTGGGTACACTCAGATATGTATTATCATGATCAGATATGTGCGCAACGTGTAACATGTTTGCATGCTGTTTAAATTGCAGTTGGACAAGGGACCCTTGCAGTGCTGATAAATTATACAAGCGGTAAGTGCCACATACATTATTAAGTATAGCTATGGTTACTTTTGCTTCACAAACATAAAGTAAAGTAGGATATTCTTCAGAATTCTGTCAGAAATGGTCTCCAGTCAAACGCTGGTAAATTGTGTAGCTGATGTAGCGGCATAGTTTATCCACTCACATCACTTCTCTGAAGTTGCTGAAGCAGACTACATTTTTTGACCAGGATTTGGTAGGCGAGGGAGATGTGAGGGGCAGGACAACATCACACATATTTATAAAGCTTTCCCTTTTCATTTCAAAATCTTGCAGCCACTGGAAGTACAGGTTCATAAATTCCCAGGCTACTGGGTCAGACAGGGAGGAGGTGAGATAGGGTGAGAGAGAGCCAGATTTACAAATGGAGATGCAGAAAAAGGGAGGGGGGAGACAGAGATTGCAGCAGATCTGCAGTGAGGAAAAGATTATAAAGCAGAATATCCTCTTTGGCAGATTTACCCCGTTAGACCCCAGACTGCAACTGCTGCTTATCCAACACAAGTGTGTTTGTGTGTGTGTATGTATGTGTGTTCAATGTGCATTCACAGTAAATGTGCATGTTTGAGAGGGAGAAACACAGAAAGTGGTATTACACACTGCAAAAGCCATATGATTAAAGAGGTCTTATTATGCTTTTCCCCTCTCTTTTATTGAGTTATATACCTTTTTGGAAAGTGAAAAAGCTCAAAGTCTACCCCAAAGGGAGTTCCCATCTCACACAGAAAACACTGCTCTGAACCGCCCGAAAAGAGCTTGTCTGTAGTCCAGCCTTTTTTTCCCGCTTTCTAGAGACATCACAAAAAAACACGTGTCATAATGCTCACCTAGCGGCTAGTCAGACATGCCCTCAAAAACACTGGTGGAAAAACACCCTCAGCTGCAGCGCACAGTGACAAGACGTCCACCTGCTGCCTCTCCTACGTTTGTTACAGATTAATAACTCACCACTCTGAAACTCCAGTCCATGTTGGAGAACATATACAGCTAAACCGAAGCCATGTTTACTGGCTTCTCAGGGCCCGCCCTACTCTGCTTCGTGATTGGCTAGTAGTCCTTTACTAGGTACTGTACATGTGCAGCTCCCGACATAGTCTTGCAGAAGTGAGATGCATCACTCCATAGCTAAAACGGAGCGTTCTATGGTATTTTTTGAAAATGAAACCATGTAAACCTGTTCTGGTACAAGCCCTAAAAAATGATGAACCTGAGAATGAGCATAATATGACCACTTTAATATTCTGTGTTGTAGCCATGGCAGGATTTTTTTTATGAAAACAGACCTTCCTTCCTTCCTCCTTCCATCTGTGTTACTCTGTTTTGACATGCACTCTCTTAAATCAGAGCTTGCAGTCAGGCAAGAAAAGAGCAAAGCATCCACAGACATGTTTGAAGAGGAATTAGGGGCTTATTATAGGTCCAATTACTCGGGGCTTCAGGGTTCCACAGGATCTTGAAGAATAATGTATATTGGGTGGATGTGTGAAGCATCGGAATGAATAAAAATGTCAGAAAAACATAAGAGAAAGGAAACAAATGTAAAGTTGGTGAAAGTTATACCGTCTGAAATAGTAGAACCGACAGAAGACAGGGGAATGTGCCGGCTCCTCGCCCTTCTTGCTGCGGACCACCCTGCACTCCCGACACTTTTGCAAGTTGGGTCCAATTTCTGAACACGAGTCATCCTGCAGGAAAGACTCCCCTGTCTGCTTCAGCTTCTTCACCTTCCTCCAGTCCTTCAGAACGGAGCGGGGAATCCCATCTGAGAAGAGTTCCCATCATTAAGTCATGAGATAAACAAAGGGTTGATCATAACCTTGGTGTCAAAGACATAAAACAATTCCGACAGACAGTAAAAACATACATGACTTGGATAGTGCTGGCTTCAAATAGGCAACAGTTTCCATTCACACTCTTTTTTCTCATGTCATTCTGGAAAGGCTGTTCTCACACTGTCACACAGTTTGGCTTTCATCCTACCCTCTCTGGGCTTTTGCTGCTCTGTGGCAATGCTCTGATGAAGTTAAATTGCCACACTTCGCCTTTAACCAGAACATCTCAATAAATAAGCTGGTTCTTTGCTCTGCTTCACAAGCAATACACATGAACAGGGGAATCAGGGTGATGTAAAAATGCAGGGCTTGTCGCCACCAGCAACATTTTTGTCCAGAAACTATTAAAACAGTGAGTAGTTTATTCTTACTCAGTCCCACATTCACTGTACTGCTGCCCCAAATACTCCTTACAGCTCCACAGGTGGATTCATTTGCCTCTAAAAATAGTCTCCAACAAACGCATTTTCCCCTGTTTGACTTACGTAATATTTGTGAGCTTTGTAAAGATTCATGTTTTATGGTAGGAACCAGTTGGCTTGGGTATAGCAACAGACAGAGTAGGGAACAGACTGACTAACGCTGGTGGAGTCTATCAATGAGATTTAACAACAAATAACAAAAGTACTGATTTGATGTATAAGGCTAATTATACCTCTCTCCAGGATGCCATAAAAGTAGATCTTGAGCGTTGGGCTACCATACCCCTGTCATGGCTGGGGAGGGTCGCCCTTATTAAAATATGTGTCTTACCTAGGCTGCTCTACCCTATGCAGGTGATACCGCTCTTGCTGACAAATAAGGTTATCAAGGTGCTTAAAGGGTGGCTGAGTTCTTTTATCTAAAGCAAAAGGAACCCTAAATTGAAAATGTCCACAGCAGCAGTTTGGTTTAGAGAGGGTAGACTTTTTTAGATTCCTGCAAATTAGGCATTTTATTACTAGATACCACATTAACAAACAATGACCTGTGTACTGTAGAGAATGCCTTGTGTTCTCATAGTGGTATTGAGCCTCAGGTTTGGTTAGATGTATGGGACAAGGCTGCAAAGATTTCAGTTTGTAACAGAACAAAATCTGTTCAGTTTAGGATTATACACCGGACACATATAACACCTGTCCTTGAAAGTAAGATGGATTTACAATTATCCCCACTCTGCTGGAAATGTAAAACTGAAGTTGGTGATTATTTTCATTGTATGTGGTCATGTACAAAAATACAGAACTATTGGTCTGGTGTGGTCAAAGATTTGTACCATATTTTTAATACTACCATACAGCTCAATCCAAAATATCTCCTCCTGGGCCTCATGGGTCCTCAGATTCAGCCCAAGCTCAAGCAACTTTATAACCTACTAACATTTGCTGCCAGGAAGACTATTTTGCTTTTTTGGATCAAGGACTCTGCCTCCTCTAAGAAATCATGGCACAAGGTGATACAGCAGTGTATTCCCAGCGAATACATCACATGTATGCTTCACACTCCAATAGACACTTTCTACTTAACCTGGGACCCCTATCTCTCGTCTACTTCAGGGTTTTTCATATAACTGACTGGATGACTGTACCTGTAATTTGTCTGCTTTTAGTTTTTTATATTGTCCTCATATCTGGTATGAACTAATGTGTTTTGTAACATTTAAATCTAAATAAAAAATAAAAAAATAAATTTTAAAAAGTACAGAATATTGCCAGCGTTATCTTTTAACTGCCACTCGTGTTCAATCTCGTTGGCTGGGAAACCATTTAGAAAAGACTGTCAGTGCTAAAGTAAACGTCTTCAATAAGACTTACTGCTGCTGGCCAGCTTGAGTTTAGTCTTCTCTCTGGCTGATCTGAAGATGCCATTGGGCTTCATATCATCTTCATCCTTTTCATTGTCTCCTTTCTTCTTGGCCATATCATTCTGTTTCTTCTTGTAGGTTGGTTTAGGCTGACGCTTGGCTCGGCCCTCCATTTTGCTTTCACTGTTGTCAGAGTCATCTCCCCCACTCTCTGAACCGGACTCGTATGACCGTTTGTTACCTCGCCTTGATAAAGGAGCTGCTTTCCTCTCCTCCCCTCCTCCTGCTGCTCCTCCCACCTTCTCCTCCAGCTGCCTCTCTCTCTCGACTTTGCTTCCACCGTCTTTGCTCATGTCCACCTCACTGGAGGTGGAGGCGCTGAGATTGACGGTACAGGGTTTGATCATATCAGACATGGCTGTGGTGTTACTTGTGCTGGTGGTGGTGCTGAGCTGTTTCTCTGGTTTAGCACTGGTGGCGCTTGTAGTAGCAGTTGTGTTCCTGTCCTCCTCTGAGTGTCGGGTTAACCAGGCTTTCTTCAGCTTGTGGTAGTTACTGGGCTGCCCGCTGCTTGTTGAGGCTGATCCAGAGGTATGGCCATTAGGCAGGGGACTAGACTTGCCTGGTGTTGTGCTCCCGCTTGCCGAGCTGCTGCTACTGCTGTCGATGGAGGATGATGAGGCTTGGCTGGAAGAGGGTGGAGGAGGCGAGTTGTGAATGGGAATTTTCTCCCCTGAATCCACAGTTAGGGAGAAGTTTCCAGTTGTGGTGGATGTGGGAGTAGTGGAGAAGTTGCTTCTGGATTGGGCTGCAGCCAAGGCAGCTTTGTGCTTCTTAAGGTGGACAAAGGAGGAGGAGTAAGGTTGACTTGAACCAGAAATTGAGCTGGGTGTTGGGGTGAGGCTTTGACAGGGCTGGGGTGTCCCTGCTGGACTAGGGGGAGGCAGAGACCCCGCTGGAGATGTGGTACGTGAGCCTAACTCCTCCTGGTGCTCTCCTGAACCTGAGTGGCTCAGTGCCCAGCCACCAATGCCAGTGTTATGGGCTGAAATCTCTCCCCGAGCTGAGACTGAGTAGCCCAGCTCTGGGAAGTATGTCGGACTTTTAATCTGTATG
Organism: Micropterus salmoides; assembly: GCF_014851395.1. Taxonomy (NCBI): domain Eukaryota; kingdom Metazoa; phylum Chordata; class Actinopteri; order Centrarchiformes; family Centrarchidae; genus Micropterus; species Micropterus salmoides. The sequence continues at coordinate 2,036,455 of NW_024041262.1, forward strand.
CCAAAAGCTGATGCAGCTGAAACGGCAGTCCTGCACACAGAGTTTGTGGTACTGGCTCCCATAGTTCCCTGCATGTCACGCATAGAAGTCTTTTTATACTGGACAGACATGTCGTCCAGGTTGGAGTTGTGCTGGATAATCCTTCCTGCTCCAGGTTCTCTAACACACTCCCCTAGTCTAGGACATTCCCCCTGAAGCTTGGATGGATAGAGTCTCCCCTGGGGGAGCTCCTTATGGATCAAAGCACCAGATTTGTTAGCACCAACAGAACTGTCATACTTAATAGATGTCGACGGACGCACAATGACTGATGCCATTGCAGCTTGGGGCTTGCCCCTTGATAGTCCTTTCTCTCCCGAGAATAAGCCTCCTCTTTCCTGAATCATCTCTCCACCTCGCCACACGTCTGTAGGTGAAGTCATAATCTCCGCACTGATGGCTGAGGGCACACAGTTGACAGCGGCAGCATTTCCATGACCTTTGACGTCCCTGAGCTCCGGCAGCAGAGTGGGGGGCTTCTGCTGCTCCGCTGATGTTTTGTTACCCGCTGCCGCTAAGCTAACTGGCTGGATGGGTGTGAGGGTTGGCGGAGACAGACGTCCACCATAACCTGCTCTCTCCCTCTCTCGTTCTCTTTCCTTCTCCCGCTCCCTCTCTCGCTCTGCAGCCTCTTTACGCTCCAGTGCGTGCTGTGTGGGCGGATGGAAGACAGGCGCTCGGTGTAGAGATGGCATTACCCTGAGCTGGTGTTGCTGCTGCTGCTGCTGTTGGTGGTGGTGGTGGTGGTGGTGGTGATGATGGTGGTTGGGGGCTGAGGAGAAAGAGGAGGATGTGGAGGAGGAGGAAGAAGAAATGGCAGGGCTGCGACGTTCTATCCTGTCTATACCGGTGTGGTGCTGATGTTGCTGTTGGACTAGTGTCACCTGCTGGCTGAGCTGCTCCGTGATTTTCCCTGCTAAACCCTCTCCTCCTTCTGGTTGGTGCTTAATGAGGGGAGGAGGCTTGGAGAGGGAGGCTTTAGAGATGTAGCTGCCCAGGGACAGAGCTCCCTGACTTGACACCACGGCCCCAACACTGGCCACAACCCCTGGAGCTCCGCTGGACACCTTTTCATAGTAAGAGTTGAGCTCCTTGGAGGGGTAAAGTCTTGGAGGCTCATTCACCACACTGTTGGACAGCGTAGTGAAGTAGTTGCTCTTTTCTGACTGGATGACATGGGGATGGGCGTGGCTGGCCTTGGGGCTTGGGGAGGCAAGAGCTGGTATGCGGACGGGGAAGGCTGAATCTCTGCTCCTCTCTCTGTCCCTGTCCATGCCGGGGTCACTGGAGCGCTGGATCTTAGCAGTGAAGGGAGCGACCTCTATACTCTCTTTCAGGATTTGACGATTCTCCTCTTTATATTTACTGGCTCGGTCTGCTGCCTGAACTGCATCCTGGGAAAGAAAATGCACACACTGTTAGGGCTGGATTTCTAATTTTCAGACAAAATATTGAATGTCAACAAGTTAGTGGTGTCCACCTACAGTTTAAAGGGAGAGATCATCGTAACCTAGGAGAGGCTGATTAACATTTCTTAAAGTAAAGAAGTTTGGTAATATATGAGCCATTTTTAAACACACCTCACCATACAGATAGAAACAATATTGCCATATTAACAAAAATACAGCAGTTAAGTTGATGCATGTGTATACACACACACACACACACACACACATACATTGTTAATAGTATTTAGTTCATATGTGTGGTTGGATTTATCCACTTTATTTATTTTTTTATTTTTTTTACAAATTCACCTATTATCTATAAGAATGGGGTTAGGAGCGTTGGGAGTTAGGGTTAACTACTACTACTAATAACGACAATCACCTGTGTATTTGCCAGGCGAGCCTTGCTGTGGGGGTCTAGGTAGAGGTGGTGTAGGAGGACATCTTTTCCTGTGGGGGTTCGACTCCTGTCTGTCTGCTCCTGTTTCAGCTGGGCCAACGTCAGCGTCCTGATCGGGTCCACAAAGCCTTTCTTATCTACATCTCTGCACACAGACAAGTCAAACATTTGCTTATTCATGCTGTTCTTCCCCCCCGTCTAAAAAACATTTTATTCTATTAATGAATGAAACAAATTGAAAATTTAAAAAACGCCCACAAAAACCTAATCCGGAATAATTCTCTAAAACATCTAAAATCATTTTTAGAGTTAAATGAGAGTTGTGTATGTAAATACGATTAAATTAATTCTGGATGATCGTCAGAGGCAGTGCTTAACACTGAAAGTTACCCATCTCTTGAGCACAAAGTATTTCATATTAACAAAGTCACATGTAACCTGGGCCTATATAAGCCCACAATATCATGAAAGACGTCACTACAGAATCTTCTTACCAACTTCAGAGCAGGTACTCCCCCAGCACTTTGACTGACGTGACGAAGTGTTCTTTTATTGGTCGAGGAGCTGGTTTGACTCAGCCTTTACAAGACCATGTGGTCCTATATGCTGTACCAGCAAAAACACTGTGCTGAAAGCTAGGAGTGGAGCGGCGGTTGTCTAGTTGCAGCCTTTGCGAGTACAAAACTGTAGCTCCAACCATGCGGTTACAGGGCTACTTGTTAAGAGTCATAGGCTATCTTCTTTTTTAAGCTTTTAGTTTCAACCAGTATTCTCCTATTACCTGCAGGAAAATACAACGGACATCTTCATAATGACGTGGGCTTACATAGGCGAAGTCATATGTGACTTTATTAATATGAACCGCAAGACATCCAGCGCTAAGCACTGCCTCTGGTAGTCAGGAAGAATGAAAGAGAACCGTTCATTTAGGCAGCCCACTGCAATAATATAGAGTAAATACATACATTACTCAGCAAATAAACAAACAAAGAAAATAACTGAAAAACACAAGTATGTTGTGCAGCCAAGTATGAGAGTGATTATTGTGGATGTATGAAAGCCAAACTTCACTTCACACTTCACAGGTGACAGACAGGTTTAGGCCATCCATTCCATATTTATATATTTCTACATTTATTTATGTTGACTATATGTTTGTCTAAGTGTAGCACCTTATCACCACAGCAAATTCCTTGTATGTGTAAAATACTACTTGGCAATAAAGCTCCTTCTGATTCTGATGGGTATCATGGTATTACTGCCTGTTCAGCAGATATGAATGAACATGACATAACTAGGCTAATGAGAGAAAGGAGTGATGGGTGATGTTTCCTCTGTGATACTGTGTGTTTGCCTGTATTGGTACTTGGTGGTGTCTAAATAATGGCTGGTGGTTACATAAGGAGAGCGTAAGTTGCTGAATAAACAGTATGCTGTCTGAACTGCTTTAATATTGGATTAGTGACACTTCACTTCATCTGAAGGCTCACGCAGACTACACGACTTTCAGCATTGGCTGATCGCCCTGCTGTTCAGACTACACAACTTGCCGTCTTTTGACGGGAGTCTTGAAGTCGTGGCGTTCACACTACGTGACTGATAGTAGACAGGGGGTCACACTACACGAGCTGACAACGGCAGATCTCCAAACCACGTTTTGTTAAGAAAACACACGTGAAATGTGAATTGGGAAAGGATGCAACACTACACATAAAACAGCTGTTGTTTGTTATTATAAAGATACCAATTATAAAGACAAAGAATAGGGGTTAAAGAATGGATTAGCACACACAGGTAGCAGGGATCGTCTGAGCTACAGAGAGAGCTGGAGGTAAGTAAAAAGTGGTTTGCAATGAAACAGTAACTGCCTGCTCTCATTGGCTGGAAGTTGATGTTGAGTCGGCCGACTCCTCCAGATATTTGGCATTCTAGATATCTGGTTGTCATCGGCGATGTGTCAGTGATGCATCAGGGAGCCGTTTGCGTTGTTTAATAGTTCACACATACAGGTGCTGATCATATAATTAGAATATCATCAAAAAGTTGATTTATTTCAGTAATTCCATTCAAAAAGTGAAACTTGGATATTATATTCATTCATTACACACTGACTGATATATTTCAAATGTTTATTTCATGTAATTGTGATGATTAAAACTGACTAATGAAACTAATGAAAATCCCAAATTCAGTATCTCCATATATATATCTCCAATAATACTTAAGACCAATACAAAAAAAAGGATTTTTAGAAATGTTGGCCAACTGAAAAGTATGAACATGAAAAGTATGAGCATGTCCAGCACTCAATACTTAGTTGGGGCTCCTTTTGCCTGAATTACTGCAGCAATGCGGCGTGGCATGGAGTCGATGCTCAGGTCTTATGAGAGCCCAGGTTGCTCTGATAGTGGCCTTCAGCTCTTCTGCATTGTTGGGTCTGGCGTATCGCATCTTCCTCTTCACAATACCCCATAGATTTTCTCTAGGGTTAAGGTCAGGCCAGTTTGCTGGCCAATTAAGAACAGGGATACCATGGTCCTTAAACCAGGTACTGGTAGCTTTGGCACTGTGTGCAGGTGCCAAGTCCTGTTGGAAAATGAAATCTGCATCTCCATAAAGTTGGTCAGCAGCAGGAAGCATGAAGTGCTCTAAAACTTCCTGGTAGACGGCTGCGTTGACCTTGGACCTCAGAAAACACAGTGGACCAACACCAGCAGATGACATGGCACCCCAAACCATCACTGACTGTGGAAACTTTACACTGGACTTCAAGCAACGTGGATTCTGTGCCTCTCCTCTCTTCCTCCAGACTCTGGGACCTTGATTTCCAAAGGAAATGCAAAATTTACTTTCATCAGAAAACATAACTTTGGACCTCTCAGCAGCAGTCCAGTCCTTTTTGTCTTTAGCCCAGACGAGACGCTTCTGACGCTGTGTCTTGTTCAAGAGTGGCTTGACACAAGGAATGCGACAGCTGAAACCCATGTCTTGCATACGTCTGTGCGTGGTGGTTCTTGAAGCACTGACTCCAGCTGCAGTCCACTCTTTGTGAATCTCCCCCACATTTTTGAATGGGTTTTGTTTCACAATCCTCTTCAGGGTGCGGTTATTCCTATTGCTTGTACACTTTTTTCTACCATATCTTTTCCCTCCCTTTGCCTCTATTAATGTGCTTGGACACAGAGCTCTGTGAACAGCCAGCCTCTTTAGCAATGACCTTTTGTGTCTTGCCCTCCTTGTGCAAGATGTCAATGATGTCAATGTCTTTTGGACAGCTGTCAAGTCAGCAGTCTTCCCCAAGATTGTATAACCTACAAAACTAGACTGAGAGACCATTTAAAGGCCTTTGCAGGTGTTTCCAGTTAATTAGATGATTAGAGTGTGGCACCAGGTGTCTTCAATATTGAACCTTTTCACAATATTCTAATTTTCTGAGATACTGATTTTGGGGTTTTCATTAGTTGTCAGTTATAATCATCAAAATTAAAAGGAATGAACACTTGAAATATATCAGTCTGTGTGGAATGAATTTATACATTATACAAGTTTCACTTTTTGAATGGAATTACTGAAATAAATCAACTTTTTGTTGATATTCTAATTATATGACCAGCACCTGTAACGACTGGCAACCACTGAGCGATCACTGATTTACCCCTGATCACAGACTGACAGTTGCCGAGCTGTAGTGTAGTGTAGTGTGAACTAGGCTTAACTGACATTGCATTGCCGGTGTCTCAGGGATAACATAGCTCTCTTGCTGCTCTGTGTGGGCTTTCTGAATAAGTCTAGCTAATCCAGCATCTTGGAGAACTTTGCATGTTACTGATCTTTCTACTCACTCCTTACGAATGTCCGTGCTGGCCTTTGAAAGTGGAGGGCTTGTGTGTGTGTTGATCTTGACAGGGGGGCGGTGGGCATCTGCACTGGCTGGCCGAACAGGAACGTGGCTCAGCAAACCGAGGCCATCACCAGCACTACCAGCAGCCTGATGAAGCCATGGACTTGGTGTGTTCTGCACATAAAACACACACATAGATACAGAATCAATAAAGTAATAAACCAAAAAGTAAAATCCACAGACACAAATTTTGGTTTAAATTTGCAAACACACGCATGGTCAAGGTAAAGTATGTCACCATAAATTACTCACAAAGAGAGAAGTCACAGTGACTTCAGTGGAAAAGGGTACATTTTCTGATACACATGTTTATATTTGTTTAGCTTTGTTAGCCAGGTTAGTCAAGCTCTTTTAGCCATCCCAAAGGCAAACACATATGAGAAACCAGAGCTGCTCCCTTGACATTTAGATCCACGATATGTGAGCATTATGGTTTTCCGGTTAGATACAGCAAAAAATGGGCAACTATTAGCGTCAAACTGTATGACAATATTGTTCAACAAAGTCAGACATGTAATTTACGCCCTTGAGCCCTGAACCATCCCTTAGTTATGATGCTATAGGCCTAGACTGCCAGAGGAATTCTTATGATGTTCTAAGCTCCTGTCTCCTCCTCTCCTTTTCCAATCTTTATGCAACCATATCTATCGACTTCTTCACTCTCCTGTAGTTTTGTGCTTTCTCGTTGAGCTGTGGGGTCTTGATCTGTAATTACTGTCTTTGACACGCACCGCTACAATTATTATTAGTCCTTTGATTATTATCATCATCACAATTTTTTATTGTCTATACCACTACCACCTTAACTGTTTTTGTAACTGGTCGAGGCAGAGTGTCACCAACCAAGTCATGGTTCTATTCAAGGTTTCTACCTGCTAAAAGAGAGTTTTTCCTCGCCTGTGTCACCAAGTGCTTACTCATGGTGGGAATTGTTGGGTCTCTGTTAATAGTTTTACAAAGAGTATGATCTAGATCTGCTCTATATAAAAATAGAGATAACTTTTGTTACTTGTACTATATAAATAAAATTTAATTGAAACTGAATTCAACATTATTCCCCAGCCACCTGGTCGGTGACTCCATTTATTATTCCACTAAACCCAAAATTTAACCACATTTGGCGCTTGGTGGCTGTTAATTTTGGATGCTGTACACACACATATGCATATATATTGACATATATGCTAAATATGTATGTTTATTGTTGTAATAACAGATACTGTACATGGTTGCCACTTAAACCTAGATTAACAGTCTGTTTATTTTTTGCAAAGTGGATAATATTGATTATTAAACATTTTAAAGATGGAAGCATTAGACATGTAAGAAACATTATTAATTCTTTAGGAAAGAAATTGGAACAAAGAAAATAATTAAGAAACAATAGGATGGGTGGAATAAAATTTGGTTTCAGACACTCCAACCCCGAGAATTAGCGGAACCACGAGCTGCCCAGAACCTGTGAAGGCCGACATCCAACCAACTTTTAGAGACCGAAACCTTTGGATCTAACCCAGTACCAGTCTGGTTGCTCAATGCCTGTTTTTAAAATATGAAACAGGTATAAAAGTCAGAACTCTCTCCATCACACCCAACCTAGCAGGATGGGTGAACATCACCCACATGCATATAAACATATCAGGACTGAGCGCATCTGAGAAAACCAGAGGCCGAGGAATGGGGAATAGACTGCACACCCCCCTCATGTAATGTCATCATCAACTAAGCTCCAGCTAAAAGCTTTTGTTTGCGCTGGTAAATGCTGACTATGCACATATAAGCTCTGTACGATAACATAACTGTGCACAGTAGATGCTCCCATATCAAAAGGTCAGAATTTGGGACTGGAATCTGTTGCACTTTTCATAATGGTAATCCATACAGCCTGTCATTTCCTGTGCAGGAACTATAGTAGCAGTATTATAGCAGTACTATACTAGGTTTGTTTAGGTTAAGCCAAATGTTTTGTTACATCCTGTAGGAGTCAACTACAACACTGATAAAAAGTTTAATTTAAAAAAAAAAAATTTATTATGAAAAGTCATCACATAGAGCTTTCACGTCAAAATTAATTGAAAGAACATTACAGTAATTCCTTTAAAAACGGACTTGTCCATTACAAGCACAGCTACATCTGATTTGGTCTCAAGGGTTCTTCTCCTACTCTGCTTCTTTGCCTGCCAAAATCTCTTTTCTCCATCCGGCCTTCACTGTTCTCCTTGTTAAAAGACAAACAGTCAAACAAAAAGACACAATCACATGTGCATGCAAAAGTCCACCAAAACACACACAAATACAGACCAATTTGCATACACCTACCCTCCTGAGAGAAGCCTCGGAATTCACGGTGACAGGATTTTCTGGGTGGACCCACTTAGCTGTGGGGGGCAGGTTGAGCCCTGGGGTATAGGAGGTTGGTGTTCCGTTGGGGTACTGCCAGAGGATGGGGTATAGGCCCAGCCCTGCTGCTCCACTGTGAGCCTGGGCTAGTAGAGGAGGTGGAGGGGGGCCCTGACCCTGAAAACAGAACACGTAAATTTTTCTTTTAAATATATATATATATATAATCAGGAGCGGAGGCAACATTACTCCTCTTCCACCCCATTTGCCCCCACCCACCTCAACCCACAGAGCTGGATATTACAGTCTTTGATAGTGTGGCTTTATAGTGTGTTTGTATCTGACCTGTAGGAACTGCTGCTGGTGTGTGGCTGCCGGATGAGGCAGGGCGAGGTGGCCCAACCCACCAGGGGAGTCGAGCCGAGGGTGTCCCCCGAGAAGAGATGCTGCAGGAGGAGGCATGGCAGAGAGCACCCCGGGGGGGTAAAAGGTGCGGGTGGGGTAGAGCAGAGGTGTGAGGAGGAGCGAGGAGGTGGGAAGCGCCGTGGGGATGTGAAGCGGGGGTGAGGCAGGGGGAGTGAGGGGGAGGGGGAGTGGAGGGTGTGCAGGTGGGGATGAAGATAGGCTGCCACATGGTTGGAGGAGACGGTGGCAGAGGCAGAGTTCTCTGCATCTGAGCGGACCAGTGCTGGGTCCCTGTAAACAGTGAAGGTCTCGTTCTTATCGATGATCAGAGGGCTCTTGGTACTGCTGCTGCTGCTCGTACTAATTCCTCCCGACTCTGACCGCGCTAGCACCGGCTTGAAACCAGACCTTGGAGGTTCTGCTATTTCTACTTTAGCGGACAAACGGCCTGTCGGAGGTGGGGAGGTATCAGAGTACCTCTGTATTTTATGTTTAGAGACCTCTGGGGAGGTGTTGGGTTTAGGTTTGGAGATGTCCAGCAGGGCTGGGTGGGGCTTAGCCTTGAGAAAGTCACTTGGGTTTGTGTTGGGGTAGGGATGGCATTGAGAGTTGTTGGGGTGCTGAAGTTTCTGTTTCAGGGAGTCGACCTGAGCTGGGTTGGGGCTCATTTTGGATTTGGCTAAGTCCGGGGGGAGGACTGTGTTCATCTTGTTGGGGGGCGGTTGTTGCTGTGAGTGTTTTCTTGTCTCCTCAGACAGACTCTTAATGCTGGGGTGGATAGATGTGTAGTGTTGCTGCTGCTGCAGCTGCTGATGATGCTGCTGCTGCTGCTGATGATGATGAAGAAGAAGATGATGAGGAAGGACCGTTTTCTCTTTCTCCACAAGCACCATATTTTCAGTTATAGATGTGACAGGCCTGAAAAAAAGCAGAGAAAATAATATTTTATGATCTGTTTTCTATTCATCTGTCATCTACTTAAAACTTCACTTAACAGCCGAGGCTGTTTTTTGCTTCAGGCACTGAAGGACTGAACTCAGCCTACCTATATCTGGGACAGGCCTTTAATTCCTTTCCCACAAAACTCTTGCTCAGTAAATATGGGAAAAAGGCTACTATCAAAATTATTTATTCAGTATGATAATTACTTGTATCAAATCAGGGGGGGGAGAGAGCGAGAGAGAGAGCACCTACTTTAGAAAGGATGAAAGCTGAAAGTTACCGTAGTTATTTCAAATTGGATTCAGTTTTTATGAATAATGGAGGGATGGACACATATTCTTTATGCTTCAAAGGTAAGGTCACAACTTTTTTTTATCTCTCTTGTTTAACAAACCAGTAAATCTTAATGAATTATACTTTGGTGCTGCTCATTGCTTCTGAAAGATTAACAGAACGATTAAATTGTAAATAATCTAAGGATCTGAAGCATGTCCATATTGACAAAAGTTCAAACATTTACATTTGTATGCATGATCCAAGCAGCTTAGACGGCAACCTGCTGGGCTTTAACACTTTTCAGACTGAGCAGGTCTAGACTGTAGTCTATTATATTCATGATCTCAATTTTAAGGCAAACATTTTTTTCACTGGTTGCTATCCCAGGTAAAGGCTCACAAGGACGAGGCTTTTGCTATTCTTCCAAATTCAATTAAAAAAAAAAAAAAAAGTATTTCCACTTAAAGTGTGCTTTTATTCAAAAGCTTTTGTAATTTGACTTAAATTCCTAATCTTTCAGACCATAATGTCAGTTATAAGTTCACCTTTGTTTTTATATTTGACTAATTTTACTTTCATGTTCTCTCATTTCTGCTGTAATACTCATTGTATTGCGCCCACTTTTTAAGGACTTTTGGGGCTATAAAAATTTAATTCAGCTTATTGTCTAAAATAGACAGTGGGGCACTCAGGTTTGTTGACATGAACTTAAATGACTGACTCAGTTCTCCAGTAAGGTGACTCCTAAAATGTCATGTAAACAAGACACCTGGTTTCCAAAATGGCTTTATGAGGTTAGAGAAACCTGATGTCCCCCACAAAAGCTTTCTTTTGATTTGTTAGCCATGTAAACAGGTTTTTTGTTTGCTCTTCACATGTGATCCTGTGCAGGACAAAGACTCCAGACAGAGAAAGAATGTCTAGAAGTGTGAATTAGTCAGTTTCCACCACCGAACATTTGACGAGAGAACTACACTCTCACTACAGAGTGTCCTGTCACTGTCTTGTCAGCACTCAGACACACAAAAATCAGGAAGTGGTGTATTGCATCACTACAACAATTAAAAAAGCAAGTCATGGTTCCAAAATGAGATCAGGGCAAGAGGAGGAATCTGCTGCATGTATACACAGATTGACAGTAAACAGGTTATTATAGTGGATGTAAAGTCATTCTATGATTTCCTGTATAACCTGATCTAACATACTGCATCTTATTAAAGGATATTGGATGGGACTGACTTACAGAGATTACACTACATCTGACACCTAGTCATCTCATCCGGACATCTGAGAAGCGACACACATTTCAACAAACACAATTTGAAGCCCTGTGTTCTCACCTGATGACTTCAGAGGGAGCAAACTCTATCTTGTTGCCTAAGCTCCTGGCTGCTGTCATGCCACCTCCCATAATAACCTGCTGCTGCATGGGAGGCTCAATATCTGTTCTGCGGCCTCCTTCTGATGGAGAAGGAGATGGCGGGACGGGAGGCGAGGAGACGGGAGAGGGGTTGAGTGGGAGGTAAGGTGAGAGGGACGTGGACTCGGCCTTCTGGGAGGCGAGCAGCGCAGACACTGCCTCTGAACTCTCCTGGTGCACCGTCGCCTGGGCATCATCTGTGATGTCAATCACACTGCCACCGTGGAGGTGGGATAAAGACGGCGTCTGGGACCGAGATGACACTAAAACAAAAAAGATTCATCGCATAAGAATACTAAACTTACTGATAATTATCATAAAAGGACAGCTGCCATGTATCAGTTGACTGTACCTTTCATAGTGTTCTTGCTGCTCTCCATAATGCCGCCCTGGATGGGGTCAGAACTCAGAGGCGTCTGTTGCCGTGGAGACTGTGTGATCTGTGTTACAGCGACCAATTCCTCCTCCTCCTTTGTTATCATTTTGCTTGTTTCCTTAACCAGACCCTTCTTGCTGTCCTCTGCTTGAAGCTCCACCCACGGGGACAGGCGACTAATGAGAGAAGAGGAATCGTTCAGTTTGGTGCCATGCATCAGAGGCTTCTCATCTTCCTCTTTTTTGGAAACACCGCTTGGTTTCACATCACTGCTGCGAGTCTTTAGCTCATTCTCAGAGTTGGGCTCTGAGGAGGAGGAAGAGGAGGAGGACGACGACGACGAAGACGATGAGGAGGAGGAGGAGCATGAGGAGTGGGCGGTCCTCTTGTTGTGTGGGTTTTCTGAGTCGCTGCTCTCCGACAGATCAGAGGTCATGTCAGTCTTCAGCCTCTTTAAACCTGCCTTCTTCTCATCTTCCTCGCCTTTCCTGCGTTTGTTCACCGCCTGCTTTGCCTTTGACTTGGAGTCTGGACAAATGAAAAGAAGAAACATAATTTTTGGACACTCAAACACAGGTCTGAATACCCTCTCTGCCATCCATCTTCCCCACCTCAATCTTGACTTGAATGCTGTTGATTGTACCTTTTATTACTGACTAAGACCAATGTAATGTTTGTGTTTGAAAGAGTGAATCGGAAAACCAAAAGCACTACTGGGGTGGAGATGGAGCATTGAATAAGATACATGCCTTTGGTGTGAGAGACCCAGGTTTGATTCCTCACTGTGACACGTCCACCAATGTGTCCCCGAGCAAGAGACTTAACCCCTAGTTGCTCCAGAGGTGTGCAACCTCTGACATTATTGGCAATTGTATGTCGCTTTGGATAAAAGTGTCAGCTAAATGAATAAATTTAAATGTAATGTCTCATATCTGGAAGGCATGGCATCAATTTCAGTTTCTGTAGCTCATTACATTTATTCATATGCATTGCGACCCAAAATCCTTTGGTAATCCTCAGATTTCATGATGCCTTGCACACAGTCAACGCACCCAGTGCCAGAGGCAGCAACACAACCCCAAAACATCTTTGAACCTTCACCATATTTGACTGTAGGTACTGTAGGTACTTTTCTTTGTAGGCCTCATTCCGTTTTCGGTAAACAGTATAATGATGTGCTTTACCAAAAAGCTCTATCTTGGTCTCATCTGTCCACAAGACGTTTTCCCAGAAGGATTTTGGCTTACTCAAGTACATTTTGGCAAACTGTAGTCTTGCTTTTTTATGTCTCTGTGTCAGCAGTGGGGTCCTCCTCTGGGTCTCCTGCCATAGCGTTTCATTTCATTCAAATGTCGACGGATAGTTCGGGCTGACACTGATGCACCCTGAGCCTGCAGGACAGCTTGAATGTCTTTGGAACTCCACACCTGTTACTTGCCCCAGGTGAGTTTAAAGGAGCATCACATGCTTGAAACAATCTTATTTGTCCACAATTTTGAAAGGGTGCCAATAATTTTGTCCAGCCCATTTTTAGGGTTTTGTGTGCAATTATGTCCAATTAGCTTTTTTTTCTTCTTTTTTTTGTTTTGTTCTAATACACACAAGGGGAATAAACGTGTATAGTAAAACATGTATTAATGCAATACTTTTCTGTGAGAAATACTTGATTTTCTGGAAAAATTTCACTTTTGGCCATGACTGTATTATATAGGTAATACAATGACCCTGTGGACAATGACATGAAAACAAATAAGTCTTTAGAAGACAGTGACAGAAACTGCAATGAGCCCCAAAACTGACTGATAAATACAGAGCAGTCTTTAGCGTTTCTAGATCTGCTGGTTGGTTGACTGAACTGCGTAACGTGTTGTCATGTGCAGTGGACCAATAGACTCTGCCGACACACGACGCACACAGCAGCAGAACAACGTGTAGCAGAGCAGCAACACTGAGAGCTTCAGTTTACACGCTGTTAGCAATACTGAATAATCTCCAGCAGCGCCGTCTTCCGCCGTGTTGTTAGGTTGTCATCGACCCAAACAAACCCACGTTGCATTCTGCGCATGCGCGTCTGCTTCTGGGAGACGCTGGACAGTGTTTGCCCTGAGATTATAACAGCGCGGTTCATGGTATTAAACATATTATGGTAATTAAAATGTGTACAGTAATAATAACTATCGAGAATTTCACAACTGACATTTAGCAAAGTGCAATGTAATGCAGCACTGATGAAAACACTCAACAAAAAAAAGAGAACAAAAAAAAGACAGAAGCAACACCAAATGAAGACTGCTTGTCTATTGTTGATTGGCTCTGTGGACATCTTTGAATGCCCAAAAACAACTGCAAACTTCAACAAAACAAAACAAATCTTTTGTCTCTCCTCATTCTTTTTTGATCAGTCATGAGCAAAACATTCAGGTAGAAGGATTCAGCTTTTAGCCGGTGCCGACCTTTACTTTCACTCTAAAGCCCAAAATGAAACTTTCTGGTTCTCGTTGCAAGTTGGTGTCTACCCGGCCAAAGCTTATTTCTGAGGTCAAAGAAACATCCCTCTATCACAAGTGTTTCTATAATCTTTACAGGAGTGTTTGATGGGGACCGTCCTCACCTCTCCCTGTGGTCTCTTCTCTCCTGTCCTTATCCTCCTCTGGAACACTGCTATCTGATCCTTTCCTCCTGGAAGAGCGAGAGTTGCGCTGCTCTCTCTGTTCCCGCCCACTGCCGCCGGGCGAGTTGTGTGATTGGCTGGCTGGTTGCTGGCTTTGCTGTGATTGGCTCTGCTGCTGGGAGGTCAGCATCCCCTGGGAACCTTTTGGGTTAGGGCCCAATGAAGTCATGATGGGGCGGGGGCTGTTGGCTTGGGCTCGTGTGTAATGACTCTGTAAGAATAAATAAAGTTATACGTTAGCTCAAGCACAGAAACACACAGACCTGTAAATACAAACATTACTATGAATGTTTACGCTCAGTTGTCAGTTTATTAAGTACACCTTCACAGTTGAAAACAATCCAATATGACAGCTCTGCAATAACTGATATCTATGTGAATCTTACAGTTGTACTGTTTTTTATTGTTAAACTACACCCAGGTATCAGTTTATCTAAAACTGATGCAGTCTAATCCAACAGCTCTACTGTTCGGTTTTCATTGAGACAGTTTAAAGGAGTGTTGATTCAACTGTATGCTCATGTAGGGATGCAAGTGGCTGAACATCCTTATATGTCATGAAGCAAGAACACTAATGAAAGCTGAAGTCTCAGAGCAAGCTGCCACCTCCTCATTTTACCTTCTCAGCCTCACCTGACTGGAACCTACCACCAGCCCAGGTAAGTATAGGGTGAGCTAAACATAGAGCATACTTCAAAATTATCCAAAATATTTAACAAAACATGTAAGATCTCTCAGTTTAGACTAAAAATGAGAAACACGTCTTAGTATAACAAACAAATAATGAAATGAATACAATTAAATAACAGCACAAGCTGAAAGTCCATGACTCCAAAATGACCATAAAGCTAAATCAACAGCTCTGTAAAAAAACAAAAAAGAACATTAGAGCTTATAATAAAAGGTAAGATTTCTTGCACAGCCGTTGTATTAGATTGTATAAGATATGTATAAGATTAAGCTGGGTGTAAACTGGAGTGTATGTTGTGAAGGGTTTCTAGTATTCATGGGTCAGATATACGAATGGCAATGTTTTCACTGTTTTGACTCTACTCTTGCACATTGGATTAGAGATGGAAGCATGGCTAAGATTAAAGTGCTGACTTTCAGCTTTAAGGTTGTTTGAATGTGTGCAAATGCTAAACACAGTCTTTAAATTTTAGACTAAAGAAAGAGCAACCAAGACGTTTTTTTGTTATTGACTATCCAAGTCAGTCACGTGACCTCAAGCCAAGTGATCATGTGTTTCACTGCTGAAGACCAGAGTCAGAACAACAAGTCAGAAGTAAAGCTGGCTCCAGTACATGCATGACAGAGCATCAACAGGGAGGATGTGTCTGCTGACATCTAACAGTTTTACACCAAATATTAAATATGATGCCTTCAGGTTTTTAATAAATTGTCCTCAAGTTAACAAGAGTCAGAGATGTAATCTTTCAGTCAATGTTTAAGTTCCAATACAGCGGGCAGACACACGACAAGACATTTCTAATTGTAAGATTAAAATGTGTTTAGTTTAAAATAGTTCTTATGACATGTTATACTGTATGTGAAATAGTACCAGAGACTGTTGCTTTTTTGCTTTTCAATTGTGCTGCAGAAAACATGTAGGTGGAATGCATTTATTTAGATCATCAAGTAGACTTTTTCCAAGAAAAGTGAACTTCCAGTTGGTGGTTTTTCCTCCCGTTTTTGTATTTTATTTATTTATTTTTTTAACAAAATGTCTCAAAGTAACATGATGTACACATTATTAGTGAGGGTGGCACCACTGGGAATCACACCCTTTTTGTTTGTATTGATATTTTCCAGTCGCTGTAATATTTTTGCTTTCTAAGTCCATGCAGTAGTTAGTTGGACTTCTGAAGCTTGAACAAACAGTAATTCATGTAAGACCAAGAAAATGTCTTTGTATCGATGAGATGATTTGGAGGGAACTAACTTCTAAAACGTCTACTCTGTATTTTCAAGAAACACCAACTTCCATGCACTGCTATTGCCTCATGAGTGGCTTAGGGCTGAGTGAGGTAAATGCATGGGTTATAAGAGTAGCTGTGTAAGTACCACAGCATGAGAAGCAAAAGAAGCCACAATCTCTCTAGCTGTGAAATCAACATGGTCTCTGCTTTGTACAGGTAGATTTATTTAAAGAGAGAAGGGACTGACTGATGCTGATAATTGTACAAATTGTAATTTGTAAAAGTCAGAAACCCCTGCCTGAGTCACTTTACTCAGAGACAAATCAGCTTGGCATTTATAATTACTTCTTTAAGGAAACCTGGTGAAGTATGGTTTCCATGCCTCATTCTCAGAGTTGGGCCTGAAATCGCATTCATGCATCAGATGCAAGACACATAGGTCAAGAAAAAAGGTTGGTATTAGGTGGTGAGTTGTTATGTTGCTGATAAATTCGAAGAATGATGTGTCAGTAATGCAAGGCATGTCTGTCTCTGACTACAACTAGTGGACAATGTCTGCAGAGTTCTTATGGGACGTTGTCAGCCCCCTGCTGTTAGAGGGTCGACGTGCCCCTCTGGTTCACTGCTGGCCCATGTTCCTGATTCTGTCTGGGAAATGCCAATCATGTGTTGTAAGCCACCTTGTAGGGTGAACTCCTAAATGACACAAACTGTGACTTTGGCTAATGTCCAGATGGAAATTATAGGGGAGTATCAGTTAAATACCATGGACATTGGTTCATCATCAGTTCAGTCCCATCCTAGTCATTTCTGAAAGGCAGAGCAGCACTCTCTCTCTTTGTAAACCTTTCACACTGTGCCTAAACTTGCACTGGGCTACTGAAGCAGATGGATAAGTCTATTGGATGTTAGCTCCAACCCACAAAAATAAACTGCAACTTCAGTATACATGTCACCGTTTGTCAGAATTATAAATTGGACTGGATTTCAGGACTTGGAGTTAAAGACCAACTCTGCACTCTGCAGAAGTTTGGCTGAACTGACCTCTATGGGTTGATTCAATTCTGTCAACACCCGTCATTACAGCTGGGGGGGTTCTGGTGTGGTCTTTGTACTTGTGACCACACCACACTGACGTAGAATTTTGTACACTGTGAAATGCTCTATTGCACAGTGTGCTGCAGAGGCAGCAACCACCAGATGGCAGTGCAGACAGGATGTTTGGCCTGGGTTAAGTTACTCTTTAAATGACTATTTCACTTAGACATTTCATCTCCAGTTTGTGGCAGACATTTATCAGTGTCTGTTTGTCCAGGTGATGTCATACACATCAGAGAATAAGTTAATGGTTATAAATATACTGAAGACATTAAGAGAACATTTCATTACATTATACTGCTTTACTATTAGTCTGTATTGTAACCTCACAGTTTACAGATTACCATGAGAAAATCAATTTCACTTATTCAATTACTGTACCAGCAAAAAAATTCTGTATTCATCATCAGATTACAGGTAGACTATTTCGTTATCTGTGAGGTGTAAGTAAAAGCTGAGCACAGTCTACACATGTCTAACAGAGTGCTACTCTGATGACCAAAAGGTACCATGGTAGCAATGGAGGAAAAATACTGATTCTACATTGCAAATAACACTGGCAGTGGGAGAACAGGACCAATCTGAACCTCAGTTATTGAGAGTGTGACACTTCAACCTTATGGCTTCCTACAAGGCTGATACATACTTCAAATTAACACCAATACAGAACATTTTTGCCAGACTGAGTTTAAAAATACACTTTCCAATTGTGTTACAGTGCATAACATTGCCCCAAAATCTCCACTATGTTTAAGAACTCAACAGTTAGTTTAGATTCAGGGTGCCTTTGGGTATTACAGCCCCCTCCAACAGTATTGGAACGGTAAGGCAAATTCCTTTGTTTTTGTTGTTCACTGAAGACATTTGGGTTTAAGATCAAAAGATGAGTATGAGACAAGAGTTCAGAATTTCAGCTCTCATTTCCTGGTATTCACATCTAGATGTGTTAAACAACTCAGGACATACCACCCTTTGTCTGAGCCCACCCATTTTTCAAGTGAGCAAAACTATTGGAACATGTGACTGACAGATGTTTCTTGTTGCCCAGATGTTGCCTTTTAGGTTGACTGTCCAAACATTAAATAGCTCTGCATGACTAGTCTAAGTTTTCATCCTTGGTTCAAACCTATAAAGACTGCATTTCCTGTTAAAGAGGATAAACCCACATGAAGACCAGAGAGCTGTCTATGGGAGAAAAGCAAGCCACTGTCAAGCTGAGAAAAGAAGGAAAATCGAGCAGAGCCATTGGACAAACATTGGGCATAGCAAGCACGACAATTTGGAACGTCCTGAAAAAGAAAGAAACTACTGGTGTACTGAGCAACAGACGTCCAACAGGAAGGCCAAGGAAAACAACAGTAGTTGATGACAGAAATATCGTGAGAGCTGTGAAGAAACCCCCAAAACATCAGTAAGTGACATCAGCAACGACCTCCACAGTGCAGGGTGAAGGTATCACAATCCACTGTTGGAAGAAGACTCAGAGAGCAGAAATATAGAGGCCACACCACAAGACGCAAACCACTCATCAGCAGCAAGAATCGGAAGGCCAGATTGAAATTTGCAAAGAAGAACAGAGATGAGCCGCAAAAGTTCTGGAACACGATCTTATGGACTGATGAGACCAAGATTAATCTCTAGCAAAGTGATGGAAAGGCCAAAGTGTGGAGAATGAAAGGAACTGCTTATGATCCGAAGCATACAAGCTCATCTGTGAAGCATGGTGGAGGTAATGTCATGGCTTGGGCGTGCATGGCTGCTTCTGGAACAGGCTCATTAATATTTATTGATGATGTAACTGATGATGGTAGCAGCAGAATGAATTCAGAAGTGGACAGAAACATTTCAGCAGGACAATGAGCCAAAGCACACTGCCAACAAAACAAAGGACTTCATCAGGGGAAAAAGTGGAAGGTTTTAGACTGAACAAGTCAGTCACCTGACCTTAACCCAACAGAGCTGCATTTCACCTCCTCAAGAGGAGACTGAAGGGAGAAACACCCCGAAACAAACAAGAACTGAAAGAAGCAGCGGTAAAAGCCTGGAATAGCATCACAAATGAAGAATGCAACAGTTTGGTGATGTCGATGGGTCGCAGGCTTTAGGCAGTTATTGTAAGCAAGGGTTATGCCACCAAATATTAAATGTTATTTACTTTAAGATTATTTGTTCCATTACTTTTGCTCACCTAAGAATGCTGTGGTCTAATACAAACAGTGATATGTCCTGAGTTGTTTAACACATCTAGATGTGAGGAAATGAGAGCTGAAATTCTGAACTCTTGTCTCATACTCATCTTTTGATCTTAAACGCAAATGTCTTCAGTGAACAACAAAAACAACGGAACTTGCCTTACCGTTCCAATACTGTTGGAGGGGACTGTATGACAAAATCAGGTGCTAGGACAGTGATGACCGAGACACTTTTCCTGTCCATCAAGCACAGATCATGTCTGCCAGCTGGGACTCTACACTTAAATAAACTGTGTGTTTTCATCATTTGCAGTGTATTGTGGAAAGTGTTGGTCTGGAGGGTTTGAGGGTTGTGGTGGGGGAGTTGGGGGTACCTGAGTGTTGCCAGTGGTCCCGCCGGGTCTCCCTCCCGCCATCTTTAATGTGTCAACAACAAGAAAAAAAAAAAAAAAAAAAAAAAAAATCAAGAGAAAAATAACAAATTGAAATGAATATAAACAAAATGTGGGACAAGGACAGATTTTGTTAATGACTGCGGGACCAGAAATAACTGGCTGAATAACAAATAAGAACAAGCTGGATCACCAATGAGCTCCCATATGTGCCTCATGCATTTCTGACAAATTACACCAAAATCTAAATAGTGTCCTGCTGACATGGCACCACACGAAAGGAGTCGGTGTGCCAGTGTACTGTAGATCTGTGTGTGTTGAGTTTGAATGTAAAGCTAAACAGAAAGCTTTAAAGCTATCTCCATTAAGAAACAGAGAGGAAGCAGAAAAACAGAACATGGGTCAAACAGTTAGGAGAAATACTTCATAGATAACCACAGTTATTGCCCAGTTTCGGAAACGGAAAAGATCTGCACAACGGTGGGACGTTCCTGGTTTGGAATTTTGCATGATTAAAGATTTGGGGAGGCCACTGTCTCTAAAACAAACAGATAAACAAATGCAAAGCAGACGATGCTGAGGTCAAATTAATGGTTGGCAAATCATAACAAGCTGCATTCTATGCACAACAGAAACACAGCAACAATGGCCACCTATTAGCTGCATTCAGGTGAGCATACAGAAAGTGGCTGGACATATACTGACATTTTATAGACCAGTCAATGCATCCAGAAAATTATCTGCAGATTCATTAATTATCAAAGTAGCATAAATGCATCCTTTTTATTTCTTTTCTTATTTGAAGGTTAGAACTTAACATGAAAAATGTGAAACGTGGAGTGTTGGTCTTTTCAAAGTAAGTTTTGTTTTTATGTCTGTCTTCTTGTTCTTTGATCATGTCAAGGGGCCATTGCCTAGGCAACAGTGTAAAGCACTTTGATGGAGAAAGGTGTGAGCTACTGGATTTTATAGGCAAAGTCAT
Organism: Micropterus salmoides; assembly: GCF_014851395.1. Classification (NCBI taxonomy): domain Eukaryota; kingdom Metazoa; phylum Chordata; class Actinopteri; order Centrarchiformes; family Centrarchidae; genus Micropterus; species Micropterus salmoides. Next base: position 2,057,256 of record NW_024041262.1, read on the forward strand.
CATATACTTTCATTCACCTGTGTATCATTGATACTGTCAATAATGTATTCATCTCAAATTGCTGAAATGACACTTAAGAGCAGAGTTTTCTTTCTTAAACTTCCACCTATTTTCATACTGTACTCAATGTGTACATTCCATTTCCTTTTATGCACTTATATATATATATATATATATAACAGCTTACAGACAGTCAAATATGTCAACGTGATTATAAATGTTTTTACCTCTTCAGCAACACTGTCAGCTGTTAAAAAGCTCTTTGCACAGCTGTGTGCATGTGCTGTTGTGTGTGTTTGCACTCACGTGGGCAGAGTTGTTGTTCTGGCTGGAACGTGACCTTCGTCTTGAAGTGATGCCAATGTTTTCTCCTTTCAGCAGGGAGTGGACCACGTCATCCAGAAAGGTCATCTGGACCATAGATGGATCCACGTTCTGAGGCTCTAGCACCTGAACACACACCAGATTCACTTTACACTGTCTACATTCTACTGGTTTTAACGTGCTGTGTTTCACTTTCACTGTAGCAGTCAGAAAAAACGCTAAGTCAAAAGTAAAACTATGAAGAAATATATCACAGTTTTCATCAACAAATAAAAACGACAGTAAATGAGAATGTGAAAGAGGTCTGGAACCAGTCCCAGCTGCCATCGGGTGAAAGGCGGGGTACATCCTGGACAGGTCGCCAATCCATTGCAGGGCCACTCATAGACAAACAACCACTCACGCTAAGGACAATTTAGGGTCACCAATCATGTTGGATGATGGGAGGAAGCCGGAGCACCCGGAGAGAACCCACGCAGACACGGGGAGAACATGCAAACTCCACACAGAAAAGCCGGGACGACCAGGATTTGAACCCAGGACCTTCTTGCTGTGAGGCAACAGTGCTAACCACTAGGCGCACTGTGCTGCCCTGTGAAAGAGGTGAACTGACACAAACTAATTACTGTTTTAATCCAAAGTCCTATTCAATGCATGCATGCGTCTGTGGATGTGGATGTGGATTGGTGAAACAATATCCTCCAACACCCAAAATTCTCAGACGTTAGTAGCAAAGCTATGTCCTCCAAGAACCAGTAAAGTTACTAGCTAACAGATTTGTGGCCTAAATTCATTTATAATCCCACATTAGACAAGAAACAGCAATAGAACTGCTGGGACAAACTACAAGAACAAGCAGACCAGCACACTGGCTAACCAAAGGGGAAATTAACAATCAAGGGATGTGGAGGTGAAGTTAAGGTTACTTTCAGATGGCTGTTTTTTTTTAACATAAACCCAGACAGATTAACGAACTAGTGGATGAGTCTAGCTGCTGAAAGAACATGCTGCGGTGAAGAGCACAGGTAGCTGCAATAATGCGGCTCTGTTCAAACAACCATTTGGGGAATTACAACTAAAGAGAGTCAGTCTACAGTCTGGAATAAATAAAATTTCTGCCACTGTGGAATAGGCACTAACAACGGCTAGCTAGCTATGCACAACAAAGATGGCAACAGCTGAAGCTTCAGAGAGATTAGAAGATATAAACATGAAAAATATAAGAGTCTAAAATTTCACACATTTTTGTTGACTAGAACTAATAAATATATATTTATATATAAAAATTAAAACTAGCATACATTTCTCGAAAAACACTCAAACTTAACTCTCTGTCAGGTGTCAAAATGAACAATGGTGGTTTTGAGTGTTCTTCAATCTGTGTATAAAGTCATATCGGTCCAATTACTTCACTACTACTTCAGGTGCCAAGTAGTCATTACTTCCCTTTATGCATTATACTATTCTGTTACACACACATATAAACTGCACACATACATTTTAAAGAGCATTGTGTGTGTGTACCTGGTCATTCATGACGACCATGTTTCGACTGAAGAGATCGTGGTGTGTAATGATGCCAGTGAACCACTGGGTAGCTGAGTCTTGTCTGTAAACACGCACGCGGTAGCCATTCAATGAATAGGGACCTGGAAGGAACAGGAAACAGAGCCATCACGGTGTTACTGTCCCACTGCTGGAAGTATAAATCCTAACTGAAAGTTCCTCATATTGTAAGCCACATTGGTTACAGTAATGAGATGACTGAGTAGAGTGCAGTCACCAGAACATGATTGCCAGGCAGTCAGCAAACACTGTAACTATGATACAATCTACAGAATGTAATATTTTACTTGAATATGAAGAGTGTAATAAAAAGCTTACCTTGCATAAAAATTTCCTGCACCTTCTGGTCTTTGAGCCAGCCTGTCACTTCTTCATGGAGCTGATGGTTGTCTCTTAACACTGGGTTCTGACTGTCCACCTCATCCTGAAAGACCCACACACAGGATATCAAAGGGTCAGCATCAAACACACAGAACCTTGTTTAAAGTAGTTCACACTAAGGGCCAGTTACTAACATCCCGAATAAAGAGAACTAAATTGCGTGTGCATTCTAAAATATTGCACGTGCAATTGTAGAACCTGTTATGGGTGATTTAGAAGAATTATTGCATAGATGGCAACAGGAGCAAACACAATGGAGGTGGCCGTATTTAAATGAGGGTGCGTGTTTTAATGGTTTCCGCCGTGGAAAATTGGGAGGGAAAGCAGCCACCGCATAAAAACCTTGGTTTGTTTCATTCAGTGCGTCCTGAGTATGTGGTAATCGGATGTACCTGCCCATCCTGCCTGAGATCGCACTAAGTACTTGGGACAGCACACCTGAAAAACCCCAGCAGAAACAGCTACAGTATGCTGGAATGACCCAGACGCGAGGAAATGCCAGCAGATCGTGCTTCATCCAGCCAGAGGGAACGATCGCCGACCGTCCGCAGCGTGCCCGGTCGCTCCGAGATCTCCTGGCCCTGTACACCCCAACGCCCCATTCCCTCTCTGATACCTGCAATGGGTTGTGTCGCTATAACGACCAGCCCGATGTGAACAGTTGGTGATCGTTTCCTCTGGCTGGACGAATTTTACGAGTGATCCATGCACTACTGCAGCTGGGGGCTCTCTGCAGCGCCACGCAACTTTCTAAATTCTTCCATCTCACGGAGAAAAGAAGTCAGGTCGAAACCAAATTTGCTTTTTTTGCATGAATGTTAGTATAACAGTATTGCCAAAGCTAAAGGAAAATACAAAAAAAATATTTTATTAAAATCATTGAATAAATAAAATAATATAATTCTATTTCAATAAATTGGATATAGAATAATATTATCTATTATTTTTTATTCCTCTACATCTTCTTTCATTACGGCTGTGTCTCCTTCTCGCTCCGATAACAGCAGCCATCTCTGCAACACTTGGCGGTTTGCACCTTCCTTTCAAACGTATTAAATACAGATGCTGTTGCTCTCACATGAAATTGCTTTTAGGCTTGGTAGATCACATTGCGTGTAGTAAAAATGTATTTGCATGTTACCCTCCCATTACTTTGCACAATAAAATTGACCCCCCCACACACACACAACAGCTGCTATCTTGCACTTTTGAAAGACGTCATTCTGCGTGCATGTCGTTAGTAGATAAGTTTATGTGTTAATTTGCTGGTGATATCACGTTTGCAGATGTTTTTTTTCTCACACAAACCTTTAGGAAATCTGTCCCTAAAACAGGTAAATCTGAAAATTCTGTCCCCACCAGTATTGTCCCACCATTCTTCTCTTTCAAGTGGCAAACAACAAAGTCGCACAGTGCAGACATCTGGTGTGTAGTGGCAGGGACACGGGCTGGGTACCCTGCTGACTCACAGCTGGCTTAACTTGGTTATGTCCCCTCCTGCTCCCCAGCAATACACAGAGTGGAATTTATTGACATATTATTTTGTTACTGTTGTAAGATAACGCATGAAAACAGTCATTCATTAGTGCTAAAAAGCTATCTGTACATTTTATTTCATGTAAATATTATATATCTTTACAGGACCGAACACACAACTGCACAGATTTAAGCTGCACATTACAACCACAGTGTGATCTGTTGGTCCCCGAGAGGCTCCAATGGAGTGGGGTGCAGGGTCCTCAGTGATAGTAATTAGGGAGGGGAAAACATTGCTCTTTTAATTTCCCCACCCGGATTTATCGTGTTAGTACAGGGATCAAACTGACGATCACAAGACTGTAGACCAGAAGAATAATCTTTAAACAACAATGATAACTATCAGCTATCATTAAATACAACGGGCAGCTTTCTTATGAGGTATTTCAAGACAATACTTACAAACTTACAGACCCTGCCTCAGTGTTTGTGAAGAGCAGCAGCAGGGTGTCTGTTGTGAAACTGGTAGCAATCAATAGTGAAATGCAAAGAGCAACAACACATACTCTTCTTTGTGATTAATCTATGTGATTCTGATCCCTGTTGTGACGATAAACTCTATAAATGTCCCATCACCAACTGCATGATCAGTGCAGAGCTGACACAGAACAGAAGTCATATGAACAAACAGCACAGCTGAAATTCATTGTGGAACTACAAAGGCCACACACACACACACACACACACACACACACACACACACACACACACACACACACACACACACACACACACACACACACCAGAATAGAGGGAAAACGTTTGTAGGTCACACAGGGTGAGAGGCAAGAGAGGGTAAAATACTGAAAGAATCTAGAAGACTATTGTGTTGTTTAATGAAAAAAAATTACAGGAGAAATCATCTTCACCACCCAAACACAACCAAATAAATAACACACACAATCATGACAGAAGCCAGAGGGCAGGAGAGCACAGCTCCAGGTGATGTTATATATTAAGCATTAGGCCCATGTGATATCGGTTAGTAGAAAGGTTCGTATTTGCATAAATGTGCAATGCAGGACTGCAGAGGATGAGATCAGAAGTCTGTCTGCATTCTAATGATGGGTTGTTTGATAGTAGCGGCTGAGACAAAAATAAACTTCTGTGTGATGGGGGAAGGAGAGAAAAAGAAGGCACTTCCTGTCACCCAGAGGAAGTCAGTGGTGATCTTTACTACAAGGCTTGACTAACAGATTTTAAAATCTTAACTAAAATAGAAATAGCTCCAGTCTATATTCACTCAATCATCTCAGTTAGAGGTTTTTCATGACTGTTTACTAAACAAAATATCCATCAAGTTCACAAACTTAACTAAAACTTAAAAATTCAGAATGCCGCAGTCACAATTTCCTCTAAAAGATGCACCTTTTCCTCAAGACAGAAGCACCCTACAGTTCATATGGGACCGACGGGAACATACACAAACAATGCAGAGCTGCGGGAGTCAAAGTCACAGAGCAGATGAGATGAGGTCACGGCTTTCATTTCACCTTCCCATCTCGCTCTCGTGCTCTCGCGCTCTCTCTCTCAGACTGCTGCAGTGTTCTAGTTTCATAGCCTTGTTCAGCTCTAAATTAAACCAGCATACACACTAAAAATAGCACACTGGAATGCAGTACCACAGAGGTCAGCAGTAACGTAGCTCATATATTCTGATGATTTCTCTTAACACTGTTACCAAAGAGACGCAGGTAAATCAATCAAGGTGATTCTACTCACAATAATGGATGTGTAAACAGTTCTTGAGTTGCTGTATATGGTGGAAATGTTTGGTTTTATCACCAAAAGATTCTAAAAAGATACTGCTAACTCTGAATACACCTCAGATACAGAAATATGATATGATGATCAGTACAGGAAATAGGGGCAGCTGTGGCTCAGGAGATAGAGTGGGTTGCGTATTAATCGGAAGGTCAGCGGTTCAAGCCCCGGCTCCTCCAGGCTGTTCTAGTTTCTGTTTGAGCACATAGGCTCAGTGTATGAATGTAAAAGCACTTTAAGTGGTTGAAAAGACTAGAAAGGTGCTACATAATACATATCACCTGGCAGACATTTTATCACAGAGGAGCCTTAATCTGAAGGAATACTGTAAACTAAAGTTCTTACAGAAACTGTGTATCGTTTAGAATTTTTCAATACCAGCACCAAAACCAGTACCCTTAAAGTGATACCGATACCAACAGAATACTTCATTCGATACCTTGCTATTTTTTTTGATGCTATGGACAAGCAAGGAGATCTATTTCTTTTTTCTTTTTTGAAAAACCTATTACATAAGAATATTGGGAAATTGTATCAGATCACTCCTCATCCTTATTAGGTCATCCTCAGAGGAAGGACGACAGCTTGGGAGTTTTTTGTAGCCTATTTGAATGACAGAGGAGGAGTGAAACAGTTGACCACATGAGTTGTACAAATAGCAAATAAAAATGTACAGTGAAATGATACCAGAAGATGAAACTAATGGAAAAAGTCAAGCTTGTGGAGATAAACTTGCAACAGTGACGAACATGCCTGAGACCATAGCTAAAGCTGAGTGGCTGTTAAAATCTTGCATGGACTTCCAAACGAGTACACGCACACAATGGAAAAAACAGCCGCGTTCATCTCTTTCTTTCGGTGTGTTGCTTGCGTGTTTGGTTGCAAGCAAAACCATGCAAATAATCATTTTTCACAATCTGTTTTAAATAAGTATCGATTAAAGTACTGGTTTGACTGGAGACGTTTCAATACTACTCGATACTGGGCTGTTTCGGTCGATACCTTAAAGGTATCGCTACTAGAAGCCCATCCCTATTGCTCAGGCATTGTAATGATGAATGTTGGACGTGTATATATGTTTGTGTATAAGAGAGATTTCTTTCAGTATGAGGAGTACAGTACAGCCCAGGGGGGCTGAGGATTGGCTATGACTGGATTTGACTTTAATCAAATGTAAATAGTGCAGACATTGCTTTCATACAGTACACAGACCAGAAAACAGCCAAAAGTTTTATTTCTCATTGGGACAAATTACGAAATGAATGTTGATAATCTAATTCTAAAAAATTTTATTTCAACTGGCCTAATCAAATGTCAACTGCTAAAATGAGAGGCCTATTGTTAGAGAGCTAGAAATCACAGGGCAATCCCTCTGTAGCTTTTATCAGTGTGAACTGTGTGTGTATGTGTCAGCACACTAGATGTTGTCACGTCAGTAACGTGACACTGGGATGAATATTGAAGTATGTGACAGCAGGGAGGATTTGGATAGACAGCGAGAGTGAGAGAGAAACAAAGAGTGCAAAGGCAAGGCAATTATGAGTAAGAGGGAAAGAGAGAGAGTGTGAGAAAGAGAGTCAGCCAGCTGGTCCTGAGACTCTGTCCAGACCAGCCAACATGCCCCGGACCACAACAGCAACCCAATCACACCAAACCAAATGATTAACCAATGCAAAGAAAACTATATTACATATTGGAAGGAAACGGCCACAACACGGAGTAAATTCAAATGTTGTCTGACCTAAAAAGAGACTTCACATACGCAGATGACCCGACCGCAGTAAAAACTCACTAAACTAAGGCCCCATCCACAATAGTGTTTTCATTTTAAAACGTTACAGTAACAGTTCCAGCTCGTTATTCTTCTATGATCAAAAAAACTGGTGTGGTTCTTCGTCCGCATTACTTTATTACAGAGGTCACTAATTGGCTGACCGCGGTCCGGATCCGGACCCAGCAGCTGTCCTCTCCTGACCTCCGACCTACAGCCAATTTATTGTTGAGACTTACTACCTCGTGACAGAGCGTTTATATTTTAACCCGGGCAGCTTTTCTAGCATTTACTGTACTGGTTTAGCGGCCCAGGAACTCACAGACCAACTGCATGTGTTCCAATCGTCTCATGTGAAGCTGCTCAGCCAATCAAATCTGTGCATTCCTAGAAGTATTGCAAGTCGAATCCGCAAGAGCGATATACCAAAGATGTTTTGGAAACACACGGACAGAGTAGACGAAAGAGAAAATTGATTTCACATGGCCTTTAATCAAGAATTTACAGATTTTTACATGTACATTCCTCCCACAGGCAGTTCAGAACCAGAATCTCTCATATATCTCCAATCATAGCCAGAGCTCACGTTTCTCACTTCACAAGAGAAAGTAGGAAAGTGGGATATAAGAGAGAATGAAAGAGAAGAGGAGGCATTAAAGCTGTTCATTTGTTAAGATTTGTTGAGTGTTTATTAGTAAAATTTGTTGAGACTACACTTAAATCACTTCAAGCTACACTTTGTATTTGTTTATTTTCTGAAATTAAGCACTTTTTAGTTTACTATTTATTATCCCTTCAGTTTGATGTAAAAACTGACAGTAAATATTATTGAAATTTGATTTGATTTGACAGTCAGTTGTTGACTAAAAACATATGTTGATACAACTATACGTTATGGTACTGAATGATAACGCAAGTTAGTCGTTTTGATGTTCCGGACCTTTGCTTCGGAAAATTTTCTCTATCTGGACCTCTTTGAATTTTAATTCAATATCCCTGCTTTATTATTTCGCCAAATCTTCTTTAACAATGGAATACACCATCTGCTTCATGTTTACACCGGCACGCACATGCCCAGTGTACGTGAACTCACACTACATGTGCGTTTTCAGTCGTTTTAATGTAGACGCAGATCAACACTGATACACAGCTGAACGCTGCTGTGGACGGAGATCGTATTCGTATTGGTGTGGATGGGCCTTAGAATAGTCTCGGCTATGTACAGACTCAGCAAACACAGACTAGCTATAGAGAAGGGTCGGCTGCCAGAGGAGAGACTGCTCCCAGTGTGACAAACAAGAGCTAGAGTCAGAGCTGCAACTCCACATTCAGGCCCAAGAAAGTCAATTTAATTTTTACTCAGAATTGAGTGTTGCAAGGAAATCTAGTATTCGTTTATTTAACATTCTGCAGAATAATTTACCCAGACACGGTAGTGTATGAGTGAGTTTGTTAGATTAGATTCAGCTTTGTTGTCATTACGCAGAGTACAGGTCCAGGCATCTAACCAGAAGTACAGAAATAGTGTTTTATACAGATAAGTGCTGTTAGGGTAAATCTTAAAATATGTACAAATTGGAGTTACAATATACAGATATTATATAACATGAACCCCCTTACCCATCACCTACCACAAACAAAGGCACAGAGCAACATGCAGTGCTATCTGGCTCTAAATTGACAGTACATCATAGCGGATTATATGAGCATAGTGACTGATCAACAGCTAAAAAGAGCCTTGATAGCACTGAGTGAGTACAGCCTTGCTTTTGAAAAGGGGAGGCAGGAAAACCTGTCTCCCTGCAGAGCAAAAACTACTGTCCCTGCAGTGAACCTGAAACAGAGCAACACTTCCTCTCCAAATGTGAAAAGTATAAACATCTTAGAGAAGCACATTTAAAATCAGTCATAACAAAAATCATAAGAAAAGGTTTTCTTAACCCATTAGATACCAGTCCTATTAGAGAGGACTCAAAGTTAGCGGCAGTAGATGTTGACCTGACATACGATATTTGACCATAGGTTATTTGTTTTTCTTTGCTGTAGTACATTTCAAATTAATGTTTTGCTTTTAAATGTCTAACCACATGCTATGTGGTACAGTGTTACGTCATGCCAATAAAGCCACTTAAATTGAACTGACTTGTGAGAGAGAGAAAACGAGTGTGAGAGAGAGAGAGAGACTGTGATAGAGAGAGCTTTGTTTTTGAAGCACTGCAGGGCAGAAAGCTATAAAGGACTGTCAGCTGAACAGCATTAAGGAAGAGTGCGAGTGTGTGTGTGGGAGCTGCTGTTCCCCCCCTCCCCCAGTCAAACTCATTACACTCCTCCTACTCTGCTTCATCATAGACATTTTTTTGCTGTCAAATCTCTGTGACTAAAAGCAGAAGTATGAATATAAAATGTATTTAGTAAACTTGAAAATAAAACAGTTTGGTAAATGCTCCGTACTTGTATAGCGCCTTTCTAGTCTTTTCGACCAAAAAAGCGCTTTCACACTACATCTCCATTCACACACTGAGCCTAAGAGCTCAAACGGAAACTAACATTCACACTCATTCATACTGGCGGAACAGCCGCCAGGGGCAAATCGGGGTTCAGTATCTTGCCCAAGGACACTTCAACACGCAACCAGGGGGAGCCAGGGATTGAACCGCTGACCCGCTCTACCTCCTGAGCCACAGCCGGCCCAGGAGCCCCTTGGTTATAGCATCATTTTTATAACACAGTACAAAACCTCTCTATTCATGGACCCAGTGCTCTGCAGTAACTGTTTTTCCATTCAAAAATAGAAGAAAAAGGGTAATATGTTTTGATAGTAAAAAGAAGGAGAGTATATCCTCTCTTTTTGCTTCCTTTAAAACCTTAAAATATTTTTAATGACTCATCCTGCACTTGGTGTGATTTGTGGCGATCAGCTCACTCCTCCTGTCATATAAAAGCTTGTGTGTTGTAGTCACTACAGGAGCAATATCAGATGGCAACACTATTTTTCCTTGTTCTCTGCCACCTGATCCAACAACTCAGGTGAGGGAGGTGTGGGTGGACACCAACAGCCCTCTATGACTTTATAGCTGGTATCCAGCTCCAAATCACCACGGTTCTCCACAAACACCCTGTTTGCCAAGTAAAATCCGAATCAAATGACAATTCCTCTTGAAATGACAAGTTGTCTGCAAATTCAATCTCACTCAGTAACTAGGTGCAGTGCCCCAGTATTGCTGCTTGCATTGGCGTTAGCGGGAGTAGCAGGGGTGAAAATATTTGGACCTTATTCTAAATCGATCCTGACACAAATGGGCGTGGCCTACATGACTGGATTAATGGATTAGCATTATCAGAGCATATAAACAAAACAGACATCTGGTTCACTCTACATGGAGAGCAAACTAACCGTTATAACCATATTACAAATTACATGTTTGCAAAATAGGTATAGGCTTTTGCACAAATTAAAGTTCTGTATACTTCTTTATGTCATGCACACTTTATTTCTCTTTTTGCAATAGATTGATCCTCCAAAAGATCCTCCATCCATCCATCGTCAACCGCTTATCCTGCGTACAGGGTTGCGGTGGGACATCTGGCGAAAGGCGGGGTACACCCTGGACAGGTCGCCAGTCCATCGCAGGCGTTTGGGCCTCCATTTGTCCAAATTCCACTTCTCTTCTTACTTCTAATAAACCAGAAGACCACTACCACTACTACCGTTACTTGTTGTTCTTCTTCATATGTATTCAGCATAATGACGAAACGCACTCTGTAGAGCGGTTTGTCCATTTGGGCTATTGTAGAAACATGGCAGCGCAACATGACGACTTCCATGTAAGAGGACCCGCGATGTATGTAGATAGAAATGGCTCAGTCAGGGGTAATAAGAACATAACTGTTCATTATGTAAGGTCTTTATTCACCACTAAAAACATAGTCATGGATATTATATTGCATTTCCGTCAATAGATACTCCTAAATATTACACACTGAACCTTTAAGGTTCAAAAGTCACAATTTAAATGTAATACTGGTTGATATAGTGCCACCCTCTGGCCAAATACTCCAGCATTAAATAGCACCTGCCAAGTGCGAACTCACGAGGATGAACGGTCGTGAAGAAAATCGAAGGACAGACACAGGGCTCAAGACTAACGGTGTCCTGTCATCCTGGGGACGATAGAAAATGTGTTTGGCACGAAGACAAATATTCTCTGGGACGCCTCTGGTACGATAAGGATTGTATATGTGTTTATTTATTACTATCAAATAACAAATGACAAACTGAACCGACCAAGCATGTCTCCTCATGCTGTTACTATAGTGTTTGGGACTGTGAGCAGTACTTTATCGGAGCTACAGAAGTTAACGTGTGGATTTGTGCTGAGATTTTTGCCTGATTCCAAGTATTAATTTTGGTTTCGGTTTGTACCTCCGATGAAGTGCCGTGCACTAGTGTCATTCAGGACAGTCTCTGAAGGGGAGCACAGCAGAGTAGAAGTCAGGTAGACTTTTAAAAAATATTATAAACTCTCATTAAATAATGATGTTAGTCTCATTATATTACGATTTTGTATATTCTGGGCATGTCAGAGAACACAGATATGTGGGAGAGATTCTGAATGTGCAGAAAGTTTTGAACATGAGCAGAAAACCTGCTGAAACAGGAGCTATTGAAGTCGAGGAGTTTCTAACTGAATTAAAGTGAATTCATTTCTCATCGAGGTAAAAAGGTGCGCCAACAGATAACTTTGCAGTTTTATTTTTAACTCTTTTTGTTTGAATCAAGCAAAATAAATGTTATTTCATCAATTTATCATCATCATCACTAACAACTATAGAAGATAATAACGAAGTACAGAAACAACATTTTGATTGTGGGACGCTTTACTTTAATTTCAGGACGGTTCAAATAGTTTTTCGGGATGGTTCCGGGACAGAGGTGAAAAAAGTTAATCTGGAGCCCTGGACAGACAGACAAACAGAGAGTCCTCTCTTTTAGTTAGATATGTCACACTAGTTTAAATGCATTTCACTGGGACTTAACTAAACAACCATCCAATCAAGAGCACAGCTAGACTAAAGCATCAGAACAATGAATCAATGATAAATGAATCATAATCCAGCATAAAACAGGACTGTCGCATATCATTTAATGTCACTGATATTTTCCTCCTCTGTTTCACTGAATGATAGCGCTTGTAGGATAGACAACTTATGAAACCTCTTAAAGGATAAGTTTGTTATTCTATAATTTTCATATGGTCAATAAATCCCATGCAAAGTGCATCTCTCAAGACTTCCCTACCCTGTCTGTGGCTCTCCAAACAGCTCACAAATATATTTTTTCATTTTAAGAAAGGACAGGATACATCACTCAACAGTATTAAGTATTGAGGATTAGTCAGTGGCGGATGATTCCTAGTGATCAAGTCTTGCCTATAGTCGACTGATAGTGGAATTGGGGGGGTACTCAGTGTACGGTCGTCTAACTGTCTAGACGACCGTACACTGAGACTGGAAACCAGCACAGTGCTGTGGAAAACCCACTGCTCTGTTACTGAGCTCTGTGTGTGTACAGTTTAGTCAAAGTCTTGAGTCAGCACTAACAGTTTTATTATCCACCTTCTGTCCCTCAGCCTACACACACACCATAACTTTCTAGCAACGGGAACACGCACCCACACACACACATTTGAGAAGCAGGCTGGTTGGCCCACTAAACAGTGACTTCATTGTACAGTTTATGCCAAACAGATTGTAGCCTGCTCCCTCTCCCTCCCTCCTCTTCCTCCCTCCGGTCTTCCTGTCCAACTGGAAAAACAGAGTGGGGAGTGGTCACTGCTTCACTGCTCTAAGTATGTGTGTGTGAGAGAGTCAGACTGTTTTTACTTCTATGTTAGGTTCAAATGTCTCCAGAAGAATAGCAACTCTGTGTGGGTATGGGTGATTTAAGAATGGAGGAATCTGTGTGTGTGTGTGTGTGTGTGTGTGTGTGAGTGTATGTGTGTGTGAGAGAGAGAGAGAGAGAGAGAGAGAGAGAGAGAGAGAGAGTACTTCTCTGTAGTTAGTAGTGCCAGGACAAGAGAGTAGCTCCCACTTTCCTTCATTTCAGATGGCTACAGTTACTGCTGATGTGGAGTACTGGGAAAGTGTACCAGTGCAAGTAGTGTATTCTGGGTGTGCGGTCTGGCAACAAGGAGTGATTGAGCACTGTGGTTGTTATTCTGAAAAGGAGCTATACTCAGTATATGGGATGGGCTTATAATGTAAATTAAATGGTTTGAATTATTGTAGGGCTGAAAAGGAAAGACTGATCTGACTTTTTAGTCAAGTAAACGTCTCTCATCTTGTCTGTCAAATATCAATCTTAAGGGTTTCAGCTAGGGCTTAACGATTTAGGGGGGAAATCGGATTGTGATTTTTCTGCCAGGTATTGCGATTCCGATTCGATTTGTGATTATTTTTTAGTGTAGCTGAACTTCAATTTTCACTGCCAGTCTATTTTTGACAAAATACACGTCAAGCACCACAGAGCAGATGGACCAGGCAGGAAGTCAGACACAGAATGGCAGAGAGAATCCGGTCGATTTTCTAAATAAAATACCCTGTGCAGACTCCCGATCGTATATCAACAATAAACACAGTTAACAGACAAAAAGAGAAACAATTTCACTACGTAGCTTACTTAGGCAGAAGCACAAAAATCAAGGACAGCTGAACGGCTCCACTGCCGAAACACTTCAGTGTTGTCGGACAAAACTATACAGCCGCTGCGTGTATCTGTTCAACTGACGCCATAATCCCATGTTTTTCTCTAGTTTTGTTTGTTGTTGTAAAATGTACACGCCCTGTGCCCACTCAGATTGGTGAGTAGGACCGTAACAGGAGGTGCATGGCGCTTGTGATAGGTTAGCAAATCGCAATTTTGATTTGAAAACAATTAACCATTCTGCCCGAGTTTCAGCAAAAATGACATGTAAAACATTACAGTGCCAGTTGCACTTTTTTAAAAATCAGTCATGACAAAATCGTTCAGTTGCTAGTTTGTACTCTTCATCTATTCACAATGTTATTTGGAGTACAAATATGTTGTAATCATTTCCTACACAAAGCCACAGCGTACATGCATATCACAGTAAGCTAACCTTCTGCAGCTGCGGCTGTTGCAGTGTGTTCAAATGCAACTTATAAGCTGTGAAGCTATGGGACCCAATGCAGTTGATATTTGTTGGTACTATGTAGAACTTTGAAGTGGGATGTCACGACCACCCATGCCGTATGCAATTGCCATGTGACTGAACACAACAATGAGCTCATAGTCTGGCTTTGTATGGGGGAAGAGGTGCAGCAGAGATAGTATGGCAGCTGAGCGTGACTGAAAAGTGCAGATTATGCTGAGATGAACATCTCCACAGTAAAGGCAAAGATAACTTAATTTATTGTTAGGGACTACATCCATAGCCTCTGTAGCTATGAAATAGGCTACACAGTAATTGGTGTGCCTTCTCAAAAGTGTAACTACAACTACATGTATTATCACAATTAGTAAAAGTGCCATTTCTTGAGACTCAGCAAAAACATCTGGTGTTAACCACGTTCAATCAATGTGAACAGCAAAGTGTCCTAAATAAGGACCTTAATAAGTGAAAGCATAATTTGGCAAAACAGATGTTTAGGGCTACTAGCTGACGAAATTTGCATCCACCTCTTTTCTCAGTATAAAAGAGCGTTAGCTCCCGCGAGGTGTAAGCAATTCACGGCAGACATGCAGATGTTGACGCTGTTTTTATTCCCCTATCTATCAAGTCGGCGAAAGTCAGCCAGTTATCTCGAACGCACCTGTTGACTACCAGTTATACAGTGTGCTAACTTTGACAGCAGTTTTCCAAAGTTAACATAGCTCTCCTTATTAGCTAGGCTCCTTACATGCTTGCTAATAACTGTTTTGAAGATGGGTCTCCGACACTGACAGCGTTGTGTTGGACAGATTTGTGAAGTGGTGTTTATGAGAGAGAGAGAGAGAGAGAGAGAGAGACGCTAATGCATACCCTGATTTATCATCTATGTTCCTCTAAATGGGACCATCATTTACTAAATGAACATCATGCTGTGTTGAAGAAAATTTAAAACTAGACTGAGACCATAAACTCATTAGAAAAGTGTTTACTGAGCCTCATTTTCTCATAGACTTTCTATACAACTAAACTTATTTTGCAACCAGTCGCCCCCTGCTGGCTATTAGAAAGCATGCACGTTTAAGGCACTTTCATATTCACCTCACTTTTCAGATTGTCTAGATTATAGATACAGTCCACGAGTGTAAAGCAAAGCGTTTTGGTTTCACAGTGTCTGAAACCAGTTAAAAGTTGAAACACTAATGATTGAGTTTGCGCTCAGGGCCAGAGCATAGTAATAAACATTTCTGTAGTAGTAAACATTTAAGTGTGGGTTCATTTACAAACACAGATCTGTAAGAGATCTATTAAATGTAGAGGACTCAAAAAAAACAGGATAATTTCTACCATTTGTTTGTAAACCTTTAAAGTAGTATTTTTTACAGGTACACGTTATCCTGTGCTGACACTGTCCAGTTTACCACGTTTTAAAGAATCCCATTTCAACTGCCAAACTAGAGGTGTGTGCGTGTGTGTGTGTGTGTGTGTGTGTGTGTGTGTGTGTGTGTGTGTGTGTGTGTGTGTGTGTGTGTTAGTGTGCAAGACTCTGTCCAGGTCAGGCCAGACTCCATGGAGAGACAAGAAGACTGTCACTATCGTGTGTGCGTGTGTGTCTTCTATGATAAATAGGACAGGACACTGGGGATCTGCAGACGGTACCCTGCATCAAACTAGGCTATAAAAACAGCACTGCAAAACACACTGCAACGCACCCATCTTCACGCTTGCTGCAGAGCTTTTTAAATGGACTACATTACGAGTTGTTAACGAGTAGTTTTAAGCACTTTTTACCATTTTGCTGGCAATAGGCAGGCTACATCTGTGATCTCTGGCTTATTTTAGAGTATTTTGCCAGACACATCATTAAACAGCAAATCTTTGCATGCAATTATAGAGAAGAACCAAATGGCTGTTGTGCATCACCCATGTGGGTGCTTCTCATTGTTGGGGGATCAGAGTTGTCCCCCCTCCCTTCACAAAAAGTGCTTTGGGTATCTAAGATAAAGCACTATATAAATCTAATACATTATTATCGTTATTATTATTAGTAGTAGTAGTAGTAGAAGTAGAAGTAGTAGTACTATTAATAAAGCAAATCTCCTTTAACTCCCAAAACATTAAAATAATAGGAAAATTTCTTTCTCATCTTTTTCAGTTCAGTTTAGAGAACGACCGACAATCAGCCTGGTCGATTATCGGCTCCAGAATTCCTACATTTTTTAACCAGATTGCCAATAAAATAAATAAAATCTAAAATGTGATACTTTGGCTCTGATGCACTCACTCAATATCCCGCCCACAGCACTATCTGATTGGTTACATGTAACGAGTGGTCGCCTATCAACAGTGAAGGCTGCTGTGCCACAGATGAGAGACCGTGTGTCGAAGTGAAGACTGCAGATATTACTAAAGCTGCTATGTATGGAAAATATGGAAGGTTAAGAGTTAAATTTAACTGGTTTAAACCATTACACTAAGTAAAATGGCAAACTGTCATTTTCACACTTTTGTTAAAACAAGATACTCTGTGTTAATTAGTGAGTTTTAGAGGTGATAGAGGTGAAATTTGTTCCTTTTGGACGGCCGGGCTAGCAGGTTCCCCGCTAAGTTAGGCTAAAATTTGTAGTAATCAGTCGCAGTAAGCAAATTCAAAAGGGCTTGATGATCATTGAGTGTATTTCTGTGTGTGATTGTTACCTGGTATGGTTGGTAGGCTGAATGGTCAGACAGGAAGTCCAGCTGTCGGTCTAACAAGAATTCCACTGCTGTTACTGGCGACAACAGGCTCTTCCCCACTACTGGCTTAAATGTCTGCACACACAAAACACACAACATGTGTCAACAACAGCACAACAACAATTCAACAGTATCAGTGACATGAGTGGGATAGTTCATTTCTATAAAGCATGTGACCCAAACCTCACAACAGAATCAACTTAAACTATGTACTACAATACATAGGTAATAAACACAACATGCATAATGTATTTTGGAGCTGCAGTGTTCTATGACAAAGCACTATAAACCAAATGTCAGAACTGAGACAGAGGACTGAACTGTATGAGATTAGAGGGAGGACAAGCAAGAACGAAGATGATGAGGTGAGGCAGAGAGGGAGACAGAAGGAGAGCTCCAGAGCGAGTCTGACAGTTCAAAAGCAGTACACTCCACTACACACACACACACACACACACACAGGCTGATCGTGTGTGTCAGCATGTAGCCTGAGCAATCTGTTAGTGCACATAGCACCCCAAGTTTCCACTTCATAATGATGTGTGCTGATGTGAATGTAGCCCAGTCACACAGCTATATTCCTCATTTTGAAGAGGTTGTCTCAGGGTTTCTTTATTACCACATCACCTCCTATTTTCTATTTTATTTCCTGAAATCAGTCAGTCAAAAA
Source organism: Micropterus salmoides (assembly GCF_014851395.1). Taxonomy (NCBI): domain Eukaryota; kingdom Metazoa; phylum Chordata; class Actinopteri; order Centrarchiformes; family Centrarchidae; genus Micropterus; species Micropterus salmoides. Next base: position 2,075,173 of record NW_024041262.1, read on the forward strand.
GAGACAGACGCAGCAGTAATAAGTGCAAGTGTGTTTGTATGTGTGTAGCAGGGGTTAGTGGTGCTGAGATTTATGGTTACATAACATGGCCAGTCTGATAGAGTGATGAGAGATTAGAGGTGAGAAAAATGACCCCTGTCACCCCCTCCCTTACACACACACACACACACACACACCAGCACATTGTGTGTGCAAGCAAAACATGATAGTGTGTGAGTGTGGCTCTATTTTTGTCTGTCTATACATGTCACATTTCAGCCTCCACTGGCCTCATGTAGCCAGCAGCACGGGCCACGCTGCTGGACAGTATTTTTATTTATTTAAAAGAGCAAATGTCTGTTTTGTCTCCCTTTGGCAATAGCCTGAGTCATGACCAGTGTTCCATTCTGGAGCATCATCAGAACACAGAACTGGGAGTTGGTATGTTTACATGCACACTAACATCCCAGTTTTCATATAAGGAGGATAAAATGATTATGTGGAACATAAGTAACCTGGGTATTCATCTCCCTGGACACATAATTCCAACATTATCCAGGTTTCTGATTCGTGTGTGGAGCTAGCTAGCTTGCTTAGCTAGGTGCATCTGTAATTCGAGTTAACTGTCATTTTAACAGGGCTGATAAGTTTGTCTAGAGAACAGTCTTAAAACTAAATGTACTCACCAGAGAAAGTGAACAGCCAACTCCTAATACGCTTTTTCAACAGGGCTGGTTAAATTTACACAGAGCTGTGGGTACGAGTCACTCTAGCCTGATTGACAGGTCACCATGGTCACGACTCGTCAATCACAGATAATCCCGCCCTGAAGCATACTCTGCTTTATGGTCTATTTTCCTCTAAATGGGACCATAATTTACTAAATGAACATCATGCCGTGTTGAAGAAGACCTGAAACTAGAGACTGAGACCATAAACTCATTAGGAAAGTGTTTACTGGGGTAATAAATCAGCTGAGAAGTAGGGTCATTTTACCATTATTTCTAATGGAACCGGACTTCTTTTTGCAACAAGAAGTCACCCCCTGCTGGCCGTTCGATAGAATGCAGGTTTAAGGGACTTTCGCGTTTGCATCAGATCGCTGACCGGAAGCTTCCCGCTTGGGAGAAAGCAGTCAAAACACTCAATTCAAAAACAGTATGATAGTTTACCATTCCAATGGAAATTCTCACATAGCATGCTTTGGGGCCTTGTGTTATATTTGGCACATAGTGAGCAGTTGAAGAAATGCTATGGGTACCTGGACTTTTTACATTATTTAACTTTGCTTCCAGCGTATACTGGCATTTGTAGCTTTGACTCCATATGTAAGTTAGCAGGATGAATGAAGATACAGAGTTGATTCACTGTGACTTGTAGTTATGATCCATGTCTTGGCTGGATAATAATGGCACAGGAGGACATTAATTTAGGTACATGAGGGCCAGAGCAGATGACAGGCAGACCTGTATTGCTCTGGATTCATCTAGGCTCATAGAAACATTTCACTATATGGTGAAAACACGACACTTCGCATTACTGGATTTAAGATTTTAGATTTTTAACATCTAAACTCAACAGCTTCAACACAGAGCACGGCTGCCATCGATGGATCCCTGCCCTGATTCCTCTCTCAAGCTGAAAGGACATGGCGGTTCCTCCATTCCCTCTAAAATGACTTGTCCACACACACGCATATACACACACCCACACTCCACTCAACCACAATTAGGTCACATCTGCCACAGTGTACCAGGAAAGAGCATTCTGTCACTGCAAATTTCCAGACAGGCAGCAGGAGAGTGGAGGAGCAGAGAGACACATTTACTTACTGTCAATACACAACACACATTAGAACCAATGAGCCTACACAGAAACAAATGCAAACTGATGTCTCCATATTATAATGACACAGCATATACAAGCTCCCAGGCAGTAATAACATCTGAGGAGGACAGACGTGAGAAAATGCCATTCTGAGAAAGCAGATCAGTCTCCTTAGCTGTCCTGTGTGTGTGTGTGTGCGCACGCTGAATAATTGATAAGGAAAAGTGCAGCAGAATGTAAAGGAGATGAAGGGGGGAAGATGGCGCTCATGCATCTCTAAGTGACCTGGAGAGGCTACACCACACACACTAAAGCTTTGTCATGCAGGAGGCCATTATTTGATGAAGAGAGAGCGGGGGAGAGACAGACAAATAGAGTAAGAAAGCTATATTTGTAAATCAGCCTGTATGTACATCTTATAAACACCAGGGTAAGGGGTTTTTGACAAATTCGATACATTAAAAGCTTTTTGTCTGCTGCTTGGTGTCATCTGACGTGCAATCTACTCTGCGGTGTACACTTGGTGCTCACCCAGAGGCTCAGGATGTTAGAAAGTCCACATATGTGCAAAGAAAATGAAATTACTCATAAAGTCATTTGAATAACTGGTGCAACACGCACTGCAATGTACATCTAGATTGTAATCAAACTCTCACTAAAGAAAAGCTTTTTTGGAGAAAAATAGCAGGTAAGCAAAAAGCAGGTATCTAATTGGCTTATTTCACACAAATGTGTCGTGTTTTCCTCTAGGCTAGGAGTTGGTTTGGCAGCTCAAAGCACTTTACACTACAAGTCATGTTCATACACTGATGGCAGAGGCTGCCGTGCAAGGTGTCAACTGCTCATCAGAAACAGAAACTAATATATTCACTTCAATTTTCTGGCAAAGAACTAATCATGAATTGACTAATCATGTCATCAGTAATTTGAAGTTTCTTGAGCTTTCACCTAGAGCTGCACTCAGGCTCAGGGGGGTAGAGCGGGTTGGTCGGCGGTTCAATCCCTTGCTCCCCCTGGTTGCGTGTCGAAGTGTCCTTGGGCAAGATACTGAACCCTGAATTCGCTATTATGGTGATTTTTTTATTTATATAAAGAGAAACACAAAATTCAGGAGGAAGGTGACAATTCAAAATCTATAGGCTAACTATAACAGAATATAATGTAGGGCTGAAACGATTCATCGATCCATATTACTGTCGCACATCGTGCTTACGCTGTGTGAACACCACGTGATTATGATGGTGCTGTTTGCAAAGTGGAAGAAGAGAGAGAAAATAGTGAGAAGAAGAAAGTGTCCAAAGTATGGGATTATTTCAAGCTAAAAGAAAACAACAACTCTGTAATGTTACAGTCCGTCTACCTGTAAAATGAAACTTACGTCGCACGACGGTACATGATCAGAAAGCAGCCGGTGTTCTGCCAGCGGACCACAGACAAGGTAACAGCGACTAACTGAAATCATGATTGATTGTTGAGTTGAAGGCTCGCCAAAGTAAGTCACAGTCCTCAGCTGAAAATGTACATACGTGCGTTTGTGTTCTCCACCTGGTTGGGCCATAACTTCGGGTTGTAACGTCACAGTCATGAGTTAACTGGGTGTCGGGGAGCTGCACCTTAGTATAACTTGAATAGCACTTGGGGGATGTTTGTGTTGGTACGGCAGTTGTCTGGTTGTTGGTCTGTTGATGTTGTTGGTCTGATGTTTGCTGTATGACACACTAGGAAAATCAAAAACCTACTAAATATCTATCATCTATCAACGTGATCTAGTTACCAGGGTGGGGGCGCCGCACCAAGCAAAAGTACTTTTTAAACGATGAATCGATGAAATAATCTGTAGGAGCTACTAAAATCATCGTTAGCTGCAGGCCTAATATAATGCAGTGCAGCTGGACTTCCAAACACACACTCCCAATTTGAATTGTTGACACTTTCCAAACCGATCTCGCCATCTCTCTCACTTTTCAGGGAGTTAAATAAATGACATATAAACACAGACTTTATTTAACTGATTTTATACTGACAGTGAATCCTGATTACCAAAGCCGGTCAACATCTGAACTGCATTAAACCCATTTCCAGGACAAAACGTCATGGCACACCAGTTCTTCTATGTAGCAACTCAAACAGAAGAACAAGAATCAGAGTTGGAGACGATTTGGGCGATGAGCTCACATCAGTGGAACCATTCACAGCCACAGGCAGAACATACTGGCATAAGTAACATTTGAGGTGAAACAGAAAATAAAAGGCAACATTAAGGATTCATGTTTGACTGACCTATGCACCATATAATCTGTCTGCTGTGGAGTGGGGGTCCAAGATGGGTCTGTGCATTCTGACTTCTGGGGCTACCCCTACCGACTGCTAGAACTGGGCTGTGTAAATTTACTTTTTTAGACATTTTGTTGTTCAACTTTGCTCTGCAACTTTTCTGCCTAATTGTGTAGATTTAATCTGAGTGCGTGTTATTGTTGTGGTGGTAGTGGACCTTTTCTGATTCGTCAGTTGACAAATCTAGTTTGGTCTCCTGCTCTGGCTTTCTCTGTTTTATTGGATTTTAACCATTGGTATTAGTAAATTGTGCTCTGTCAGCTAACTGTAAGTTACTTGATTTTTTTCACGCCTCTGATGGATGTGTGACTTCTGCAGTTTGTTAAACTTTTAGTAGAAAGTAGTTTCTATCACCAGGCCTTCATCAGGTTCATAGTTTGTGAAGATTCTCACTCATCCAGGTCATAGTTGTCCAAGTAAAGTTAAAATCAAGGGCAACTGGACTTGGTTAAAGATACTTGATGTTTTGCCTCCCATCCAAGAGACAGGTAGTGTTCTAATTTAATTCCAATCCAGCGCTGCACCATGTTTCACATCATGCACACAGAGGCACAGACAGTAGCTGACTATTGTCACACGTACAAACACACGCACGCACACACACACACACACACACACACACACCACACACACACACACACACACACACACACACACACACACACACACACACACACACACACACATGTGTCATTCAGTTTCAATTTAAATAAGCAGAATTAAAATGGTGAGATAAGATATAACCTACTAGAAATAGGGAAATAGATTTTCAAATAAACTTGTGTTCAGCATGGAAATCTCAGTATCAGACCCTGAAACCAACATGACACCATCACTGAAACAATTTAATATGATTCAATTTAATACATCCAATAAGTTCTACAAATGTCAGTTGTTAAAACAAACTCAATTAATTCAACTACAATAAACTCATTGTTATTAATTACTAATCAATTAAACACAACCAACCTTCCCCTAAAGCACTGTTTCAAAGAATGGCATTTTGTTTCACGCCCAGTCTTTAGTGTGAGACGACAGCTGCTCAGTATGTGGTGCACACCTATATGCGGAATGAACGACACGTCACAGCAAGATGAATAGAAATAATGTCTCTGCCTCTGTTTGGCCCATCAAACAGGTAGCTGAGTACTTTTCCTCTGTGGAACTCTGACACCCTTTAGTTAGTCTATTCTACAGGGAACCAAATAGAGGTGTGGAAAATAATAGATTTTTAGATGCATCGCGATGCGGATTTGGACGATTATGAATCGATTAACAAATGTCAATAATCAATTATCTACAGGTTAATTGATAACGTAATGTTGACGGAACGAAAAGGGCGGAACTCAGAAATGCGGAAGTGCAGCTCCTGTGTGCAGCTCCTGTGTGCTACTCCTGTGTGCAGCTCCTGTGTGCGGCTCCTGTCTGTGCGGTGCACACAACGGAAATGTGTGGTTCTCCCTGTTTAGCACAGACAGGCAGCTATTGAGTGAGTGACTGCTGCTACTGAAATTTCACATGATCAATAAAGAGATAAAGAGAAACTGAGGGCCTGCGCACAAAAATTTGTATTATTTATAATTATTATTTTTATTTTATTTTTTCTTTTCTTTATTCTATTTATAGTTATTTTATTTTCTAACTTTATCTTACCTAATAACTTTGCAATACAGACAGTATTGTTATTTTGCACAAAAAGCGCAGTACAAATAAAGTCTGATTCTACAGCCTTAAGAAAACATCTTTGTTTGGTACAGATCCCAGCAAAACACATTTTCAACAAAACTGTGAATAATGAAGTTAAAATGATAATTCCCTCTATTATCACAAATCATATCATAGTGGCAATATCAGTCAAAATACTTAGATATTTCTTCAAAATCATTCAGCCCTATTACTTGATGTGCACCACCCACTTGCAACAGGAAGTAAGCCTTGTGTGACAATCATCATTTGATTTACATGAAATTTGTGGTGTACACTTGATATCCTGGAACATGACCTATAATTAGCAGGTGTTCTGTAGCGCTACATAGTGGACTCGTGCAGTGTCCAAAATGTATGAAAATATTCATCACTGTGAGCCATGTTTCAGACTGAACATCCCGCATGATTATGAATCAGACAAACTGCAAACACACCATGTACTGGGACAAATGAAATCATTTAGCAGTGTGGGCTAGTGATTCCAGAAGAGCGTTTGGTTGCTGCTGAAACTGAAAATACATCTGAGAAAAGGAACTTCTAATAGAAAAAATTAAAAGTGGAAACTAATTGTTAAAGAATTATTGGGAGCCTGATGAAGACTTGGAATGGTTTATTGAGCCTGGCCAGTGCCAGCACACAACATGTGAAAACATCGAATGCCAACACCAGATCTGAAGGATAACATTTTTTGATCCCTTTCATATTTTTGTCTTCCCCCTAATAGGTCATCTTAGTTGGCCTTAACCTAGAACAACAAATCTGTCTGATGTTTATTCTCCAATGCTACGTCATATTGGAATCTATTACTATCCATGAGTTGTAGGGGTCCACCAATAATCGGCCCGGCTGATTATCATGGCCGATATTCAACATTTTTCCAATAATCTGCATCAGTCATTTTAAAATCAGACAGCCGATATAATTAATTAATAAAAAAATGTGCTCCTTTGGCTCTGATGCAGCCGCCTCCCTCTGTCTGCTATCACCACTCTGTGGGCTCAAGCAATGTCCCGCCCACAATACTGGATAATTGGTTACAAGTCACGAGTAATAGCCTATCAACACTGAATATAGTGTGGAAGTAGCCAATAGAACGAGAGAGCCATCACGCTGCAGCCCCTCCCCTCCTCTCGCAGCAGAGCTCTGCATACACACACGGAGCGAAGTTAACGCAGATCAGTGTAGATTAAACAAGTTGACCATAACTACGCCTGTTACTGTAAGTTTAGCAAAACCAGCAGTAGTAGTACTAGTAAAAGGCTGATACTGCATCAGTACAATTAGCAGGAATGTGTACAGAGCTATATTTTATTCTGCTGTCTCATCCACCGCAGCTGTGGTTTTACACAAGCACATGTGCTAGCTGGGCTAATAGCTAGTTTGTTATAAACATGCTAAAATCCTTGTAAAATCAGCTGCTTGTTGAGAGAAACCAGCTCTTCTCTACCAGCAGCAGCAGCAGGGAGGAGAAGGAGGACTGATACTGATTGATGTCGGTGCTCTTCATTCTAAACTTGACTCAGTATTTTGATATCAGGAATATAGTTTATTTTACATGTTCCATTTGTTTTCCAGTGAGATACTGATTTTATAAAGTGCCTTCAGCTGCTGTAAAGTTTACTTTTGTTGCTGCTCATTTGATTACTTTTCTGATTGTTTTTAAATATATTTTTTTAAAAGGCAATTATTTAGTGATGAAAAACCAATGAGAGTATAGATAAAGAACCAATAAATAGTATCAATAATATATCAATAAAATCCTAACAATATGAAATAAATACAATATAAATGGCAGCAGGTAAAGACAAAGTTTACGATAATTCATCATTCATAAGTCCATCTCTGGGACGGATCTGTAATTCATTTAATTTACTATTTATAAAGATTAAACATGACAATTAACTTAACAAAGTTTTGTGTGGGAGTTTGTGTTATTCTAAATTTTTTTAAATTTGAAAGATTAAAAATTTTACAGCAACTGTATATCGGTTCCAAATATTGGCCCTCGTTCTAATTGGTTACTCATAATCAGGATTGGTCGATCCCTAATGTGTTGTACTCTAATCTGTGGAGCCAGTAAGTTCTTATAAACCTTCTTGTAAGACTCAACCTTGCCAGATTCCCAGAGAACACTGCTATCTGCTAGCCTGACGCCTGAGCTACTGTCTCTAACTTAACAGTCTAACTCTTGCCTCCCTAACAAGGACAGTTACATGAGAGAAATAACTAGAGCTGGAAGGTCAGTGAACACTTGTAGGGTCAGCTAATGACTCAAAGCTAGACCTCTCTTACCTTTCCATGTTTCATCAATTAAGCCCCTTAAGAAATATTTCCAACACTAATGAGTAAACTAATCCACAGAAATAAGTAATGTGTTAATACAGTAGTTTTCAGGAATCGTTCTAATCCATCTAACCTACAACAAACACTACAAGTTATTACAAGCTAGAATTTGACAAAGCTGTGGTGTAGACTGTAGCATTTTCAGTAGTAGGTATGTAGTAAGTATGAAAGAAGTCGCTAGCACCTTCAAAGACTGCTACAAGCTACACATTCCACAGATACATACACAGACACACACACACACACACACACACACACGTACGTCGACATCTAGGACAGAACAGATTAGAATGACCAAAAAATCTAACTGAACTGCCCACAGTTCCCAGGCCTCCATTTAGTCTCATGTTTGAAATCAAACGTAACTCTGGTTTTACATGAAAAACAGCCGTGATTTGAGCAACAGCAGAGGCTATAAAACTGTTACATTACCTCTCTCCTCCGTCTCCAAGCAACAGCTCTGACAAAAAAAACCTTTACAAAACCAGCTTTGATCCAGCGAGGTGGGGAGAGGCAAGACGAAAGAAAAGATGGCGAGGGTAAATACGGCAGAGAAAGAGAGAGAGAAGAGTGTGGTTTCTTCTTGTGGTAAGAAAAGACAGATGGCCAAGAGGGAGAGAAAGCAGAGCAGAGGACGAGCTACACAGCCGACATTTTAACTGCTGATGACGCAAGGAGAGAGGAGAGAGAGGGAGGGCAGGGCTGGCCGACACACACTTCCTCTCTCTTGCTCTCTCCTTCTCTCTCTCTCTCTGACGCAGGCTCGCTCTCTCTTACTCACCATGCTGACTTGCTTTCTCTTTCACTTCCTCTCCCTGCCTCTCAGCTCTCTATCACTCTGTCTCACTCCCACTTCGCTCTGTCCAATTCAGCTTTATTGACAGTAATTTCCTCAGACAGATGTTCTGAAAACTAATATTTCTGTAACATAGCAGTAAAAGAAAATATTTAAGTATTTCTTATTGACTGACTCTTAATTATTTAAGGCCATCTACACACAACTGGCTGGGGAAAAAAAAATAATTTAAGCAGAGCTGATTACAATACACTGTCAGACCTCATTTCCATGTGGTGTTAACATGCACGATTTAGATATATATTGATTCAGTGGGTTTATACAATTGTGTTTATATTGTGTATTTGATCATGACAGTGACTAAGAAACAGTTATGCACTAATCAATAAGGGAAGACAGCTGTATAGTATAGTATAGTATATTGTAAGTCCTTATATAACGTCAACCCACTGTACACCACCTGCTCAGCAGTTACAGCAGACAGACAGAGTCAGCATATACAGTAGCTAACTCGAGTTAGCTATATGCTGAAAGGAGGTGTAGCAAGCTGCCTAATTATATGTCCTTCTGAGATATGGCCAGAATTTTTAATAATAATACATTTTATTTAATGGTGCCTTTCATGGCACTCAAGGTCACCTAACATCATATAAGAGCAGTAATACAATAAACAACAAGCAGCAATAAGAAGTGAATAAGCTAGTTTAAAAAAAGATCCGTCTTCTATTCTATAGTAGAGTCCAGTATGCAGATGTGAGGGGGAAGTGAGTTTGGGTGCAGCATAGGAGAAGGTCATGGCACCCACTGTGTTAAGGTTGATGGTTGGTGGGTCCAATGTTTAGTCAACTAACATGATCAGCAGAATGTGAAGAAGGAACAGTTCAAGCCATGTCAAAAAGTGTGTTGTCCATGTGTTGTTTTAAATGTTGGGCAGTAATGCGTTACTGAGTAACTGTACTATTATTACTTTTCCCAGTAACTAGTATTGTATGTATTTCCAACACATTCATTTATTAATTTACTTATTATTCCAAGTAACGCTGCGTTGCTGCCATCTAATGACGTCAGGGGCAGCTGCCCTATACTTTTTCCTGCATTAAGGAATTTTTGGCACCCCAAAAAAGAGGTTTTCGTGAGCGCCAAAGGAAACTCACCAGCACCAAAATTAATAAAAATTAAAGAAAGAAAAAAAGCCTTTCAGATCCTCACCAATTGTGTTTTAATAACAATTTATCAAACAACTGTTAAGCAAGCAGAACATAAACTTAAATACAACGTCTTTGACTTCCAGCAGTCACCTCCCCTCCCATCCACAGCAGTTATATTTTATACATGCAGCTGCTTTGGTTTGACTGCACCTAAACGCTCCACAACAAAGCTTTTATTTCTCACTAAATAAATGCCGTTTTGCTGAATGCTGAATTAAGGGTTCTTTTTCTGTCATGTCCTACCTCCTGCACCCTACATCAAACGTCAAAAAAGTATTTTCAGTGGGCAAGACTGTAAGCAGTACTTGAAGTGGAGTACCGGCACTTTTACATTTTACTCTATGGGGTACCAGGGCTTTTTCATGCGTAGTGGCACTTTTTACAAGCTGCCGGTACTCTTCTCTGCCCTCTCCATATCAGCAGAGTGTGGACTCGAGTCACACGACTTGGACTCGAGTCATACTCGAGTCACAAAAATGATGACTTTAGACTGGACTTGACAAAATCAAAGAAGACTTGCGACTCGACTGTGACTTGAACAGCAATGACTCGTGGCTTCACTTGGACTTGAGCCTTTTGACTCAAGCTGACTTGACACTCCCCATGCCCGAATATAAATGATGATATAAAAAACTGCGCAGCGCATCAACATAGGCTGTGCTCAATTAGACTGGAGCGTGTGGCTTCCTCCAGCAAGAGGGAACAGTCACCGACCGTCCGAAGCGCACCCGGACGTTCCGCGATCTCCTGTTCCTGGCCCTGTACGCCTGAGCGACCCACTCCCTCTCCGGTACCTACAATGGGTTGTGCAGTAGCCTACTACCAGCGCGCTGTGAACGGTTCGTGATCGTTCCCTCTGGCTGGAGGAATTTTACGCATAGGCTAATCCATGCACAACAGCTGGGGACCTGACGCAGCGCCACGCAATTTTCTAAATTCCTCCACCTCATGGAGAAAAGAAAGGTCAGGTCGAAACAGTGTAGAGAGACTGCTGCTGCAGCTGTTGCGTAAAGCTGCTTCCACCAATTATAAAACAAGTTAATTAACATAAAACGATAATTGCGCCGAGTGCTGTTTCACAACGACACTCGTTTTGTTTTATAAATCCAGCGCACCCCTTTCCTTTACAGCTGAGGCTCTCGTCCCTCCCTAAGAGGTGTGTTCAGTGTTGCTTTACCTGATCGGTTCTTGTAAAATATCCACTGTGTCTGCATCTTCTAACGTAAGAGCGATTTATAGTTTTCTCACCGCTGGTTTCTGTCACTGCATCTCCCAACAAAACACAATGGTTTTATTTCAGCGTTCTGTAACGTAACTTTGTCAACTCGAGTAGTTCACCTGTCACCTGCTCTGCTCCCCTCCGTGTACACACACACACACACACACACACACACACACAGAGCCCCCTCAGTAAACCCATCCGTCACCCAAATCTGTCAACTCGGGGGAAACTGTGCTGCTGCCGTCCTCTTGCACACTAGATGCTGCTTCAAGTTAATAATGTTGAATTATTGTTTCTTATTTCATGGGCTATATGGGATTTTGGAGTAATGCATATATAGTAGCCTAGTAGTTTTTAGTATTACATTTCAACATTTAATTGAATTCATGAAATTTGTTGTGTGAAACTACGCCTCTGCCTTCTTTCTGTACAGGCTAATGTTTCATTCAATGCATTGTTTTATTTTTAACTTGAATAAACTTTTTATTTGGTTAAGAGCGTATTATGACTTGTTTAGGACTCAAAGTTTAAGACTTGGACTTGCTTGTCCTTGACTTGAGACTTATGATATATACCACTTATGATCGGTCTGGACTTGGGACTCGACTTGGGACTTCAGGGCTAAGACTTGAGACTTGACTCGGACATGTAAAACGATGATTTGGTCCCACCTCTGCATATCAGGTTCTCTGGGCACTATGCAGCGCTCACCTGTTCCCGTTCTCACCTGCCTGCTGATCTCTGTCAGCGGAGACAGAGCAGGGAGAAGCTCGAGTGCCTTTCATACAGCCGTGTGCATAAAGTTGTTTGTCAAAGTCACTTTTCGTTAACCAACCAATCACCGCCTGGATGGGGGAAGACATTAAAAAAGGTTGACGCATTAACTTCTGTGTGAATAGTTATTATTATTGACAAGTTAGTACTTGGCATAAAACTAAGACTAACCACCATGTAAAGCATTTTTCTTTCACAATAATTAAATGAATGAAAACAACCCACAAAAATGAAACTGCTGTACTGTCTAACTGTGATTTATATTGTACTAGTGGTAATCTATATCGTAGCCTACATGATGATCTGAAATTATAATGAATACACAAAAACTAGCCTTAATCAAACCTTAACCACGGTGTAATTTCAGAAAACGGTTTTATTTGTCAAACTGTTGAATTTTACCTAATAAGCTGTTTAAATATTACAAATATTCTATGAATGATCTGTAGCAGACTAGTTTGAGAGGCTGCAGTGTTTTCAGTTTGGCTGATTGTTGACTCCTAAGGTTAATTATTGTTCCAGTAAAGTGGATTCATTTCTAAAATGAGCTGGCTGAACAGCTTGTCTATCACTTTTTCAGAAGGGGCGGGCAGGAGTAGTGAAAAAAAATGTAGTAATGTAACAAGTAACATAGCTAATTACGTTTAATACCCAATAATAAGTGAAGTATTATTAATACTATTTTACTGAGTAATGTGTAAAAAGTAACTTACTACAATTCCTGAGTAACTTGCCCAACACGGATTTTGTTGCAGACATAGCTACTGAAGGTAGCATGCTAATCAGCTAGCTCTGGCTCGCCCTGTCTCAGGATACCTTTCTTTTCTTTTTTTTTAACCTCAAACAACGTTAACCCACTTGAGGCCTCTCCTGTACTCACTGTGTCTTCCTCGTCCCCGGAGTCACAGTCCTGGACCTCGGTACTATATTCCCTATCATGAAACTGGCCTCTGTTGGCCCATTCTGGACTCAGTCAGCTACTAGGACTGCTGAGTTAGCTGCATGACTGACTAAGCTAACGGCAGTTAGCAGCTGATATGTGGTATGCTGCCCCCTATTTGTTGGGGTATGAATTCAACAGGTGGAGAGTAGTCTCACACACAGAAAAATGACTGCCTATGCAATTGTAATGTGTCCTATTCTGCGTTATCCAAGGTGGGTTAAATCAAGGGCAACTGGACTTAGTTGAAGATATTTGAAGACGTTTTACTCCTCATCCAAGAGGCTTCTTCAGTTGGAACTGAAGTGACTGAAAAAATGAATGACCTGGATGACTGAGAATCTTTACACATCCTATTCTATGTCATCAATCACATACATTTCAGGTGTGCTTCAAAGGGCCTTTCAGCAACAGACTGAATTATATGTCTATTATATGTCTAATGTCTAATACCTACTGAGTACAGTCAGTGCTGGGCTTTCTGAACAGGGTGAAGAAAATACTCCTATCACAAAACTCATGGGTTAGTTTCTCAATTATGGCATGGCTAAAAGGTGGTTTAGTAATTTAAGTTTTATGGAGAGGTTAAGCTATTTAGCCAATACAGGCAGTGGACTTTCTACAGGCAGTGGACTTCCTTCTGAAATTGGGAATTCGTGAATTTCCAGAATGTGTGCCAGTCAAATCTAGAGATCAGAGTCATTAAATATTGAGTATCTACCGCTTCCGAGTCCCAATCCAACACTTTTATTTTCCTAGATTATACAGTTGTACAGTGCACACTTCAAATAAATTCAATAAAATTTCTCTCTCCTTTTAAAAGTGTCCTCCAGTGTGTGTTGCTGTGGTGCAGCCTTTGTCTGAGTTACCTGAGTGAACCCTTATTTTATAGGTGCTCATCACATTGGTAGTTTTGAATCCTGCTCTATAAACGCGAGTAAACACAACCCGTAAATATTTGTCAATTTCGTAATATGAAGTAGCATCACAGACCTTTGGGTGTCCACAGGCGGCTATATTAATGACAGTGGCGGTTGGAAACTTGGTGGCTTGTTGAAACAGAAAGGTTGAGAAGTGCTAGTGAAGATAAATAATAAGAGCAATTAACAAAATTAACAAAATTAACTCTGATCTCTTCCTGCTGGTGTTTATTTGTTCAAAAGCTCCGGCGCCGCCCCCAGGCTCTCTCCTCAAGAGCTCCCTGTCTCTCAGTAGCTGTCAGTCGCTCAAGCTGAATATTTTCAATATTTTACTACCGTCTCGCAAAATACTTGCATTGCAGACATTACAAGTGGCTGTTGAACTGCTTTTGTTTTTCAATTTGAAATATTTCCACACTGCAGACATTTTAGCCGAGTCTTGCCACAAACGCTGTTCGTTTACGATGCTTGTGTTTTTTTCACATGTAAATCCTATGTAAATATTTTGCACATCTATTTATGCTTCATGGAAAAAATGGCTCGCACCTTTTGACGACAGAAAGACAAAAAATGTGAAAAATATTGAATGAAATGTGACTGTTACTCTCAATAAGTATTCTTTGACATCATGAACACATCCCCATGAGATGAACACTTTGTCTTAACACAAATGATTCAACACCAAATTAAAAAATTAAAAATGTAAGACAAATTCAGATGATTGCAGAGAGTTTGGCTTTAAATAGAGTTGGCTGCACTGCTCCTGAACCCTAACATGCATGCACGCATGCTCGCAAGCATTAAACCACCACCTTTGAACTCATCAGCTGACCACAAACGAGCTCTTATTAATCTGTTCATCGCTCAGCACATCTACACTGTAACAGTACACACACACACACACCTATCCTGAAGTCCATCTGCCACACTGATGCAAGATTAAAGCTACATGTGTACAATACATTTTTGCAGTGGTTGTGGTAGGTACAAGGCAAGTATGAAACACTCCAGTCTTAACGAAAATGACCATAATAGGAGGACAGAAACACCTCCTGTGGTCTGCTGCGGCTGTCAGAGTGAGAGGCCTGAACTACTTCTGTGCAGGGAGACAAATGTTTTTGTCTGCAGCCCTCACTGCCATAAAGGTAAGCTATAATTACACGTGCACACACAGATCCACAGGAGGCAGAAGATTACACTAGACCAGCTCCATCTGCTCAGGGGAAGAGACGGAGCGAGGGAGGGGGGTTGGCATTTTTATTGACCCAAATTCCACCAAAACTACATCTCACACAGTTGACTGGTTTACTCTCTGGCTGGCTAACAACACAAGCACGGCACAAGCCCCAGACTGTTCCAGTAGGTCTGTGTGCATATAGATGTACTCCACAGCTACACTCGGCAAGCTGTGTTATAGATAAATTACAATGGACGACACAGTTTATAGAGGGACAGCTTTCAAAAGGAGAGAGCTGCATGTGATGGCACACACGCTCCTTTGTTCTCCTGTCATCAAAAACAGAGCCAGTACAGTGACCAGATGATAAGATGCCTGCTGATATCTATTTGTGTGCGTGTTTGTGAGTGTGCATGCGTGTCTGTGTGTGTGTACACGTGCGTGAACTGTATTTCATTTTACAAAGTGGGCCATGGTTGCTAGGTAACGTAGCAGGACTTGAGCAGTCTGTAGCCAGGAAAGACAAAAATATTACACTCTCACTCTTTCATTCATGGTCAGTTTTCTTCCACATCACCGACTTTCACCTTACCTTTGTCTCAGTTTTCTCTGTTCCCCATTTGTACATCAAATTTCTCTGTGATGGCCAACAAACTAGAGATAACAACTTAATAATCAAATAGTGCTGATCGACAGTGCATTTCAAAATTCTTCTTTCTTATAAAAAGTACCACCCACAGCTTAAGATAAGAAAACATAAATTAGAACAATTAATTTAGAGCTAAATATCAAGTGCGAATGTGTAAACTGTGTCCTCGTCATTTTCAAACACTACAGGAGTGATTTCATAGACATCAGAGATGGGAAACAATGACCATTTTCATTCTGGCATGTATCTAAATGTCATGTCTAGCTATAGAATTTCCTCTTCTCACACTTTCACCATCTCCCCAACCTCCCTACTGCTTTCTGTCACTTTCACCAGATTGACCAATCAGAATGCCAGTCTCACCAGCACATTTTATGCGAGAAAATGTGCAGAGATGTGGATGACGACACTTCATGCACACTGACACAGGCTGTGTTTATACATGTTGAGGCTGTAGAGAATACTCCAAAGACTTCTTTCAGCTTTCTAAAAAGCCTTTCAGATACAGCTTTCCACTGACCCAAATACCACCAAAGAACACACTCCAAAATATAGCATGTTTAAAAGAAGCCACGACTGTTGCAGAACTCTTCTCATCATCAACTGGGAAAAACAAGTCTTTATAAGATTTGAAAATTACTTGCAGGATTTTTCCTACATACAGGAATTTTTGGTACCCCTAAAATGGTTTCAGTCAGTGGCTAAATGATACTGGAGAATAAAAATAGCAATTCAAATGTTCTCCGAATGTGTTCAACAGCAATTTATAAAACTCTTGAACAAGCACAACGTAAACTTAAAAATGATATCTTTGACATGTGGCTGAGCCTGTGGATGAGCCAGCTAAGCAGCATCGTTTTGTTTTGACCGGGCCTGATCGCCCCGCTGTGAAGCTAGCGCTAACGGGAGACCTGTGAATCTATAAAAATGTAGTGAGCAGGATATATCACTGTGACCGGCTCTCTCCTCTGCTCCGTCTGTGTCATGGCTGTATAAAGAGCTGCAGGTGTGTTTGTCTGACCGAGGGCGTTTAAAATCAGCAACCAACTAACCTCCTCGATCTGCCTTCAAAGACCAATATTTTTAATCTGACAAATCACTTAATCCAAACTGAGGGTTTTGTTCTGGGATTTTTTATTTTTTAGTTATTTTTTCAGGGTGATGACATCATAAAATATGACAGCAGACAGCTGAGGCTTTATTGGAAACATTCAAATAGAGGCTTCCAATGTAAAATAAATTACATTTTTGTTAAAACTTTGTTGAACGAACATGGAAGTGAGAGATTTAGTAAGGTAACACAGACTCACTGGCTATACAGTACACGGACTGATCATGTATAGCCAGCCCCAAAGGCCCATGCTGAGCCAGGAAAACCCTCACTTCCACATCCATGTTGAAGACACTGATGATGAAAGACTGTTTCAGTCATGCAGTTTGAAACTAGTACAATATATTTCCATGGGATTCTCAAGCAGGCCACTATGACTTGGCGCTTTCCTTTGCACAATTACTAACTTTCAGCTGGCAATGATGTGGTGGAGGAGTCTTCAAAGCAAAGTTAAACTTAAAATACAATAAAGTAGAATCTATGATAAAGTCAGGTCAAGTATAAAATTTACACGCTATATAAAATCAGAAATAGAAAATGGTATCCATTGAGTATATCTGTACAAAGAGATATTGTGCATGTCCAATAAATTGAGTTGTACTTGTTGGGATAAGAGTCTCTGAAAGAGTTCCGTCATTCCTTCCCTCTGCATCTCACTAAGGTCAGCCTGAGCACAGTGAAATAATCATACAGCACTGGGTTGGTATGTGTGAAGCTGTGAATGTTTTTGTCACACTCAGTGAGCCTTTGTATTTCTGATTGTAGACATGAGTGGATACTTGATACACTTGTGTGTATGAATCCTTGACAGTTATAGATCATTTCTAAATGTCTACAGACATTAACCACATAGTCTGCTGTCTGTGGATCCACCATGAAGTATAACTGCAACCGTAAACCCTGCATACCTGCTATGATTTCTGCAATCTGATAAATGTACAATACCTTTATTAGAACTGAATAACAACGTTGCTGCTGTGATAAAGTAAAGTGATTCATGTCAGTCAGATGGCTTCCTCTCATTCTCTGTGGGGAAAATGAGTAGAAGCTACTAACAGACAAATAAAACAAGCTCATGAATCACAGCAAATCATCAGGACTGGGAGGGTTGTTTTGGGAAGATATTTATAGCATCTCTTGAGGGATAGTTGCATCAAATCTTCTGTGCTGGCAGCAGCTACAGATAAAACCTCCTCAGGAATCCATTTCTAAAAAATACACACACACACACACACACACACACACACAAACTAACAAGACATAACCTTCAGTTCTCATAAACAAGATCTGTGAAATTATAGCTTTGCATTCCCCCCATCTGTGTCTCTCTCTCTCTCTCCGAAATTAGGACAGAGGAGAGCTCTGCCAGATAGTGTTGGTGTGTAGCAGCACACGGGCACCCAGCCAGGACACAGCATGAAAGTGTGTGTGTGTGTGTGTGTGTGTGTGTGTCAGCTAGAAGAGCGTCCCTTTAGTTTTAATGCTGGCTCTGCACCACTCGCTTTTGCTGTAGAGGTGGCAGACAGACACACTATCATGTGGCCTGTCTATTAGTTCAGCAGCCTGTCTCCAGTTACACCAGGGATGACCTTTGCATTCTAACATGCAGGGTTTCCAATGGCAATACGTGTAGAGGGGTTTTATGGATACAATCATCAGTCATAGCCTATGGAATATTTGATATGCCAACAACCAAGGTATAACTACAATGATATAGTTATAGACATGTAGTTATAGACATTCCCTGTATATTATATTGGTAAAGATACAAATAAATCACAACAATGCAAAAATCTTGAAAATTTTAAAATCAACCAAAAACCTAGATTTGATTTACAATGAATCACTCAATCAGTCAACAAAAGTTATGCAGTGAATCCCTAAGATAGAGAAAGTAGAACTAAACATGGTGACAACATTCAACATTTTATGAATTTGTCGGCTGTGGCTCAGGAGATAGAGTGGGTGGTCAACTGATCTCCAACTCCTCCTGTCCACAAGTCTAAGTGTCCTTGGGCAAGACACTAAACCCCAAATTGCTCCCAATGGTGGGCCTAATTCACTTTGATCTCGCTAACGCTGTTCCCTCTCTTTATTCACTCTCTAGCTGGCTTGAAAAAGTATCTTGATTCTCTCTTGATCGTTCGTTGAGCTGGGGAGAAGGGGCCAACTTATGGCAGGTTTATGAACAGTCTTCAGTAGAATTTTGAGATCATATATTAAAATGTACAAGAGCATGGCCATGTGAACCTTCCAACATGTGTTTCCTTTATAAGACCCTCAGTTTGGCCAAGTAAAGTTCCAATAAGTCTGAAGACACTGGAGCATGTACAGCAACTGACAGCAAAAATGTCATGTGTAAGAATGTTCTCTTTAATGTTACATCCTTTCCTTCATTTCCTACAATGGTGTGATGCCGCATGACTGACACTCGCTCCCCTTCCCTCCCTCCCTCCCTGGGTGTCGTCTGGTTACTTTGTATCTTCCGTTGGGAGTCTGCAGTGAGTGCCTTTAATGAGTTCACATGGCACTCAACAGTGCCTCGGAGAGAGAAATACGAGGTAAAATCTGGATCAGAGTGGCTGTTAACTTAAATAGCACCTTGCTAGTCTTCCGACCACTTAAAGCACTTTACACTAGACGTCACATTCACGCAAACATCCCAGCTGTTTCTGATGTGCCAACTGCTCATCAGAAACGGAAAATAATCATTTACACACTCACACACCGATAGCACAGCCTTCAGTATCTTACCCAAGGACACTTGGAGGAGCCGGGGATCAAACCACTGATTGACCTGGTGTTAACATACGTCAAGTCAGTGTTTTGTTTTGCACAGAGAATTATGTGGTGGCTGCCTTCGTCAAATCTGGCTACGCTGATGTAGTGATGCTGCATTGTAATCAGCACAGTACGCTGAGAAAGACAGTGCCAAAACTTCCAGAGAGGAAGAAAAGAGCCGTCTGATTGGCTGGACCACACCGCTGGTAATGTCTTTGCCACACAAAAAAAGAATCACTAAAGAAAACAAAAATGCTTTTCTCCACCATTCAATGTTTTAATATAGTGTTACATCGCTATATATAACATTTTATGTTCTCAGTCTCAAAAAGAACTTTACCATGTCACGTGACACGCCTCAGTAACAACAGATATTACTGGGGCACTACAGAAAGTTGCAGATGAAATTTATTATCCAGGAATTAACATCAGCTAGACTGAGGACCCTGGACTATACATAAAGCTGATGTTATTATTTGATTTGATCAGCATGCTGCTTGTTAACTGTAAATACATAATACACATAATCTTTTATGTTCATTTAATGTTGAACAAGGTTCCTTTATTTTTTACGTTGCTTGAACAAAGTGTTTGCTTGAGCCAGTTGGAGACACGGTGCACATGCACGTGTGTGCATGTGATCAGGATCATTTTGAGCCAGGAAAAACCCTGCATGCGCGCACACACACACACACACACACACACACACACACACACACAAACAGACACACTCTTTGCTGGAGTTTTCTGTGGTGTCAGATGAGATCTGATCCCATGGCAGAGCTGGAGGAGGCCTGAGCAGAGCCATGCAGATAAATCAAAACACCGACAGCAGGTACAGGATGCCAATGACTGATTAAACATCAGCGTTTTTTGGCCAAGCAGGGAGAAACAACATAATGCTGCCAAGGCACTCAAATGAAATACTTCTTCAAATGACTAAATGCCAAACAACAAAATTATTCAATTGAAAAGCTTTTGTCAGAATCAATGTCCAAACAAGAGCAGTTATGGTCTACTGTGTGTTTTGTTAAAGATGGCTGAGGTTACACACACACGTGTGCCAAGAAGTCATGTAACAGTGTTGCTTCATCATTTCCTCTGCTGTTGTGTAATGCTGGCATTCTGCTTCAGTGAGAAAAAGGAGAAACAGAGAGCGGTCCCTACTGTTCACAAGAACATAAAGCTGTGGTGTCAGTGTGGGGAAGCCTAATAAGCATAGTACAATCATAATAGTCAGGCAAATAACTAGATAAACACAATCAGCTTCAGTCGGCATTATTAGCTCCACTACTGGGACAGTCTAAACAAGTGGACGTAGAATCAGGTGCGACTAATGGGCCAAACCTTCAGAGGGATGTATGTGTGTGTGGTAAACAAGAACCAGATCAGCTAGATTAAGTAAGTAAGTAAATTCCAGGACTTTCAGGACTAAATTCCCCAGTATACCGTAACCGAGGTGCAATGTGTGTGTCTGCAGGAAGAGGTGTCATCATGGTGGTGAGAGAGGAGACAGAGAGAGAACAGGGGAGAGGCTGTGTTACCACGTGTGTGTGTGTGTGTGTGTGTGTGTGTGTGTGTGTGTGTGTGTGTGTGAGCGAGGTGTATTATTCATGTTGTGTGGACACACACAGTCACGTTGTTGGGACTCACCTTATGTTAAGTCCCCGTAACATAAATCATTACAGTATAGTAGTGCAGACATGGTTTAAGGTTAGGTTAAGGGTTGGGTAAGGCAAGAAGTGGTTAGGGTAAGTCTCCAGGAAATTAATGTAGGTCAATGTAATGTCCTCTGAAGTGTGGAAACATGACTGTGTGTGCATGAGACAGGGACAGAGGTTCATAAACCAAATTTAGCAAGAACAATCTATCTACATTCGCTCACGGTCGCTGGTCACACCTGAAATTGCAGCACTCTGGTAACCCTCCGTGTGTAATACAGCCTTATTCAATCATTAAGCAGCACAGAGAAAGAGAAACACACTCTGTGCTACTACAAAGTCTGTGAACCACACCTAGAGAGTATGTGGTTTTCCTGCGATGGTGAAAGCCACATCAACACTGAATCTGTGGCTGACAACTGAGGAGTCTACAGACCAGGGAGACTGGATAAAATAATGCTATGTGATCATCTGTCCACCTGAAATTTTAGAGGTTTGGAAGACTGGCTTGCACACACACACACACACACACAAACACAGAGTATGTAATAATGATTTACTACAGCAAAACCTGCGGTACTAGCAAGTTGAATGTTTGAGTTGAACTGAAGATGAAGGTCTCATTTCTCATTTCTGTTTCTAAATATTCATTTCATAACGACTCAATATGACAGTTAAGACAACTGTTTATGGTCTCTTATGTCAAGAAGACTACAACATACAACACCTCAATTTCATAATAAATTATTGTGAGAAGGGGCGAAATGGGAGAGTGAGGAGATGGTAAAAAAAGAGGCAACAGCAAAACCTGCCTCACTAAACACATTATCAGTCTGTTGGCAAACAGGAAACCCACTGAAGACTCATTTTCCACACACACACACACACACACACACACACACACACACACACACACACACACACACACACACACACACACACACACACACACACACACACACACACACACACACACACAGGAGTGAGCACATCCTCTCCTTTGAACAAAAACAATTTGAGAGGAAAGCTGAGTAGTGACAGTCAGACTTGCAGTGTGTGTGTGTCCCTTAAGCATCTGGGCGCCCAGTTAATGTGGGTGGCCGCCTATACACATTTTATTAATAATATTATTATAACAAACTTTATTTTTCTGCTATGATGTGTTAGAAGACTCACTGTTGATCCAATCTGAGGTAGTCCTGTCTAGAACTTCACTCTCCTATGCTTTAGTGCTGAGAATGCTCTAATAAATTCATGTTTGTCCAGTGACCTCGTTACTTCATGCTTATTTGAAAAAATCTGAGCAAGAGCTGACAGACGCTCCTGGAGCGTGGCTATCCTCAGGTGCGTTTTGATGAGCTTCAGGCGTGAGAAACTTCTCTCACTAGTCGCTACGGTCACAGGCACTGTGTGTCGTGGAGCAATGCTGAGGTTGTTCAGCTAAAATGTTGCTGTAAATGTAGCTGACAATCTTTTGCAGGCACACACGGCACTGACTGCAGCCGACACCTAGCGCAAAGGTCTTCAGCATCCACATCGCTAAGTGTTTACGCAGCTGTTTTTCAGTGCACGACTTGGATGGCCTTGATGGCGTGATTGGCTCTGTAGAAAGTTAATGTCGTTTAACTGAATCACACCTCTCCTGACAGTATTGAGCTGTTGGTCACTGGTAATACGGAGTGCTGGTGGTGATTTAGTTTAGTGATTGCTCAGGTGTCAGTCCAGTGCCTGCTAGTGTTGGTAGAAGTGTCCAGTCTACATGGTTAAAACCACTCAAATTTTTCGCTATACCGTTGCTACGGTAACAGCTGTTTATGTCTTGTTAAATACAGAAAGTGCAGGAATCCCGCAGATTCTGTCAGCGTATAGAGTAACACGACAAATATGATATCCTGTCTACACGAGCACCACCCGTCAGTCTTTGCTAAATTTAAGGTCACACTATCTTGAAATAAAAATTTGTTACAAGCTAAGACAGTTAGCATGTTTAGCACTGGTGAGATAAATACTACTGGCCTGCTACCGAGGCAGAAAACATCAACTAACTTTTAACTAGCTAACATCAGCTAGTGGTTTCACCCTTCACGCCTAACATTACTTCACAGAGCGGGGAAGAGCAGAGTACTACATTTATGTGATTTTGTACAATAATTAAATTTAGCTGGTATCACGTCTATACTTTTGTTTAAGTCTTTGTGTACAATCACGCCATTTAAAAAAAAAAAAAAACTACTGGCTCTGGTGTCTTTTCCACTGTTTATGTGTTGTACGGAGAGAGACCCTGTGTGTGTGTGTGTGTCTGAGAGACACACTCGCGCTGTCTCTCTCCTTATGTGTATATGTGCATCAACACTGAACTAGATTTGATAACATTATTTTATATTATTCTTAGCAGCAGTAGGATATGTTGTTGCTTAAAAATAAAATATATTGTGTTCAATTAAAAAAATGACATTTTAGAGCTGTAATCACAATACCACAAATTTCTATTCATTTTGAGTGATGAGAATACTAGTTTCCTTGACATTCTTAGACTGACAATACCAGAAAGTCCACAACCGTAGCAGCTGTTTGGTGTCTTTGTAATGTATTTTTGTTGTGGTTGTATTTGCTGATGGTTGCCACTAACACAGAGAGAATTTCCAAAACAACAATAAATGAAACTAACTAGACCATAGCCAAATAGTCAGCAGCCTGACCTTACTGACTTTACTTACTATAAATGATTGTGCATAAAAGCATGATACCAAATTCTATTTGTTTTTTTACTGGGGAAACAACAGAGAAAATGCAGAAACTGTTGTTCGCCTGTTTCTACGGGAAACCAGCGGAAAAGCAACACACAACGGTAGAAAAACAGAGCAGAATAAACACAAGAGGGCTAAATTAAAACCAGATGTGTGTGTGTGTGTGTGTGTGTGTGTGTGTGTGTGTGTGCGCGCTCACTGGGAACAGACCCAACCCAAACACACAGCCTGAGGCAGGTCCTGCCTCGAAAGACTGCTGCCATTAAAGCACACACAAACCCTATACATCAGCATGCACACACACTATACTAGGACTCTAATTTACGCAACACTTCTCACTGACAGCCAATCTACTCTCACACTCTCTCTCTTTCTCTCACTCTCTCTATTAAAAGACTCCTGCATCAGCACAGAGGACAGCTGCACGCACACACGCACACACACACACACACACACACACATACACACACACTCAGCTGCAATGACACACTTTAACAGATGACTGTAGTCTGAAAGGGAATAGGTCACACATCTGTGTGTGTTTGTGTGTGATGAAACAGGCAGTTTCCATTAGCAAACAGAGCTAAGGTTACCCTAGAAGAGATTAATAAATGAACAAAAACAATAAAGACCCTTTGAATTGAATAACACTGCCTCACCTGACACCACCTCATTACACCAACCAGACAGAAGAACACCCCTCATACATCTGTAGACATGCAAATACTTGCACACGTATACAGAATAATACACTGCCTTCACACAAATACACACCCAAGCCAAGACTGAACTGGGCCAAAGCTGCAATACATTTACGTACATACGTTTTGTCGTGTGAGCGTGCGTGTCTGTCTGTCTGTGCGCTAGAAGTGTGAATCTTCATTGGCCTTACGATTCAATTATGATTCACATGTCAACAATTCAAATGCAAAAGGATTCTTGATGCATCTGAAAGCATCTTAATACATAGCATCCTCAATTTTCTTTTGCCAGCGCTTCCTTAATTCTTAGCTGACTAGCTGGGCTCACGGTCTTCTTTATGGTTGCAGATGTTAGTGTTGAACTTTTGTGATGCAGATTTTATACACGGCATGAGTAACACTAGTTGCTGATCTCTGCCTTATGAGTCACATTCACAATGTCTGCACCTTTAAGTTCATTAGCTTTCATTAGCATCTTTCTTGCTAACGCCCTCCCCACACAGTCGACCAGTCAGCTCTCCAAGGAGACTGTGACCATTTTTCCACAGTGGAAGTACAGAGGGTTTTTCTTTGGGTGAGTGTTCACTAGGCTGCTAACGGTGGCTCATCAGGCTTTGTAATACAGAGTAGTCATTATCAGTTGAGCTATGACTAGGGCTGGACCCGAATATTCAAATATTCGACTGTCGGATACACATTCGATTTTCAATTTTGAGATTCGAATATTGACCACACAGCAGTGAATGCAACGCTCCAGTACACATTAAAGGGAAAACATAATGAAGCCCTCAGCTGTGTGAGAGCAAAACTGAGTGATGACAACTGTAGTGTGGCAGTTATGGCTACCTAAAATAGCGCTCATCCCGTCTGCTCTCTCTGGATCCCGGCCGGCTAAACTATTCCCGGATTCTGCTCTGGACCTGCTTGGATAAGACTTTCTCACTCTGTACTCTGAGCTACGGTTCCCCTGCTCTGCGTTTGGCACGTATCAATTTTCACTCTGCCTCACTCTTCACTCAATATCCAATCCTTTTAACCCTGAAATAAATATTCCTCTTTTATGTTACTCCTCCCTTTCATAGTCCTGCACTTGGATATCAAAGCTTCAAAGCTCAAAAAATGACAGTCGGGCCAGCCCTATCCATGACGGTCTTAGATTTAGCCTGATTCGAGTCGCTACATGTGATGCAGTCTAAAATCTTTCTGTCAGTGGCATGTGCATGTTTTATTTGCTCTGCTCTGGTTTCCTTCCACAGTCCAAACACACGCAAGTTAGGCTAACAGACTAATTTGTCTGTAGGTGTGAACAGTCTGTGTGTTAGCAATTTGACAGACTGGAGACCTGTCCACAGTTTAATTATTATTACTATAATTGGGATAATTATCAACGCTGACCGCCACATGTTGATTTTCAAATGTTTTTTACTAGGTATATTTAAAATCATATTTGACTGAGGAGCTGTACTGAGGAGCATATATTTGTGCAGCACCTCCTCGCTCCCTCTCTCCTGAATACCGCACAAACAAGTCCAAAGTTAGAACCCCCTCCCCCCGGGCTGTCATTCTGTGGTAAACACTGGAAAGTAACTAGTAATGTAACGTTACTACGTTACTTTTATCACCCAGTAATAAGAAATATTACTTTTTTACGGAGTAATAAGTAACTAGTAACATATTACAATTTCTGAGTGACTTGCCCAACACTGGTTATCAGATTACTGCTCCACCTCCAGCTACTACTGCAGCTGTCACTGTTCTATTATTATTATTACTACTGCTCCTACAACTGCTGCTGCTGTCATTAGCATCACTGAAGCACTGATCGATCCTACAACAGTCCACCAGATGCAAGTTCTGCTACATGTCAGTTCATTCCTAACTTCTTGTAGTCTTTCTTTTCAGTTTCTCTCATCTCTCCTCCGTCCCTGTGTGTTTCCATTTTCGTTCTTCACAGCCAATTTACTCTTAAGGAAGACAGCTAACACAATGTCACTTGCCTCTGTGTGGAATTCCCCACACTGACTAGTGATTACACAGCGGCCTCAGTGGATGCACAGCAACTGGAGATGCATATATTTACTGCCACACCAGGGTTCCTGTGCCTTTTTAATTGAAGATTAATGGTGTAAGTTGTTTTATAAAGTCAAGTTACTCATTGACTTTGGAAACATTACGCATTTATTGAACTTTAAATATAATTTAACTGAAAAACAAACAAAAAATACCTTGTAAAATATAATCAATATAAATACTTTTTTAAAAGACTGTTCAAAATCCAAGCACCAGTTCAATAACAGCATCGAAATTCAAGGGGCGGCTGGCTCACACGCCGCAGTGAGCAGAACTTAACATGCCACAGCCTGCCGATAGTGAGTTAAGTCTTATGGAGGTGCGAAAGTGCACGGCTGTAAAGGAAAGGGGTGTGCTGGATTTAAGTAATCTTTTACCTGTTGGGAAATTCATTCTCTGCATTTAACCCATCCTAAGATGGGTGATTTATACCACAAGGCAAAATGGCACAATAATTTATTTATCTTTATTATCTTGTTTTCATAATCGTTGAAAGCCAATATTGTAAATGAAAATTGGACTAATTGCCCAGCCCTAACAACAAAATACCTGGTTTTAATGCTGTTACTAATAATAGTTAGACTACATAATATCAATATCTTATACAAGTTCCATGATGAAAAGAAGCTTTAAGAAGGAGCTTTTAAGAGTGTTTAAAATACAAAACACATGTGTATTAGTTGGTACGGGATGGAAAATTATTTTCAGAATACCATATTGGTGTACAGTGTGGTATTAGTGTGTTTATTCAAAGCAAAACATTGGAAATAGATATAGTACAGAACCCTAAAATAAAACAAACAGGCTCATTCAAACATTTTAGTGCAGAGCATAATACCATATTTTACAGTACATAACCAGTGTCCACTCCACAGTGTGTGTGTGTGCGCGCGTGTGTGTGTGCGCGTGTGTGCGTGTACGTGTGCGTGTGTGTGTGTGTGTGTGTGTGTGTGTGTGTGTGTGTGTTAGTGTGTGACACACTGGTCCTGCCTGTGTGAGGACTAATTTGTGTGTCTGGCTGTGGAGGTGTCTGTTTCTAGGTGAATGTGTCAATGATAGTAATCAACATCAGTGTTTCCGCAGCAGTGCATGTTTCAGAAAGCAAATCAGACTTTCTGAACATTAAACTCAAGAGTTCAATTAAGGAGCCCGTCAATACGCTAAAATAAAGAAACTCTTTCAGGTTTCAGGCTGCTTCTTTCTGACTGAACTGATAAGAAGAATGCAGCGCCAGCTGATTCATTCATTCTTTACAGTAAAAGTTGTCCACTGATGCCTCCTTACTTTATGATTTTAAATCTGATTTCACCAAATTCCCAGGAGTGTAGTTAGTGATGGTTGTATCTAACCGCTGTGGAGCAATTTATTTTGGTACTGCTGCAGCTGCACATTTATGTGCCTCAACTAAAGAGACGTGGCTTTATTTGAAACATGTTTGTATTAGAGAAAAGTCTTAATTTCTGATTTCCAATTTTAAAGCATACTTTATTGTATTTTTGTATGAAGCCTTACAGTTTTCTAATCTTCTCCTGTTGATTCTGTTTGTCCATCACCCATGAACCATTCATGTTGACCTGTTCTCTTGATGAATCTGGAATAATGTGATTATAATAATAATTTAAAAAAATTTAAAACTAAAGTAAAATAATGTAAAGAATAATGTAATCTCCATAGTATTCTTACTGCTACTACTTTGATGTGTTTTCCATCACTGTTAAGTTACCGTCAATGAAACTCAACACTCCCTGTGTAGCTGGGTTTTAAATATAAAAAAATCGGTGGGAAGTGTTGCGTTTTACAGACAGCGGGCTACCAGTGATAAAAAAAACCCAT
Source organism: Micropterus salmoides (assembly GCF_014851395.1). Classification (NCBI taxonomy): domain Eukaryota; kingdom Metazoa; phylum Chordata; class Actinopteri; order Centrarchiformes; family Centrarchidae; genus Micropterus; species Micropterus salmoides. The sequence goes on from NW_024041262.1 coordinate 2,103,953, forward strand.
TTAATTACAGCAACTAGAAATAGTGAATGAAAACAGCATTCTGTTGACAACACTGTCATGATATGATGTGTAATGCATTTAGTCTGGATAAAATGCATCATGTTAATATGATCAGGGGTTAGTCAATTACATTGGCGGACATGTAAATTCATTAAAAGAATGAATTCACTGACCCAAAATTCCCATGAACACTTGTAGCAGAACTGAAAAGCTGGAAAGCATCAGAAAGCTAGTATTTCCAAGTGTATGTGTGGAAAGACATTTTCTTTGATTTAAGGTGCTGCTTTCAATAAAAGGCATATTCAGGCAACAATTTTCAAAAATCTACCAGAAAGGAAATAAATTCTCCAATATTCTGCTTAATGTGGAATTCTTTTAATCTTATCATTTCATTGTTATTAACTAAAACCGAACACAGAATTGAACATTTGAACATTTTCTTTTCAGAAAATGATACACTGCTTCTCAAAGCTTACAGCTCATCCGCTTGTGTGTGTGTGTGTGTCTGTACTAGATTTTGATGCTGTTGCTATGACAACAGCAGCAGAGGGGCAGTGATATGACGAACGAGTGAAAAAAACAGGAGGAGTCAGACAGAGAGAAAAACAACCAGGAAAAACTGTGTGTGGAAGTCTTTGAACTCTTATCTCCCATGCATGTGCCAGATGGCGCTGTGCACTCTGCTATTACATAATCAAAACAGTGAATCACATTTCCCAGCACACGCTAACATACATGCACACAGTTCACAACTAAATGCTGTCAATGTCAAACATTTACAAACCAAATTATTCAGTCAGGGACTGACACAAAAACATTTAGCTCCAACCGACTAAAAATACGAGTTCACTGCCACAGACACACATCCACATGCTCCAGCGTGAGTATGCCTACACAGACCTCTGTCGTCTGAAGTGTGTTTGTGTGTGTGTGTGTGTGTGGAATATTATGACATACAGACGACAACAAAAACACCACAGCAACCTCAGTGCCACCACATCACAGCATGTGTGTGAGACAACAGAGACACAGAGCAGACTCAGCATCAGAGTGCTGATGTGTTGACTCATAATGAGACGCACACAGAGCGGGACGTTCCAATTAAAGCCACTATCAGACAAACACGTTTTAACTGTGCTGTCAGCTGCTACTTTCTTCCAACACTCGCTTCACTACATACAGGAGCCCTACAAAGCAACTCTAAGCTATAGGAAACCACGTGTTACAAAAATAAGCACATCCGTCTGGCATTTTAAAGCTGGGGTTGGCAACGATGAAGAACCAACAAGAGACAGCTAGATTCTGAAAGTACCCCCCACTGCCTCAATCCTCCCTGCAAAGCATTTATTCTACTTCAGTTGGCTTTCAAAGCAGTGGCAATATGGGCTGGGGACTGATTTTGCTCTTGAGAAACTAGTAATTAAACTGTTATTATTAGTTAAACTATTTAACAGGTAAAAGTTACATGAGGCAACTAAAAGTACTTTTTGATGAATATCCAGGAACAAAGGAATTAAACTGCGCTTCCACCATCTGAAGAACAGTGAAGATTAGTTAAAGTTACAGCGTTGTTTTTTAGACACAATTTCCACACACGAGGAAACAACAGTGACTTGTTGTTGTATATAGTGTACATAGTGTTACAGACAATCTGCTCAGTGTTCCAGTTCCAGTGCAAACACGGGCAAAATAACAAAGTTTCTTAAATGGTTCTTGGGTTGCTGGAAAAGTTCCTGCATTGGAAACAAGCTACTTGAAGCAAAATGTCCAGCATCTCAGCAAAACAACATGGTTCATTCATGTGGCAAGGAGAACAACTGAAAAGCGTGACAATGTACCAAACAGACCCCCTCACCACGAGGAACAAAGCAGTGGCCTTTGGAAGGTCAACAGACACAGCCCAGCACTTAGAACAGCTGGTAAACACACACACAGCCCTTTTTACACAGCCTGTATTAAGGCGGTAATGTTGCACCGTTATTCTGCCTCGCTGTTCAGCATAACACATACAAACATGGAACGGGGGGGCATTGTTGTTCTGCTGTTAAGCCAGCAGTGGAGTTAGTAATAAAACTGAATGGAATCAGCATTATGCTGCGGTTGTTCGGTTCGTTGTAAAAAGCAAAGCTGTTGTAGTGACAGGTCTCCTTCCTTGCAGTTAGGGCCGAATGATTTTGGGAATAAATCTAATTGTGATTTTTCTGCCAGATATTGCGATTACGATTCAATTTGTGATTTTTTTAAATTGAAGTTTAAGTTCAATAATCACTGCCAGTCTTTTTCTGACAGAAACCACGTCAAGCAGCACAGAGCAGATGAACCAGGTAGAAAGTCAGACAGAACGGCAGAGAGAATACGGTCAATTTTCAAAATACATCATCAATAAACACAGTTAAAAACAGACAAAAAAAACCCTAACAATTTATCTACGTAGCCTACTAAACCATAGTAGAAACACAAAAATCAAGGACAACTGAACAAATAAGCAAAATCTGAAAAAGTCAGCAAAAACAAACAGGCAAACGCTCTTATTCTGAAATGCGAAACGGAGCGGGCTCACAGAGAGCTGTTATACAGAGTTGAAGCACACAGAATGACAAATTAACAACACGTCAACAACGTAGGGAAGCTAAATGCTCCGCTGCTGAAACTCTTCATTGTGAGTTGACGCAGGACAAACCACAGCCGCTGCTTGTGTCTGTCGGCTGGCGCCATTATCCCACGTTTTCCTCTTGTTATGTTTGCTGTTTGTAAAATGTACACACCCTGTGCACGCTCTGATTGCAGGACAGTAACAGGCAAACAGGTCTGTGACAGGATGACAACGGAATTAATTTGTAACTGCATGACTGTTCAAATGGGTCAGATGCGCTGGATAATTTTAATCGCCGTCTTCACAATTAGCTAATCGCGTTCTTTCAAATGGCAATCTTGATTGGAAACGAGCGTTCAGCCCTAATGGCAGTGTTGCAGAATCTCTGTTTAAAAAGGGTTACTGAGACTAAAGGAGTCAGAAATGTCCCAAAATCTCTGATATACAGGCCCAACAAAACTGACAAAGCTGGTAAATGTGCAGGGCTGCCACTCAGCAACCACTTGGATCCATCACCACAAAGGCAAATGAATCTCACAACACACAGGAAGGATGAAGAATGATCCTGAGCAGTTAATACTTTGTGTTAAACACTGGTGAATGTGTAACAGCACAGGCAGCGTGGTCATATGGCTGACTGTTTCTGGTATTGTGTCCAGTTTATAAATAGAAAACAAAGGTCTTACCAGGGCAGGCCACTGTATGTGTTTGGCCTTGGTTCCCAGCAGTAGGCCTCCTGCTCCTCCACCTGCTCCTGCTCCTCCTCCTGCTCCCTCCTTTCTCTTGGCCCAGACCAGCTGGTGCTCCAATAGAAACAGCTGGAAATCCTCATAGACCTTCACCCACTCTCTCTTCTCCCATTCCTGGTCATCAAACTCCACATATGCCTGCACAGCACACAAAAAGACATGTTTCAATAACAACATCGCAAACCAAAACAACTATGAGTGCAGTTTGATTTTGCACGGCAGAAGGAGGAGAAAAAGGAGAAAAGGAGGATGAATAAGAAGAAGAGAAGCAAGAGATGGAGGAGGAAGTGGAGAAGGGGGATTAAAGAAAAGAGAGGAGCAATAAAAAGGATGTACGCATTCTACTGACAGTCAATGCTGGGTACATTATGTTCATGTCATGTGAGATACATGCTCATCTAATTTCACATTTTGTAACCATTACATGAAGAAAATCAAACTGTACAGAAGCATGTGCATTAACACAGATACTGTCCACACACACACACACACACACAAATAATACAATCATGAATGCATATAAACTAAGACAAGGTCTGGGATGTAAGAGTGAAGAGAAGTTGATGACATTAAATTCAGTTTGATCACAGAGTTAACAGTAATGTAGAGGTATCCTAACACTGCACCGCTGGAGTCACAGAAGCCTTTCTATTCACTGCACAAATACAATCCAGTGACTGATGGTTGCAGGTGTCTGTTGTCTGTGTGTGTGTGTGTGTGTGTGTGTGTGCGCACACAGCCATCTTTCTCTCTTCTCTCCTCCTCTGTCATCTTCTTTCCCCTGTTCTCTCATTCCTCCTTCTATATAACTCACCCCTCCCCCACTCTTCCCTCCATACACAGAGAGAGGAAGAGGGATCAACGAGTGCATCTCTCCTCATTCAGCCTCCCACCCCACCCCCCTCCCATAATGCATTACTGCAGTCAACTGAGTGGTTAGTTCCAGCCAACAGGACTGAGAGCAGCTACCTCAGTCTGTCCTCTCTTGTTTACAGTTACAGCAGTCTGTCTGTTTATTAGCATCTATCTGTTCATTAATACCTTCATCAGTTGACCCACTGATTATTGACCTCTCTTACCATTTCCGCTGTATTAGTAGCAGTCATTTCAGGACACTGATCCCCTCCCCCCCACCCTTATCTGTTATTAACATTTATCTTTAATTCATCATTATTAACAACATGAATGAATAAAATGTGTGTACTTTCAGTCACCTTTATTGTTGACAAGTTTTGATTTTATAACTGATTTTCATGGCCCAAAAAGAAGAGAAGATTTGAACCTACAATTTGTCCTGAAACAAACACAATCCAAAAGTGATTTGTTTGGGGCTGCAAGAAGACACTGCTGGCCAAAAGAGTAAACTAGGTGCTGATTTCTGAGATTTGACAAGCAGAGCAATAAATCTGATGGTCCACAGTCTTCTTAATAATCTAAGTAAACAACAACACATTTTGGTAATCCAAACAACTCAGGCAATAGCAAAACAAGTTTGCCTAAAACACCAGTATTCTGCCTCTCCTTTCCTATCATAGGTCCCTCCTCCTGCAGCAGCACTGCTGTTCCTAATTTTCATGCATCATGCTGCTAACTTGACTTTTCACCTAGTGTGGCTCTGGGGTGGTTCTACTGTTCCCTGAGCAGGCAGAGATGCACTGAATAACACAGCTTGTGTTATTGTTGAAATGGAAAGGTTTGGATGAAGGTGTTACAGAATTAGAGTAAGACACTTTCAATTCTCTTTCACACTCTTTCAATTCTCAATGCTGGAAAAAAACTCGGTTGACAGCCATTTTAGTGTGTGGGGGGGTTATTGTAAGAGTCTAAACCAGCATTACTGCCACAAATTAAAGGGACGCACACAAATATAGACTCATGCATATGCACATTTTCACATTATGCCCAGGCTGTACGTCAGCCCAGGCCATTAAAACCCAATCTAACACTAAATGTTGCCCGTTGGCCCCGGGCCAATAACAGGCCACATAGGGACAGGAAATTATAGGGCTGTGCTGAAAAAAGAACATACACAACAAACCTAGAACTAGCCATTATCACTATTGCTAGCCAGCCCCTTCCAGCCCACTGTGGAACACATTGAACGTCAAACAATCACTGTTTTGTTGACAGTCACTCAGTGCAAGAGAGGGACACTAAACAATGAAGGTGGCAAACGTTTAAAAAAGACATATAAGAAAAAGAACATTTGATACGTTACGTTCAATTTCTCTGTGGAAAAAACATGAAAATAAACCACGTTTTTGGTTTAAATTTGTTATAGATGATTAAAGACAAATGATGGGGCAAATAGTTTAATGAGCCAAAGGCCAAAAGAGGCCTGCAGGAAATAAAATATTTACAAAGGCCCCTGATAATGATACTTGAACTGAATCTAATAAAAATATCCATCCATCCATCAGCTATAATAGCTTATCCTTGAGGGCCATGGGGCTGGAGCCCATCCCAGCTGACACTGGGTGAGATGCAAGGTACACACTGGACAGGTTGTTCACAGGGCTGACACACAGAGACAAGACAACCATTTACCCTCACAGTCACACCTCCGAGCAATTTAGCGTGTGCACCAGTCTGTGGACTGAGAGGGAAAATGGAGCATTATATATATTATTATATAACATATTATTATGCTATTACATATTTTAAATTATAAAAGTGGCATAAAATGGTCTTAAAATTACAATAATTTATTTTATCGCAATTATTTCTGGGACAATATATGGTCTTGATCCTTTAAAGCAGGGGTAGCTTTTTGGAAAGGGGGCCACATACAGAAAAATTTAAGAAGTCAAAATACTAATATTTTTGGCATTCACCCGATACCTTCTGTCTTCTTGGTTCCGTCATGTTTTATCAACTGAGGTAAATGTTTCTATGGATTAGTAATACATCATTGTAAGGAGGGTCTGAAATTTTATCTGCCTCTTTTGAAATGTATGCACCAAATGAAAGAGTGGCATTCAGCTCATTTAGCATATCATTTAACATAAGTAATGTTATCATTCAATGTATAAACTACCATATTATGCTCATTTTCAGGTTCATAATCTTATTTAGGTGTTGTACCAGAACAGGTTTACATGGTTTCATTTTCAAAAAACACCATAGTTTTGTCATGCTGCACATTGCTGCTGCTCCTCTTTTCACCCTGTGTTGAACGCTTCATTTTGGAGTTGCACATGTGCAGTTCCTAGTTAAGGACTACTAGCCAATCAGAAGCAGAGAAGGGCGGGTCCTGAAAAGCCGGTAAACACGGCTTCGGTTCAGCTGTACATCTTCCCCTTACCAGCTTGGCAACATGGACTGGAGCGAGAGTTTCAGAGTGGTGAGTTATTAATCTGTAACAAAAGGATCATCCATAAAGTTTTAACTGAGCTCTGTCTCTACATCACAGTAACAACTTTATGTTGTTTATGACATTACATGCATGTTTGCATGCACAAAAGGCCCATGTTATGACACATGACAATCACCCCACCTTACTTAACAATCACTAACAACCAGGTGTTTCGGGTGCTGACAGACAACAAGAAACACAAAGCACACGAGAACTTGAGTGCAGTGTATAATTCAGTCAGGGCTCAATACAAAGCCCACAGTTCATCCACCAAAGACGAGTCCTTATCTTAGTTCAAATCTCCACAATAGTCCATAGCTCAACAAAAACCTATTCTGGATCCCAGCAAGCAAACAAACAAATACACATTTTCAACATCGAAGTTGGCTGACAAAAATAAAACCAGGTGACGCTAGGGTTGGGCAGTCTCCTCTATTTTCATATCGTCTAATCATGGCTACTTGAGATCGCCGTTTCATTGCAGCAAGTCAGTGAAATGCCAGGATGGAAGAAAAGGCGTTTTAGCTTTAAGGGAAACTACCAGAAACAGCTGTAAATGCGCAGTATAGTGTTTCCCACATAATTACGGTGTAACTGTGGCAGCGCACACATGCGGCGGTGAGGAGGAGGGTGCAATCGATAGCAGCTATGTACAGCGTGTCAACAGCGTTATGTTAAGAAAATAGATAGACTACCGCCTCAAGCTTGATTTATACTCCTGCATAGGGTCTAGCCAGGCATTTATACTTGTGCGTCCGTTTGTCCGTCAATCTGCAATAACACCCCCAAACGGCAGTCGGCGATAGCGCATCCAGCATCCAATGTGTTGTCTTTAACCGGCCGAGCAGGCTAACTTCTGGTTTAGCCCTCCGCTAATGTGAATGGGGGTAAAATTGCAAACGTGCGGCTGGTGTAGCTTTTTCAAATGTTATCGCCCGAATGGATCTCATTCTGATGAAAGAGTCATTTCACTCGGGTTGTGACGGTCAAATATATCAATCCACTGTGTTACAGCCGCCGTTTTGGCCGCTAGTAAAAGTTACTTTAAAGCACGGGTACTTTCTGACGGTCTCTGAGGCATTGCGAGGTTACCCAGCCGACCAATCACAGAGCTTATGGTCTGCGTCGAATCGACGTGTAGTTATATTTTTGAGGAGGTACACGTCAGGCTACGCTGTAGGTGACGGCGTAGGGTAGGGGGCTACGCCGTCGATTTGACGCAGAAGTATAAATTGCACTTCCGAGTTAACTTCAATGTATTCGTTTTTCCATAAACGCACGGGTCCGTTACGATGTGTTTGTGAGAGAGAGAGAGAGAGAGAGAGAGAGAGAGAGAGCGGAGGTGCAGAGTGAATCCCGCAGTTCCACAATGAATTATGGTTTTACTCATATTAAATAGTATGTGGTGGTCAGTGTTGATGTTGTGGCGTGTCACCACAAATAAATAAATTAATATCAGCGCGTGAAAAACCAATCGCTGATCATCCCTTCAATCGTCGATAAGCAAGCCAATCGCCAATTGGAACAACCTTCTTACAGAAAAGCTTAGTGATTCTAAGGGCCCGTGTCCACCAAAGCTTTTTTTTCAATACATTCCAATGGGAGCACCGTGTTTTTACAAGCTGGTAAAAACACCAGCAGCGTGACGAGGCGCCAGACCCTTAGGGCCCATGTTCACGTTTCCAGCGTTTTTTGCCTGCTGAAAACCGTGCCATTTTTGGAGGCGCAGCGTTTTTTCCTCCTGCTTTGATACATAAAATCCGTGATTGCAAGTAGTTCTACCTAACTTTACTGGATGTAAAAATGTCAACACACCAGAGTCACCTCCCATAATCTGGCCAGTGATGCTGGCAAGCCAGCTGTCTCAGGACGGCTGGGCCTCTCCCACTGGCGAGTTTGGTTTGAAACACTGCCACACATATTCTATATTCTTTATTTTTAGAAATTCAACCCTGCTTTAAAGCTATGAATGCACAAACTTAAGCGTGTGTTATGTGTTATAGTTTTCACACGGACAAATTATTTTTTTTCATACCTTCCTGCCATTACTCCAAGGTATATGGTAAAAAAACCCGCTGAGCTGCTGCTGATAGTCTTTGCAGTGCAGCAGCATTTCTATTTTATCTGCCACAGCTTTTCTAGCTTTTACGGGGCTAGTTTAGTTTAGTGGCTCAGAATCATCTCATGTGACACTAATCAGTCAATCAAATGTTTGCACGGTGACTCGACTCAGTTGAGTGAGACACACTGTGGGACACACTGCGGGACACAGGGAGACGAAATGAGTGACAGTCGGAGATATAAGCATGTTAGAGAAGTAACTTAACATGGCGTGCTCTAAAAAGTGAAAGGTAGACAGCAAAAAGACAGCTTTTAATCAAGAATAGACTCTACATGTTCATTCTTCCTACTGGTATAATGTGGTGATTTACAAAAGTGCAAAGTGCCATTAAAGTTATGAAACAAAGCATCTTTTGAGCAAAAATTCGCCCCCAATCCGAACTGAGTGCTCAGGAATAGCCAATGTGATCGATCCAGCAGAAAGAGCAGCGTCTGTGTTTCTGGCAGCATTTAAAATCATACCTCCAGGACTTCTAAATACCCCAGTATAATGCAATAAGATGTGAAGAACAGAACTATAGATTCTGCCCCACTGTGTGTGATCCGTTTGCATGCACTGATTACTAATAGCAAGCATATTAATAACCCTGACAGGTCCAGAGCAGGGATGATTCTGTAGTCTACACACATGCACACACACACAAACGTACACAAACAGAGTACACCAAGCATTCAGTCGAGAAAAACATACACGATAGGAATGGGAAAACTCAAGTGTCTGGTGAGTCTGTTGCCATAGAAACCAGAGGCAGCAGTGAGCATTGGCCATGATCTCTCTCTCTCCCTCTCTCACACACACAGCTCAGCTACAGTGAGGAGAGAACAAAGAAAAGCAGATGCCATACTTTCACTGTACAGCATCTGATATCAATGTGTGTGGTTGAAAGACTCCGGGGCTCACAGAGAGACCTGTTTCTAGGGGGCCCACAATCTGTAGCAGAGCCCCTGAAGCCCCCACCTGGATTTGTCACATGTCAATGTCCAAAGCCACTACTCAACTGTTGTGGAATGTTACTTATTTCACAGTGTCCATCACTTTTCTCCTATGATAAACAGTGAAATTACGCATAAGGAAAGCCTAAAAAATACACAAATCAAAGAAATAGATACCACATGTTTGTCATTTCAATTCAGCTCTTCCATTTCACTTATCACAATGCCCATTAAAATGATCTGTTAGGTCACCAAGCCAGTGAGCATCATCTATTCCTTACCGTGGTCAATGTCAGCTCGGATTTTTATAAAAATATCAAAGTTTCATTCACGTTTACTTTCAGATTCACATTGATACAGGGTGAAGGTGGTTTAGTGATGCCTTGTGTTTAGTCTGGGGTTGGAAGTTTGATTCTCATCATAGAGTTAGTGCAGGTCCAGCCTTTCACTTGAGACATGGAGCTGAGATTCGGCTGACTGCCACTTTCAGGATTGTACATTTAAGCCTTGAGTGTGCAGCAAAGAACAACTACTGAGACAAGGCCAGAGACAGAGGACTGAGTGGACATTTGTCAGAAAGTGAAGAGGCTGTGCACAGTCACTGTGTATTAATACGTGACTGCGTATATTTACTCGTTTCCATGTACATGTACAGTACATATCTGACACAGACTGCATATAAGAGTATTTGTGAAACGTGTGTTTAGCAGTGCAGTGTGTAATCTGCCCATCACTAACGGCTGTGGAGAAGCTTTCTGGCTGGCTGCACTGGAGGCCGCTGGCAGCCAATGAGCATGAGGCATGAGAGCAAACGACCAATGCACAGGGAGAAGCAAAATCTTCCTTTTAAATAGAGCGCCAGCAAAAGCTGGAGAAAACAACAAGCCTCTGTAATGCCTTTTGATGACTTAATAAGGTTTTCAAGCAGCTACATAACCTTAACATTTCTCTCTCTCTCTGTCTGTCAGCCTTGCCCTGCTGTAAGTCATGTCCACACACACACACACACACACACACACTAAGCTCTATCCTGTTCTCCAAAAACTCTAATCTGATTTATTGAGCTTGACTGCACAGGAAAGGTGCAGACTAGCCAGGCTAAAAAGACTCCTTTACCCTCCCTTTACCCCCCAACCAATGACCTTTTCTTGGTTAAAAAACCTGAGTTAAGGATCACTCAACTTGGGAAAACAACTGAGGATGAGAAAACTTTAAAGGATTTATTAAAGAGCAGGACTTAATCTGAGAAAGATGGGGTATGGTTGCCAATTCACCGTTCGCTAAGCCACGCCCCGAAACGCAAGCTGGCCTGTCACAGTGCAGTAAAGGAATCGCTCCAACTGAGGTCCGACACTTTCACACCGGTGCTCCATTGACTCTTTTGCAATAGGAGTCGTATTCTAGCTTGTTTTGCTGTATTTTTCCAAGATTTGGTCAAATGCTGTTTCTGGGGCACTTGTAATAATTACAATCGATCAGAGAGGTTGAATGGAGAACTTTATTCACTTTCCAAAACCTAAAATAAATCCAGAAAAATGTAGGCTGTGGATTGTTCCTAATGTTATGTTACCCAACTAACAACCTTCAAATGCATATTGCAAACCTTTCTGTCTGCTTCTTTCTGAGATAGCTTTTCTGTTTTTCCAAAATAGCTGCACAGCTTGTCGGACTTAGCAAGTCACTAAGGGGGCGTGGCTTGGCAAATGTATTTCTGCATCAGTGTGGGGCAAAGAAAACGAAAGGATTCACCGACTGTGCAGATCGTCTGTAATGTTACTTTCAGCTGTTTTCTCGCTCATCCGTGGCAGTTAAATAAACAGAAAACATGAAACGGCTCAATGTTAGATGACATATGGTATAACGTTCCGTTACTATGACAGCAGCGGGGCATAAATGACTTTTAACATGAAGGCGATGAAGAAATACTTAGAAAACGTGTCCTTGTGCTGATAATGTGCCGTGCTCCATGTGAAGACAAAGTACTCTAGGATACTTTTGCTTCAGATATTCATTCTGCTTCACGTATTCGTGGACAGTGAAGCTATTTCCAAGTCACAGAGCTCATGGAGCAGCACGTTGTGGAGTGTCTGTCAAAAATAGTCCCAAACTTTTGACGGTCGAAGGCGCAGTCTTGTAGCTGGGGCTTGTCCGGGGGAATCCCTGCTAACACCTGATGCAGCGACGCTTCGCTGCACGTAAACACGAGTCGACATATTTACGTAATTGATTACGTCGACTAATCGGCTCAAACCTACTCTGCTGCTTTGATTTTGACATGATGAGAGTACCCCAACCACACAAAGTGTAAAACTCACTGGGGTGTCGCTAATCTGGCATAACCCGCCACAAATAACAATAAAAAAAAGGAGGAACCAGAGCTTGAAAGAAATGGATTTAATGGCATGGAGGAGGAAACAGACAGAGAGGAGAAGGAAATAATGGAAGGGATGGGATGAGATTGGAAGAATGGGATGTCCAGGACAAACAGGAAATGAAGATGAGAGCATCATCTGTACCCAGTGACTTCAAAGATGTCAAAGACAACTAGGGGCAGAAAAAAGGAGGATGGATTAGATGAACGGAAAAAGAGGAGAGTCAAGCTGCCTGGAAACTGAGAGACTGGCCTACCACAACGGCAACCAGGTTGACAACGCCGTAACCAAGGCGCCCCTTCCCTGACAACGGACCAAATTATGCTGCTGCTGCTGCTTTCTACTGCTACAGAATATCAATCAGCTAGGCGGAGAGAGAGAGGGAGAGAGAGACACAGACTTTGACAGAGAGATGTTCCCCCAGAGGTACATAAATATATAAAGCAACTTCTGAGTCGCTTGGCTGCTGGCTGGCTTCCCCTCACAATTACAGACAAGCAGGAAAGAGTCAGAGAGAGAGAGAGAAATCTCATCGTGCAGGGACAGAGTGAGCAGAGAAGAAGAAATCTCATCATGCAAAAAAGGAAATTCAAGTAGGGTTGCAGTGGGCAGAGACACGTTTGATGTTCCCTCCTAACACAAAACACAGAGACTCCGAGAGATCTGTGTGTGTGTGTGTGTGTGTGTGTGTGTGTGTGTGTGTGTGTGTGTGTGTGTGTGTGTTCATTACTTAGAAATTGCTACAAGAAAGAATGGCAGGGCAATTATTCAGTGAGAGGACAAGCAGACGAATGAGGATAAAGGGACATGGAGGGCAGAGAGAAAGAGGGATGATGAAGAGGTGGAGGGATGGCAATCTAGGGAACCAGCAGCTAATCGTGCATGATTAGATTGAAGGTGAACGGGCCATGTTGTGAATGTTTCCCGTGGAACTGCTCCTACATCTGGGCCAAGACATCAGCTGCCCTGTGTTAGATGTTTCAGCCACTCCTGGCGCCACCCACACACACACATAAAGTTTACCTGCACTCCTACATTCTGATTCATCAGTGCTACTTGGTCTTCCAACTTCCCATACATCCAGTACATACATATTTCACATCCAGAGACTAGCCTGCCACAACGGCAACCAGGTTGCCAAAGCCGTAACCAAGGCGCCACTTCACTGACAACGAACCAAATGATGCTGCTGCTTTCTACTGCTACAGAATATCAATCAGCGGGGGTGAGAGTAAAAAAATATTGGCCTTTTCTAGCTCACAATTCTCATACACTATGTTCTGCATCAGTCAATTGTGTGTTATAATACTCAAACCCCCAACACCCCTCTACTGCATTTCCCCATAATCAGGACATCAGATATACCAGGATTACAGAGAACAGAAACGAAAAGACTCCAGTTCATTATATTTTCATAAAGTATTTCGGGACTGGGCAATCATATTTTTTGACTTCTGAAGAACCTTGCACCTACTCGCACATGTTTATTTCAATGCCATTATAAAAGTTTCCGCTGTCACATTATCTCCATTCACCTCTTCTAATAAGCTACATATGTGGTGTCTTTCAACAGACAACAAAGACCCAAAAGATTGCCAACATCAGGGGGACCACATCCAAGCAACACACAGACAGCTGAGGTCAGGGAAAGATTCATACTATAATGCCTCTATTAAATCACCAAACTAATAAAAGGCCCTCAGTGCAGTTTAACAAGAGAACAGAAAAGATGAGTGTAGAGCTAACCAGGCTAAAGCTCCAACACAGCAGAGACAGAACAGGCAGGGGAGAAGAGTGGCTCTGTTGTGAAGGTTCACTGGGGTGCAAGTAATGTGAAGGAGAGAGATAGAATAAGAGAGCAGATGAGCTGAAGTAATATCCAATGACAGCATGAAGAAACAGTCCCTATTCTACAAGGTCATCTCTCCCTCTCTCGCTCGCTCTGTCTCTCTCTACCTCCCTCTGCTCTGGTCCCCTTTTAGGTTTGACAGACACAAGACAGCGGGAACGACAGAAAGTGTGGAGACGGGCAACGCAGTACAGGTTTGATAGAATGGATACGTGGAAATGTGGGAAAAGTAGAGAGAAAAAGGAGGGATGATGAAAAAACAGGCAGACTGAAAAAAGAGATAGTCGAGGAAAGATAGGAGAGCGAGCAAGAGAGAGAGGCAAAGTAAACAGCCTTGAGCAGAGTGATGCGACCCAGCTTCCCCCTCCTTTATTCCTCTCCTCCGTATGAAGGATGTGTGGGCCCAGGAGAGAGGAGGGAGGGAGGGAGAGGTGAGAGGAAGAGAGGGAAGGAAAAGGCACATCCAAAAATAGCACTGTTTTGTTGTTAATGCATTACTAGGAAAATACTAACTCAAACACTTCCTTCTGAACCGCTGATTTCAGGCTGAAATCTGTTTCATCTTTAATATGTTTCCTCATTTGTTATGGTCTGCTAACATATTTACTACCACAGGTCATCAGACACAACACTAATCACTGCAGACAAAGGCCAACAAAATGCAACTGCTTCACAAATGCCAGAGCACACATTCCATCACCTTTATCTAAGGCCTCTCAGTACTCTGACCCTTCTCTGTTGGTGGTCTCAGCTCCAAGCCTTCCTGAATAAGCAAATCTTTAAAAACACTTCACAAATACTTTGTTTCACGTTTAAGAAGTCTCAGTCATTTAACTAAAACAGCTGGACGATGTGTGTGGAATAGGGATGAAACGATTATCTAATGATAAACCATGGTAAAATTCCTGACGGTTATTATCTTACACATTTTAATTACTACGTTAACCGGGTTTGGTTCCCGCGCTCTTATAAACTCACAGCAAATACGCATGTGCAGTATGCAACTTGGGTTTGTTTGGGTCAATGACGGCGGAAGACAACGCTGCAGGGATTTTTCAGTCACTCTGAAGTCCGGTCGTATTTTAGGGAAACTAGATTGAAGAAAATGACCTAATGGTGAGTTAACTTTTAGCTTTGGTTTGTCTCTCTGACTTGCTAACAGCTTGTAAAAAGAAGCTCTCAGTGTTGCTGCTCTTGTAAAAAAAACGCTACACGTTTTTCTGCTGCTGTGTGACTGCACATGATAACACGTTTTAAATTTCAAATCCAGCAACGAGGAAATTATAAACATACTTATTTCCCATACATTCATAACCTTTTTTTCACTGTTCAGATGCAATAACAATGCCACAACAATTTTTATTAAAAATACTAATAGCGTTTTTTTGGTATTGAAGACCTTCAAGAAACTTTAGGATGACACCTGCCTCCTTGGTTTGAATAAGCAAGTCACCACTGCACGGAACAAGACCAGGTCAAGCCTGAGCTAGAACACTTAAGTCACAGTATACTGTTAACTCCCAACATGTCATGTGTACAGTCAGTTAGAAGGCTAAAATAGTTACAAATGCCTCTTATTCCAACATTTATTCTTCTAAATTCACATTTTTTCACCATATTTTCTGTCTCTGCTGCATTTGTCACACAAACTGGATGGAAAGTAAACTCCTTTCATCTGCGTCGTTGAGCCAATCAGATTACAGCAAAAACGAAGATCAGCCCAAGTTGGGAGGGGCCACTCGTATATCCCCTAAAAACTGAATGTTTGGCCCAGTCTCACAGACAGACAGCGTTCCGCCGCAGCTGACCGGCCGGTCGGCCAGCCCGGTCGTGGATCATAAAGTGTCACAATTAATCCTGCATAAGGCTTTATTTTTTCTATATTTCTATCATTTCGACAACCCTAATAATAATAATAATGTCAAAATGAATTCATCATGGTGGTGGTTCATCTGTTTTTTCACTAACTTAATGCAATATTAAACAACATAGCAGCATATGTCAATATTGTAGGATTGAGTTTGCTTTCTAATGTGCCACTTACAATGTCTCTGCACGAGATTTCCTTACAATTATAGAAAATATAGAATAACACCAGACCTATACTTTAAAAAGGGTTAGCAAAAACATTCTCAAACAACTGAAAAGAAAAGTGGAAAGCAGCCTGCAGCATTTTTCCCTTGTAATCTACTGATTCTATACATCTGACCTCAAGTCTGCTGACTGCCTCACAGACTTAGACTGCAGCCAAATCCAGTTTGTTTCTCAGATCTGGCCTTTAGGGCTGTCTGTCCATCATTTATAAGTGACCAGGTCAGATTTGTTTGTTCGGGCATTATTAAACCTGTTAATCAGCTGTCTGCTGTGGAAACAACATTAGTGTGCATAAGAATGCTGTCAACACAGCGCTTCTCTTAGAAACATCAGCAACAGTGTTGGTGGTGCTCAGCGCAGGAGACACAGCTAGACAACAGTCCTCTGGATGAAACAGTTTTATATGTCATGTTGCAAGTTGCAATACTGTAGGTGACCAAACTACTGCATGGCTCCAGAAATGCAACGTGGTGTCACATTTCAGAATAGCATCAAGTCAGTTTCTGTGGTTTTTGACTCTCCAGACATGATAAAGCTTTCAGATCCCTCTTTAGATATGCCAACTACTGCTGAAACGATTGATTAGTCAGACGTAAAATGAATCAACATTTTTGATAATCGATTAAAGGTGTTTATTTTTCACTGCTCCCAACTCTTTGTTGTTTCTCTTTTCTGCTCCTATCTGTTTTATGTAACTGTAAATCAAATGTCATTGGGTTTTGGACAAAACATGCATTCTGGGAACTTGTGATGAGAAATATTTGAAGATTTTATGCAATTATATGGACGTGCCAGTTTGAACAGCATCGATCAGTGAAAAGCACAATCTCATAAAGAACCGAGTGTAAACCCTGGTCTGTATTATTGAATACTGTATAGAACACAGAAGCCAATTTCTGATGAAAACCAAGAGAGAATAAGTGCTGAATATTCAGCAGAAGACGAGAACACAAACTGGAAGAAAAACATGGCACGCTTCTCTTTTCTCTCAGACACTATTTCTTCCTCCCTCTCTCACTCCATCTCTCCTGATAATACAGCTCTAATAATAGCTGAGTTGCATCGAGACAATCATTTGGTGGAATCTAGGGCAGCCTCTGCAGAGGCAGTATGGGAAAATCCCTCCCGTCTTGTCCAGCCTGCATGCCTGCGGACTGTGCACGCATGTGTGTTAGCATTCAATCCATCCTGCACAGGAAGAAACAGACAGAGGACTGGTGACTCTTTACATAACACCTTCATAGCTGATTCTCAGAGTTGGGATGCCTTTTACACAACAGTCTCTTGGGAAAATACTTCTGGATAGTCCTTCATATAAACAATGTGCCTGGATTCAACACTTATTCCAAACATACTGGAAGAAGCAGGTCCAACAAGCTATAATAGGACTGCACTCCGGGTCCTAGGAGGCGACGTCGCCCCTACAGATTTCTATAAAGTGTTTTCTGATATAATAGCACTAGGGATGCATCGAATGTTCGGCCACCGAAATTAATCGGCCGAAAATAGCAAAAAACGTCCTTTCAGTGTTCGGCCTAATAAGTCAAAAGACCAAAGACATTTTACCGATCAATTTAGAGCTGACCCCGAATAGTCGAAGATTCGATGCCTGATTTGACTGTCAATCTCACAGTCGAAGCTTCGCAGCGAAACAAAGATCATGCCATTTTGGCAATATGGGGGTGCTCAACGTCTGATTTTACACAGAACTACCAGTTTTCTCCCAATAAGTTAATATACATCCTATTACAATATACATTTCAACGTTTAATGTAGGGCTGCAGCTAACGATGATTTTAGTATTCGAAGCTTCTATAGATTATTGCAACAATTCATCGATGTGTTGTTTAAGAAGTACCTTTGCTTGGCGGCGGCGACGCCCCCCCACCGGTAGCGGGATCATCTGTGCACGTTTACAGGTGATACATATTTAGTCCTTTCGGAAATTCATAGTGTGTAATACAGCAAACATCAGACCAACAACCAGACGGCTGCTTTACAAACACAAACATCACCTGAGTGCTATACAAGTTAAACTAAAGGCTCGTGCAGACTACCCGGCTTTCAGCGTCGGCCGATGGCCGTGCAGTTCACACAACTTGCCTTAACATGACGGCTGTCTTGAAGTCGTTGTGGCGTTCACACTACTTGACTGATCGATGACAGGGGGTCGCACACAGCTATGGCACCCGACGCTGGTTTCCAAACCACTTTTATCAAAAAAACACACGTGAAATATGAAACGGGAAATGAGCGATCCTGCACACAAAACAGCTGTTGTTTGTTATTATAAAGATGGTGATGATAAAGACAAAGACTCTGGTTGAAAGGATGGATTAGCACACACAGGTAGCAGGGATTGTCTGAGCTACAGAGAGAGCTAAAGGGGAGTTAAAAGGTGCAGCTCCCCGACTTGCAGTTAACTCATGACTGTGAGGTTACAACAAACGGCCCAAAAAGGAGAACAACAAACGCACGTGTGCACATTTTCAGCTGAGGACTGCAGCTTACTTTGGCTTCAACTCAACAATCAATCAAGATTTTAGTTAAATGTTAAAGTTGCTGTTACTGTTACCTTGTCTGTGGCCCGCTGGCAGAACACCGGCTGCTTTCTGATAAGGCACCGTAAAGTTTCATTTTACGGTGGACGGCCGGTAACATTACAGAGTTCTTTAGCTTGAAATAATCCCATACTTTGGACACCTTCTTCTTTGTCCCTCGCTGTTTTCTCTTTCTTCCTCCAGTTTGCAAACAGCTCCATCATAATCCTCTCGTGTTCACAGCGTAAGCGCGATGTGCGACAGTAATAAATGTCCCTGCGAAACACCGTGCTGTAAAGTTACATGGATTAAACGAAGCATCGATGCAAAGAATTTGCGTCGAACCATTTTATGAATAGATTTAATTGATGAATCCTTTCAGCCCTAGTTTAATGCTGTAAATAAACATGTAAAAAGACTAAACTTTCAATAAATGTTTTTAAAAGTGCGTAAATAAATCTAAAATTGTAACTCTAACCCTGGGTCGTCAGTGCGCATGTGTAGGCGTAGCGTGTATGTGTGTAATGGCAGAAGAGAAACACTTGCTGAAGAGACCGAGCCCCAGCTTCACTGGTGTTGTGCCGATTTGTCCGCACCTCGTGGGAGTTTCGGATAATTTATCACCGTTGATGAACCACACAAAGAATATTTTATCCTTTTTAAATAGCCGGCTAATTGAAATAAACCCGCGAGGAACGTGCGACATGCATGTAGTTGTCAGCAGCACGGTACGGACGCAACTCTGCACAAGATCAGTGAATGACAGGCGAGAGAGAGCCTCAGTTTAGCTGGAAATTTACAGTGTAAGTTGAATGAATAGAGACTGCAGCTCTGCAGCTTCTCAAGATTAAAGCGGAGCTACCGTGTGTAGTCTTGTTCACCCACATCAAGTTGGTTCCTCTGCAACAGCTTTGGCAGTGGGCCAGCTGTTGTCTGTTAGCTAAACCAAACCTATAACGTGGCAAACTCAAATGAGAAATCAGAGCTGGAATATCCATGTTGACCTATTGATTCATTCAACATCACCTGAATGAACCTGTTACAGTACTGGAGCCCTGCTGTAATAACCCTTTACATAATGCATTTCAGTCAGTCTTGTGTGCCTTTCCTGTATGAACAAGCTACAGTTGTCCGGTAATAAATCACTGCCCCAGCAGTTGCTCCCACCAACAAAGGACTACAGAGAACCTGAATTTGTGCTTTCAATTTGAATGACTTATTAACATTCTAAACATGTCTTAATAAAAAAAATGTTCTTTTATATTTGACAATATAAAGAAAAAAAGTAATAAAGATGAAGCATTACTGTCATAATAAGTTTTTTTTTTCAATGACCATATGTAAGCATTGAGTATTTTCATAGTAAAAATGATGGCCAGTAAGCCACTATTTAAAGTTTACATTCAATTCTGTATTTTTTACCTGTTGTGCAAACAACATACCAACTTGTAATGCCCAAAACTGTACATTTTAACTTTTCTCTCTTCACTGGATCACTGCATTAAAATATGTGTGTAGTCTGCCTGAGTTGACATATTTCCAAAATGTACAAAAGCAAGTACAATATCAGAGCCTTTGGGACATTTCTACATGTCATGATTAATTTATTACTCGGACTGGTGGTTTCCTTGACTCTCAGAGATTGTTCCCTGGAGATTTACTGAATGTTGTGTCTTCAGAAAGCTGCAAATGGCACTGAACCCCATGACATTTAACTCACATCTGATATCTTAAATTATTTAGGTATTGGCCTTTTTTTTCACCAAGCTCTACTGTACTACTACTCTACTGGAAATATCTGGACATGATATCTATGTCTGGTGATGTCACGGGTCATTTAAGATGGACAATACATAAAGGTTATGGACTGGATTTAAGAATGCAGCAATGAAAGAAGAGTACTGGAGAGCCACCTACCTTGGTATGTGTGTACTATAAACCAGTTCTTACAGTAATAACAAACCTAAAGACACCAGCTGTGTTTACGCACCATATTTTATGCTCTATTGATGTGAATTCACTATTGTTTTGTTTGTTTTTGTCAGCTGTTACATAATGACATGTCTAGAGGCCAAACTCCAGCTCTTATCAGCTTGAAAGTGATAGCTGTGAAACATTACACAGTGGGACAGTGGCGACACAGTAGTATAATAGAAAACTGGAAGTACCAGTGACACAGTTGAGGACAGGTAGGCTCTGTAGAAACACAGCGATAAACTTGTGGTATTTTAATTTATTGACATTTCTTCCTTTCCTAATAAAGGCTTAATCCATGTACTTGCTCTTTCTACAAAGACAGAAAAGCAACATTAGCATATAACATCACTGTGGAACACAGATTTGGTATGCTAGCCATCTTTTCACACAAAAGACTAGCGCAGCAGTTTGTTAATCAGCTATGGCTTGCTACAAGCTGACAGCATTAGCAGGTTGTGGATGAGTCAACAGGTTAGGTTAGACCCCCAACCTGGGGGTCACAATCCCTTAATGGGATCCCAATATGAATGTGAGTAATCACAAGATTACTGGAGCTTTATGTTCACTGCTGTGAGTGGAGGTCAGGTGTGGGAAAAAATAAATCAATATTTAAATCCCAAAATTGAAAATCCAATGTACCCAACGATTGAATATCCAATATTTGGGTCCGGCCCCAGTGAACGCCACGACGACTTCAAGACTCACTTCACAAGACGTGAAAGTTGTGTAGTCTGAACAGCACAGCAAACTGCATGTTACCCAAGCACACACATACACACCTGTGGAGCTAAGTTATTCATGTCTAATAAGTTAGCTTTAAGGCTGGCTAACGTGTGCTGACTGGCTCCATTACAGTCTACTCTAGGCTATATGTAGTCTGTGCAGCTCTGCTGTATATCAGATCAGCAATTCAGCATCACTATTAAAAGACTTGGACTGGGAACATACTCACAAATCCACCAATACCACAAACAGACCAAGGCTATCACGTGAACACTCTGTGGTGTTGTGTCACGCCAACATTGGAAACGGGGCTGGGTCCTACTACTGATTCATGTGACTTCACTAGGACTCAACTATGCGCGTGCGTGTGCGAGAAGGAGAGAGAAGAAAGAAAAATGCGTGTCTGTTCCTGAGAGAGAGAGAGAGCGCTTGAAGGTCTCTGGGCAGCAATTTCACACACATGCACACACAGAGTGAACAAAGAAGACCTCTATTTGAGCGAGCCTGCAAAAGTAGGTCTGCACTGGATCTGGAGAGCGACAAGAATGCGTGTTTTGCGCGTGTGTGCGATGCAGAAGACAAATGGTGTCTGACATCTCAGGCTATTACAGAGGAACAGCCTGGTACAAGAGAGGGGAGACGGGGGGAGGACGATGTGGGAGGGGGTGGGAGTGGGGGAGGAGCTTGTTTGTGACCTTAGATTCCTCCTTCACTACATATAAACCACTTTACACCTCCACTGGCACAGATGTGATCATGTGTTTGACAGCATGACTCACACCTTTATTAGCTGCTCTTTCTGTGGTTTTGTGGTTACATTTTAGAATGCTATTTGCATACTGACAGTTTTATGTCAACAACCACATTTCAGGTTGTTTTCTACTTGGTAGGCTTTAATCACTAGGGCTGCCCATGACTAAACAGGTTCCAAGTCTTTGCATGTTTATGATATTATTGTCATTATTTAAATGTATATTTCTGGGGCATCAGAAAATGGTTTGAGTTCCAGGCTGACAAAGAATGTTATCAGTAACATTGTGAACACTGTGCTACGTTATAGAGAAAGAAAACATGATAATGAGACTTTAAAATACATTCTACTTGATGTTCATTTATTTCAACAGTGTAAAATCACACAAGTACAGCTGTTTAAAACACGAGAATAAAAAACTTCCGACTTCACAAAAACAACTCAGACTTATCAACACGATGGATGATGTATAATGTTACTTAACCCACCGTCTGAGTCTGAGTCTAGTCGCTCACACTCCCCCGGTACTCTGAGCTCCCAGTCTGGGCAGAGTCGGCAAAAAGGACCGCTAACTAGCTAATGGCAGAGCCTACAGTTAGCAGCAGTGTGCCGTACGGCTGAACGATTTGTGGGGAAAAATCTAATAGCAATTTTTCTGCCAGATACTGCAATTATGATTCGGTTTGCGATTTAAAAAAAATAGTTTAGCTAAAGTTCAATATTCACTGTGTATTAGATAAAACATTTCATGGAGCATGACACCATCAAAACAGTGATGTGACACAATTTTCGAATTAAAACACCCGACTCCTGACTGTATATAAGCATTCTGAAATATTCCATGGGGGCTATGTAGCTGTGCAGAGAACAGAACAACACCGGCTCACAGAGAGCTGTTATCGTAGTAGAAGCACAAGAAAGGGCAAATTAACAACACGTTAACAGCATGGGGCAGGCTAAACGCTCCACTGCTGAAACAGTGTGAGTTGACACCAAGGCCGAGGACGGACAAAACTGCAGCACAGCCACCGCCTGTGTCGGTTCAGTTGACGATATTATCCCACATGTTTTCCTCTTGTTTTGTTTGTTGTTGGAAAAATGTACACGCCCTGTGCACACTCTGATTGGTGAGTAGGACCGTAACAGAAGACGCATGGCGCTTGTGATTGGCGAGCAAGTCTGTCACACAAGGATGACAACGGAATTAATTTGTAACTGCTGTTCAGAACGGGTCAGATGTGCTGTATAAATTAATCTACATTTTTAATCGCAGAAAAAAAGAAGTACTGTCAGTATTTAGGAATCACACACACAAAAGCGCATAAGCCTGAGAGTGTCTGATCCAAGTTTTCATTCTGTCCTCTAAATGCTCTCTGACGTGCTCACGGTGTGAAAGGATTCCAGAGGTACCTGTCTGAAATCTGACCCCACACACAGACACAGGAGAGTAGAACAACTTGTTTCTGGAGGCTGTTATTCTAGTGCCATTAATTACTATGAATGAACTGGCTCTCACTCACACACACACACACACACACACACACACACACACACACAGGCCCCGGATTCAAAGCAAGAGACACTCAACTGGAGGCACTTGGGAAAATTTAATTGTCCATTACCACACTCTTTCATACTCTCCCGGTTTCTCTTCTTTACTGTTATCTTCACTCTATCCTTTCCTCTTCTGTCCATCTCTTCACTTTGCAGAGGGAGTTATTGTTAAGATATAGAAACACATTACAACTGAGTGAGCAGGCAGTCTTTGTATAATAAGTAGTAGTGATGCACAGGTCAGGGTTTTTTATTACCTACACCTACGCAAACTGTTGCAAGAGCTAACCAGCACCGCCCAACCCGCGAAAAGCACTCTACTTCTTCACAGCCCATAATAGTAAGCTAAATAGACAGACCAATCATTACAAACAGAATGCAGGGCGTAACGCCACTGCTTGCAATAATAAGTTTGGTTGTACAGAAGTCTGAGAAAATGAGGCTACTTCTCAGCTGATTTAATACCTCAGTAAACACTTTCCTACTGTGTTTATGGTCTCAGTCGCTAGTTTCAAGTCTTCTTCAACACGGCATGATGTTCATTTAGTAAATTATGGTCCTATTGAGAGGAAAATAGACAATAAAACAGGGTATGCTTTAGAGGGTGGCTACCACGGTAACCTGTTAGGTAACATTTTGGTTGCCTAAAAATGTACACAAGACTCTAATGCTGCATTCAGACCAACGCGAATCCTCATAACGCTTTCCTTGCAGGGGTTTTGTCACTGGACAGCTGCCAAGTGTTCACACACAAAGCAATAACTCGAATAAACATAACTCACCATAACTACAGCTGTGTAAGTAAGCATTTTGCTGTGATTAAATAGCAATAATAATAAGTAGAGTTAAGCATATCCTTGATTTTAATGCACTCCATACCTTGTATTGTGCTTTAATACAGCCATATCTAACCTACTGTGTAAAGGTATGGGGCAATAATTACAAAAATGTAATACAGTCACTTTTTTTGCTACAGAAAAGAGCTATACGAATTATACACAAGGCCGCCTATTTTGAACACACAAATCCTCTCTTTCTCAAATCAAAGCTATTAAAAATGCAGGATCTTGTAAAATTTTATAATGCACAGTTCATGTTCAAAGCGTATCACTATTTATTACCTGTGAACATTCAAAATATGTTTTCTCATAAGGAGCAGTCGTACAGTTTGAGAGGATTTGGAAACTTTGCGGTACCAGTGGCGAGTTCCAACAGGAGGAGTTATTCTATGTCTGTTTGTGGGGTTACTTTGTGGAATAATCTGGGGCTTGAATTAAAGCAGTGTCAAGGCATTCACAATTTCAAACGTCTTTACAAACGAAAGGTCTGGTCCATTACAATGACAATGAGGTTTGATTGTATTCATGTTGTGTAGATTGTTGGATTAGTTGTCATTTATTTACCCTTGTGGTATTCCGTCTACCATTGTTGGTAGTTGTTCGTCATTATGTACTCTTGTAGTATTCCATCTACCATTGTTGGTATTTGATAATCATTGTTATGTACCCTTGTGGTATTTCGTCTACCATTGTTGGTATTTGATAATCATTGTTATGTACCCTTGTGGTATTTCGTCTACCATTGTTGGTATTTGATAAGCATTGTTACCTGTGGAAATATTTGTATATTATTAGTATGTATGGTATGAATGTGTGGTTTTGACTTGTGCATCCACTGTTTCTAAATGTTGTATTATTATTATTATTATTTATTTTAATTATTAATATTTTTTCTTTGAGATTATTGATGAAGGAAGCAGCTATTTTTTGTATGTATAAATTCTTTGATAGACTGGGGTGGGGTTTAATAAGTTTTACTTCTTCCCACTCCATTTCAAGCATAAGTGTATAAGTTATTATTATTATTGTGTATCTTTTCTGTTGTCACACTATTTTGCTTGAAATAAAAAAATAAAAAAAATAATAATAAATGGATCAAACTGATGCCGAAATAACTACAACATGATGCAGATTTGTTAAAAATGAATTCATGCTTTGTCAGGTCACAACTTCTAAAATGTTTGTTTTCTGAATGCAGTTTGGATCGATCAGGTCTAACTTGTTCACAGTAAACAACCAAACCTGGAATAAAGTTACAGACACATATTTTCTGAACTCACTAGGTAGTTCAACTTCCCCGCTATCTTTTCTCCAAGTAATGTCCAGTTTTGTCCGTTTTTATATAAATATGAAGTAGTAGTCCAACAGAGCTCTTGGTGCCCACCGACGCTAACAGAGGGACCGAATGTGCACGAAAGCTCGCTGCCGAAAAGCGTGGGTGAAGATAAATCAACATTGTAATCCCGAAAAATAAAGTAAAAAGCTAATTTAATAAACAGCAGTTTACTACGAGCTCCTCCCACTAGTAAACGGTGTAGGTGTCAGAGAATAATCCAGTCCAAATACAGGTGTTTATTTGTCCAAAAGCTGCCGCACTGCTCCCGACTCTGCCTCGCCTTGTTCCCCAAGTTTAGCAGCCGTCCGCGGGCCAGCGGCATTTCAATCCACCGCTCTGCCTGGCCCTCTCCACACAGCGCTCTAAAGCCATCGGTGACGTCTGGACAATCTCAACATTAATAGGCTATCCTGACTCAGCGTCCTGCGACTTTCTCGCTCGAATTGAAAATTTTCAACTCACACAAAGGCCTTCGCATACACTACATCCACTTCATGTCTCTTTCTCTTACACACACATACCTAGGGTTAGCCTAGTGTTTGGCTGCACTGTGTAGAAACAGTTCCAGGATTTAAACTATTTCGATGTGCTTTGAACAGCTGAGCTGAAAGTGCTGGATGCGCAGCACCACTCTATTAAAGGGGACCTATTATGCTTTTTCATATTTTCTAACATTTCTATAATGTCAGATGTTCATATTAAATGACCAAAGTTTCAAATTATGAGGTAAAAGTATTAAAAAGAAATCCCTGTGCGACAAAACCTCAGATATCCCCCTCTTCTGAACACTGTTTTGAACTGTTTTGTCTACAAATAGCTCGGTATGATTTCATTCCGAACCGGGTTTCCAAATATGGTAATTTGCTCTAGGCAGAGAATGCTGGCCACGCCCACAACGGAACATGCAGACCTATCCCTGCAGCAACCTGGTAAACACATTAGACAATGGCTAATCAGAAGACAGTGTGCTCTGGAGTGGGGGGGGTCTCAAAGAAACAGAAGCATAAACAGCTTGTTTCAGACAGATGCTAAAATGAGGGCTAGCATGAAGAGCCAGTATAAGATAGAAAATACTTTTGAATCATGCAAAGCCACCATACAGGAGTCATAGAACTACAATATAGGGCTGGAAATACAGCATAATAGGTCCCCTTTAAGCATAGAGAGGAAGAGAAGGTGGAAGGTGGACTATTGCACGCAACGTTTCTGTAACTTATTAATAAATAAACAGATGGCTGCTTTGTCACTTTTTGACCCACCAGCCCGAGCCCGTCATATTTTCTAGTAAGCTTACCCGAACCCAACCCACACATCACTAATAAGTCCTAAGAATTAAGTCATTTAAAGGTCAGAATACTGTCAAGAGAAATTAGCAACATCTTGTGATAGAATATCAACGCGACATCCATAAAGAATAAACTTAGCCGACTCTTTGCATTGATAAAGAAGCCTCCCAGTCTAACTAGTAAGTGGAGCTTCAGTTTTGATGACTTGAATTGATCATGCACAGAATACTGCAAGGTGTGTGCACTAAAGATTTCCAAACTGTAAGAGGATGTTTTTTCAGGATGGTCAATTGAGTATTCAGACAGGAAATGCAGAGATAGAGGGCTATGGTTTCGACCAGTCAATCTAGGGATGTTGCCGCTATATGGTATGTATCAGTCCACCAGACGCAAGGATTTCAAAACAGTAAGTTTCCTTCAGTTCATTCATAATTTTTATATGCCTGTCTTGTGTCCTTTTCCACATGTACCACTCTGACTGCAGCAGGACAGGCCTGTGAGTGAGCCTCCTATCAGGAGTGGTTTTCTGGCCTTTTGGCCCCAAGCAGTTTAATTCCAGCCAGAGACAACCACAGACACACTTTTAGATCAGGGTCCAACAATAAGGCTCAGGGCCAGTAAAAAGTTATGTAAAGCTTCAGCTCAGCTTCAGAAGTACAAACACAATGTCTGAAAAACAGCCAGCAGTAGAGAAAGAACCCTCCTTTGAACAACTGCGTCTAGTGCAAAACATGTGTGTGATCACGTCTCGGCTCCATATGGCGCTTCAGGCTCATTATGTTTGATACCGTGGCACATATTGACAAGTGGCAAAGAGGTATGATGACAAACAGTGGGGAATATCTTTTGAGGGAGGGGGTGCAGTGGTGTACTCTGATCCTGTTGTTAGACGCTGTCACAGCTGTCTCTAAAGCCTGGAGCGCTCTGTTCATGGCTGCAAAGTGTCGGGGTGGCATCTTTGAGAAGACGAGTCGTGGCGAAAGGGACCGGGTATGGTGAGGCTCTCACCTAGGAGAGCAAGCCCTACGCATAACGATGTTTCCCAGGGCATCTGGCTCCTTTTTGTGGGTTTGGTGGAAGGGACTTAGAGGAGTGATATAAGCAACAGAGAGACGGGCACAAGGTTTCGCTTTCCGTGTTCAATTGTTGCCGACTGCTGCTTTAAGCCGTTACCCCACGAGCACAACTGCACCAAAAAACCTGGGGTGTGAATTTGACTGTATGAGGTCTAACCCTCCACGATATCAGCAGAAGCATTATTTGTAAATGCTAGAGAGCCAGGCATGTAGAACAATTCAATTCAATTTTATTTATATAGCGCCAAATCACAACAACAGTTATCTCACAGCGCTTTTCATAAAACCTAGACCGTACTCTTATTTACAGAAGCCCAACAATGAGGGTGCGTAATCATGGCTTGGATCTACAGAACAACATCTGGTCTAGTATTCAGAGCTGAATGTCTCAAACACACTGAGCTCACAGCAAGCCGACACCACATCAGCATTCCCCTCCTCTGTGATTCTCTCCCACAGTCTTTTTCTAATCAATAATTTACATTGTTCTAAGAGAAACACGGCCATAGTTCCAGTCACACACACAGACAGACACTAACACCACATACACACTTCCAGGGCTCCAGACTAACCTTTTCCCCGAGAAGCCCTGGTGCTCCCATCTGAACATTTTAGGAGCAGCACAGAATAAAATTATATTGACATGCGGCTCACTGGGGCCCTAAGCAAAATCCTGCAAAGGGGCCCTCCTACCTGACCCGTGAGCCATGTAAACCATTTGCCATTGCCACACAGTCGCAGCTGACACCACAGTGCTCCCACCACAATCCTCCTCCTTTAAAAACAGTCTGCTCCATCTTTCCGTCTCAGAATAAGTGACCTCAGAATAAGGTATTAACAATATTAAAGAAAATGTTTTCTGTAGAATCTTATATATATTAACATTATATAAGAAACTGTAGAAAGTATAAAATGTAGAAAATATAATCTATATAATATATATCTTAGTAATTTATCCAGTCAATTAATTTAAAATTCCATATTTAATCAATAAGGGTGGGAATCACCAGAGGCCCCGATACGATATTAATGTTGCGATTCGATTATTATTACCTTTTTCCAACTTCAAACTTAGTCAACATCTGTTTATCTAAAAAGATACATTTCTCTGTTTGTTCATATCACTTTATCAGTCCTCTATATGGTCCTGTTAAGTTGACTAAAAAAGCAATAGATTTTATTATTCTAGTACCAAAAAGTTAAAAGTCCCATCTGCAATTTATATAATAAAATATCGATACTTGGCGTCCGTGTATCGATACAGTATTGCCATGGCAAATATCACGATACTATTCTGTATCGATTTTTTCCCTCCAGCCCTATTAATCAATAGCCAATGTCATTTTATTGCTTTCCATCTTACATTAATCCGGAGTTGTAAACTAATCCTTGAGACAGATATTCATTGTCTTGTTTTAAAATGATCTGCGCTTATGAGGCATGCCATCACACTCATACACTGCCTGGACCGGTGCCCCCAGAGGTTTCTGCTGGAAAGCAGCATGAGTTTCATTTTGTCTCAGCCTCACCTGTCCATCACTGACCACATATTTTGCTTTCTTTTGGTTGCTATGGTTTTTTGATTCTTCCTTTTTGGATTAACAGTCTCTGTCACTGAGCCTGTACTAGGTTAGGATCTGTCTCTGCTTTCTGTCTCTGACGGTAGAGATATTCTGCCACATCATCCTGTCTTTTTAGGGCCAGATAACATTCTTTGGCTTTTAGTTTTTTCTCTCTAGTGTTTCTCAGGTTTCTTTATGCTGTGTTATAATGTGCTTTCCTCTGATTGTTGATGGGAAAGCAGTGTTGTTGTGAAGCTGGTCAGAGAGTCTGAGGGGGGGCAGTTAGTCTCAGCACCAGCTGACTGGGGGGACTCTTAGGTTTGGAGTGGAGGGTGTCTTGGGGGCCTGATTTAAGCTGCTCTCTGTTGGATGTTAATTATCAGAATGAATCTGCCTCATTCTGCTCTTCATGCATTTGTTGGTGTTGTTCTGTGTAAAATGTATCTCCAGGATTCTGCAGGCAAAGATTCTGTTGGGTGTTTGTGCCAACGATGGCTGAGAGGAGCCCATACTTCACTAGCATACAGCGCAATGGGCTGGATGACATCATCAAATATTTAAAGCCAAATTTTAATTATAAAATGTTCTCTTAATTGCATTTAGAGCTCTTTAAGCTTTTTCATTTAGTGCATTCATTGCATGTTGAAACTCCCTGATGCTGTTATGGTTACACCAGAGTAGCTGTCACTCATTCTGTGTTCAGTGATATGATTACTTCCGGTAAACTGGTATTTGTCGTTTATGAAAAATCCTGATATTCGTTATCTTCATGTTTCCAGCGAGGGCCCAGTTTTGACAGGACTTTTCTACTACGTCCAGCTGTTGCCGTAGTCCTTGTTCAGAAGGAGACAACAGAACAAACAAGGTCATAATTTGGAAATGTATTTGCTGACATCAAACTTTGAGATGTGAGAACACAGGTTTAACCGATTGTTGTTCCTGCAATTTCCTATAATGGTGTTTTTTTCCCTATTTGGTGACCTGAAAAAATGGTTCTGCGCATTCTCTCATTTAAGTTGTAAACACACGTTTTGACAAGAGGTGGAGATGGGGCCCTCTGCAGCTTGTGTAGCGAGTATAAAGGTCCATCTATGGTCCATGCACACACACACACTAATACACACCAATTCTTGCTCCTTCTAGAGGCCTGTACTACGAAGCAGGGTGTGAGGTTAGCGAGGTAACTCCAGCTTTAACCCTGGGTTTTCAGTAGCCATTGTAACTTATGTTGAATGGCTAACCTGCTCTGGAGCAGGATGTTTGAGATAAGGGATCAGCGCTATAAAAGCACCACCCACTGAGCAATCAGTTCTCATGGAAAATGACATCACCATTCGTACTGTTTTATAGGCTACTTTAATACTGTGTGTGATACAGAGATGCTTTTGTACACCGATAACATCCAACAGAGACTGACTGAGGCATTAAAGCCTTGTACTTGTACTTTAAGATATGACAGTAAGCCTACTCACCGTTTTGAATTAGGTTTTTATATTTATTTTTTATTTGCTCCCAAGTCTGTTTCACCCAGCCCAACAAAATTAAAAAACCCAGTGGTCTGGACTGATGTACAAACAAAAACCGGGGTGGCACTGTTGCTCCTAGGTGCTCCTAAGTTTAGCACTGTCGCCACTTCTTAATATCAAAGCAGGGCCATAAATATAGCAAAGTTCTGTTTCCAGCCCTACCCCGGGTACACTAACTCACCCAGTCTTTCCTACACACAAGGCGTTTAGCTCATTCTCCTACAAATGGAGGCATCCATTTATTGGAGCAGCTAGCATCTGATCAGCAAAACCTTTATTCAGAGCTTGGACTCACTGTATTTACACATCTCGGACAGAAACTGTACTTGATCCGGCATTTCCTATTGTCAAATACTCTTGAGATATTTCAGCAAGCTTTCTGTCTCTGACTGCACGCAAGTGAATGCAAACGCCTCATTGTGAAAGACGGCAGAAGATCCTTGCAGTAAATCTAGTACCACTGATCAGCTGCTAAATCCTAAATAACATGTACAAAACTCAGTGGGACGGGACTCTGATTAAATTATTATTAATGCACAGAAAAAAAATCTTTCCTCACCTGCTGCAACCAAACACAGTTTTATAGCATTTTATGAAGCACTAAACTTAGTAACAATGTAACCAAAAGCAGTTTGGCCATATTTACATTTTGTGAATGTGAATGAATGCAGCCTTTAATGTTCATTATAATGAATTACACAACTCAAGCACGTTTGAATTGCCACAACCAAGAGCTACATAGAAGGTAAATCCAAAAATCTGAAACAACACAAGATGCTACATGGTCAGTGGTGATGTAAAGTATTGTGATTTTTGGTAATAGGGCATACAAGACATGCAAAACATGGTTCTGGTCCTTCAGCCTGCTTACTTGTGACATACAGACAGAAGCAGCCCAGCAGCAGTACCCTGTTTTCGTGGTCAGATGTCCTGGTCACAGTGGCTGCCATCACTCACTACAGCTGTGGGTTCACAAACACCTAGTGAAGTCAGGATTCTTATATTTTTAGCTTGCCTGTGTTGGATAATATTGAATTTACTATTCAATACCAATGATTCAAAATCATCATTGGAACCACACAAAGTACATTCTGTCTTAGGGTGGAATTCCATTTCATGTGCAGTGACGTTTATTTAGGAATTCTACACTGATCTGTTAGATGTGATCCTCCAGAGTGTTCTCTAAAAATCCTCTCCATGTTGTTACTGAATACATTCCAGTAACAAAGTGAGTGACTGTCTGCAGATACTGCAACACCAACATGTGAATCAGCCAGTCTGTCTTTAGAATAATAACAGCTCACAGTCCTTTTACATTAAGACAGCCTCTAAAACTCAGTCTAATCCATCACTTAGAATCTTTATTTATTGGAAAACAGCCAAAGATTTATTGTCCTGGAATGTCACTTTCCATATAGTACATCAGGTCAGACCACTGGGTTAGAGAAATCATTAACACACAAACAAACAACAAACCAACATGCTTAGGAAAGAAATACACAGCCATCAACTTGGTGTGAGGTAGAAGTCACAGGTATAATGGATTTTCCCAGCTACCACTAATCATACAAAAGATATAAAAACTATAGGACTTGAATATAAGCTGTGCATCATTTTACCAAGCAATTCACTAAGCACAGAATCGTATTAAAGCAGCATTACCCGACAGTTTCGGGGATGTGTGTTGCTAATGTTGCACGTAGGGAAAGCAACTGTGCTTACACACACAAACAATAACCACAATCCTTTGTAACTGTCCATTCAACAACAGTTATCCAACTAGCCACAGTGTGTGTGTGTGTGTGAGTGAAGGGGAAATCGGGATCCTAAAACAATGAACGTTATGAAACGTTTCCCCTTCCCTGGCCATCAGAGCGTGGAGAGAGTGAAGAGGTTCACAGGTTCAGTCTGCAATCAGTTCACTCAGGATTTCATTCCTACGATCAGCTTCTACTCTTCAACAGTACGAGTCACACACTATGTTGCACACATTACATACATGCAAACCAGGTGCTGATTCTGAAGCCAAACTCTGATCTGTGATTTTTGTCCCAAATGTAAAATCTGTAAACCTCTTTTTGTGGTTGATCTGTCTTCTGTGTCTCACTTCTCAACTAAAGACGTTCATACACTAACATCCTTTTTAGGGTTTGTTCAAAATGCATCGTTTAAATCAAATCATCCTCAAAACATTACATTTATCTGATGCTTTTAATCAAAGTGACTTACAATCGCTATACATGTCAGAGGTCACACGCCTCTGGAGCAACGAGGGGTTAAGTTTCTTGCTCAAGTACACAATGGTGGATGTCTCACAGTGGGAATCGAACCCCGGTCTCCCACACCAAAGGCAAGCATCTTATCTATGCGCTCCAAACAAATCTCCTTTATGGATTTAAAAAAAAAACTGCCTCCTTTATGGTTTTTCAAACAACTGCCCAAAATGAAGTGCAGAAAATGCATTAAAACTAGTTTTAGAAATACAGTAAATAACAGTAAAAGTAAAATTAATTTCACATAATATCAAATCCCACATTCATTACAATATCTATTTACAAAAAGTTGGAAAGGCTAGAACAGATAATAAATGCCCAACAAGCTTAAAGACACAGCTTCCAGACTGGAGTCTGAACCCAGGGCAGATGTTATCTGGCGCTAACCGCCTTCACTTTTCCAGCAGCTGGGAAACAACAGACAGACTTTTATTAACAGACACATTGACCTACAGCGTACAATTACTGCCAGACTGACAGCTTACTCTGCTCCGCTCCCTTTCACCGCTCGCGCTCTCACACTCACTCAACCACACACTCGCTATGCACAGGCATTATGCATGGTCCTATTCCTTAAAGGAGCTACATTGCTCTTTTACAGCACCTTCCAGTAGACGTCCTTTGAAGAATGAGGAGAGGGAGCTAGCCAAGCATTGAGTGTAACTTTGCTCGCACAGTGTGTCAGTGAAAATAATTAGTAGCCCATTGATATTAATGATTGTGAAATCTTAGCAGAGGCACTCATAATTCAGCAGCAGGTAAACGCTGTTATCTAACCACATATGTCACTGTCAACACCGGCGGTTTCACCATCTTCACAATTAAACTGCATTTATTGTAAAGCACATGCAGAAGTACCAGCAGTAGCAGTAGCTTCACTTGTTTTCTTTATAAATGTGTGCACTGTATTCTGTAGTTTGTGTCTGTTTTTGCTGAGCTTTCCTGAATGTTTATGTACACTGAAAGCATTTTTAATGTAATTGTTAACAAGTACTTAAAAATAAAATATTCAAAGGAAAGTTACTCAATTTACAATTATACGAGATGCATAAAAGCAGCGACACGTCAGACTTTAAAGCTGTATACACTTATTTGGTCCTTTTGTTGGATCAATTATTTATTTGAATAATTTTGATATTATGATTATCATAATTTACATCAATAATCAGTCAACTACTCCACAATTAGTTAGATACACCATAGTTGTCCAGTCTTTAATGATATCTGCAATGTGTCATATCTCCTCTTTAACCTACACCACCTTTAACTCTGCAGCACTGTTGAGGGCAGTAAAGCAACTACAGAGCCACACTCAAGAGATCACACACAAACACACACACACACACACACACACACACACACAGTGCTGCAGCTTGCTAGCTCCCATCTGTTTAATAGCAGAGCTAAACTGCACAGTGGTGTAACCAGGCATTAGCACCACACACACATCCACAGGAGGCAGATTAAGCAGTTCTACAGTGTCTGTAGTCTGAAATCAGTG
Organism: Micropterus salmoides; assembly: GCF_014851395.1. Classification (NCBI taxonomy): domain Eukaryota; kingdom Metazoa; phylum Chordata; class Actinopteri; order Centrarchiformes; family Centrarchidae; genus Micropterus; species Micropterus salmoides. Next base: position 2,138,963 of record NW_024041262.1, read on the forward strand.
CTTTCCGTCCACTCTAGTTTCATGGCAGTAAACACAATACTGAAGAGTCTGTCAGTAACAAAGACAGAACTAAAACCCTTCTCCCTTTGAGTAGTTCTATGTCCCCCAATTTGAGAACCTCTGTGCTAGACAGAGATGCAAACAGAAGACATACTTGTCCAATCTGAAACCTTATTTATTCATGTTATTTACCTAGTGACATCAGGTTTATACCAGCGCTGCAACTACTGACTACTTTCATTTTCTATTATATTGTCTATCAATCGATTAATTGTTCACTCTACACACTGTATATAAGCCATTAAAGCTGGAGTCAAAAGTTTCTTAGTCAATACAAAGAATTTCCCCTCAGAGATCAATTATTCAAGTATTTCTGATTCTGATTTATTCCAGAAGCATTTTGTTCTATTTGTTGAAATTCTCTTTACATCCCGAGCAATCAATAAATCAAGCTCTCTGACAAAAAACATGAAAAATATCCGGTATCTGTTGCTGTCACAGGACTGTAATAAGCAGAGCCAGTCATTTCATTCAGTCCAAATGAGATGACCGACGTAGTGTTTACAATTTTGCTTAAAAAATGAGTAATTGATTGTCAAATATAAGGATGATTGATTTTTCAAGCAAATGTCTAATCGATTAACTGATGTTTTGTTTCATTACTGGTTTCCACCCCTGCTGATGCTCACAGTAATATCTGTTCTTGTTTACTTGTATTACAGTGGCTGTGATTATGATAAGATGATCAGCAGCAAACTGCACGACAGGAGCTTGACTGAAGATAACGTAAGCTCTGAAAGAAAGGAGAGCTGGAGCGGTGTGCAGGCCTCTGTATGCAGACAGGACACAGCAGCCTGGCTGACCTCTAGCTCCATGTGTCTGACTTGCTATTCACATACACATTGCTGGCACACTTCTCTTCTTGCTCCACCTACACTGCTGTCTTCACTCCTTCCCTCTCTATTTTTGTCATCTTTACTCATTCTTTTCTATTCCAGGCTCTTCTATAATATGACTTTGCCTTATGGATACTTCCCCTCAGACTCTTAATTAGAATGTGAAGTTATCACAGATCATGTTGATAACAACAGGCAGACAGAACAACTGGAGACAGAGCTGGATTTTTCTGGGTTCATGTCAGGGCCACTGACTGACATCATGGAAAATAGCTTTCCATAATTCTGCATCATTACAACCACTTGTCAGCCCTGCTCTGGCAAGGTCACTGTGAATGTGTGTGTATGCAAGTGTGTCTCCAAGTCCAAAAACAAACAAGTCCTTAAGCAACACTTGCTCCAAATTATGGGCTCAGACGCTTTAGTGTGGCCTCTAAATTTTGCAGTTAATCAGAGTGCTTTCTAACATTCACAGCAAGTACAACTGCAGTAACCAACACACACACTCATAAATATGTCTAAGAATACAGCGTGTATGTGACATGCAGGAGCTGCACTTTGGTCTGTGTTTGTTGGCTTGTTAAATCTAATCACAGCCTGGTTTAAATTTAGTTTCAGCTTAATTACACGACACATAAGACTCAAAACTCAGTGCTATTCTGGCACCCAAAAATATAAGAATGGCCTTGCTATTACAAGGTCTGCTTACTGCTGGGTCTGTGAAGCCATAACCATGGAAAGGAAGGTCCACATTTCCAGAAGGGACACAGCAAACTGTTGAAATTCCAGTTTTCCTGTTATTAAAAGCAACAGTTAAGAAAAAAGCCGTATGTTCCTTTTCTATGTGCATGTAGCTGAAGATAAAGAGTGTGAGGACTGACTGACTGCAGCTTTAAACAGACAGCCGGTTAACAACAAAATCCCATAGTGAGAGCGGGAGAAACAGAGGAGCTGTGACTCAACCCAAAACTATTTGACGCAAACATCAACACTGTCAGTGTGGGTGTGTGTGTGTGACATGGATCCAGCACGACACATATTCTGCTGTGTCAGGGAAAAAGCTTGTCTCTGCATTTGCAGCGAACTAATGTACTCATCTGTGTCAGTGAGACTCAACCTTTCCTCTGACATTAACACAGGACTCAATACATTTCTTATGTTGGTATTTATTTTCTTCATGAGTCTATCAAAATAATTAGAATGAAAAGTAAACTAAATTTTCAAAAAGAGCTGGACTGTTGATCAAAAATTTAGGTTTCCTTTCCCCTCAACCATTGTTGTTTCTTGCTCTATAAGGCACTGTTCACCATAGTGTTCAGTAAAGAGTTCACAGCAAATGGTAAAATGGTGAAAAACAGAGGATCTTCTAATTATGCAGTCAAGTACAAACTTAAATTACAGGGTGCGCAATGAAAATGATATGATATTGAAACTGTTTTTCATGTTTGGATTATTTTTAATCTTATGTATTATTTACGTTCCCAATAGCAGACCCATATTTTATTTTAAATAGTGTAAAATAAAAACAGTAATAAGAAAGAAAATTACAAATATTTCTTAGCACTGTAAAAAAAAAAAAAAAAAAAAAAAAACACATACACATACAGTATATATGTCTATATCTCTATCTATCCATCCATCTATAATCCCAAGGATTACTCATTTATTCGATTAGCTGTCAACTATTAAATTCATCGCCAACTATTCTGATAACTGATTAATCAATTATATGACAGTACTCAACATCTTTGGGTTGTGGACTAAACAAGACATTTGAGGACTTCATCTTGGGCTTCAGGAAACACTGACAACATTTTTCACCATTGTATGGACCAGGCAACTAATCAATTATTCGAGAAAGTGATCGACAGATTAATCGATAATGATGAAGTTTGTTGCAGCCCTAATCTACACATATCTCTGAGTTGAATCCCAACACTGCACAACAAAGCAGCACTATGTGAAATAACACTCAAACCGCGTGTAGACACACTCCTCACATGTTGATGTGTGAACGCCAAGAGACAAACACAGCAGGATTGTTGAGCATGTTAATTGAAACCAGACCCCTAAATCTCCCTCTCTGTCTCCCTCTCTCTTTAAAGTGCCTGATCTGACTGAATACAGTATGTATCAGCGTCCCCTGTGTGAAGACAACCTCCAACCCATGCCTTGCTGTAAGGAACTGAACCAGTGAACTGATTCCTGAGTGTTAAAAATGTATTTACAGGACATGTTCTATCACCAACAGGCTCTTTTCTCTCTCTCTCTCTCTCTCTGGGTTCTGTCTCCTCTTGTTTTTCCTCTCTCCTCGTCAGCTGTCTCCTTTCATTTCTTTCTCTACCTCACTCTCCTTTAAAAGGTGTCTTCCACTATTTGTTGACAGCCTCTCCTTCTCCCCTGCCCTCACATTTCTCCTGGCTGAGTCTGTATTTCACCACTGTGCCACCCCCCCCCCAGAGATGGTTTGAGGTCAACCCGCTCACGTGTCTTCGTCTCCTGCTAGAGCATGTGGGCTAGAAATTCCACCATCCCACCGTTTCAAATTGCATGTTTCCTGGCTCCAAAGAGCATGTGCACACACACAGAGGCTGCCTCCTGCAAAATGGAGCACACGCTCTCTGCATTTTATTCGCTTACCCACGTTCTCATGTGTGCACACATGCACGCAGGCACACCAGAATAGGCATATAAAAAACAACCTGTTAGTCTAACACAGAAGAGCATGTAGTTATTGTAACAGGAAGACTATGGATTATTACTAAATAAATGCATTTAATTAATTCATTAAAACAAATCTGTCACTTTACATTTATTGATTATATGTATATTCATTTTATGATGATTTAAGAAAGCTACACAGTCGTCCACCTCTGGTAACACTGATACACTAGCACTAAGTCATGTGACATGGCATTATTAGGGCAAACACTATCTGACAACCTCACTGATACTGTTGACAGGTCGCCACTTCAGCTGTTGAGCTGTTTCTTTTTCGTCACATAGAAAAAAGCTACATCACAGTCCTGAATCGTGGATGTAGGGCTGTCGCCTTAACCGCAATAATGCAATACTGTGCTAAGAGGAAGACGAGCAGAGTGGAACAGAGAAAATATATTGACTTTTCCGTGTTACTTGGCCAGTAAATGTTTCACCGTGAGTTTTACAACTATTAATTTCATTTGCTGTCAGGATGTATTTCAACAAATATATGCCTGGCTTAGCTTTAATGACACGCTCATAAGCCTATTTACACACCCCATTTTCCTATCAAGGCAGACATGACACGCTAACACCCTACTAAACAGATCGTTTATGGCAATAGAGTTTATTTGTGTAGCACTAATATAAGGATAAAAGTAAATATAAGGATTAAAGTAATTTCCAAATAAAAATGGCACATCTACTGCATGTCGCGCCTCCCTCAATCACCGCAGGGGAAACTCCTTCACAGCGACATGTCCAAGGGCTGTCATTGCAATATTCAGCTAGTTGCCTTGTTCCTTATGGTGCTTTCAGACCAAAAGCGAAGCGAGCATTTGGGGCAGTGAGTTTACATACAAAGTCAATGCAAAGACGTGTAGAGCCATGATTTCCTGTCGGGCGGTGCGAAGGGGGCGGGGCCGTTGATGCGAATACAACGTTAAGGAATTTGTGTGAGTTGAATATTTTCAACTCAAGCGAGAAAGTCGCATGACGCTGAGTCGCGATAGTGTTGAGATTGTCCGTACGTCTCTGAGGCTTCAGAGCGATGTGTGGAGAGGGCCGGGCAGAGCAGGAGATTGAAAATCTGCTGGCCGGCTGAGAGCTGCTAAACTTGGGGGAGAGGAGCAGGGAGCAGCGCTGCAACCTTTGGACAAATTAAAGGTCGGTCAGATTCTGCTCTGACAACTACGCTGTTTACTCGCGGGAGGAGTTAACTGCTTTTATTAAATTAGCTTTTTACTTTAGTTTTTGGGATTTCAACATTGATTTATCTTCACTGGAGCTTCTCTGCAGTTAGCTTCCGTGCACATCCGGTTCCAGTGTTGTTGTTAGCGGCGTTAGCTCTGTCAGACTACGACTTCATATTTATATAAAAAACAGACAAAACTGGACATTACTTGGAGAAAAGAAAGCGACATCGTCTATCACAAAACTACAACACAAAATTATATAGATTAAACATCCACTGTTCTTTCTTGTAGGCCAGGCCTGTGTTCTGATGAAATTAGGTGATGCATCAAATGCTTGAATTATTATTATGAGAAGAAATTTCTAATTTTAATAATATCTGAAAGATAATTTGAGATAATATGTGGTCGCAGTCTTTGCGATTAGAAAATCTCGTTTTATCATATCACGATAATATCGCAAATGCAATTAATCGTTCAGCCCTAGGCCCAATTCTACCAAAACAATCTTGATTATAATTTTTGCCATAATACCAAACTCCACCTGCAGCATCAATTACTGTTTGATTGTTTGTTTGACCCCCATCAGAATCGATGAACTGTGCAGCTACACTAACAATCACTCAACTCACAATATTACATTTTACGCACAATTAGCTTGAAATGATTAGAACTGTAAAACAGCAAAACAATAGGATATTATTTTATCATCGCACTTCCATTCCACTGTAAGTTAATAAATGACAATATTGAATTATGGCCCAGCCCTAACTATAACAGCTGATAAGAAAGTAGAAGATAAGATTTCATGTTGATGGAAAGAGCGTGCCAAACAGCATGCAGGCAGTGTTCACTAGCAGCTTTACTATGACTGATCAGTGTGAAGGAGTGTATGTCTGCTTGTGTGTGCTCATTCACTAGAATCCTTGACAGTACTAATGTGAAACGTGACTCTGTTCTTCCTGGTGTGGCCAATCAGGGGCCATTCTGAGCCTCTGAACTTATATATAATAAGCCATGCAGAAAAACTACTCAAGACCTGTACAGGTTGAGAGGCTCGGTCACTGTGGTGGTAGCAGCGTATGGGCACAGATACTGTGTCTGTGTCATCCTCCTGTTTTCAACTGAGTCAACATCCCAGTCTGCCTTTATGATGACAGCAGGAGTCAAACAACAGCAGTAACAGTAGTGGTGGTTGTGGTAGTGGCTGTAGTGACTTTATAGCAGCATTAGTAGTATAGCAGTAATGGTACAAGTAACTGTTCATACCATAATGGCTGTAAGTAAGAATTCTGGGGTTATATTTCTACTGGAAAGAGGGCTTTAGCCACAACTGAAGAAAACGAGCCATGTTCTCAGTTTCATGGGGTTTTCAATGACCTCAGGAGTTTACAATCTACAATTATTCAAAGAGTTAAAAGGTCTTACATTTGACTGCTGTCAGCAAAAAACATAAAAATAAGGTATTTCAAATAATATAGCAGTTCAATAAATGTAGAAAATGTGGGTGGGGGAGTTTACAGACTTTTTTGGTGGCTAGCGTTAGCTAAGAGGCCTCTTGAATCCTGGCTGTGTCGCTGATTTGAAGCAATAGCAATGGCAACAAGACTGCAAGCATTAGTAATGAGAAAGGTAGTTGCAGCAACAGAAGTAATGACAGTACAAGGGAAAGCAATAAAAGCAGGACAACAGTTGTAGTGCCGATATTATAAATATACAGGAGGATTCAATTCTGTCTACTTTCAAACAACTATTCCATGTACAACAAATCTAAAGAATCTACAATAGTTACGCTTAATAGTTTTTCTCATTTTGAAACACAAAGAACAAGTATGCCTCTCTTCATCACGCTAAAGCTGTCTGAGAGCTGTGAAATACTACAGAAAGGTGACACATTGTGCTCCACTGGACTTAATGCACTTCTAACTGCACTCTGCAACAGCCAGCAGCAGTGTTGGGAGCTGGAAAACTCTCCGTTAATGCTTTGTGTGTGGGTCTGTTGCTGCTGGTTTTATCAAACAAAGGCTGCAGAGACTTTCAGAGAGCCCTCAGGCCCCTCCAGCTGTCAATGAAGGAGAGAACACACTTCCCATCATGCTTTACCTTCCTCTTCTCGATGATCACAAGTGATCACTGTGTTGGGTGGAAGCTTGTCAACTTTGAAATGTAAAATAATCCTCACTGATCATGTAGAAGATTATGGCTGGTGCATACTAGAGGATTTTCAAATCTTAACTGATTTTGAAAACATGTGATACCACAGACATACCTACAGAATTAACCGATTTTTTATATTTTAATCTTCAGAATGCATAAGCCAGACGATTCACACATTTGGCGTTTATACTAAATGATTTTAGAGAGGTGGTTCCAGGGACTTGGGATCTCACAGAAACTCGCGAGATCAAACGTGACTTCAGACATAAACAAAAAACAAACATTGTTGGCTGGTTGCACTTGTGCGTGCACAGAAAACAAAAAGAGAAAGTAAAACTGTGGATGAACTCGAGGCTGAGAAGAGGGAATCAATATGGCTTATACATTTTGCAGTGCAGACAAATACACAACACGTTGGTGACGCTTCCCACTCAGCTCGCTCTCATTGGCTGCTGCTGGTTTCTGATCGGACGCTCCTCGATTTTGATTCAAAATCGAGGAGCCTCTGATCCAGTCAATGACATAAGATTAAGTCTGTAAACCCCTCACACTACAGGATCATTTGATAATTATTAACGACCAGCCTCGGATTGAGAACGCCCCCGAGATTGTGGGGAGGGGAATCGGACCCAAAGTCGGCCAAGTGTTCATTTCGTATACGGCCAGCATAAGGAGAGCCTGTTGTGAACACAATGGGAGACATACAAACACAGATGAAGTCAGGGTGAAAACATATATAGACTGAAAGACACTTAGAAACAGACACACTGTAAGAAAGACCAGCATAATAAGGGTCGAGTTGTGTTCTCTGTCTTGTGTGTGTCTGTGTGTGCGTGCATGCCTTTGGCAGCCTTACAGACATCTGCTGTGAAGGTCAAGTTTCAGTCTGTATGGAACCAATCAATGGAGCCAGCATTAGAACACCCCTCCCTGCCTTCATCTGCCACTCTGGGACACACACACACACATCCGCACACACAGAAAGCAAGATTTCACAAACACATACCTATACTTTTATACAACAGTATGCTCTCAAACCTACACATCAGCTGACAAATCCCATCACAGAGACATATACACACAAACCAGTAAACTTACACACACATAAACAATGACAAATGACAGGGGAAAGCGGCATGAAGTGTCTCAGTATGGAGTCAGGCCATCAAGAGCCTCCAGAACAGCTTCAGGGCTGTGGAACTCTGTTGGAGGGATGAACACCATTCCCCCGCCAGGTATTTCCTCATCTATTTAATACATATATTAAACACATATTTAACACATATACAGCTTTATTTAATCCGGTCGTCTCATTGAGATCTGGAGAGACCTGAGGACAGCAGACAGAAAGAAACACAGCCAGACATAACAGAAGGACAGACAGCATCAGAGACAGTCACAAACATTAGAGTTTCTATCATTTGGTCTTATAGAGATGGTGATGAAGACCACTGTCACACACTGGTCCAAGATTTTCCACAGGTGTGTAACTGAGTTGAGATCTGGTGGCTATAAAGGCCTCACCAAACGTTCAGTGAGCTGCACCAAGCATCTGCATGGGATGTTTCTCCTCTCTTTGATTCAGCTTTCTGCTTTCATTTGGCCCCCATCTGTATGAATGCACACTTGGAAGCAGCCAGGCAAGTTCAACACACACACAGAGCGAGAATGACACATGAGTGGAGAAAGAACCTTGCCCTAAATTCTCAGGGAACAATCTCATGTTACATCTCTGGTCTAGCTGCCCTTTGTCAAGGCTGCACAAAACTCTCAGAGGCCAGCATATGCAGCCAAAACAAATTACACTTAGGTGAACTGCATGCACACTTATATTTACTGACCTTTGTGCTGAATGCTTCTGTGCTTCAACACTTTAATAACTAAGGGTTTTTGTAAAGCCATATGTATTATTATTTACGTTTATAACACAAACACATTGCAATATAATACAAATACTAAAGAGAAAAAGTCGAAGAGAAGACAATGTCTACTAGTGCACTGCCTGTGCAGGAGCCTGTTCAGAGCGGGCCGACGGTTTGGCCTCTGATATAGCTGCTTGCAGGTTTCTCAATATCATTGACCTGCAGAGCCGGAGAAGGTTAACCCTAACAGGTTGCAAAAGCACAAAGTGTTCAGGAGATATTACCGTTTTTGTAATATAAGGCCAGCCCACACAGCAAACCTTGAGCGCTGAACTGTATGGAATAACAAAAATCTGAAAAGATTACTTTTTCTGGCTTGGTCCAGAGATTTGGACCAGATTCAAAATGAAAATCGATCTAGACACAAATGGGCGTGATAGGTTCGTCTGGACCTACAGAAACAAGGAGAAAAAATTGAATATTGTTTCTAAAATTTATGTTTCAAAATAGGATCACAAAACTCACTCCTCACGGAGCAGAAAAAGAAGGGGTTAGAGTTCAATTAATTTTGCCTCTCTTTCTGTCTGCAGTCACCACTCTGCGTGCTGAACTGTGATTTGTTACCCCACAAGTTTACAAATTTACAGGTCAAAATATAAAGTTTGTTACTTAGTTACTTTATAAGCTGTAAGTTCAACATTGCACTCCTTTCAGCCCTCAGCATACACCCGCCAAGTGTGAAGTCCCTGGGAGGAACGGTTGTCAAGAAAATTGAAGGACAGACATCCGACATACAGACAGAGTTTCCTGTCTTATGGTTAGGCTAGATGTGGCGCTGCTTGGCCATTTCAAAGGCGACTGTGCAGTGGGTGAAGCTGTAACAATGTAATGCTGTAATGTCAACAGAAACCTTGGACTTCACACACTATTACACACAACAATGCAGAGAACACATGCACACATTTCAGAGTGCATTGTGGTGTTTTAAGTAGTTCAAACAAAACACACATCATCTCATCTATATAAAGATGAACCAGTATACATGTACTGCATTGGTGCATGTCAGGGACGTGCATTTTTGGGAGGCAGGTGCTAATGCAAAAATAGAGGCACTCCCCCTACCCACAATTTCTCTACTCCTACCCCAATGTTGACGCTATTCATAGTGACAGACTATTCATAATGTGGCAAATATTATACTGATTTTTGGGGGAACAATTCAACTATTCCAGATATAGCGGTACATAAAATGCATTTTTGAGCTGCAATACTGCAGTACTTAGTTTCCTGGGTGTTCCCACCTCCCATCACTAAATCAGTATATAAAACAATATAATTTTAACTACTTTAAACAACATTTTCTGTACTACAAATTCTTCAGCTTGTCCTTTCTATGCATTGCACTACTACTACTATCAGCTGACGATCCAAACGACTAGCTGACATCTTCATACGGTATGTATTTGTGTAAAAAAAAAATAAAAAAAACAATGGAAGAACTGAGCTGTTTGTGATAGAAGTTGTTGTAACATGTGTGCCACTGTCTAGCCAGGGGCTCTAAGCTAACCTTTTTCCCAACGAGAACACGTGCTCCTAAATTAAAAACATTAGGAGCACACAAAGACATTTAAGAGCACAGTGAAAAATGTAACACAGTTTATTAACAATTTATTTCATACATATTTATACAGTGTGTGTGTGTGTGTGTGTGTGTGTGTGTGTGTGTGGGACTATAGAAGTGAAGTGGTATCCAAACACTCTGCACAAGCCTTCAAATAATGTCAATGCTTTTTAAAACATTGAAAACAGAATTTAAAAACATGGACAGCTCTTTTTTAAAACTCTGATCAGTTGTCACAGCGATGAGTGAAGAAACTCTGCTGCATAACGCAGAGGTAGCGTTGGTGTATGAGTGCGGCCGACGCAGGGCCCTTGCTGGGTAAGGGCCCGCTTGGTGGGTATGGAGTTTAGCTCAGTTGCTTGTAGACACGGCCGAACGACAACGCTGCATGCACTTTCCCTGTTCTGGTAAAATTCAGCAGCTCTTATCAAACGAAACCGTCCCTTCACTCCTGGTTTCACTCCACCACAAGAATGACAATTACCACCAAAAACACTACATCCTAAGGAGACACGTTTTAATAAACATATATCATAAAGTAACATTTTAAACAAATGGCATACCAAACTTCCTTCACCCTCAAGCATTATGGAAATTCTGAGGGACAGACGTAGGCTACAATGTATAAGCCAGGAGTCAACCAGGCTGCGTGCGTACTGCAGTTTAGTCCCGGCATCACCTCACACTGGAAGCTTCTCAGAAGAATTTCAGCAGCGGAGAGTATAGCCTGCCCCACGTTAATGACTTGTTTTTTATATATTCTTTTTGTGCTTCTAGTACATTCTTCAAAGCTCAGCTAAGTAGCTAAGTTTGCTGTAGCACGTCAAACCTTTTTAATGCGCCGCAACATCCATGACATTATATTATCCGTCTTATCCATATCCATCTGGGTATCTTGTTACTGCACAAACGTGTGGCCAGGAGCTACTTTGAGCTGTTACAGAGGACAGGACGCAGGCAGTTGCTCCCTGGCGTTTCTGGATGAAGATACAGAGTAACGACTGATGATGTTTTCCACTGTGTAGCTTAAGTTATAGCCAACCAGTTAGATGTGTGCAAAGCCAAAGAAGTCTGTGCAATTCTGCAAGAGCCTGGTGCTGGTGGCATCTGACTGAATTTAAGGATCCACTCTGGATAACACGTTGACGATGCTATTTTACGCCAGACTATTGTTTGGTGTTAAGGTTAATGGTAGGCTATTGCCTAAGAGATGCTGGCTGTATTGAGATGGTTTAACAGTGGCTTCATTCCACAACAGTGATAAACAATGCCGAGGCTTAGGGCCGTGGCTAACACCATTAATAACTGGCTGTCACCAATGAAGGCAGGTCACGGAGACGTGGATCCGCAGCGTGCTCGATTTGTGTGCGTTAACTATGTCGGCAGTGACAAGGGAAGAGGGAGGGACAGGGTCTCGTCTTCTTTGAGGATTTACAGCAGTAGGTCGTAAATGTCGTAAATGTCTTGCGAAAATGGCACTTATCTAGTCAGAGGCCAAAAGGGCAGATGCTCGAGCACCACCTGGGGTCTATCTGTGCACGAGCCTGGTGCATGTGTCTTACTGATTAATATTTATGCAAAAGGAGCAGATGGAGTTCAGGCTAAACTTCTGCAGAGGTTTGGATATTTCAAAAAGTTAAAAAGTAACATTTCCAGCAGAGCAGAAAATACGTCTGTTCAGGCCGCAGTGGCTGTACGAGCCCAAAGTTCAACAACTGACTGGATGCCTAGAATGGGAAAGTTTTCTGAGACAGGTTTTTTAGTATCAAGTACGTACCGATAACAAGTCCGATCAATAATTATTTTTATTAAATTTGTTTACTATGCCTTAATCCTTACAGAACTAAAATATCCAATTGTGACAGTGCTCAAATTATTGTTGCAAATGCAATTTTTGTAGTTTTTGTGATTACTGTAGTGAATTCATTACTCATGCCATTATCAAGTCAATAACTAAAGACTATAAAGGAGTCCATCTGTCAGCTATCATTAAGACACCAAAACACGTCTGGAGTCTAATTTATAGAAAATAAGCACAATTAAATGGGAATATAGGTCAGAAAAACATTGCAATCAAAACTTTTCTCCAAATCATTCAGTCCTGGTAACAGAAACACAATCCTTTCTTTTCAGCCATTCAGTCCACCATACTACATTATACACTTGCTTTGATACTTAGGATGTGTATCAGGGAGTTTACATGTCTCCTAGCATCGTCAGAAAGCTCCATTCATAGCCATGGGATTCCACAACAGCTGTGTGAGTGCAGGTGATTAACAGTGCTATGGGATCTAGTGATACCGCCAGTATTTTCAGAACTTTTTGACTCACCTACAAAAGGGACTGGTAGCATATTTTTTAATGGCCAAAATAACAAATGGCCTTTTTGTGTCACATATACATTTGTTCTATTACATTTCATTTAGATAACAAGGTATTGTGTTGAATAAAACTTTAAGAAGAAGCCAGATGCACCGTTTAGATGAACCTAAAAACACATGTGGTAGTGTGTGTCTGTGTGTCTGTGTCTGTGTCTGTGTGTCTGTGTGTCTGTGTCTGTGTGTCTGTGTGTCTGTGTGTCTGTGTGTCTGTGTCTGTGTGTCTGTGTGTCTGTGTCTGTGTCTGTGTCTGTGTGTCTGTGTCTGTGTCTGTGTGTCTGTGTGTCTGTGTGTCTGTGTGTCTGTGTCTGTGTGTCTGTGTGTCTGTGTGTCTGTGTCTGTGTCTGTGTCTGTGTGTCTGTGTCTGTGTCTGTGTGTCTGTGTCTGTGTGTCTGTGTCTGTGTCTGTGTGTCTGTGTGTGTGTGTGTAATAGCCTTCTGAGGTTGGTGGGTGTAAGTTTCAGACCACAAACCATTATGTAATGACAGAGGAAGAGATGAGGACTATGCCAGTGTGTACGGAGGAATAACACCTGTCCTGAAAAAAATAAATTCAGTCAATTAACTGATTAGTCAGTCGTTAGAAGACTAATCTTCATTAATTTTGATGAGCAATTAATCATTTCATTTCATACACTAAATACACGATCTAGTTCAGGCCTCTCAGCAGTTAGAAAATGTGGCGTTGTTTCTATTGTTGTTAATTGAATACCTTTGGGACTGGTGGTTGGACAGAAGATGTCGCCATGTGTTGGACATTTTTTCACAATTTTCTGAAATGATATAGATTACACTTGTTTAAATTACTGTATCAATCTAAAACATAATTAACACTTCGTTATCAATGAAAGAGTTTGTTTTTTGCATTAGTTTCAGCTCTGACCGTACCAGTGAGAGACAGACAGAGTTCTGACGATGACAGGTTGAGCGTCTTGCAAGGGAATCTTTCCTCTCTCAGGTAACAAGAGTTAACTTGTTTAATTGCACTTCACATTCCAGCTATCACACGTCAAATACATAGTCTACTCACACCAGGGCTGAAGCAATGACTTTCCAATGCCGATAAGTAGCAGCCCAGCAGCCCAAGCACTGCGTAGGTGCTGCAGCCTTCATAATTCTAATATTCATTATGAATATTGTGCCCACATATTTATGACAGAAGTTGAATATCTTTGTAGTAATAAATGAATAAATACTACTCTGGTTTATCAATACAAAGCCAACAAAACAAATGAAACCAAACAGTATAATCGGGGTTTGTCCTGGCTCAAAATGAGGCGGAGGTGTTACCCTTTCCGATCACGTGCACACACGAGCACCGTGCTTTCAACTGGCTCAAGCAAACACTTTTTACAAGCAACGTATTTTTGAGTTCTGATAATTGTGTGATTGATCAATGATCACACTAAAGCAGTCTGTAACAACTGAACACACGAAGCAAAACGTTCCTCTCTGCTGCTCGTATCACCCAGCCCAGTTCCGCTGCTCGATCCCCCCAAACTTTCGGTGAATACTGTCCAGCATCAACTAAAGTTAGCAACAGTCTGCATGGGTTTGTTTTGAGTCAATGAAAACATGGCGTAAGGCAGCGACAGCGCTCTGGAGATTTGTATGTATGGTCGTATTTAGGTTTTTATAAGAGTGCTGAGGGAAACCTGATCGAAGACAATTTATAGCGAATGAAGCAAACTTTATCTCAGTGCATGATGTGGGGACTTCAGAAAGGGGGAACACGTCATGGTTTGTCTGTCTGACTTGCTAACAGCTTGTAAACTGAAACTCTCAGTGTTGTTCTGCTGCTGTATGCGTCGTGTGTCACATGATAACACATTACGCAGTTTAGTCTCCAGACCAACATATTTTGTTCATTTAAAATCCTGCAGTTGTGGAGATGGTTGTAAGTGTTCAACAGGAGAAATGCTGCCGACTTCCGTGCAAGACTCTTGTGTATTTATGTCACATGTTGGGCTTATCGCAGCTACTATAACTCTCCTCTTAAGACTCATTTGTATTTCTGCAAACTGCGCCTGGGGTCATCCTTTATAACATCTTTAATGTTAATGGACATATGATAAGTTTTTCTTCTGTTTACAGAAGGTATTGGCAGTTATTATTTTATTTATTTAGTTTATGCAAACGTGTGTATCGGTACTTTTTGAACATTTTCAGCACATTTTAAAAATACCACGACAATACTAACAGTGATCATTTTGGTCAGCTCCAAAAAACTTAAACCCTGTTCATTTGGTGAAATCACACAAATGCTACTTCCTTTGTATGTTTCTACTCTCTGGAGTTCTCCTCTGCTCTCCGGCTCGGTGCTGCTGTATTGTGCTGTGAGGCGGTGCTGAAGGAGTTAAGTTCTGTGCAGTGGGTGAACTCAAAAGAACTGGCGTTCACGTGGCTGAGCCGCTGTTGCTATGGGAGAGAGGCCAGACAGAGGAGAAAGAAACCCCTCTCTCTCCGTCTCTCTCACGTTCCCATTTTCTCTCTCTGTCTCCCTCTTTCTCTCTCGTTCTCTTTCCCTCCTCCTCTGCTTTCTCGTTCTCACTCTGCCAGAGAGCCTGGCTGGCTGGAAAACCAAATGACTAATGAGAGTACACAGCTCTTGCTCTCTCTCTCCTTCTCTTCAATTTTCAAATAACATTCACTCTCTCTTTCACTTCAGCTATCTGAAACTTCTCTCTCTCCCCTCCCTTCATCTGCCCATCTCTCCCTCATTCTGTCTCTCTCCATTCTTTTCTCTCTCGCTCGGTCTTTCAGTAATATCGGAAAGCCAGCCAGTGAGTCATGCAGCAACAGCACAAGACCAGGCTGAATATGCCAGTGTGTATTTCAGACCTTTGAATGTTACCTTGAATTAAAGTCAAGACATATTAAATGACAAATGAAAGAGACCAAGCTGAGAAAAGAAAGCATGGACATGGCTAGTGAAAGCAGAAAGCTACAGATGAGATGAATCAAACCAGGTCACTAACTGTTAAATGACATGAACCTCTGTTATGTTTAGTAAAGAAGATATGACGCACAGTGTACAGCGACCATCAGGTTATGCAGTGCAAAGAAAACCATTACTAAATTATGAAGAAAAACACAATAGTGCAACAGCTTTTAAGACTTGCAGCAAAAATTATTTTTATTAGCAAAATATTCTAACAGCAAGAATAGAGCTCAGGCTAAAACTTTGCTTTATTAAAGAGCTGCATTTATATAGTGCTTTTACCCAAACAGCTTTACAATTTGCTTGTCATTCACACACACACACACACCAATGGCAACCAGCTACCATGCAAGGCGCAATTTAATTTGGGGTTCAGTGTCTTGCACAAGGACAGTTGGACATGTGGAACACTTACTTCAGTCCCTCACTGCAAAAAGACCAAGTATACACTGTGTTACAAAATGACAGTGTGGCACACTTCAAATCCAGCACGAAGCAGAGTTGATTTATTTACTTTTATGTTTACAACACCCGGTAATACACCAGTCCAATCCAGTTAAAGTCCAATGAATGTGAAAGCAGGGCAGGAAATGAGACAACAGGTCAGGCTGGACTACGACAACTATAACAAACAGCACAGGGCAACAGAGACCAGAGAAAGGCTAGGAGGGAAACAAGTGAAAAGGACAGGGACTGGGCTGAAGCTAAGAGGGTTGGATGGCAGTAGCTCAGTCCTTGTATGACTGGAGGGTGGCCAGTTCAAGTACAGCATAGAGCAGTGTGGATTGGTAGTTGGAGAAGTGCCAGGAGGTGTCCTGGCAAGGCACCGAACCCCCTTGCTGTTCAGGACGCCTATCTGTGTGGCTGCCCACCTCGCTTCCCAACAACTGCATGTATAATGGCCCAGACCTGTGTGTGTGTGTGTGTGTGTGTGTGTGTGTGTGTGTGAAATATAATGACTGAAAACACTAAATTCCCCCGAAGGGATTAGTAAAATAATTACTCTTAACTTCAGTAGCAATGACACAGCAGCTAAAACACTAATCTATGTGTCTGTCTATAGTAGTAGTGGTAACACATGCCACTGCCCTGAGGACACTGGCACACATCACAATATGCAATTTATATCTTTAACTGTGAGATTCACTACCGATTTACAGTAGGAGCAGTTTTCTTTCTTGTTGTTGTTTAGAGAGAACAAACTGTTCTCTGAAATTCAGCTGGACTGTAAGCAGACTTATTGTCATTCATCGCCTTGTTGTGTCCTACTGGCACAGAGCAACCATGTTAACGTAATGAATTAGTTGACGACAAGATTAAGTGAATTACATTACAGGGTCAACTGGTGAGGACGGCAGACAGACATCATACTGACAAATGAGGCAACATTCCATCGGCCCCGCTTTCTTCAACAAGGTAGGAACAAGTCATGATTACAGGCTCACCTCTGGGGGTAGACAGCAAGACGCTTCACTCAGCCTGTGTCCCAGGTCATAAATAAGCACGACACAAACAGCAGTAGGCAAGATCTCGTCTTCTACTCAATAGAAAAGATATAGCCAAACCAGATGGACACGCATGAGCCGCCGTTACTCGATCCATTTGGGAGATGTTCCAAACAAGCACAACCTCCTCATTACTGGCTGCACCAGAATAGCTTCCCTCACATTCTTTGGTAAAATAGTCTAGTTAGAGGGCCGGGCCCGTATTCTCTGACAGCAGTGTTCAAAACATATATACTGGACAGCTCTGCATCTAAGAAACAACTTGGACTGGCATGATTCTTTCCAGTGGAGCTTAGCAAAAGACATTTATGAAAACACATGCTGTGTTGAACATCTTTTGGTTTTAGGACAGAGTTATTAGTGCCCCATGGTGGTATCCTGCAGGCCTTTTCACCCTGACAAGAAGAAATGCCAAGTATTTATAAATGAGACTGAAAATGTCACTTTGAGTCTATATATTTCAACAGCGGGTTTCAAAACCATACCATACTTCAGCAGCTCCTCTATCACAAATCAGTGAAGGAGGGATTTCATTCAGAGCAGTTGTGAGCTGAGGGCTGTCTAATGGTGTTACAGAGATAAGTCAGACTCACTGGGGTTTACTCATTTCACAGTCAGGACACAGTCACAGTCTGTCTGGCCGTGCTTTCTCACTCAGTGACTAAAGACTATGGATTTACTGATAACCTAAATTTCTTACATTGGTTGAAATTCTCTTTACATCCTGAAAGCAATCAATAAATCAAACATGAAAGAAATCTGTGGCTGTTGTGGGACTGTAACAAGCACAGCCACATGGAATGACTGGCTGACCTACCTGCCCGTCTACCTGTGCGCACTCTGCCAGTGCACTCACTGCAAATGAATGTGTTTTTGGAGTGAGGCCTGAATTCTTCAGTTAGGTACTTTCTAAATCTAGCTTTCTCTTTCCGGTTTCTCCAACGTTGCCTACCACAGCTTTAACATATACAGTGTCTAACTCTACCAGTTACATGCCAGTCCAATGGTTTTTGTTTTCCTCACTGTGCTCGGAGAGGACCAGTTTAATACTGTTTGTGTTCAGAGCTGCCATAGAATCAGGTATTTCGTACTGATTTAAACATTTCTCCATAAAGTATATAAAAGACAAATCATAGAATTCACCATGAAGTCAAAGTGTGAGACCAACAAAGACCACAATCTGAGTAGAACTGAGATCAACTCAGCGGTCAGTGAGAGACAGTCTACAAGCCTCTGGTGCTTGGTAGTTAGTTATGTAGGTTGTTATTGAGTTCCATGGGTGATCTTTTTTCAGATTTTTCTAAATCAACATGATCTATTTTTAGCATAATATGCCTCTAAAATATACATTCCACCGCAGGATAGACGTAGTGTAGCACAATACACCATTCAGGTCTGCCACGGTCCTGCATGAAACCACAGCAGCTGTTGAGTAGTAGAGTCTAATGCGTTCCCAGGGTTATCTGGGAAACCTGCGAGCCTATAGGAGACTTTATGGTTTCCGTATGTTGCACTGTGATGTAGTGTAGCTTTAGTGCTGTGTGTGTGTGTGTGTGTGTGTGTGTGTGTGTGTGTGTGTGTGTGTGTGTTTAAGAGAGATGGGGGAAGGGTACATCCAGCCAGCCCATCCTGGCTTCAGATTACATTTTGTTTCCTTAGGCACCAGAAAACAAACCCCTAACACGCTGTGTATCCAGTTACTGCACTGCCCAAACACCACATAACCTGGACACCACATAGCAATACTGCAGCTTGCTGTAGGAATATCTTATTGATAAATAAAGCCTCATCATAATGAAACCATTCTACAGACTGCTCTTATTTCCCTGATTGGACTGAAATACATTTTACAGCTGGTAAATGAAAATACAACAACATGCCACTGAGAGTCTGAGGAGTTTCTGTGCTGCCTGCAGACATCAGCACAAAGACACACTGCATTGTGACAATAGGACACAAACATTAAAAACACACCTGAAGGTTACTCAGTGCAAACAAATGTATTCTGTTGATCCATTATGTATCTAAACCTATTGATATGACTATGTTAAGGCTGACTGCACAGGATGAATAAACACACCATATTCTCATACTTCATTCAGTGCAGGCAACCACAATGTCAATCATTATTCTTCGTTTCTCTACGTTTATAATAAGAATGTTCCCACTTCATACACTGAATGCTGTAGACCGCCACTAAATCCTTACATGTAAAAAAAATATAATACACATGCATATATACAGAGTACATACATATTCTTTTTTTTTTCCTAGGTATCTCATCATTATTTTGACCAATTTGTTAAAAACTACCCACTAGATATGGATGATGTTTTTGGAGCTAAAGCTAAAGGTCAGAGCTAAACAGAGGTTTTATAACCAGAACAGCTTCATGACAAAAACATCTCATTCCACAGAGTACGTTAAAAAGAAATAGGAAAAGGAAGGTAACTTAAGGAGGAACGGTACAGCTATTGTGACTGGAATATATTTAGGAAAGTTCAGTAATAAAACATTTCTGGTCAGAGATGCATTAAACACTGGAAGGCATATTCAATACAAAAATACCTTTCCAGTTTTACACTTTTATTTTAGAAAAACTTGGCTTTCAACAAATGTATTTGGTGTTCCGATATCTACTTGTAAAAAAAAAACACCACATGGCACTGGCTCCTTCCTGATTCCCCAGCAATAAAGGAATGGACAGTTAATTAAGTTATACATAATGGAAAAAATAACTTGGCCTACAAAAGAACAGATTTACTAAGTTATGGTCAAAATGGTCACGGCCACTATTTATGGAGTTAACATATCAGTTGATCCTTTGTTGCGATGGGTTTTCCCTGTTTAACACACAGTTCTTCTGTCTAAGGAAAAAGTGGCTTGGTCTTTTTTGTTTTAAAACTTACTGGATTGTCTCCAACATGTTAATGCACTTCTTTGTTACTATAAATCCCTCTTTTCAGAATGTAAAATAATTACTGGAAATGTTATAGGATGCGGTTGTCTGTCTATGTGGCCCTGCGATGGACTGGCAACCTGTCCAGGGTGTACCCCGCCTTTCGCCCGATGTCAGCTGGGATTGGCTCCAGCCCCCGCGACCCTGTACGCAGGATAAGCGGTTGACGGTGGATGGATGGTTATAGCATGCATATTGTTTTTTTTTTTTAAAAGGATAATAAGAAGGGAAGCTGTTCATTTTTGCAGACTTCTAATGTCCTCTGTAACTGCAAGGTGATTTCTTTGTAGTTTGTGAAATATTCTGCGCTATAAATAAAGAACAAAAAAAGAAAAGAATATACAAATTTGGCAGATGGGTAATATTTTAAAGAACACTTATTTTCAAGTGTGTTTTCAGATAAGTGCAATCTGAAATACGCACCACGCAATGAACAGCATTCAGTGCATAGTGCGATAGTGAAAAGTAAAGTCCATTCTATAATGAGTTAAATGGTGGAGCCAAGTCCATATTATAGTGTGTGTAGCGGCCCTACATTAGAAGGTAAAAGCATCTCTCCTGCAGTGTTTACTCTCTGTGTCACTGATTTGTGTTTGTGCTCTAAACAATGCTGCTATTCACGACCCAACACACATACACACACATTCACTCACACACTGTTTAGAAATGTTTCTAAGCTGGCTGAACTGCAGCACTGCAACAACCATGCATGGATTGTGTATGTGGAAGCTTCCTTCCCGGCCATGGCCTGTCATTTTCTGCTGATTAGCCACACAGAGATGAACCTCAGCCCTAAAATACAAACTAGCAGCACTGCTACGGCACACACACAAACAAACAAAACAAACAAAGGCTCCTATAGGCAATGACCTGGCTGCCCTGCTCTTTCCATTCATTGCAAATCCAGATGAGTATGGCAGTTTTATGCCTAATGTGCCAGCGTAGGGTTTTGCTGATGAGCTTTTTCTTTTGGCTTGTATCCGTGTCCCTGAAGTCCCACCAAAATCTAAGCATCTGCCAGGGAATATGCTCTGAAATTCACTCTGTAGGCCACTGCTATACAGATTATCAGCTTAGGTTTAATGTTTTTGTATCAGTCTATTTAGCCGTGTTTCCACCAAAAGTTCCCGGGACTTTTAGTACCAGGATCTCCTTTTCAAGGAACAAAAACTTTCCTTCAGCCCATTGTTGTGTGCGTTTCCACCGCGGTCTGACGCCCTGCGAAGATCAGACAAATTTACCAGCTGATTTATCCCCCAAAGTGATGGACATGCATCATCATTTAGTAACACCACTATCTATGAGCAAAATGTATACATGAACATCAGATTTGATGGGAATATAATGAAAAACCATAGGCTATGCTTTTGTGTGGGGGAGTATAATGAAGAGACAGATCTTTAACGAGCTGTATTATCTGTTGTAATCAGCTGGTCCGTTTGTTTTGGAGAGGAGGAGACCTACTCTGGCTCCCTGTAGAAACCTACTAAACTGATGAAAACTTAAAACAGCAACTTAAGACCCAGTATTTAGCTTAACCCCATCAGCTGTTCGCTGTAAACACTGCACACTGGCTGCCATTTCTGAGCTATATAAATATAATACAGACGTACAATCTCAAGCCAACATCGGCAAGACTTGTGTGCTATTTGACTGTTGATTGTGAGTTATTGTGCAAACAACAGCGGAAAAGAGAGAAGCAGTAATAGAAAGATTTAGTTGCCTCTACTCGACCATTCAAAAATTCACTGCAAGGCAACAATTCACTGCATTGTTTATTACATATTTATATATTTCTACATTTATTTATGTCAACTGAATGTTTGTCTACATGTAGCACCTTATCACCAAAGCAAATTCCTTGTATGTGTAAAACAATACTTGGCAATAAAGCTCCTTCTGATTCTGGTAATGAGCTCAATGCATAATGTGGACTAAGGGTTTCACAATGAAGCTACTGAGCAGATGAAATATCCCAAAAGAATAAATAACGGTATGCACAAACATTTAGGCTGGCCCCAGTTATTACTACAGTGACTCGAATACAACACAGTGATATTCCTGCAATCATATACACTATATGCAGCATTGGCTCTAAAGCAATTAAGCAAAATGCATCATTAAATTCTAATATTATTTACGCGTCTTCATTGTTTAGCCCACGTTGGCTTTAAGCCAGTCAAACTGGCTAATCTACTGCTAGACCAGATGTCTATTACTGGGCCACCCTAACCATAAATACACCATTAAAAATTCTTAAATTATCTAACAACATAATAATAATAATAATAATAATAATAATAATAATAGTCTGTAGTTATATCTTTAATGTCATCATACCTCCTCAAATAGGGGTTATTACACTTAATAACCTCTACCGTCTGATGTTTTCGGTGGCACTCATTAGCACAGTAACATGTTATTGTATAAAACCCTGAACTGCAATGTACAGTATTACTGCAAACCTCGGATTACTGTAAGGTCCCATAGTGTAATTATTTCCATCTTGTTAACTGACCTAAATTAAATGCTGCATTTTGAATTCAGTACATCTGGATGAATACAAGAAAGTTTTATGGAGCAAATCCCAAAATATATGTCTGCTGAAGTAAGAACATTTCACATTTTAACATTAATGCTCAAATTATATTAGACTAGAGTTGCAACTAATGATTGTTCTCATTATCGAGTGATCTATAGATTATTTTAAGTTAATTCATTTAATGTCAGGTTTATCAGGTGGAGAGAGCTCAGAGAACTAGACCTCAAGTGGTCTGTGAGCTGTGAGCAACTGCATGACATCCTCAAATTGCTTGTGTCCTCACACCTAAAAAAACAGCTCACTAAAGGCAAATTCAAGACAAGGAAAAAGCACTAAATCCTCCCATTTATAAACCTGGAAGCGTGAAACAACCACGCTACCATGAAAATCCAGTTACTGGTTCATTTTCTTTAGACCTACTAATCAATGAGTTGACCGTTTCAGCTCTATATTAGGATGTTTAGCTATTTGAGAACAGTGTGTCAGTTTAATTGTGTATAGCCTAGAAATGACATGTTATCGTCTTAAAAATCTAGCAGCCATTGTGATAGAGAATGGTTGATTAAGCCTACAGATTTCATACATTTGGAACTCAACGGGTGGTAATCTCAGACCGATCTCTACATCAATTTATGGTCATACTTGTGACTAAATTGCATTATTTTTCTACTAAGACATATAGCTATGTACCAATAAGCCTTAGTGAGCTGTTGCTAAGCCAGTATACTCCTGCACTACTGGCCGATGTGACCACAGACACTTGACTAAGGCCTGACAGCTTGGCTTGACACACTTCTTCTAATCTAATCTCCAATCCTTCACTGTATTCACTCAGCTAGTTAAGCCCCTTGCTAATGAGACTGTGTCCCATTGTATGGAATTAAACCAGAACACTACTCACTGCCTAAATCACATCACACACAAGGACCAATTCTACAAGGGAATTAGGAAGCTGAGAGCATATCTGTTGTGCGATATAAACAAGTATATGCAAAATGCTGCACAGACAAGTTTGCATGCAATTACACCTGTGAGAAGTGTTTAGCTACAACACTGTAATCACTATTCCTGTCAGAAGCAGACAACCTGATGTAAATGCATGACTGAAATGCAGAATAAGAGAAACCTGGAATATATTGTCTATCTGGCATAGAAAGCACCATGAGTAGTCAAAGACATGCGAGAGGGACCTGTGACCTGTGTGCAAGTATGTAAGTATTGCTTTATTAACACACAGAATCTAACCACCACCAATGACTCCCAAATTAAATCATACACAAAGAATAACACAGACACCTGTATCCATTAGGTGATATCTATAATACCTGATGACTTACTGTCCTCACAGAATAGCACATATGCACAGAAATCACACCAAACAGTCAAATCAGAACTGTGCTGGGTTTGGCCAGTTTTCTGCACAGGCAGAAAGAAGATTCTGTGAACAAAAGAAAACAGGGAACAGCCACACTACAGTGAGACAGTACTGTGTATTTGCCAGCCAGGGGCTTGTCAGGGCAAATATTTCATTGTTTGCTGGTTTTGGCACGTTAACCCATCATGAAAAAAGCTCTTTTTCAAAAAGAGGGGGAAAACTCGGACCACTATATTGCCAATTTTTTTTTCATCCACCCCAGCCTGGCCACTGACCGTATTAAGAATGCAATAATTACACCTCAAGCAGGAAATATGTCTGCGGCTGAAAGCTCCAGAAGTGACAACATGGAGTTGTCTTTAAACTGTAGGCAACATTTAACATGAAAACAAAACGGCCCATTGTCCAGCCTGCAGCAGGACAGTTTTATGATTTTAATAGTCCTAGCATTCCTGCGTCCCTGTCCAAGTCGGAGGGGGTGTTGTCCGCCAGAAAATCACAGGCAGACGGGGCCGATCATCGCGCTCAAATAACGTGCATCGGGACCAATAACCACGGACTCACAGGGATTAGCACAATGTAAAGGCTGTTCAACCTGGAAAGCTAACCTTACCTCCATCAGCTGATGTGGAGTAACGTTTTACAGCAGATTAACGCATTTAGCTGCTCGGGACTCACATTCCTACACATGCCTTACAATCGCAGCGGCTCTCAGTTCAAATTCCAGGTGCTTCCCGTTCACTAATGGCTTGCTTTGACATGACACGGTGTGCATATTGTTGTATGTTTAACCATTCTTCACACTAACTAAACATGAAAACACGGAGGCTTGTCTTCGCCACAGTCAGTGGGTTATGAGTGAGATTCTGATGTAAATAATCGCAGTACTGTCTGGACCAGCGCTAACGATAGCTGTTTGCTTTCCACAACCCCCTGCTGGCAGTCTGCTTCCCATTAACCTGCTTGCTAAGTGGCCAAATAACAAGTCAAACACACACACGCGTGATAAATATTTTGGTGAAACAATGACAAAAACGAGCAGTGCACTCATTGGTCCAAAGAGCCATAACAACCAGGAGAAAGGCGCAAATGAATTTCCGCCTGGCAAGAGTACAACAGTGCCTCGCTGGCTAGCCACCAACCACAGAGGGTTTACCGTTCGCTTTGCATGTAACAGACCAAAGAGGGGGACCAAGTCAGCGCTGTCCTTACCGTCAGGTCGGGATTGTCGCTGTCACGATGGTTAACGGCCCGTATGACTCCAGACCTCCACGGCCACCGACCGAAGTCGCCGATTTCAGGAGGCTCGTCCCCGCTGACACAGAGGAACCGCTTTCCGACCAGCTCCGGTCGAGCCTCGACTGCCATGGCCCTTTGCTGGTCAAAACCCCCCCTCGAAAAAACTTCCAACAACGACGCCCTTACAGACCTGTTCCTTACGACATTAAACCAGCTCTAAAGAATCCAACGGTAGAATGAAAATAAAAAAGGAAAAGTTATTTGTTGCTAAACGCTGAAAACCCGACCCGGGGGATTTAAATGTGTAGCAGTCTCCACCCGCTCAAGCGTCAGTCTTTTCTCTCAACACGAAAAACGGTGGAACGCTGAACCGCATCACCGCCGCCATCCATACTTGTGTTTCTCCGCTGGATCCCAAGGCATTCACTGACCGCAGCACGGTTGTGTCCCTCCGCTCAATTGAACCCCATCGGTACTATTTTTGCAAAACTACTCCCATAACTGCTCGTACTTGTGGAACTGCCACGACTACCATTAACATTAACGTGTAGACTTCTGCGTCTGTAACAGCTGTAACGGGGCAAATCAATTTTATTCTTTCTAGCGCTTCTGCTGTTATCACTGCTGCTAACACCAACAGCAGAATTCATGCACTGTCATAACAGGCTAGGAAGAAAATAAAGGCATGTTGATAACTGCGGTCATTGTAATCAAGTTACAATTCCGCACCAGAACTATGGCAGCTTGGTTTTGTTTGTCTGTTTGTTTGTTTAACTATACTTTTGTTATAATGTACATATTACCTTAACAGAAAATAACACTTTATAACTAAATAATGCATTTTTATAGTAGTTAGTTGAGCCATAGTTATATGTTTTACTAATAATTGCAACATGTGACACAGTATCTCTGCAGGTACACAGGGCACCTATTCAAAATAGACTTAACAACCCTCATAGGACCGCCTTGTGCAAATAACAGTTGCATGAATGAATAACGTACATGTAAGGATGTGAGAGAGTGTATTTAGCAAAAAAGACAGATTCTTAAAACATGGTGGAAATGCTGCTTAAAAAGACCACACAGGTGACTTATTAGCATGTCCTATTTACTACTAGCCACTTATACTGTTCATTCATACTCTGCTTGTATAATCCATGAACATCAAGTCTGCATTAGTGTTTGTCATGTAGTCACTGTTACACTATAGTTTAAGGGAAAGCAGTGCTCATGTTGCAAATCAGTCTGTACTTAATCTGCATTACACCATGCATTATTGGATTAACAACAACTCAAGCAAGTGTTAGGAGTCTGCTAATTAATTTTCATATCATATTGGAGTGAATGGAAACTAATTGCCACCAAAAATGTTTATCATGCATGCATGCAGGCAAAAATGGTCTACAATAAAATGTGAAGGATACACTATTTGGAGTTAACACACCCTGGTATGTTCCCTTAAAAAATACATCAGATTTTTAGGCCGATTTAGACACCATCACAGCACGAGGTACGTTATATTATCCATCATTTCATTCATCATAACCAGCTGTTTATTTTAGTACTTGCTCTATTTTATTTGAACATTTCATTCAGAATTTTAAATGTGACTGACATGTTTGGTCTTTGTCTGTGTGGAATTACTAGTTTGCAATGTCGTCCACTGAGGCCTCCTGGGCTGTAAAGGAGCAAGACAGAGAGAGAATCAGTAAGGGAGAGAATAAGGCAGAGGAACTGAAGCAGAACAAGAGAGGGAAGGTTTGTGTGTGTGTTCTGTGCACATGTAGCTCTGTGGAGGATTGCTGGTTCGTGTCCTTTTTGCTTGTGTGTGCTTACGTGTGTGCAGAATGTAGGGATCTTAAGGACAGTATAGAGGTGTGTGTGTGTGTGATGCATATAGAAGGCAATCCGCCTGGAGCGACCTCCAGGGTGGGACACAAGAGAGGAAGAGAAAGAAAGAGAGTGATGGAACAATAGAAGAAGAGAAGTAGGGGAAGATGAGTATAGAGAAAAGAAAGAAGGGGGGAAAGACACTGAAGAAACACAGTCAAACAAATGACAGACAAAAGGCAAGAATGAGAAGAAAAAGAGGAAGAAAGAAAAGAAAAAAACAAAGCAGAGGTGGCTCATAGTGGTGGAATAAGAAAGTGACACATTTGAAAGGAAGAGCACTAAAGACATTGTAGCTTTAGTTAGTGAATTATTTCTTGGCCAACAACCGCTAGGCAGCTAAATGGCTGTAGAATTGTTAGAAAGCATATTTTCCCTTTTTGACACATCCTGCTCTCAGCCCATAACTATAGGTGGGAGAATGTTTGTGCTGTTTAAAGGAGTTGTACAACATTGGACATCATTCAGTTTCTGAACTGAAGCTCCAAGGGCTCAAAATGCTGCAACTTAAGAAAAATTAGCATCTTCACCACTTTGACAACACATGCAGCATTTAGAAAACGCGCGGCAAATACACACAATGACAACAGGAAAATGTTTGGTACGTAACAAATTCGATAGCCAATCGCTGTGTAGCAAATGCCACCAGCAAATAAACCTGAATCCTCCCTGTCAGAACAGAGAGTGAGAGTTTGCGATTGCGTTTTTTGACAGCCAACATGGAGGAGTGCAGTTTTACCCTGGAACTTCCTATCTACTACACAATAACAAGGTGACAATGTGAACGCACTATAACATCATAGAAGGTATTATTGTGTTTCACAACCACCTGGTCTGGGGGTATAATTTGAGAGGTGAAAATCCGTACTTTAATACAAGTGGCATTCACTGTTAATTTGAAAACAGTTAAAGCTCCTCCCTCTGTCTGACCCGGACACACTAACTGTGAATAGGCTAAAATCACACAGACTGCAACAAGTTCCATTTCTTCATTCTCTTTTTTCTATGAACAAAAGATTATACCATTAGAATCTACACATAGGGACTTTAATATTGTGGCTACCTGTGTAAAAGAAGATCTGCTAGGGTTAGATATGTTCTTGTGGAAATGCTTTGAAGCTCGCGCTTAGCCTAGTTTTAAGTGGATGAAGCGTTTGCTTAAGACATTGTGGAACCACCCATTAAGTAACTGCCTTCAAGCACTGTAAGCATCTGGGACAATGTATCAAATAGAGATTCTTGCCTGATTTCAATGACATTCCCACCATTCACAAGGTACCTAATCTTAATCTTACGGGATAATTTGTGAGTGCAGGTATGTCATCTGAGACCATTGTTTTGTCTCATAAAAGAGTTGGTTCATTCTGTTAGGCGCATGACACCTCCAGAGAGCTGAACAGGGATTTTATCAAGTGCCAGTTTCCAAAAAGTTAATGGGATGTGTGAATCCTCTGGTTTAGTAAATACTACAAAATCAGCACAGTGATGCCATGTCTGATTTGACTCGGTTTTAACCAGTGGCTTTTTTTTATTATGTCTTTGCTTAGTTTGATGTATTTGCAAAAACATATGTTTCTGACCAGATTTTGCTGCTGTGTATGAAATTCTGTTGTATTATGAGAATTTCAGTGGAGCAGCTCAATGCTCGTTGTGGAGGTGCCTTCTTTTCAGCTGTGATCCTCTGATGCTGTCCCAGACAGGCAGTGTGACCAGAGAAGCTCCACTGGGAATCTCCCTCATGCTGCTGCACACTGCAGCAGCCACCTTCATGAATAACAAGTAGCTATGAATCCAACTCCCCTCCTCCTCCATACTCACATACTCGCATCATATGTACACAAAACACGCGCATATCTGCATATGGTCACAAACATGCACATCTGCAAATATACAAAGGCCCAAGCTCACAGCTGCACACATACACGCTCATACACGTATTTGCTGTATGTGCTCAGATATCATTATCTACACACAGATGGACAGGCATGCTGAAGCTCATGTAGATGGGGTATGTGTCTGCCAAATACTATGTATGGAAATCTGTTTTGAGTGGTTTATGTAATGAGAGGGACAGTCCACTACATTTGTACTTCAGGTATCCAGTCGGTTGTCTTTTCCAAAGCCTCTTACTATAATAAATCAAATAATTTTCTCACAGTATTTTGTGTTGCTTCATTACAGTTTCCCTAATTTAGCCTGTGTGAGATATGCATAATCAGTTGTTATAAGTAAATGTGGTTTAATTTGTCAATCCTTGCACATTACAACTTATTTTGGTTTTGGGCTGTCAAAATGCATAAACCTGTGATTTATTCTACTGTTTGTATGTATTTGGTGTCTTGTAGAACCAAATCTTTTATTCTTCATGACTCAAATGGTAGATATCCACTTACTGTATGTATCTAATATACATCTGTGTTCTGTCACCAACACATTATTTATAACAAAAGTTATTTAAAAGCAGAAAGTTTTTTGTTTTTCTGCATAGCAAGAAATATTTAAGTCTTTATTTGGTCCATTAGACATAATGATATAACATCTTTTAAGCAGATGCCTATGGATCAATAATGACTTACCCAAATGTACAATGGAAATGTCATAGATAGAAGATACTTTATTGTCACATACACATACATGTTGCGAAATTCATTCTCTGCATTTAACCCATCCCTCAAGGGAGCAGTGGGCTGTGCAGCGCCCGGGGACAAACTCCAACCACGTCAACACCTGACACCATCTCCGTCATCTCTATTCACTCCAGTGTGGAGTTGCAGAAGAATAAACCATATGTGATGCATCTTTTAAGGATACGTCGTTAAAGAATTAGATTGTATATTATCTGCACCTGTGATTTAAATTAATATGTGCACAAAAGCATGTAAGTGGATTATCCCCCGCAAAATTGGTAGGTTATGGCAAAGTTAGCAGATAAATTAACAGATTAGGCCAGGATACTGGATAAAGTTAACAACACATAATGTTAACCATGAACAGCCTATTAATAGTAAATTATTATTATTTTAGTGCATATCATCAATTGTTGGAATGGAATTAGAGAAAAATGCTTCTAAATGTGATTTTTTGCAGGGTGTGGGTAGTTAAATATTAGTTAATATAACATTAGGGCGTGTGATTGTAGAGTGGCGGTGGGCATGGGGACAGGAGTATAATAAAATTCACATTACACAATAATCAGCATGAGAGCTCTTTTTGTTATACAACAATCGAGTGTTTTTAGGTTTTGTGATTCTGATGATTATTAGGGCCCGAGCACGACCGTGTGAGGTCCCTATTGAATTTGCTCGGATTATATTTTTAGGGCCCGAGCACGACCGTGCGAGGTCCCTATTGAAATTGCTCGGATTATTTTATTTTATTTTATTTTTTTTTTTTTTTTTTTTTTTTTTTTTTTCTGCAAAGTAGGCCCAAATGACATGGCCTAAACATACTCGAAAACTCACCAAAATTTGCAAACATGTCAGAACCGGTGAAAAATTTCGTATTCTACAAGTTTCGCACATGGGCGTGGCAAAATGACTCGCTAGCGCCACCTAGAAAATTGGAAATGATTAGCCCCTCGTTCACGTTCAACCTACATGTACGAAATTTTCTGGGGACATGTATCGTATCAAGACGCACAAAAAAGCCTCAAGAACCCATAGCCTAAAGTCAACAGGAAGTCGGCCATTTTGAATTTTATGGCCATTTTTGGATGATTTACATACTTCGTACTTTAACGAACTCCTCCTAGGGATTTAGTCGGATCGACCTCAAATTTCTGCTGTGCCTTCTAAAGGCATTGACGATGAAAAGTTGTGCTATTTGCGCGTTTTCGTCAATGGGCGTGTCCGTGGCGTCGATGATTCGCAATGAAACAGGAAGTTGTTGTAACTTCAGTGTACATGCTCACATCCGGACCAAACTGTACATGTAGGATGAGAGTCCCGCCCTGAACACATGTACATGCCGACATTCACCCACAGTCATAGCGCCACCTGCTGGCAACAGAAAGTGACCTTTAACGAAGCAGCCCCCGCCGCACGTTTCACCTACGTGCACGAATTTTCTGTGGTACGTGTATCTTGTCCAGACGCACAAAAAAGTCTCTTGGAGCCATAGCCTAAACCCAACAGGAAGTCGGCCATTTTGAATTTTACGTCAAATTTTGGATGATTTACACACTTCGTACTTTAACGAACTCCTCCTAGGGATTTAGTCCGACCGACCTCAAATTTGTGCTGTGCCTTCTAAAGGCATTGAAGATGAAAAGTTGTGCTATTTGCAAGTTTTCGTCAATGGGCGTGTCCGTGGCGTGGCGTCAAAGATCAGCTCTTCGCCATGACACGGAAGTTGTCGTAACTTCAGTGTACATGCTCACATCTGGACCAAACTGTACATGTAGGATGAGAGTCCCGCCCTGAACACATGTACATGCTGACATTCACCCACAGTCATAGCGCCACCTGCTGGCAACAGGAAGTGATTTTAACGAAGCAGCCCCCGCCGCACGTTTTACCTACGTGCACGAATTTTCTGTGGTACGTGTATCTTGTCCAGACGCACAAAAAAGTCTCTTGGAGCCATAGCCTAAACCCAACAGGAAGTCGGCCATTTTGAATTTTACGTCAAATTTTGGATGATTTACACACTTCGTACTTTAACGAACTCCTCCTAGGGATTTAGTCCGACCGACCTCAAATTTGTGCTGTGCCTTCTAAAGGCATTGAAGATGAAAAGTTGTGCTATTTGCAAGTTTTCGTCAATGGGCGTGTCCGTGGCGTGGCGTCAAAGATCAACTCTTCGCCATGACACGGAAGTTGTCGTAACTTCAGTGTACATGCTCACATCTGGACCAAACTGTACATGTAGGATGAGAGTCCCGCCCTGAACACATGTACATGCTGACATTCACAGACAGTCATAGCGCCACCTGCTGGCAACAGGAAGTGACTTTTAACGAAGCAGCCCCCGCCGCACGTTTTACCTACGTGCACGAATTTTCTGTGGTACGTGTATCTTGTCCAGACGCACAAAAAAGCCTCTTGGAGCGATGCCCTAAAATCAACAGGAAGTAGGCCATTTTGAATTTTACGTCAAATTTTGGATGATTTACACACTTCGTACTTTAACGAACTCCTCCTAGGGATTTAGTCCGACCGACTTCAAATTTGTGCTGTGCCTTCTAAAGGCATTGAAGATGAAAAGTTGTGCTATTTGCGAGTTTTCGTCAATGGGTGTGTCCGTGGCGTGGCGTCAGAGATCAAGTCTTCGCCATGACACAGGAAGTTGTTGTAACTTCAGTGTACATGCTCACATCTGAACCAAACTTTACGTGCTTGATAACTCTCCCACCCCGTTATGGAGGACCGATCCTGACACAGTCAGAAATAAATACAGAAATAAATAAATGCTCAATAAATAAATAAGCATCCAATTAAATACACAAAAAAATAAAGTAAATAAATAAATGTAGGTAGTAATTAAATTATACAAGGAGACATAAATGTATATATTTTAATTAGTGCCTTTACTATTCACCTTTGTTATAATTACCTTATTTGTTTATTCAACTTTATTTATTACAATTTTTTTAATGTATTTATTTATGTGTGTGTTTTAATATTTTTGTCTGTTTTATTCTTCCTTTGTATTTATTTACCTTATTTATTTTCACCCATGGTATTTATTTCTGCCTGTCTTTTTTAAATTTTTGTATGCATTTCTGCCTCATTATGCAAATGAGGAGGGGCTGTGTCTCAAGGGGTCATCTTCTCTGCTATTGGTGGACCAGTCAGACAGGAGAGCTCCTACTCTGCCTGCAGACATCAACGATCTTGCCCCTCACACAGTCAGATGGCTTCCTTCAGTGCGCTGAGGTGTTTAACAACTCTGAAGACAATACTACCAGCAATGTCTTCCTTCTCTTTTCACGTAGACGCTCCGACAGACGGTGCTTTCAGTTTGCTGCATGCATGGACACAGAACTGCGGTACAGCACACAGTAACGATGAAATGTGTGCTGTTCTCACATTCTTCCTCTGTATGTACACATAAACAACAAGGCAGGGAAATATAAAAGGAATTTATTTTATTGTTTGGGTACATTATTGTTCAGTGTACATGCTCACATCTGAAACAAACTTTACGTGCTTGATAACTCTCCCACCCCGCAGACATCTACACGCCAACACCGATTTATATTCATAGCGGCAAGTGCTATGTAGCTCCACATAGGGGACACAGGAAGTGACATATAACACCTTCATGCGGCGTCATAACCGCGTAGCAAATTCACAGCCGCACCGGCAGAGCTCCAGAATATGCAACTCGGCCGGCTCACACGCGGACGCGCTTATAAGTGCGAGGGCCCGCCCAACGCTGCTTGCAGCTTTAATTAGGGCCCGAGCACGACCGTGTGAGGTCCCTATTGAATTGCTCGGATTATTTTTTTTTTTTTTTTTTTTTTTTTTTTTTTTTTCTGCAAAGTAGGCCCAAATGACATGGCCTAAACATACTCGAAAACTCACCAAAATTTGCAAACATGTCAGAACCGGTGAAAAATTTCGTATTCTACAAGTTTCGCACATGGGCGTGGCAAAATGACTCGCTAGCGCCACCTAGAAAATTGGAAAATTAGCCCCTCGTTCACGTTCAACCTACATGTACGAAATTTTCTGGGGACATGTATCATCAAGACGCACAAAAAAGCCTCAAGAACCCATAGCCTAAAGTCAACAGGAAGTCGGCCATTTTGAATTTTATGGCCATTTTTGGATGATTTACACACTTCGTACTTTAACGAACTCCTCCTAGGGATTTAGTCGGATCGACGTCAAATTTCTGCTGTGCCTTCTAAAGGCATTGACGATGAAAAGTTGTGCTATTTGCGCGTTTTCGTCAATGGGCGTGTCCGTGGCGTCGATGATTCGCAATGAAACAGGAAGTTGTTGTAACTTCAGTGTACATGCTCACATCTGGACCAAACTGTACATGTAGGATGAGAGTCCCGCCCTGAACACATGTACATGCCGACATTCACCCACAGTCATAGCGCCACCTGCTGGCAACAGAAAGTGACCTTTAACGAAGCAGCCCCCGCCGCACGTTTCACCTACGTGCACGAATTTTCTGTGGTACGTGTATCTTGTCCAGACGCACAAAAAAGCTCTTGGAGCCATAGCCTAAATCAACAGGAAGTCGGCCATTTTGAATTTTACGTCAAATTTTGGATGATTTACACACTTCGTACTTTAACGAACTCCTCCTAGGGATTTAGTCCGACCGACCTCAAATTTGTGCTGTGCCTTCTAAAGGCATTGAAGATGAAAAGTTGTGCTATTTGCAAGTTTTCGTCAATGGGCGTGTCCGTGGCGTGGCGTCAAAGATCACTCTTCGCCATGACACGGAAGTTGTCGTAACTTCAGTGTACATGCTCACATCTGGACCAAACTGTACATGTAGGATGAGAGTCCCGCCCTGAACACATGTACATGCTGACATTCACCCACAGTCATAGCGCCACCTGCTGGCAACAGGAAGTGACTTTTAACGAAGCAGCCCCCGCCGCACGTTTTACCTACGTGCACGAATTTTCTGTGGTACGTGTATCTTGTCCAGACGCACAAAAAAGCCTCTTGGAGCGATGCCCTAAAATCAACAGGAAGTCGGCCATTTTGAATTTTACGTCAAATTTTGGATGATTTACACACTTCGTACTTTAACGAACTCCTCCTAGGGATTTAGTCCGACCGACCTCAAATTTGTGCTGTGCCTTCTAAAGGCATTGAAGATGAAAAGTTGTGCTATTTGCAAGTTTTCGTCAATGGGCGTGTCCGTGGCGTGGCGTCAAAGATCAACTCTTCGCCATGACACGGAAGTTGTCGTAACTTCAGTGTACATGCTCACATCTGGACCAAACTGTACATGTAGGATGAGAGTCCCGCCCTGAACACATGTACATGCTGACATTCACCCACAGTCATAGCGCCACCTGCTGGCAACAGGAAGTGACTTTTAACGAAGCAGCCCCCGCCGCACGTTTTACCTACGTGCACGAATTTTCTGTGGTACGTGTATCTTGTCCAGACGCACAAAAAAGCCTCTTGGAGCGATGCCCTAAAATCAACAGGAAGTCGGCCATTTTGAATTTTACGTCAAATTTTGGATGATTTACACACTTCGTACTTTAACGAACTCCTCCTAGGGATTTAGTCCGACCGACTTCAAATTTGTGCTGTGCCTTCTAAAGGCATTGAAGATGAAAAGTTGTGCTATTTGCGAGTTTTCGTCAATGGGTGTGTCCGTGGCGTGGCGTCAGAGATCAAGTCTTCGCCATGACACAGGAAGTTGTTGTAACTTCAGTGTACATGCTCACATCTGAACCAAACTTTACGTGCTTGATAACTCTCCCACCCCGTTATGGAGGACCGATCCTGACACAGTCAGAAATAAATACAGAAATAAATAAATGCTCAATAAATAAATAAGCATCCAATTAAATACACAAAAAAATAAAGTAAATAAATAAATGTAGGTAGTAATTAAATTATACAAGGAGACATAAATGTTATATTTTAATTAGTGCCTTTACTTATTCACCTTTGTTATAATTACCTTATTTGTTTATTCAACTTTATTTATTACTAATTTTTTTAATGTATTTATTTATGTGTGTGTTTTAATATTTTTGTCTGTTTTATTCTTCCTTTGTATTTATTTACCTTATTTATTTTCACCCATGGTATTTATTTCTGCCTGTCTTTTTAAATTTTTGTATGCATTTCTGCCTCATTATGCAAATGAGGAGGGGCTGTGTCTCAAGGGGTCATCTTCTCTGCTATTGGTGGACCAGTCAGACAGGAGAGCTCCTACTCTGCCTGCAGACATCAACGATCTTGCCCCTCACACAGTCAGATGGCTTCCTTCAGTGCGCTGAGGTGTTTAACAACTCTGAAGACAATACTACCAGCAATGTCTTCCTTCTCTTTTCACGTAGACGCTCCGACAGACAGTGCTTTCAGTTTGCTGCATGCATGGACACAGAACTGCGGTATAGGGAGAAGCACACGGTCAGCTGGCTGCAGCTAAATCTGGAGTGCACTCGTATTCAATTCTGTATGGTAAATTCAGTTTTAACGGAGCAGAGCGAGCTGACAGGCAGAGTTAGAGACTTTTTCTGTCCGTTTCTCTCTTTACAAAGACGCATGTTGCAGTCAGAGTCTTCTCTGAGAATGAAGCAGAGTACGATGCACACACACACAATTTATCAAATTACACAACGGATATACAGTATGAAAATAAGATTGATTGGATTATACTCACAGGAAGTATAAAACCTGTTACATGCGTAACACAGTAATGTCAGGGAAATTACTTTACTTAGATTTAAGTACTGCAGTTGTACATTTGAAATACCTTCCTACCTTTCTGATAGGAAGCCTTCTTGAGGTGGTATAAAACATTTCTTCTTATATTCTGATTTGAGTTGTGGACAACTATGACCACATGAATTAAAAAAACATTTCACTGCCCAAGTCAGCTATAACACAAGTCTTGTTCATCAGACTACATGCTGTACAGTATTTGTGGACAGATTTTGTCCCAGGATTTATTATGCATTTCTTCTTCTTCGTTGCATGATTTAGAATAATAAGGTGAGAAATGGGTCTATTCTGAGTTCATCCTGCACTGCAGCAGCTAATAAAGTCCATTTAATCCCAAAACGCTTTTCTTTTAGGCAGGCTGGAGCAGAAAACAACTCACCTTTCTCAAGTTGTACAGTAATGTCACATGTGTATGAAGGTGGATCAAACAAGCTAATCTTAAATGTCAAAGTAGAGAGGAGCCTAGTAGGCCTATTTATTTTCATTCATTACACAATATGAATAAGCTATGCAGACAGTTGTAAAGAAAGAACATCTTTTTCTTCTGTTCTCTACTTGTTATAGTTACACAGTATTAGGGGTGTGGGCTGTATTAAAAGTATCCACTGTTCTCCCATGCTCTAACACACAGTAACGATGAAATGTGTGCTGTTCTCACATTCTTCCTCTGTATGTACACATAAACAACAAGGCAGGGAAATATAAAAGGAATTTATTTTATTGTTTGGGTACATTATTGTTCAGTGTACATGCTCACATCTGAAACAAACTTTACGTGCTTGATAACTCTCCCACCCCGCAGACATCTACACGCCAATACCGATTTATATTCATAGCGGCAAGTGCTATGTAGCTCCACATAGGGGACACAGGAAGTGACATATACACCTTCATGCGGCGTCGGAACCGCGTAGGAAATTCACAGCCGCACCGGCAGAGCTCCAGAATATGCAACTCGGCCGGCTCACACGCGGACGCGCTTACAAGTGCGAGGGCCCGCCCAACGCTGCTTGCAGCTTTAATTTTTTTTTTTTTTTTTTTTTTTTTTTCTGCAAAGTAGGCCAAATGACATGGCCTAAACATACTCGAAAACTCACCAAAATTTGCAAACATGTCAGAACCGGTGAAAAATTTCGTATTCTACAAGTTTCGCACATGGGCGTTGCAAAATGACTCGCTAGCGCCACCTAGAAAATTGGAAAAAATTAGCCCCTCGTTCACGTTCAACCTACATGTACGAAATTTTCTGGGGACATGTATCATCAAGACGCACAAAAAAGCCTCAAGAACCCATAGCCTAAAGTCAACAGGAAGTCGGCCATTTTGAATTTTATGGCCATTTTTGGATGATTTACACACTTCGTACTTTAACGAACTCCTCCTAGGGATTTAGTCGGATCGACGTCAAATTTCTGCTGTGCCTTCTAAAGGCATTGACGATGAAAAGTTGTGCTATTTGCGCGTTTTCGTCAATGGGCGTGTCCGTGGCGTCGATGATTCGCATGAAACAGGAAGTTGTTGTAACTTCAGTGTACATGCTCACATCTGGACCAAACTGTACATGTAGGATGAGAGTCCCGCCCTGAACACATGTACATGCCGACATTCACCCACAGTCATAGCGCCACCTGCTGGCAACAGAAAGTGACCTTTAACGAAGCAGCCCCCGCCGCACGTTTCACCTACGTGCACGAATTTTCTGTGGTACGTGTATCTTGTCCAGACGCACAAAAAAGTCTCTTGGAGCATAGCCTAAACCCAACAGGAAGTCGGCCATTTTGAATTTTACGTCAAATTTTGGATGATTTACACACTTCGTACTTTAACGAACTCCTCCTAGGGATTTAGTCCGACCGACCTCAAATTTGTGCTGTGCCTTCTAAAGGCATTGAAGATGAAAAGTTGTGCTATTTGCAAGTTTTCGTCAATGGGCGTGTCCGTGGCGTGGCGTCAAAGATCACTCTTCGCCATGACACGGAAGTTGTCGTAACTTCAGTGTACATGCTCACATCTGGACCAAACTGTACATGTAGGATGAGAGTCCCGCCCTGAACACATGTACATGCTGACATTCACCCACAGTCATAGCGCCACCTGCTGGCAACAGGAAGTGACTTTTAACGAAGCAGCCCCCGCCGCACGTTTCACCTACGTGCACGAATTTTCTGTGGTACGTGTATCTTGTCCAGACGCACAAAAAAGTCTCTTGGAGCCATAGCCTAAACCCAACAGGAAGTCGGCCATTTTGAATTTTACGTCAAATTTTGGATGATTTACACACTTCGTACTTTAACGAACTCCTCCTAGGGATTTAGTCCGACCGACCTCAAATTTCTGCTGTGCCTTCTAAAGGCATTGAAGATGAAAAGTTGTGCTATTTGCAAGTTTTCGTCAATGGGCGTGTCCGTGGCGTGGCGTCAAAGATCAACTCTTCGCCATGACACGGAAGTTGTCGTAACTTCAGTGTACATGCTCACATCTGCACCAAACTGTACATGTAGGATGAGAGTCCCGCCCTGAACACATGTACATGCTGACATTCACCCACAGTCATAGCGCCACCTGCTGGCAACAGGAAGT
This sequence comes from Micropterus salmoides, assembly GCF_014851395.1. Lineage (NCBI taxonomy): Eukaryota > Metazoa > Chordata > Actinopteri > Centrarchiformes > Centrarchidae > Micropterus > Micropterus salmoides. The sequence goes on from NW_024041262.1 coordinate 2,178,183, forward strand.
GACTTTTAACGAAGCAGCCCCCGCCGCACGTTTCACCTACGTGCACGAATTTTCTGTGGTACGTGTATCTTGTCCAGACGCACAAAAAAGTCTCTTGGAGCGATGCCTAAACCAACAGGAAGTCGGCCATTTTGAATTTTACGTCAAATTTTGGATGATTTACACACTTCGTACTTTAACGAACTCCTCCTAGGGATTTAGTCCGACCGACTTCAAATTTGTGCTGTGCCTTCTAAAGGCATTGAAGATGAAAAGTTGTGCTATTTGCGAGTTTTCGTCAATGGGTGTGTCCGTGGCGTGGCGTCAGAGATCAAGTCTTCGCCATGACACAGGAAGTTGTTGTAACTTCAGTGTACATGCTCACATCTGAACCAAACTTTACGTGCTTGATAACTCTCCCACCCCGCTATGGAGGACCGATCCTGACACAGCCAGAAATAAATACAGAAATAAATAAATGCTCAATAAATAAATAAGCATCCAATTAAATACACAAAAAAATAAAGTAAATAAATAAATGTAGGTAGTAATTAAATTATACAAGGAGACATAAATGTTATATTTTAATTAGTGCCTTTACTTATTCACCTTTGTTATAATTACCTTATTTGTTTATTCAACTTTATTTATTACTAATTTTTTTAATGTATTTATTTATGTGTGTGTTTTAATATTTTTGTCTGTTTTATTCTTCCTTTGTATTTATTTACCTTATTTATTTTCACCCATGGTATTTATTTCTGCCTGTCTTTTTTAAATTTTGTATGCATTTCTGCCTCATTATGCAAATGAGGAGGGGCTGTGTCTCAAGGGGTCATCTTCTCTGCTATTGGTGGACCAGTCAGACAGGAGAGCTCCTACTCTGCCTGCAGACATCAACGATCTTGCCCCTCACACAGTCAGATGGCTTCCTTCAGTGCGCTGAGGTGTTTAACAACTCTGAAGACAATACTACCAGCAATGTCTTCCTTCTCTTTTCACGTAGACGCTCCGACAGACAGTGCTTTCAGTTTGCTGCATGCATGGACACAGAACTGCGGTATAGGGAGAAGCACACGGTCAGCTGGCTGCAGCTAAATCTGGAGTGCACTCGTATTCAATTCTGTATGGTAAATTCAGTTTTAACGGAGCAGAGCGAGCTGACAGGCAGAGTTAGAGACTTTTTCTGTCCGTTTCTCTCTTTACAAAGACGCAAGTTGCAGTCAGAGTCTTCTCTGAGAGCTGTAGCGATGCGAGCACACATACAACACAATTTATCAAATTACACAAAGGATATACAGTATGAAAATAAGACTGATTGGATTATACTCACAGGAAGTATAAAACCTGTTACATGCGTAACACAGTAATGTCAGGGAAATTACTTTACTTAGATTTAAGTACTGCAGTTGTACATTTGAAATACCTTCCTACCTTTCTGATAGGAAGCCTTCTTGAGGTGGTATAAAACATTTCTTCTTATATTCTGATTTGAGTTGTGGACAACTATGACCACATGAATTGAAAAAATTAAACATTTCACTGCCCAAGTCAGATATAACACAAGTCTTGTTCATTAGACTACATGCTGTACAGTATTTGTGGACAGATTTTGTCCCAGGATTTCTTATGCATTTCTTCTTCTTCGTTGCATGATTTAGAATAATAAGGTGAGAAATGGGTCTATTCTGAGTTCATCCTGCACTGCAGCAGCTAATAAAGTCCATTTAATCCCCAAAACGCTTTTCTTTTAGGCAGGCTGGAGCAGAAAACAACTCACCTTTCTCAAGTTGTACAGTAATGTCACATGTGTATGAAGGTGGATCAAACAAGCTAATCTTAAATGTCAAAGTAGAGAGGAGCCTAGTAGGCCTATTTATTTTCATTCATTACACAATATGAATAAGCTATGCAGACAGTTGTAAAGAAAGAACATCTTTTTCTTCTGTTCTCTACTTGTTATAGTTACACAGTATTAGGGGTGTGGGCTGTATTAAAAGTATCCACTGTTCTCCCATGCTCTAACACACAGTAACGATGAAATGTGTGCTGTTCTCACATTCTTCCTCTGTATGTACACATAAACAACAAGGCAGGGAAATATAAAAGGAATTTATTTTATTGTTTGGGTACATTATTGTTCAGTGTACATGTTCACATCTGAAACAAACTTTACGTGCTTGATAACTCTCCCACCCCGCAGACATCTACACGTCAATACCGATTTATATTCATAGCGGCAAGTGCTATGTAGCTCCACATAGGGGACACAGGAAGTGACATATAGCACCTTCATGCGGCGTCGGAACCGCGTAGGAAATTCACAGCCGCACCGGCAGAGCTCCAGAATGTGCAACTCGGCCGGCTCACGCACGGACGCGCTTACAAGTGCGAGGGCCCGCCCAACGCTGCTTGCAGCTTTAATTACATAATGTCTTTATAAACTGCATTCCCCAGCTAACATCCCTCCCCTCTCTTCCCATCATACTGGACTAGGAATCATACTAAATACCATAACCAGTATACTACTGTTTTATATAAGTAATCATACTAAACATGTATTCTCTTACTGTATTATATGAGTAATCTTGTTGTGTAGAAACCTACTGTCGGAGCACTGGGTGCTGGCAGGTGTAGGAGCAGTGATGTTGGCCGGGAGTTGGAGCACTTGTTGGAGCAATGATTAGCCCAGATGTTTCTATTACAACAACTAATGGGTCATATAGCACCTTTGGGGCTGTTTGGTGGTTGGGGGATGCTGAAGCTTGGATACTGTTGTTCTTTTCCACCTTTCTGGATTGGCTCTTGCATCCAAGATGGCCATCTTATAACTGTGCTGTTTTTCTCTGTCATTTTGGAGTTTTTTTCTGTTTGTTCTGTTTTTGCTGTAATTCTCAACCCTAACCATATGTTTTAATGATTTTTTCATGTAATCCACAGGCCTGCTGAAGAGTGCCTGAGCTTCTTTCTCCAAGACACCTACTGTGTTGGGGAGCTTCATGAAAGTCTTAAATAGTTCCTCAAGTTGGTGAATGAAATCATTTTTTGGAGGATCTTCAGCAGAAGCCGGTAAACAGCTTCAGTTCAGCTGCAGGATACATGTTGCCGACCAGCTTGGCAACATGGACTGGAGCAAGAGTTTCAGAGTGGTGAGTTATTAATCTGTAACAAAAGTATCTTTCATCCATAAAATTTTAACTGAGCTCTGTCTCTACATCACAGGAACAACTTTATGTCCACTGACTGCCTGGAGGGTAGCTAGTGTTTGGAAGGGAGAGGAGAGCTGTGCTGCAGCTCACTGTTTTTCTGCTGGTGTTTTTGAGAGCGTGTTGGAGTAGCCGCTTCGTGAGCGTTATATGAAGCACATTTAGCTTTCATCCCTGTGACGTCACAGGGATAAAAGGGAAGCAGCTGGCCTACAAACGAGCTGTTTTCAGGCAGTTCAGAGCAGAGTTTTCTGTGGTCTTTTTCACTTTGCAAACCTATTACATGCACAAAAAAGGTATATAAATCAATAAAGGAGAGTGAAAAAGCATAATACCACCTCTTTAAGTTCAGTAAGAGTTGCCCTGTTGCACAGATGTTGCACTGAGGTTTTATTGTGGTCAACCACAAAGGATTTCCACAATGACCTGGTTAGGGCTACCCATGTTGGTAGTCCCACCAAGCACATGTAGCCCTATGGTTGCTGACCTCTGTATTATTTCAGTAATTATTAGCCTACACGCTGCTCTGTTATGCCATTGTAATGATAAGCTATTACTTGCTTCTACCGTGTTGTGTTTCCAGCCAATTCATTCATTCAACTGCTATTTCATCCACGGTCAACATACACAATCTTTCAACCTCTGTAAATCCGTCTACCTTCAGTTTTAGGATATCACAAACCTCTGTCAACACACCAACTCAAATTTAACACTGCGTCCTTCTTTGCAGGGTTCTTATTCCTGGCAGTTGAATCTGTAATTCCTGCAGCGTCTTGTAACCTGTTGGATCAGCAGCAAAATTTATTTTAACGGCTTCTTAATTGTGTCATTGCTCCATTTCATCCCTTTTGTGGTTAGTCTGCCTAATGTCATAATGTGGTCTTTTCAAAACGTCTTTAATTTTTGTCCTTCATTGTCATTGTCTTCTTGACAGATTTATTTAGCTTCCTTATTTTTCTTAGTGCTGCCTTTGTGATTTTTTGTCTCTCTCAATAATTTTTTCCACTAGCTCTGATTCACTGGCTGATGGCTTGCTGGCTGACTGAGTGGATGCAGCCTTCCCTGTCTCTCCCCACAAGCCATGTCCTCTCTTTCTTCCCTCTCATTTTCCCTTCTGTCAAGTCTCCTCATCCCTTGTTTCCTCATTCTTTGAAAATGATGACAAAGACACAGCACAGTTCATTTTTAAACATTCCAAATAACATTATATCACTTGAAAATAGGCAATATTACTATAATTATTGATGCTGGTTTCACAAACAACACAATGCTAGTACTGGGCGTGGCGCGATTACATTCAAAGTCAATGCAAAGAAGCAGAGGGATGCGATCTCCTGCCAGGTCTCCTGCGAAGTGCCATGCAGAAATTCACATTCAATTCACACGCAACACTCTACTGCGTGAGTTGAAATTTTCATCTTGAGTATGAAATTTGCGTGACGCTGTGTTGCGCTTGCCTATCAGCGTTAAGAGCTTTTCAAAATGTGGAGTGTGGGACAGAGCCTCTGCTTGATGTCCCTGTCCTCGTTTTAACAGCGTTGTTTTATCTTGACTTGTGTTTCTCAGCAGCGAGCTACCATGTTTCTGGCCCCACTGTTGTTATTGTGGTTGCCGAGCTCTGTAGGACCACTTCATGTTTCAACTCATGCGATGGAGTGTTGCATGTGATCATTACCCAGCATGAAATTGTGTCCTTCCGCATGTTTGCATTGACTTTGTATGTAATTGCGCCACGCCTAAGGCTGGCATCGTGTTGTGTGGGAAACCAGCATAAGAGTTCATACTTGTTATACCTGTGTCATCTTTAACAACTTAGGCGTGATCAGCAGCTATAGTGCAGGGGCCCTCCTCTTTCTTTCTGACAGAGTGATGCACAAAGATGGTTGGAACAGCTCCTGCTCTCAGCCTAGTCTTGCCCTTTTTGGTCTTGACAAACGGGTCTGCCTCAAAATGTGCCTACATAGTGACTCAAGTTTACTTCTCACACACAACGATGCAGTTTTGTCTACCCATATACACATCCCATAGTGGTTGAATGCACAGTATTAAGGAACACTTAGACATGTATGCACTCATTACATATCTAGAAGGCAACCAACAACATGAGAAAACTATACAAATCCATATCACAGCAGAAACTGATGCAACTTGTCATACTTTGTTTAACACCAGCAGCTGTTGATGATCACAACTAATGAAGTTCCTTAACTTAAGTTGGGGAGCAAAGACCACACCTCATCTCCCAAGGCGATCAGCACAAGAACCACAAGGGAATTCAATGTCAATGTGTGAGTCTGCACTCCATGTACTGAGACCACACCCTCACACTGAGTCTCAACTGCATATTTTTAATAAAACAAACATTAAGCACATATTTTGTTGTTGTTGTAAGTTTTAGTTACAGTAAGCATAAAAATTAACCAGACCCTGCTTGTTTTTCCCGTCGCTAAGCTTTATAAAGAAGCAGAGGCGAATCCTTCAAAGAAGAGCCAGGATGTGATGGAGATGTGTCATGTAAGCATGTCTCTCTGGACTTTTGTCAAATCATTCTTCTTTTTTGTTAACCTCTAGCCATTTATATGTAGACTTGACAGTTCTCTTGGTAAACCTAGAATAAAAACGAATGCAGTTTAACACCGTATAGTCTGTAAATTCCCACTGCAACCTCACAGTAAAATTTTATCAGCTTGAGATTTAAGTAATCCATGGTCGTTAAATGATAACTTTAAACTGACTGCATTTAGCCTAGATGATACATCGGCGTTAGCTCGGCTGTCTGTCTTTTAAGTAACGTTACTATCTGTGTCTCTTTCACCGGAGGCTCAGCAATGTGAGCACAGCTAAATGATAATGAAACGGTTAGTGAGCGAGACAGAATATTATAAATGAGATTGTTGTCACACCTTATAACAGTTAAACAGCAGTTAGTAACGTTACTGTTTATGAATAACGATAAATTATGTGGGTGACGTTAGTTAACGTGAGGTGGAGAAGCTGTGTACCTGAATATCGAAAAACAACTATAAAATTTAACTTTACGAAGCAAACAGCAGCAAATCCATGCTAACGTTAGCTGGCTGCCCTGCCTGCATTACTATAGGCTAGTATAAGCAAACCTCTCCACTCTCCACATTTGTTTTTTACTGTTACATCATTTCTTGCAGGCTAAAACAAACACTTGGTAATATGGGTCCGTTAGTTGGTGAAGTAATGTTAAAAGCGATACAACTTTGCACTGGATAATGTTTGCACCTGCTACACGTTAGCCAGTGAGCTAACATGACTCTCTCAGTGACTCCAGCCTTTCTGATGTTGACTGGGTTTTCACTCAACATCATCTGAATCTCATTTGGCCTGGGGCGTCAGCACATACAACACTTTATTGTTGTTTTTATCTTTACGTGGAGTTCGTACTGGTTGACTGGTTTACTGCCCATTGACAAAAGAACAGTAAATATGTTATTTATTAAAGGGGCTATATGTAGTTATTAAATTAAATTACTTATTAATAAATTTACTTTTTTACTTCCTTTTTGTCAATGGGCTGTAGCCTCACTTAGAAATGAACCACAAGCCTGTTTTCTCTGTTGCTTATAACAGCCACTATTCTGCCATGAATGTGAAGGCAGACTCCAACATAAACGCCACGTTAGGATACAATACAATAAAGGTTTAGGTGCTGGAGCCCCTCAGGCCAAATGAGAATCAGTTTATGTCGGGTGAAAACACAATCAACAACAAATCAACAACTTGGTATCATGTCCAAGTCTTGATTTGAGCCTGCAAGAAATGTTGTAACGCTACAAAATGGAGTGATTTGTTTTAAAAACAGGGGCAGGGGCAGTCAACTAGGTTAGTTTGGACTGCCGCTGTTTGCTACATTCAATTTAGGTGTATTGTGGTTTTACCGATTCTCAGGTACACAGCTTCTCCACCATCTCAATCTCTGTAACTTATGTGACACACATAATACATAATAATTCAACATAAGGCACAGGACAACTATACAGTGGAAGAGCTAACGTTATTCACTACGATAACGTTACTTACTGCGGCCTAACTATAATGGCAACAATGTTTGTTGTGGCAACAATCTCATTTATAATATTCAGTCTAGCTCACTACCTGTTTCGCTATCAACCAACACATTTAGCTGTGTTCACATTGCTGAGCTTCCGGTGAAAGATACACAGATGGTAATGTTGGTTACTGAAAAGCAGACAGGCTGTTGTGGTGGCAGCCCGGCTGACGGTGAGTGTCCTGGTTTTTTCTCCTTTTTTTCAGTTTTTCTGTTTTTTCCTTGGTTTTCTGTTCCCTGCCTGCCTCCCTGTGTTTTCTCCCCTGTGTGCTCTCTCTCTCTCTCTCTCCCTCTGCTCCTGAGCCCAGCCAACTACCTGCACCTGCATCTCATCAGCCACCTCGTCAGCCTGCCACACCTGCCAGTAATCACCTCATGACTGCCTGTATTTCAACCCTGGTTCTCCACACCATCCTCGCTTGATCGTCGTTGCTCCGTACCTGGTGCCACTTCCGTGTTCAGGCTTCCATGTTTCTTGTTTTTTCTCATTTACCCTGTGCCTTGTCGCTGTCTGTTTCCCTCCCAGGTACACTCACCCTCGCCCTCCGTTCGGCTGGGCTCATCCACTGGCCTACTCCTCCTCGGACTTCCCTCACGGCGTCCTCCCTGTTTCCCCGCCTCTCCTCGCTTTCTCGGCCCCTGTGTTCCCCGGCTCCCTGGTCCCCTGACTCGTTGGTTCCCCGTGCCTGTACTTCCCCGACGTCCTCCTCTCCCTCCACTCCACTCCAGTCCCTCTCACCCTTTTTCCCTAAATAAACCTCCTTCCCTCAGAGTGCGTGAATTTGGGTCCTCTCTGTCCACACACCACACCTCGTAACAGAACGATCAAGCCAACTATGGACCCAGCAACCGCCCTTCAGGAGGCAGCTAGTCAGCTGTGCAAGGAGCTGTTGGAGTTGGAGAAGTGGAGGGGCTCGACTCACACGGGCTACAAGCTGGCGCTTTTGACCTTTGGCCAGGTAAAGGTTTCTCAGAGGCCTTGGCTGAGAGACGCCGTCCCAGAGTGGCTGGCCAGATTTTTCCATCTCCCCACTAGCCCTCGGTGGTCTCCTACCCAACCCGCTAGTTGCAGGCTGGGAAGCATTTCCCTATGTAGCCAGACCCCAGCCGCCAGCCCCCAGCCTGCCCCCATGCCTGCCAGCGCCTCTAGCCCCCAGCCTGTTCCTCGGCCCGCTAGTGCCGCTAGCCCCCAGCCTGGCCCCCGGGCCCCAGCCAGTTAGCCCCCAGCCTGATCCCCGGGACCCCCCCCCAACAAAGACTCTGGGACTATGACTCTCCTGGCCTTCTTTGCCATACAGTAACATAATTGTTTGCCTGACTGGCCATAGAATTTGGGCTCCTAATAGCTAAAAAGAATACTGATTTCTTATTTTATGCTATTAAATTGGAAAAGAATCAGAATTTGCATTTACTCAAAAAGGGGAGGGGGCATAACGCAGGGGCAAAGCAACCAAATTGAACACAGTGTTGCCAAATCAGATTGACTGTTTCCAGTCCAATCACAACTGAAAACCCGCCCACTTCAGCAAAACAAATCACAACCTTGCCGGAAGTCCAAGTAAAACCGTGAAAACACTACATACACAATAGAAAACACACCCTTAGTATACAAAGATTCTAATCTGCATCAAATGAACAAAGATGAAATGTTAGATAAATAGTCTATCGCAACCCTTAAAGAGTGCAGTGTAGTTTGACAACCAAATATACAAAATACACAAACCTCTGGCATTGCAGTGTTAAAACAATAAAGCGATTAAACACTGCCATGAAACATTCACCACAAAAAACAAATAAAATCCAACCTATTTAAAAACTGTAGGATGGCAGGATGTGTCTCTCGCACACACACAGCCAAGATTTTTTTTTAATTGATCAGTTCGACTTCGAATAAATCACACGGTGCAAATATGCTTCATAAAAATCCCCTTACTTTTATACAGAATCAATGTCTTCTCTTAAAGTAGAAGAATATTCATAACTTGAAGAACTATGTACAGTCACTGCAAGCAGGGTTAGCTGGCTAATGGTACTGTGTGTTAGTAACTGTCAATGTAAATGATAATGACATGACAATTAGTAGGTCCACCCCTTTCTGTAAATGACTGAATACAACTCATGTCAATCAAATATCCATCCATCGTCAACCGCTTATCCTGCATACTGGTGCCAATCCCAGCTGCCATCGGGCGAAGGCGGGGTACACCCTGGACAGGTCACCAAACCATCGTAGGGCCACACATAGACAAACAACCAGTCACACTCACACCTAAGGACAATAGGGCCACTAATTAACCTAATCCTCACGTCTTGACGGTGGGAGGAAGCCCACGCAGACACGTGGAGAACATGCAAACTCCACGGGCAACTGGGGTTTGAAACCACGGCCTTCTTGCTGTGAGGCCACAGCGCTGTCCACTGGACCACCTTGCCGCCCTCAATCACATATTTACCAAATTAAATTGGTTGATGATTTGAGTGAGCAGGCTACATAACGAAGTCTATGGATTTTTTTAAATCTGTTTTTGACAATTAAATGAAATTTTGTTTTAATAATATTGTTTTCACAATATTTTCTAAAAACCGCCAAATGTTGACAAAAATTTCATCTAGCCAATGTAATCAAAACTAGCGTACCCAATGTGGCTATGCTGACTGTACGCCGGGCGCCCCCTACGAGTGATCTCTTTAATACATCTTATGTATATAGAATAAATACATAGACTGAAATGTCTTCTTTTCTGACTTAATGCCCAGTAATATGTCGAAGACTGAACCCGCCCATATTGAGTGCACTGGAACTTAAAACAAGGTCACTCTCCATTTCCATGCTCATAAAAGGCTACCCCAACAGCACCGCTTGTAAAATTCAACGAACCCACTCATTGCATTTCTCACTCATTGGTTAGAGTTTCCCACGGGACGAAGACAGACCAATCAGAGCACAGGTCGCTGAGTTTGAAATTCCACCGCTTCTATCGAGCGCAAAAGTCACATGGGCAAACGTGAGTAACCAATGATAGTTTGTGTTTGTTGACTGAACTGGCCAATAGCAGGTTCAGGAGGTCGTTCTTTTTCTGGTGACGTCAGTGGCAGTCTGAGCAGTGTGTTCTGGTGCCAGGAACTGGGTTGTAAAGCAGTGAGGGAATGAGGAAACCCGGAGGGAATAAAAGATTGCAACAAAACAACAGGATTCACTTTGGATAGATATTTAATCGCTAAGGTAACATTATGGCTTCAAAGAGAGAGCAGTGAGATCGGACCTGTGTGACATGTTGGCTGGCTGATGAACAGTGAGATAGCTAATTAGCTGGTCCTGGATTCGCGCATCGAAGTTTGGGCTGAAGAAGTTCACAGCGGTAACGTTACGGCTAACGTTAGCCTTTAACGTTATCACCGGGGCTGTCTGCTACCGCTATCTCTGACACAGCCCTACACAGCAAAGACAGAAAACATGGTGTCCTGGATAATTTCGAGAAGCGTTGTGTAAGTACAAATACACTTGAAAGTACTGAAGGTGAACCAAAATGCTTTTACCCCGTGGAGAAAATTGGGGCAACTGGTGGGATTCAGCTTTGTTAGCTTGCTAGGCTAACTTGTTATCGTCCTTTGGCTAAGATATGACCTTAGTCCTTAAATTCTGTAGATTAGTGCGGAAACTTAGTCAACAAGAAACGACATGATTGAGGTTAACAAATAGTTACCAGACGCCGCAAACGCACGGTATTGTTTCTTTTGTAACATAGATGGTGATATTGAGTCTAAAGCTAATGTGCTACCATCTTGTTTATGGTTCATGGTCATGCATGCAGCTGGTGAGTCAACCGCCAACATGACTTTACAATCAGTCATTTTTAAGAATCGGTGAAATGGAACTTTTCTTCTTCTGTGAAGGAGTGTCAGTACAGCTCTCATGCTGAAGATATTTTTAGCCAGTCCTGTCTAATTTAACATGGCAACCACAACCCACAGGAAGAAAGGCGTCTGGACGAATTGTGTGGATTTGTTTGGATACCAGATACCTAGTTATCCCCTGTCATACCACTGACTTCCATTATGAGTAAAGCAGAAGTAAGAGATTCAGATTTAATACACTAGATATTTGTTTTAATTTTGGGTAAAATCCAACAGCATGCTCCTTTCTCACTCCCTTTCTTTCTCTGTCTCCTCCTCCCTTCGCTTTCTTTGTATACATCCAGGAACAGTAGTTGCATAACTTGGTGTAATGGAGGATCGGAATGTAGTGGAAAGGACAGAAGGGAGTGGTGGAAAAATACAAAAAGCCTCTCCTTTTTCTCTAACGCAGCTTTCAAATACAATCCATTCGTTGTGGAATAATGAAAACGTTCTTCTACAACAGACTGTCACAGGTCAGTAAGTGGTTCATCCCTTTTCACTGAGCTAGGTTTACGTATAGGAAGCAGGAAACAGAGGAGCATTTTAGTCTTCATGCCTGTGGGTCCTTTATCCCATAACATGTCTATAACTTTGTATACTCTCTTTCTGCCTCTAGACTCTGCATTTTGCACAATACAGTTGAACGGCAGAATGCACCACATTTACATGGGCAGCCTTTTTTGGAGTCTACACTATAGACGGGGAAAAACATGGGAAATATTATCCTGTTTGTTGCAATAACAAACAAACAAACAACAACAAAAAAGTCAAATAAAGGTGGAAGTCCAGGGAACCCGTATTGGACAGCCATACATCTGAGCCTGATATACTTAGCACGTCAATATCACACCAAGATAAAATTCCAGTACTATCAGACCCAACTTCATCTTTTTCAGATTTAGTGGCTCCCAGGTATTCAAAGAAAGGGTCTCTGATCTGGTAGAGTGAAGAGGATTTAGCCTTTTTAGGCGGTGGTGAAAGCTTCAGAAGGGATGGCACTTGTTAAATTATGTAGCCAATGATATAGAGTGGGAGCTTTATCAAGGATCACCATGCCTAGGATACGTAGATCAAGATGCTTTGGCTTCACTTTTTGGGAGTTTTCGTGTTGTCCATCTTTATTACAGTTTGTGGTTCCAGCCAGGATGATGATGTTGAGTGGTAGCTCTAATGCCAAAATGTACCAAAATTTAATGGGCAAATGGAGATCTACTTAAAGTTATCATATTTGGTGTCATTTCCTTTACAGTAAACTACTGCAAGATGTTAAGCCCCACAGACATCTGCAAAGAAAATATTGTAACATAATGGTTATGAGAAAATTCTATGATAATTATTGTTAATCATTTTGTTCATGTCATTTACCTGTAACTGTACTTCATCTTATTTCTTTAAAGCTAAAAGACAGTACCCACTCAGCCACAGCCTGTTGACCCTGCTGCTGTCTGGCAAGAGTTACAGTACAAGTATCTACTGTAGTGCCCCAAGGCTATGAGACTCATCCTCAGCACTGCACCATGTAAAATAGCTCTATTTCTGACTCCACCCATCTACTAGGGTTGGTTATAATGCCCTGTGAAAGCAGGTTTTAATCACCACGTACATTGTTATTATTAGAATTGTTAAAATATGCTTTGCACTAAGGGTGTGCATCGTCACTGGTCTCACGATTTGATTAGATTATGATTGTCAGGTCAACAATTCGATTTGATTCCTTGATGCATCACCTCAAGGGTGTGATTTTTCTAGGCACCTCATTACGATTATGAATGCTACGATGCGACTGTAAAACAAATAGGAGAAATATTTATTTTTCTCACTGTGTGACTACTTGGTACTTTTAAAGCAAAGTATTTAACAACAATCCAAAGTAGTAGGTAGTGATGAAATGCAGATTTTATAATGTTCATATTCATATAAATGTAGCTATCATTGCATAGCATTATTACATTATTACTGACCTCTGCTGCTGCTATTTTTATTTCTGAAGCTGCTGTTATTAGCATAGAGTCAGGTGGGGGTTGAACTAGGCACTTTACAATGCTCCAGCCAAACCATGTTCACTCCACCTTAATATATCTGTTCCTTTTTGTCTTGTCTAGTGTAGTTTGTTTTTTGTCTTTTAAGTTGATTATTGTGATTTTGTATTGAGCACCATGGGCCTTGAAACTGCATTATCAATTAACCTTTAGATAATCGATTATTGACATTTGTGAATAGATTCATAATCGTCCATGTCAATTATTTTCCACACCCCTACTTTACACCTGTCTCGGACTTCTCTTTCCCCTTCACTCAGACACCCTGTTCTCTCACTGCACACCGACTGGCCCCGTCTCTCTCTCTCCCCTGTCTGCTCCACTTTCTCCATCAGCAGTATGTTTTATAAAGTCGCCTAAAAGACGTATTTTTCAACCCGCGTCGTCTGATGGAAATGTTGTTGACATTGCCCAACCCGACCATCTGCTGTATATAATTTTTGTATATAATGTTTGCTTTCTGTGAGTAGCATAAAGGGCACTACAACTTTATCTTGTTATAAAACCGTGTCGTAAAATGATAAATAAATCTACCTTGTAACGCAGGTGTGTAGCCGACACCTCAACACGTCTGGAAAAAAGCAAGTTATTTAGTGAGAGAGAAGTGGAACTTATGGTGTAAAAATGTTGTTGTTTATTATCTAAACAAAGAAACCTGGAAACACGCTCAGCAGAACCTCCATAACATTTAAAACACAATGACATCGGCACCAACTGGTGTGTGCATTGTTGCTTAGCTGGTCAAACCAGTTCTACTGGTTGTAGACATGTCCATGTTTGTGATTGGTCGCTGGTCATTTTCAGTGAACGCGCTCATGGCTGGATTGGGAAACCCTGGATTGACTTACCGAGTTGATAACCAGCTTCGTGTGGCCGCTTATCCTGATCCCGATTGTAAGGGTTAGTGAAGCCAGATAATGAAAAGACACCCTGGGTATGTTGAACTTGCTTCGAAGTACAGGCCCCAGGTCTGTTCCAGTCTGAGTCAGTTGGTGTTGACAGTCGGCAGATAAAATCATGTTGTATGGAAAAGATTCTAATCTTAAATCAGTTTCAGGCGCTTCCAAACATTCTCAAAAAGATCTTTTAAAACATGTTTGATATTTGCGACTGACATCGGTGGCTGATGTCACTTGTGTGTTATATTTGTAAATAAACTGCTTTACCTGAAGCTAGCTTTGTTTTGCCAAGTTTACGCACCTCCAATTCCCCCTGTAGGCTGTACAGTCCACTCTGCATGTGCCTCTCCATCTGGGATCTCTGCCAAACTCTGGTTTGTTCCTCCTTTTTGGCCTGTCAATCACAAATTGCATTGCATATTAGTCTTGGGTGGTATTACCGTATACCAGATATTTAGAAATCCAGACATTTTGACTTTCCATACCGTCACAAATACAGACGATGCTTTTTCTTTTAAAACTGATATGGAGACGCTAATGTATTGTAGTGTGCAGTGTGGGCGGGCGACGCCGCGTGAATCTGCTTGATATCATCTGCAGTGTGATACACCTTTCACTTTTCCAGCTGTTAAACACTCACACACAGGAGCTTTAGCTGCAGCTATTATCCTCTGACAGACTGTAACTTACCCTTTACATTTACTGCTGATCTTCACTCCTCACCTTTTTCTCTGCTCTGCTGCTCTCACCTGCCGCTCGCTCTCTCTCGCTCAGCCACACCCTTGCTACACTCAACAAAAGCAGTGACTCGTCTGCGACTGCATGGTGGGGTAACGCTACAGGACTTGTGCATAAGAGAAAAACCTCTGCCCCTGTTTGGGAGGATTTTGGGTTTAGTCCTGGTTGATAAAGGTGAGCTAGCCAACCGGGCGAAGCTATGTGACGTCATCTCCGTTCAGCCCGCTGATGTGTTGGTATCCACGGCAGCAACGACTTTTCATGGGAGACGCCTGTTTTTCATTGCCCTCTCCTGGTTTCCTCCCAGATTCACAATTCTCCCGACTTGCTGCTCTCCCAATAAATGACAAATGTTCACAGCTTTGTCCTTTTCATTGCCTTCATTGTGGTTTCTGTCACTGTAGCGCATGTAAGCCCTACAACTCTCTCTCTGTTGTTGCCATTAAAAAGGTATTGTAAGCTTTCTCTGTATTTCTTTGTGTGGAGATTTATGCCTCCAGAAATATGCAAAACCACTGAGCTTAAGTTTTTAATGTGGGAAGATTCAGAGAGCTGTGACACCAGTCTAAAGTGATGTATGTCATTTATTTCTCTATGAGGACATACTCTGGGGACGTACAGACCTGGACGCTAACCAGTCTCCTCTGTTTTAGCAGCAGTTCTCTCAACAATCCTCCCTCTACGTTTTTGGGGGGAAAAGTCATGTAATCAAATTCTTATTCCTGAAGCTCAAACCAGATGGTGGACGCTCAAATCTTTCTCTCTCTCCTGTGTTTCTCCCTCCTCTTCTCCCTCTCTATGGGTCTCCTGTGTGGTTTTTTTTTTTTTTAGGGCCCGAGCACGACCGTGCGAGGTCCCTATTGAAATTGCTCGGATTATTTTTTTTTTTTTTTTTTTTTTTTTTTTTTTTTTTTTTTTTTTTTCTGCAAAGTAGGCCCAAATGACATGGCCTAAACATACTCGAAAACTCACCAAAATTTGCAAACATGTCAGAACCGGTGAAAAATTTCGTATTCTACAAGTTTCGCACATGGGCGTGGCAAAATGACTCGCTAGCGCCACCTTGAAAATTGGAAATGATTAGCCCCTCGTTCACGTTCAACCTACATGTACGAAATTTTCTGGGGACATGTATCGTATCAAGACGCACAAAAAAGCCTCAAGAACCCATAGCCTAAAGTCAACAGGAAGTCGGCCATTTTGAATTTTATGGCCATTTTTGGATGATTTACACACTTCGTACTTTAACGAACTCCTCCTAGGGATTTAGTCGGATCGACGTCAAATTTCTGCTGTGCCTTCTAAAGGCATTGACGATGAAAAGTTGTGCTATTTGCGAGTTTTCGTCAATGGGCGTGTCCGTGGCGTCGATGATTCGCAATGAAACAGGAAGTTGTTGTAACTTCAGTGTACATGCTCACATCTGGACCAAACTGTACATGTAGGATGAGAGTCCCGCCCTGAACACATGTACATGCCGACATTCACCCACAGTCATAGCGCCACCTGCTGGCAACAGAAAGTGACCTTTAACGAAGCAGCCCCCGCCGCACGTTTTACCTACGTGCACGAATTTTCTGTGGTACGTGTATCTTGTCCAGACGCACAAAAAAGCCTCTTGGAGCCATAGCCTAAAATCAACAGGAAGTCGGCCATTTTGAATTTTACGTCAAATTTTGGATGATTTACACACTTCGTACTTTAACGAACTCCTCCTAGGGATTTAGTCCGACCGACCTCAAATTTGTGCTGTGCCTTCTAAAGGCATTGAAGATGAAAAGTTGTGCTATTTGCAAGTTTTCGTCAATGGGCGTGTCCGTGGCGTGGCGTCAAAGATCAGCTCTTCGCCATGACACGGAAGTTGTCGTAACTTCAGTGTACATGCTCACATCTGGACCAAACTGTACATGTAGGATGAGAGTCCCGCCCTGAACACATGTACATGCTGACATTCACCCACAGTCATAGCGCCACCTGCTGGCAACAGGAAGTGAAATTTAACGAAGCAGCCCCCGCCGCACGTTTTACCTACGTGCACGAATTTTCTGTGGTACGTGTATCTTGTCCAGACGCACAAAAAAGTCTCTTGGAGCCATAGCCTAAACCCAACAGCAAGTCGGCCATTTTGAATTTTACGTCAAATTTTGGATGATTTACACACTTCGTACTTTAACGAACTCCTCCTAGGGATTTAGTCCGACCGACCTCAAATTTGTGCTGTGCCTTCTAAAGGCATTGAAGATGAAAAGTTGTGCTATTTGCAAGTTTTCGTCAATGGGCGTGTCCGTGGCGTGGCGTCAAAGATCAACTCTTCGCCATGACACGGAAGTTGTCGTAACTTCAGTGTACATGCTCACATCTGAACCAAACTTTACGTGCTTGATAACTCTCCCACCCCGTTATGGAGGACCGATCCTGACACAGTCAGAAATAAATACAGAAATAAATAAATGCTCAATAAATAAATAAGCATCCAATTAAATACACAAAAAAATAAAGTAAATAAATAAATGTAGGTAGTAATTAAATTATACAAGGAGACATAAATGTATATATTTTAATTAGTGCCTTTACTATTCACCTTTGTTATAATTACCTTATTTGTTTATTCAACTTTATTTATTACAAATTTTTTTAATGTATTTATTTATGTGTGTGTTTTAATATTTTTGTCTGTTTTATTCTTCCTTTGTATTTATTTACCTTATTTATTTTCACCCATGGTATTTATTTCTGCCTGTCTTTTTTAAATTTTTGTATGCATTTCTGCCTCATTATGCAAATGAGGAGGGGCTGTGTCTCAAGGGGTCATCTTCTCTGCTATTGGTGGACCAGTCAGACAGGAGAGCTCCTACTCTGCCTGCAGACATCAACGATCTTGCCCCTCACACAGTCAGATGGCTTCCTTCAGTGCGCTGAGGTGTTTAACAACTCTGAAGACAATACTACCAGCAATGTCTTCCTTCTCTTTTCACGTAGACGCTCCGACAGACGGTGCTTTCAGTTTGCTGCATGCATGGACACAGAACTGCGGTACAGCACACAGTAACGATGAAATGTGTGCTGTTCTCACATTCTTCCTCTGTATGTACACATAAACAACAAGGCAGGGAAATATAAAAGGAATTTATTTTATTGTTTGGGTACATTATTGTTCAGTGTACATGCTCACATCTGAAACAAACTTTACGTGCTTGATAACTCTCCCACCCTGCAGACATCTACACGCCAACACCGATTTATATTCATAGCGGCAAGTGCTATGTAGCTCCACATAGGGGACACAGGAAGTGACATATAACACCTTCATGCGGCGTCATAACCGCGTAGCAAATTCACAGCCGCACCGGCAGAGCTCCAGAATATGCAACTCGGCCGGCTCACACGCGGACGCGCTTATAAGTGCGAGGGCCCGCCCAACGCTGCTTGCAGCTTTAATTTTTTTTTACTGTTCTTATTTTTGCTCCCTCTTGTCTTCCTGTCCTCCCTCTCCCTCCATCTGGTTGTTGGTGGTGTACGGTGTCAGGAAACCAGGGAAACTGACCCCCAGCTCAGAGTCAAGGCCCATCTAAAAGCAACAGGGCTATTTTCTCAGCTGCATGCAGAGCGTGGAGGAAGGTGTTGAAACTGGAAAAAGGGGAATGAGCAGGGAAATGGAGACGTGGTAGTTTGGGTATAAAGAAGGGGCCCTACTTTTCACTAAATTGTTTCAAGAACACTTCAATGCACTTTCAGCTTCTTTTGCGTGAGCTTGGTTTGTGGAGACACTTGGTCTATTGTACTTGCTGGTCTGTAGTTCTCTGAAAGATGAAAATGTGCATTTAAGACCTTTTTAAAATATGATGTCTTAGCTACAGTAATTGGAAGGTCAGGATAGTGAAACATCTGGTAAGTATTACTGAGTAGTAGTAAGCTGCTGTGGCGAGGTCATCCAGGGTGTGGCTAGTACCATGGGAGATGAGTCATTATTGACGTACTAGTAGTAGTACAGTCTCATCAGTGAAATTCGAACTATTATTTGCAGGCTGTGCCATTTAAAAACCTGGTCTGAAATCAAAACTATGGGTCCAGTATCTTTGGGAAAAAAATCGAACCTCCATTGATGCTATTTGATTTAAACTCGTGCCTCTTCTTCTTATTGTCATTACTCTGTTAAAGCTGAACACACAGACACAAACACATAGTGCTGCGAATTACAATTTCCAGTGAGTGCAGTACTTCAGATGTTGGTGGAAACTGTAGCTTAAAACTCAGACTGCGTTTTCCCAAATAGAAATAAAAAGAGAAACAATTGGAGTGGCACAATCCATAAGTATTAGCTTTTTCCATTTTACACTTCTGTTAAACGTTTTGACAATATCAAGGTCGAGGTATCACCCTCATTGTTGTAACATCCCTGGAATACTGACACTTTGATTTCTTCATTTACAGATAATACAGACAGTAGAAGGAAATGACAGCAGTCATTAGTAAGCAAAAAACCCCTCTCATCATTTGAATTAAAAGTTGTTGTTGAGCGTGTTCATTACTGTCTTTATTTTCTTCACACCAGGGGCCCAGCCTTGTGTGTGCAGGATCAGGAGCAATTGAGGCACAGATACCTGCTATTATCACAGCATCAGCAATCGGCCTTTGTTAACATGACTAAGATCTGCTAGCCAAACACACAGCCTTCAGATAGTGTTGGAGGAAAAAGACTTGCATGTACTTGTTCTACACTGCTGCAAATCTGCACTAGACGTACTAAGCAATATGGACATTTAGAGACTATCCTGATTTATATTTCTACGACAACCCTGTTTATTGTTCATTGCCTTCATGCAAGTAAAGCATAGTGAGTTGATATTACAGTGTGTGACAGAGATGTAGACATGAAGAGAGTATGGAAGCTTTGGTGGCCTGGCTGTTTCTATAGCAACAGCAGGAAAATAAACTGCTGTGGTTGTTGGCAGCTCGCCTGCTTCTGTGAGGACTCTGGTCAGAGAGACACTGTCTGCGTAGAAGAATACTGTGTGTGTGTGTTTGTAGTAGGGGCTGGCTGATTCTGGCTCTGAAATTTGGCAGTTTGACAATAACATATACCTTTTAAAATGCGCTCCATCATCTCCCTGAATGGCAGCCTAAAAGTAATTACTTAGCCCTGTTAGGTAGTCAAATATAACATTTCTCTAGAGTAATTGATCTGGCAAGCTGGGTAAGAATGTGTAAAAATGGGCAAGCAAATGGGTAGGCCTGTCACAGTTATTACACAAAAAACAAAAAACACACTGCTGTAAAAACGCAATGCTCCCATTGCAATGAATTGGGGTCTTAATTAGGGTTGGGCGATGTTTACAAAATTTCCATCGGGCAATGTCTACATAGAAACATCGGGATGGAAGATGGCACGGGGGGTGCGTGCACGTGCGCGCAGGGGAGGTTAGCGGTTGACTTATGTGCATGTGTTCACTCGCACAGACTTTAGTCGGTTAAAAACTTGGTAGCCTATGATGTTACAAGTCACGGTGGAAATTTTACAAGCAGGAACCAGCTAAAGCAGCATTGAACACACAGGGTGCAGATGTTGGTTTCGGTTGTTTGATAAGTTGCGTCATGGTGATTAAAACCTGCTTCCACGTGGCGTTTTTGTTGTGTTTTTTGCTGGGCGGGGTTTACAATCACAATGCCTGCTTAACCATCAACCATCTGTCAGCCATCGCTGATGGACAATGGCATCATCTATCGGCCCAACCCTAACCTCAGTATTGACCAAAATAATTTTAATTAGTATTTTTGCCATTATCGAGCAGCCGTATTTAAGCTGCCATCAGACTGCATGGTATTTCTGTCTTCAACAACAAAATGGAGTCCTACATTCTTCCTATGACTTGGCAGGGAGGCATGGCAGACTACACGTTGGACAATCATCACGAAACACACATTTATACATCATCATACAAGTGCTGGATAAAATTAAGCTCTTTAGCATATTTTCAATGTAACATAGGCTTATATTGTATTTTTGTTATTTTATTCCTCCTACTTTAGTTTTTATAATGTAATTTCATTGTAAAAAAAAAAATATATATATATATTTTTTTTTTGATCTGTTTATATGTGAATTTGTGGTCTGGCAACATTGCAACCTGAACATTCGTGGCAATGGGCCTGAGAGAAACAGAGAGAGAGAAATCTCTCATCTCATGGAAACAATTTTCTGCCACTACATATCAAAGTTTCCTCCTCACTAGAGGAAGAGGTGGCCAGGCAACAACTATCACAATAGAAAGTAAACTCCGTCGTTATTCCACTGTAGCAAAGTGGCAAACATTAGCCCAAGGATCGTTACGTGATGTCACCATCACACGGAAGCGCTTCTGCTGGCTGCACATACAGGTCCGTGTCTGGCGGTGGCGTCACTTACTGATCCTTCAGAAATGCTTGGGTAAATGTAGCGTGTGTGGAAGCTACTCGGTCAATAAAAGAGATTTGATTCAGAAAACAGCGACGCTACCATCAAAAAATGGTACCGAAAGACAAGACATTTTTTGATATGGTACTGAGGCAATTTGGGGGCGGTGTCTTGTTGCCTTCCAGGCGCTGAGGTTACCTTTTAAGATCTCCAACCAGTCCGCTGAATTACTGAAGCAGGATTTTAGCAAACTCCTTGACTCCCTATTAAAGACAGTAGGAGGGTCTTGATTACCGGTCCCATCCCCCCACACAAATGGGTCGCTTTAGCAACATGCTGAATCTCCACACGCAGCTTATTTCTGTCCTGATGATATCCACTCAAATGGCCTTGGTTTGTTCACTCTGCCTGACAATATTGTCTACTCTCATCACCTGGTCATTTCTGGCCTACTAAACACACTCACTCGTCCCTGTGGCCTTCTGCTATCCCCCAGTCTCTGTTCCTGCTTATACTAACTTTTATCTGCCGGCCGATATTATCAGCCGATATGAGAACATTAATTACATTTAATCGGCATCGGCCGTTTATAACGGCAGTTATGACTATTAAAAAAGAAACCTAGAGTCAGATCCATAGTTTGCCCACCAGAGGGCGACCAGCTGCAGCTCCCCTGTTAACAACACTGCCTCACCACAAAAACCACAGAAGAAAACAATCAGCTTACCGGAGTTTACCAGAGCTTACACACAGCATTTAGAAACACGCAGAGGGCTGTGTGGGCGGTGAGTCGGTCTTTTGTCAAGTTACATGACTTTAATAATTATAATAAAAACAGACCCAGTCACTTCTCCTCTCCTGAAAACATTCATGACTTGCTAACCCTCCCGTTTTTCACGGCACTCTCCCGGCTTGAGTCCGAGTGCCTTTAATTTGAGCAAAAAAATCCACTTGTTTCACTCCCGGGTTGCTAAACACAGCCATGGCAACAGATGTTTTGCCACTCAGTCCAGCGTGTTCCGGAAGGGGAAGTGACATCAACGCATACCCTCTATGGTTATAACGTTAGTTAAATGAAGTCTCAAAGTTGCAGGTTCTCAGTCATGTTGTTTTAGATGCATTCGATGATGAGAATTGGTTTCTTGTAGCTTTGCTCAGAAGAGTGCTGGTAAAGGGATGACCTAAATGTGAATGGGCTACATTGGAATTATGGCAGATTATGTGTAAAGTCAAATACACATGCTTATTCTCTCTCACTCTCTCTGTTTACAGACGGCTGAAAAAGTTGCACATTCCAGCAACAAATATTTATTGATGTGCAATTGTTTACATGTTCACTTTTTGAGACTATAATCTATTTTATTAACATAATCCATTTAGGAAATGGTTTTATAGCCCACATACATACCAGCTTTCAATATCGGCCTGTTCTAAGTGTAGTTTATGCAGTAAAGGGGACTACTATCCAAATCATTCTTAAAAATCAAAATATCGGCTCTTTTTCACTTTAATATTGGCATCGGCCCCCAAAAACCCATATCGTTGGGCTCTAGTTTTAATTGGTCGACTTGGTCCAGCAGGACAGTGTACTACAGTAAAATGTATACAAGTTCAGAAATTTTAATGCTGCAGACTTATTAATGCAGCACTTTTAATGAGCATTGCACTGGACAAAGTGGCACCTCTAAAGGTTAAGACTTCTAAATGGACGACAGATGCTTACCGCTGTTAGAGACGGCACTGTTGCAGAACTGAGCAGCTATGGAAAGCTACTGGGCTAGAAGTGTGTCAAAGATGTCTGATATTCTTTCAGTGCGTTGGTAAAAGAAGCCCAGACAGCTTACTATGCAAACATAATCTCTTCCACAAAAAGAAATCCTAGGATTTTGTTAGACATCATCAATAACATTGTTTCACCAGCCCACCCCACATTTCGCCACCACACCAAGTTTCGATACCAATGACAGTGTAATAATGTTATTGCATCGGATCTGATTTGTATTGTCTCGCAATATTTTGTCCACCTTTAGCCTCTGCTGCATTGATTTTGACCATTCCTCTTTTTATTGCTTGCTCTCTTGGAATTGTATATAGAAGTGCAATACTGGAGTTAGGCTGAAATACCTCTTTAACCACTGAAATGTGAGAGGTGTAATGAGAAATGCATGTTAATCTGGCAGGTAATCACAAGTTCTGTTGCATAAGAGTGGAAGAATGCTGACGACCTTGTAGATTGTAGCAGATTGTAGTGCAACTGTAGAAATTTGCTCCCCTCTTTCATTCAGCCAATACTAATAGGAAATATCCAGTCCTACGTATGAGTGGTTGATGGCAGCAGAATGTGATGGTGACAAATTTGCCCCAAAAGGAAAAGGCATCTCTTAAAAAAAGGTGTGCAAGTTGTTTTCTAAACACCTTTATACCTGAATAGTCTTTGGGAAGCTCTTGAAATGCACCAGTTAGTACCAGCAGTGATGGCTGAATATGTTCTCACTGTGTATTCCAGCTGAACAGGTCCACATCCAGCGTGCAGACTAGGCAGATCTGCAGAGAACACACTGTGCTGCAGGGGTAGGAGGGAGGAGGAGCAGAAGAATGTTTGAGAGGGATTCAAGGGAAGGAGTGTCATGCTATAAATTGAGCTAGTCGTTTTTCTTGCACAAACACACACACGCACAGTTCTGTCAGGAAGAATATATGGTGTGCAGCTGAGAGCAGAGAGACTGGACAAACTGCCCTTGTTAGTCGATGTGCCTTCTTTCTTTTTTGTGTGTGTGAGAATAGAAAGACAGCTCTGTTGATTGCAGTAGATAGCCACAAAGATATTGGTCTTACTCTCTGCTGTAAGTGGTTCTTTGTTGATAATTGTGGTGTTCATCTCACCATGGAGGTAAAGTCTACAACAATAATATCTGAAACGGCAACAAAGCAATCCCAGTCCCGACTATTCTCATCTGTGACACCACGATGGTGGAACGAGCTACCACACGCCATCAGAGCAGGGGCGTCCCTCTCTAACTTCAAGAAGCTCTTGAAAACTCATCTCTTCCGAGAACACTTCCTCTTATAACACCTCGAACTCCTAACCTCTAACATGCACTTCCTGTGCTCTTCTTCTTCTATCCCCTACAATGATCTTGTTTTGATTGCACTTTTTGTTAACTCTTACTTCCTTCCCTAGGTATTTACCCCATTGATGTGATATGTACTGTGAGCTCTTACTAGTCTTTATTGCTGCTCTTACTAGTATGTTTTGTCAGTTGTAGATCTGTAGTTGATGCTCTGTTGATGCTTGTATGTTGTTCCTCAAATGTAAGTCGCTTTGGATAAAAGTCTGCCAAATGAGTAAATGTAAACAGAGATGCACCCATTGCAATTTTCATGACTTATTCTGGTTTTCTTTCTTTCTAAGAACTATAATTGTACACATACTAGAGCTGGACCATACGGCCAAAAATATTATCACGATAAAATGTTTCATATCTTTCGATATTGATAATTATCACGTTAAGTATCAAATTGTAATTTCTTTCGAGTTAAAAGGCAGTCAAAGTTGAAGAAACCTGATGGCTAATTGTGGTTTAAACTCCTCTTTATGGTCAACAGTGGATCACTTCACAAATCTGAGGTGGAACATTCAAAACAACTATGATAAAATCTTTGTCAACAAATATGCATGAGTAAAATTACGTAAAAGCTTTTATCAGTCCTTTTTCCTCAACAAAATAAACATCTTAATAAAATAATTAAGTCCCAATTCGTGTATGATTCAAGCCTATCCAGGATAAGCGGTTGACGATGGATGGATAATTAAAAAAAATGTCTGAAAAAGTGGTCGCAAAATGTGAGCATTTGGTTGCAGTCTGGAGCCTTGATATATGCATACATAGATACATCATTAAAACAGTGAATTCTGTGTTTGGGCACAGTAATAACACAGTAACAATCCTTTAAGAAGCCAAACTCCAAAGCAGTACTGTGAGATTTGCATGAATTAAATGTCCACTATACTATTTCACGGATTGGTTTAAGATATATTTAGTTTTAAGCTGAAAAATATGCTGACTGTGTATAAAGCTGTAACATAGATCCAGTATATTGAAATTGCTTGTGTATGACTATTTACAGTAGTATGTTAACATCTTTATTTTCTTGTGGAGTGGCAAACCAATGACTCATCAAAATGAGAACACTGCCACATTCATTCAGGAATATCAATGTTGTGCTATAATGTTGTAAATAGTAGTAAATGGGTAATTGTGGTTATTTAAGATATAAACATAGTGTGTAATAGACATGATAAGCTTCACGATGTGTGTTCTCTCTCCCTGCAGGCTGATGTTTGGGACTCTGTATCCTGCATACTACTCTTACAAAGCTGTCAAGACCAAAAATGTCAAGGAATATGTAAGTTCATGAGCATCACTCAACACTTGGATGGCCTGCTTGATTTCATGACACTCCGTGTCATGCATATGTAAAGCATGTGTTTCCCATAGATTTTTTCAGCATGTATTTGGTGTAAACATTTTACTTATTGAGACAAAAAGCAAACGTTAACATGCTGCAGCTGTCCTCAGGGTTGGGGTCTGTCGCTGACTTCTTCCATTCAAATAAATATTGTGAATGACATTTCATATGTAATGCCATTTTAAATGATATTGGTAAACAGCAGACAGTTTTAATACAACAGTTTGGTTGGATGGGCCCAAATAGGCTCTGGGTAACTCACAGAAATGCAAACAGTTTTGCAACTGTCCCCAATTAGTTACCTTATCCAGCCTTAACTATTGGAGGAAGAACTGGGCTACCTGGGCTACAATTAAGCTAATTTGTTCATGATTCAAATGAATTTCAATCAAACATTTATTGAACATTTGTTATATTGTTATTGAGAAAAATTATATTGTGATAATTATCATTATTGTTTTATTGTCCAGCCCTAATTAGAGGTACTCACATTTTTCAATAGTTTCTGAAGAGACAAATATGTGAGAGGCGACTGTTAGGTTCAGGTTAGGGCCTATCTGTTAAGTTTAAACACTGGTGCAAACAATTAAAGGAGTGGCAGAAAATTGACAGTTCTGAATTGCCTCCCCAGGATGTTGAAGAAACGCTGATTCCAAGAAATCTCTGGAGGATTTCACATAATAATGCTACGTATACATTTTAGAGGGGGAAATATGAGCTGAGCTTTAGTGGTGATGGTTTGGCAGTGGTATCTGTAAATAGTTTAAAAGGAAAACATTTAAATGGTGCTTTTGCTAATATTTGACGTAAAGTTTTATGTTGATGAGAATCACTCGTCAAAGACGGTGTTCTGTTTGTTGAAGATGAATACCTGTCTAAATGCAAATCAAATAAGCGTTAGGATTGTAACAATCCATGTGATTGTACAGTTCAGTTTTAAGTGAATTAGAACCGTCTCTGTCAGAAGTGAGCAGACTTGTTATGTTGTGATTTTACTGAAAATGAACCCTTTTGAATTCCCAGCTGGAAGCCCCCCCATTTTGATTCTTCTCCGTGAAAGTGTCACCTGATGACAGCGTCCAGTTTAGGGAAATAACTGCCTGTGTTTGTAGACATGGGGTGTATTTTCACTGGAATAGCAGAGCGTGAATTGTGTCTCAGCACTGATTTCCATTTTAACCCTGGTTTTGAGGGGAACCTATACATGCATATAGATTTAAGGCCTTGGATGTGTTGGTGGAGTTGGGTGATGTAACTAATGTCAGTGAGAGTGAAATCCCTGTCTGCTGACTTAGTAACACATTCACACACAGCTTTAACACAGCAGCTCACAGGTTCAGACGCAGTAAGCCGTGGCTCTGCTTTAAGCTTCCTTCGCTCTCCTTCTCTTTGTCTTCCTCACTGTCTCTGCTTTTTCTGATTCTGAGGTCCACTTGTCTGTTACACCAATCAGTTGCGTAGAGTTAAATTACTTATACATTTCTCTTAACAACGCTACAAGGTATCCTACCTGGTATGTGCACTTCACAGGACTGGGTGATATGGCTGAAATCAATATTGCAATTTGAAAATTTTTACGACATTCTACGACATTCATGTAGACTCAGTTGCCACTTTATTTATTAGGGTCATTCTAACACAACAGTCCTGCCATAAATAAAAACCTTCATGAACATTTAAAGATAAGTTTATCTTTAAAAAACGATTTTACCAGGCTTTCACATGTAAGATGCCAAATAGAGGAAGCTTATGGAGGAGAAACTCTATATGTATAATTTTAACTTGAACCAATCTTTGTCAGCTGGATAGAAAATCTTTTTGCCCCCTTCAGAAAATGTCAATAGGAGTGCTGAATCAGTGAATGAAGATGTCAGGAGCAGCATCCACTGCTGTTTGCAAATGAGCCTCCATCCTCTAACCTTTCATGATCATCTAACTAAAACAAATGTATGAAATCAAATCAACTTTTTCGTTACGCACACCCTCAATCACGCACGTGAAGGATTTCATGTACACACTGATGAACCGGAGTTCATTACTTGAAGGTAGCAGTTATTCTACAACTGAAACGGGCCTGTGGCTGCTTTTTTGTGACTTGAGCAGCACACCCTGCCAGAGGTTACTCCAGTTCATCACCAAGTTGGCTCTGCAAATTCATTCCAGAGGCCCAGCCCTCTTTCATGTTTTTATTACTTTGTGTGTGCATGTTCCCAGACATGTCTAAGTCTCTGTGTCTTTTTGAACAGTAAAGTAGAACCAGTGATTGAAACATCCTCTTCTCCATCAGTCCTTAGATTCATCCCATTCTCCTATTTCTACATTAACAGCCCCCAACATCATTCAGTTAGAAATAACAGTTCTGTCCACTGTGCCACACTACATGGCTGCAATCTGCTGTTGTCACAGGAATGCTAGTATTGACTAAGGGCAGTTAAAGCTTTTGACCCATAGGCCACACTGTATGACTCCACTTTGTTTCAGACTAATGGACTTCTATGCAGAGCAGGCGGATACTAGCCTGAATTGAGCCGTTTTTTCTGATGGCCTTAAACCTCAGAAAGCAGCAGGAGCTGATTGTGTATACTGGATATTTATTGATTTTTGTGTGTCAGATAAGGACCTCCATTGCATTTCAGGGATATTCTGTCTCTGGACAGACTAAGATGAAGTGACATATTTATTGAACGCAGAAATTAAGATTATCTAGACTTCATATGATACACTTCAGTTTTTTCATTTGTGAAACACTATGTGTCATATAACCTTTTTAACTTAAGGAACTGTGTTGTGTACTGTTCAAGTTAATTCATGACCTGTCAATCACACAAAGTGATGCTGTAGGGCAGCAGATACCCTGTCTGTAACAAAACAGTTGTAGTGAAACTCACAACTGGGAGTAAAGATGCAATAACAGAAGATTTATCAATGACGTTTCTTGGGTTTTTGGAAATTGGGATAATTGTTTTGGGATGTTTTATTGACTAATCAATTAATTAAGAAAATGACTTCCTGATTAATTGAGAATGAAAAAAAATATATTTAGTAGTGATTAGAGCCCAACGATATGGGTTTTTGGGGGCCGATGCCAATATTAAAGTGAAAAAGAGCCAATATTTTGATTTTTAAGAATGATTTGGATAGTAGACCCCTTTACTGCATAAACTACACTTAGAACAGGCCGATATTGAAAGCTGGTATGTATGTGGGCTATAAAACCATTTCCTAAATGGATTATGTTAATAAAATAGATTATAGTCTCAAAAAGTGAACATGTAAACAATTGCACATCAATAAATATTTGTTGCTGGAATGTGCAACTTTTTTCAGCCGTCTGTAAACAGAGAGAGTGAGAGAGAATAAGCATGTGTATTTGACTTTACACATAATCTGCCATAATTCCAATGTAGCCCATTCACATTTAGGTCATCCCTTTACCAGCACTCTTCTGAGCAAAGCTACAAGAAACCAATTCTCATCATCGAATGCATCTAAAACAACATGACTGAGAACCTGCAACTTTGAGACTTCATTTAACTAACGTTATAACCATAGAGGGTATGCGTTGATGTCACTTCCCCTTCCGGAACACGCTGGACTGAGTGGCAAAACATCTGTTGCCATGGCTGTGTTTAGCAACCCGGGAGTGAAACAAGTGGATTTTTTTGCTCAAATTAAAGGCACTCGGACTCAAGCCGGGAGAGTGCCGTGAAAAACGGGAGGGTTAGCAAGTCATGAATGTTTTCAGGAGAGGAGAAGTGACTGGGTCTGTTTTTATTATAATTATTAAAGTCATGTAATTAACTTGACAAAAGACCGACTCACCGCCCACACAGCCCTCTGCGTG
Source organism: Micropterus salmoides (assembly GCF_014851395.1). Lineage (NCBI taxonomy): Eukaryota > Metazoa > Chordata > Actinopteri > Centrarchiformes > Centrarchidae > Micropterus > Micropterus salmoides. Next base: position 2,207,724 of record NW_024041262.1, read on the forward strand.
TTTCTAAATGCTGTGTGTAAGCTCTGGTAAACTCCGGTAAGCTGATTGTTTTCTTCTGTGGTTTTTGTGGTGAGGCAGTGTTGTTAACAGGGGAGCTGCAGCTGGTCGCCCTCTGGTGGGCAAACTATGGATCTGACTCTAGGTTTCTTTTTTAATAGTCATATATCTGCTGTTATAAATGGCCGATGCCGATTAAATGCAGTTAACTCATATCGGCTGATAATATCGGCCAGCCGATATATCGGTCGGCTCTAGTAATGATTGTGCTGAATGAAACCTGTCAGCATGTACTACCAGTCAGTCTCCACTGCTGCTCAGCTCTGTCTTCATGCTCTGTCTACCAAGTTTAGCATTACCAGTGGGCCCGGTGGCTGTAAAGAGCTGATGTCAGGTGTTTTTTCCCCTTCTCTTTTAATGGAAGACAGTTATTCACCGATGGGGCCAGTAAATGTCTGCTATTGCCTCAGGAAGGTAAAATGGCTGCTGTATATTTCACTGAGGTCACATCTTAATGGCCTCCCTACTGATGAGATGAAGGAGGGAGGGAAAGATAGGAAACATGCTGTTAGAGACAGAGAGAGAAAGAAGGGGGTATGAAATGAAAGATAAAAGGGAGCGAGGCAGAAGTAGATTGAAACATATAAATTAGATGTCCTCTCCATCTCACTGGCTCTGTGTTTCACTCTCTCTCCTAAAGATTTATCATTCCCATGAGCCTGTGTGAGTATGGGAGGAGTTCACTATGAGGTCACCAATTAACCAGTCCAGCAGTAATGGTGCAGGCAACGGAGAGGTGTGTGTGTGTGTGTTCAGCGTCTGCCTAACGTGAGTTAGACTGCAGGCATGTGTGTGTTTGTGCTTGTGAAACAGGTGAATGTGAGTGTTTGTATTCTGTGTCCCTCTTTCTTTCAAACACAGACTTTACTCCCTCACTTCCACCTCCCTCCCACCCCCCCACCCCAAACACACACACACTCACACTCACACTCACACACACACTCACACACTGACATTTCATTAGCTAGTGTCAGTGTGTGTTCAGTCATGCAGCAGTGGTCGGGTCTGGCTAATACCTCAGCCTGCCATGTGACTGTCTGCTCGCCTGCCACTGTGTACCGCCGGCTTTGATATGGAAATCCAGCCTGAAGTCTGGAAAGCTCTTACAGAGGGATGGAGGGAGCGAGAGAGCAAGAGAGCAGGGAGGACAGCAGAAAGCATAAAAGCAAAGCGAAAAATCCTAAACCTCAGTTTGCCCTTCACTACTACTGGCCTGAGGGGGGAAAGAGGTGCAGGATAAAAGGAGAAAGGAAGGGGAAGAATACCATATAATCTAGAGGTCGACCGATATGTTTTTTTTCACGCCGATACCGATCTTTTGAAATCCGGGTCGGCCGATGGCCGATTAATGCCGCCAATTTATTTTGGCTGATATTTGCTTGGTTTTTAACCTCTATTTGCACCGAACTGAAGCACAGAAATCCGCATTGATATTCGGTGCGGTAGATAACGGTCGTTAAGGTTCCAGTGCCGTATTAGCACCGGGTCTGTCTGTAGCTACCCGTTAGCAAAGCAAAGCCAAGCCAGTCTGTCACTAGCCTATAGTGCGTTGGTCTCTTTTTTATTACTTATGTCTCTGCATAGAGTGACAACCCTCTCAAATATAAGACACACAAACAGAACAAATAAAAGTCTCAGATTCACTCTGTAATTGTAAAATTATTGCTTACTTATTGTGACATGATAACTCTTCTGTGATAATGCAACTTCAACTACGATCCAAATTAGCCGAATGTCATGTGTCTTATTCAGGTTTTTTCTCGAAGTTGGCAGTAACATATCAAAAGTTTTTAATTAAATATAAAGGAGTAATAAGAATTGAATCCTTACCGTTAGCTCCTTAGGCACTGAATGAGGTCTGCTGCTCACTCGGCTGGACAATGACTCTAGCGGCAGCGCGCGTCAAACACGTGTTCCACGACAACACTAGGCTGCCCACAGATGCGCCTGCCTAATAATCGGCTTGATATACTTGGATATTGGCCGATGCCGATTATGTTAAAAAATGCCAAAAATCGGCCGATTAATCGGTCGACCTCTAATATAATCCTCTCATTCTGTAACTGAGGCCATCTAACAGGTTTACACTTAAAACAAGACAATTTATACTTCTGTGTGGAAACTACATTGTAGGTACACCACAGCTACAAACCCTACGCTGTAGCCTGATGCGCACCTCCCCAAAAAACTGTCTCCTTCTGCCTCAGCTGGTTGGAGGGTTGTTCGTGCCATCTCCTCCGACGCCTTCAATCGTGTCTGCGTTTTAGTAATTTCACTAAGAGTAACTGCTGTTCAACATCGATCAGCTCCAACTCTTTACACGATATGCTCAGTTTCACTCTTCATCGCTACAGCCTACACCTATGTATAAGAAGAACCTCAGCACAATGGATCATAGAAACCCCACCGCCAACTAGTGTTTTGGCGGTGTAATTGCAGGGCGATGCTTACGACAGCACACAGCCTTTACGCAGAAGTATAAATTGGCCTTGAGTAGAGCTACAGGTGTGAATGCTCCAAAGATATATTGAGGACCCACTGAGGTCTTGCTTTTTCCAACCTAATTCTTGTGTTATTTTTAGCATGGTAAACTGTTAATTCATCAAATTCAGGTTAAAAACAACACATTTGGACTTTGCAAACAGAATTGATGTATATGCTTATTAGGATATATAGCGCAAAAGTGAGATCTGATCACGTAGTCACTCGAGGCGCATTCTAAGCGTTCTTTCGGTAGTTCTGCTCAATCAGAATTTCCTTTTACCAGCTTTGGTGATGACGAATATTAGAATATTCAGGTAGTTCAAGTGTCTGCAAGTGGATTTTCTTACCACACAACAGATGACATGAATATATATGCAAATATTCATATATCTGCCAAAATCATGCTATGTTTTGGAAAGCAATTAAGACTTTTTTTGTATTAATACGGCATCATTAGGTCAGTGAAAAAACACGTCATATAATCTTGCTATTGTCATCAAATTCTAAAGCTGGTGAAATATTGCGGTACTGAATAATTGAGGCCCCTGAAATGTTTTAAACAGGAGATAAAGTTGTTATAAACCGGCCGATATTGGATTTTTGAGGCAGGTATGGAAATTTTGACATTTAGAAAATCCCAAGATGATTTACTGGCCATTGTCATTTTTAAAAACAACCTTGATATGGATCACTTAGATTAGTTTTTTAAAGAATTGTGACAAAGATATACATACTGTCTTGTCAGTGTTCTCTGTCTGACGGATTATTTGATGGAGACATTGTTTCTGAATGACTTCAGTTCTTGTTGTGCATTTCTGCATTGCTACTTTTACTTACCAGCCAGCATATATACTGTACCAATAAGCAAATATCTGGTTGCTGTATTGCTCTAGCTCTGTTGTTCAGTGTTTTTTCTGTTTTGCGTGTGTGTCTTTGTAGGTGAGATGGATGATGTACTGGATTGTGTTTGCCCTCTACACTGTGCTGGAGACCATCACCGACCTAACACTGGCATGGTGAGTTACACACAAATAAACGCTGTATCCTTGTGTCTGATCACAGGAAAGGATCCCTACAGAAGAAGAGGAAGATTTTTTTGTTAACCAGAAACAGTAGTTACGCAGTTAGTCTTTAACAACCTGCAACCTGAGGTTTCTTATAACCTGCACTTCAAAAACTTTGAGTCTTCAGTGTGAGTTTTTTTTCTTATGTTTCTGTGACTTTTCAGATGTATGTAATTTAAAAAAAAGCTTCAGCTGCACTGACTTCATTAAAGAGGCTAAAGCGACAGGAGCATCCACAGCTTGTTTCAGACAGAGGCTGAAATGAAGAGCCAGTATAAAACAGAAAGTTATTTGTAGAACTTTGAATCATGCAAAGCTGCCATACAGGAGTCACAGAACTACAAAGTAGGACTGGAAAAGCAGTTTAATAGGTCTCCTTTAAGCTTTCCTGAACCCACACAAGTTTCAAACAACATTATTCTGCTGCGAGTGGAGAGCAGCGCAAGTGTCGTGCTAGAGTCGGGCAAGCAGGCATCATATCCAGGCTCAATAGCCTCAATGGACATAACATTAGCTAATGGCAAAGGCAAAGAGACTGAAAAGGACGTTTGCAGACAAAGCTAAGAAGAGAAAAAGGGAGTGACCAAGCAAGAGGGCTGCCAGATGTTGGCAAGAGCTTTGGTGAAATAAAAGGCTGCAAGGCAGATGCTGAGCTAGTATTCAGGGTGTGATTTTTTTTTTTTTATATATATTTTTTTTCCCGGATTTTCCGACCTGAAAATCGGACCCATGTGAATCATGCAGATCTGTAATTAAAAAAAGGAGTTGGCCGAGTGAAATGGAAAGGGTGAAATGGAAATGATTTGAGGACATCTACAGGCTGACGTGTGTAAAGTTTTCTTCCTTTCCAAGTATCAACAAGGATGTTCGTTTGCGTTCAGCTGCCCATTCCACACCTACGCAGTGTGTACCACAGTCGCTCTCGCGCATCAGTGGTACGTAACGTGTTGGAGCAGTAACAGCAGCATCGTTCGCCCTGGCCTGTTTTTTGAAAAGCCCCGGATCTCAGAAGGATTTTTAATAAACAAACAACAAAATGCTGAAACTTGAACTTCACTCTCTTAATTAAGGTTACGTGCATGTGAGCGCGCGCGAGAGATTATTATTTATTCTCCTGCACATTAGTGGAGAATAAGATGATCCAGCTGTAGCTCTGTGTCTGTCCTCTCTGCTCCACCTGAAGCTGTGAGCTGCACTTTATCAGAGGCGCTGAAATTACCTTGTGTGGGTCTGTGGTGAAGTTAATCACCTAGGAGGCATTCTTCATTTCAAAATCTATGTTTTGTCCCCCCCCTCTTTCCTAATGTAAAGTTTTATTTCACATTGCCTTCCTGGCTCAGGCGATTTCGGAGCTGGCTCATATAGGAGGCGGTTTACTAAGTGACCAGTCAGTCACTCACAGTCCACATCAGTCGCAGACAAAATGTAGCCTATAGAAATGTTGAAGGAGGAAAAAAGAAGTTGCTGGAGGCCGGTGCAGCAAAGTGCCTCAATATTACAGACTTTTCTTTTGTGCTGCTGTTACTTCTAGCTGAAGGCAGCAGTGATGATGTCTGCAGCAGGGGTGGGTACATCTAATGTAGGACTACTCTTAATTAATACTTTCACTTTCCATTAACGGTGCATTAAAGCGTCTTTAGTCTCTGCAGAGCAAATGAAGCCTACACACTGTAAGATCTATGTCAGACGATCACTGCATTGATGGAGATATATTAAAAGGGTCCTGTTGTTGATCAGAGCATCGCTTTGGACATCAGCCTGTTTCTTTTCTTTAATACGCAGTGGTTACTATTTGTTTTATAGCGATGTCTGACGGTGAGTCCATAAACAGAATGTCGCCGGTGAAACTGATCTTTCACTCAGCAGCTACCAGCTGTTATTTATTTTTGAGATGCACAGAGAGAGAATATGGCGGATAAAATAGATAGTAGTGGTGCAACGGGTTGCAGAATCTGTGGTATGGATCCCTTCCACACGGTGCGGATTGATTGCAAAGTTTATGATTTATCCTGTTTGACCTCTCAAAATATTCTTTATTCTGGAAATGTCAGAGAACCCAGTTAGATTCTGAATGTGCAGAACTTTGAACATGAGCAGAAAACCTGCTGACCAACCTGGCCAAGGCAGGCAGTAGTAAAATTGCACATTTAAGATGGAAATAAATAATCAGTTACAAGGTCATAAAATATCAAAATGTTCTTAAATATTCACCACAATTCAGCAACACCTGAATTTTGTGTGTCCTTTTTACATAAATAATTTCCACAATAAATTGATGCAGGGGTGGTGTGGCGGTGCAGTGATTTGCACTGTTGCCTCACAGCAAGAAGATCATGGGTTCAAACCCCAGTCGTCCCGGCCTTTCTGTGTGGAGTTTGCATGTTCTCCCCGTGTCCGCGTGGGTTCTCTCCGGGTGCTCCGGCTTCCTCCCACCGTCCAAAGACATGCGGCCTAGGTTAATTGGTGTCTCCAAAATTGTCCTTAGGTATGGATGTGAGTGGTTGTTTGTGTATGTGTGGCCCTGCAATGGACTGGCGACCTGTCCAGGGTGTACCCCGCCTTTCGCCCGATGTCAGCTGGGATTGGCTCCAGCCCCCCGCGACCCTGTATGCAGGATAAGCTGTTGATGATGGATGGATGGAAATTGATGCAGAAAAACACCAGAATGCAGGAAGTTAAGTCTTTAACACTCACAATTTACTGCTTTACATGGGGTGGGGGGTCAATTATTATGTGAAGATATGAAGTTTTATGGCCCAATGTTTCAAGATCCTAAAAACGCCCCTGGGCAGTAATACTGTAATATTACTTTTCCCAGTAAAGAATAGTGTGACGGATTACTATTTCCAAAACAATAATGTTATTATAGTTACCAATCATATTAAGGCTGCCCTACTGAACGCACCATCCCTGACGTGAATGCGCGAGCGCTGCAGCTCAGCGGCACCGGACTTTATCAGCTTTAAGCCAAAAAGGAAGACAGGAGAACAGGGAGGAGAGGTATTTTCGACAGCTGTAAGTAACGATGTTGCCATTATTGTGTCACAGTCTAAGATGCAAAGAACGTTGTCGTCTGTGGTAAACTTTGTGCGACTACTGCCAGTGATGCTTTGACTAATCGGGAGAGTGTGGCGTTATATCACCCAGTACCCAGTAATAAGGGGGCTAGAGTTCTAATATTACTTTTTTAAGGAGTAGCCTATATGCTAAGTTAATATGTAGTAGCTGTATTATTTCTGAGTAACTTGCCCAACACTGAGTTGACAATAAGCATCGGATAAATTGGGTATGATTTGATCATTGCTTGTTATAGGCTGTGTCTAATGTTTACTTTGACTTGGTTGATCAATCATATAGCCTATATACACTTTGCTGTATGAATGGTTGCTTTGTAAGTCTTTATGACCTTATGTTAAAGGTTTTGGCAAGTTATAAAATAATTTCTTGTGAATGGTTGTGACAGTGTTTATAAGGCCTTTTCAGAAGGCTATGATCCACGGGGTCGCTCTGCGCTCCTCGTCAACAGACAGGCAAACAAGCGCGCCGTGAGGTAACCATGGCAACGGCTTCTGTGTAACTGCCGCGATCCCGTGAAACTGTTGCGGTCGTTCTCGTCTCACGCACACGCCCGCCCGCTGGCAGAGTTGAAATGTAAAAACTTTTTCCTACAGTTTATCAATACACAGAGACTGATGTGGCTGTTTGATCTGAGTTTCCTTAATAATATAACTGTTTCTTTACACCAGGTCTTAAACAGGCGACAACCTTTGCTGCTGTCTCTTATTCATTAAAAATAATCTATTAACTTCTACTAAACTAATTTGAAAGTTAGTAGTTATATTATTTAGTTATAGAATCAATTATTTGATGCTGCATGTTGCACATTTAGCTGTTGAAGCTTGGTAAAAAATGAATACAAAATAATAATTATTATAGAGAGGTGGCGAAGGCGCAGTGGATTAGACACTTGTCTTTGATTCCCAATGCAACACATCCACCAAATAAGTTATTGTCATGGGTCCTGGTTTTCCATCCACATGCTATAATGGAGCCACCGCCAGTTTTATCAGGGTGTGCTTTTTTGACCTTTGCCGATCACATGCCTGAGAATTCATTCAGAGAAGTTTTAAGAGGAGACGCACCACTTTAAGAATCCTCAGTACAACTCTATAGAGATAGCCCTTAATGTTAAAGATGGCGTTTATCCCGCCCCTCCTACTAGAAGGGAGTCGTCTGCTTTTAACAGTCGAGGCAGGGAAACATATTAAGCAAATCGCGTAGTTCCACCTACGGAGGGGACTACTACCCATGTGTCACTTCTACCACGCATGCGTAGAAGTACAACCGATGGGAAAAGCTTTTTAATCATTATTTTGGGGCAAAGTCGTCAAAATGTTTCAGCGATTTTCATCAGATTTTACTGCTGATTCTATACATGTAGTTTTTATGTTCCGGTGACCAGTGAAAGTGCAGTTGTGGCTCTTTCCCCATTCATTTAGATAGGGACCTGGTCTTGGTAGTTTGAAATAACTGCCCGAGGCGTTACCAGATGGCTGTCGAGTGGCAGGACTTTCCTATAAGCACTTTGGTGATACTGCTATGTCTTGTATTGTTGCACTCGCTTGATGTTTAGCTGTGTTAGCAAAGTTGGTGACTTGCTAGTTTTTGATCTTACGTAAGGTAATAATAACAAATGCACATTTACAGCTGTCCTTATTTACAGCAGCGGTGAATAACAACCTGTAACTGTATCGGCGCCAAATTGCACAAACAACAAATCTTACATAATGTTGCTTTAACCCCATCCACTCATCTGTGAGACACCTAACTATAACCTTATTGTCTCATTCATACATTCAGACTCAAAACACTGGCAAAGCGGCAGAATGCCAGTCATTGTGAATTGAACCTGCTGACTACTCTGCTCTGAGAAATAAAAGATGTCCTTTGAGGTGGTGTGGGGAAGTGGACTTTGCGGGTAAGACTTAACAAGAGTTTATATCAGCCCTTATTAATGATGGGGTGTGTGTGTGTGTGTGTGTGTGTGTGTGTGTGTGTGTGTGTGATCCCAGGTTTCCTCTGTACTACGAGCTGAAGATAGCCATTGTGATCTGGCTGCTGTCCCCCTATACCCGAGGAGCAAGTCTCATTTACAGGAAGTGTCTGCACCCTCTGCTGTCCTCCAGAGAGAGGGTAAGATTATCCATCCATGTCTGCCTCTGTATACATGGATTATTTGCTGTTGAGGATATTATAGTAGCAGTGCTTTTTACTCAATTAGACTGTCTTCTATAAAAGTGTTATTGATTGTCTCCCTGTAGGAAATAGACGAGTATATTGTTCAGGCCAAAGAGAAGAGCTATGAAACCATGGTCAATTTTGGCAAGCAGGGACTGAGCATCGCAGCCACGGCCGCTGTCACTGCAGCTGTCAAGGCAAGTGTCTCCCACTTATACAAGAACTAAATATTCTGTTCTATTTGATAGTTTTGTAAAGGTGCTACTTTTATATTGTTATTTTCATCTCTAATGTACTGCCTATTTATTCTTTTTCTTAAGCTGCCTTTACATATTTACCAAAAACCCACAATAGCATGACTGATGCAGTTTGTACCCTATAACTCAATCTTTTGGTATTTCATCAAATTAAATGATAAACACTTTGAAAGTCAGTCTCTTTTCTATCTGGCTTTGTAAGAAAACATTGAAAGCTTTAGCTCCCATTGCTTTGAACAGTGCCCTCTATCTGTTTTATATTGTGAAACAATCCAGCAGAATGTTTTGCCAAATTCTACCTGTTGGCACAGAATGTGCTCACTTGGCTCCCTTGGCCTACTAAATCACACTTAAGAGAACACAGACAGAAAAAGCGTTATCAGTGTTTAAGTGAATGCAGGAGAGATGGGTTAAATGCTACAGCTGATCCTGAATAAAATCTTAACTTGTATCTAAAACACAGTGCTCATGCAAACATATCCACTGTGAGTGTGTCTCTAAAGCCCCTTGTTGTCCCTCAGCTACCACTCAGAGCAGAGTCAGTGTGTGAGCTGGTTTCATCAGCCTTGCATGAATACCTGTGTGTATCACATAATCCCTGCTGATCTCCTGTCTGAGGCTTCGCTGCACTGAGGTAATCTCAGGCAGTGAGAATCTACTACTAAATAGAAAGTCAAATTAATTCCTCCACATTCCCTGCTGAAACCATCTAGCACATACATGATTTAGCTTGATACATGAAACTGCATTCATGAGTTCCTGTTTTGGAATAGTTTGAGCAAAATGTGAATGAAGAAAATCAATATGCATTCGACTCATTTTTGAAGAAAAACAAATGATGATGATTTCAGTTGGTTGATGTGGGTGGGCTCCAGACACGGAGCAGAGACTATCACCGATAACACAGTATTTCACTGCATTTCCAGTATTTGTTTAACTTTAACTTTTAATGTGTTTTAGTGTTTCCAATTACTGTCACTCTAGCTGAAGATGTACCTACATACATGACAGTGATCAGAGACCTGGGTCAGATGTTTACATGCAAAAATATCTATTGGAGTACTTTCAAGTTTCTCAAAACCAGGACCAGGATCACAAAGCGAGGTTTCTGAAACCATATGCATTAGGGCTGGGCCGATGTCGGCGATGGCTGACAGACATCATGACATTGAGCGGGCATTGTGATCGAGGGTCCTACGTGCCATTCCCTCCGACACCATCTCTCGTGTCTGCGTTATAGTAATTTCACTAAGAGTAACTTCCGGTTAACATTTGCTCAGTTTCACTCTCTATTGTTCGTAGTAGCCTACACTTACGAAGAAGAAGAACCTCGGCACAATGGAACATGGAACCCCCCCCGTCATCATCCATCCTGATGTTTCAATGTAGACATCGCCCCAACCCTAATATGCATAGGCATAAAGAAGATACTACGAACCAGACAGAGATACCACTGTGGCCCTAAACTCACTCTTTGCATAATCAGCATGTCTCAGGAAAACAAGCCATGGTACAATGCAGGATTTCTGCACTAAATGATACTTTCATTACTTATGGCCTCTGGTCAAAGTTAGTCTAATGAAAACACTTGAGGGGTGTGTGTGTGTGTGTGTGGGGGGGGGGGGGGGGGGGGGGGGGTGTAGAAACAAAGGAGATGTTGCAATGCCAAGGGTGTGACTGTGTGAAATAAGACATGGTTAGCTGTACCTCTAACTTCACTGTAGTGTACGTGTCCTTTTAGTGACACCAGTGTGGGACCTAAAAACCTTCCTGTCTCTGCTTACATTAAACACAACATTAATCACTGCTTCAGAGCTATGCCTCTCTCACTCTCCAACATTCTACTCTCTTTTTAGTTGTCTTTTCTCTTCCCTTTATTTGTATTGCCTCTGCTTGCCTTTACTGTTTCTCTCGTCTTTTCTCTCCCTCTGTTGTATCATCACTGTTTAGGTCACTATGCTATTTCAAATCCTTTAAAAGCTTTTCATGTTTTTAGTTGGAATTTGATTAACCTTGGCTTGTACAATAAAACCTACTGCATCGCACATAAAATCCATCTGTCTGAACCAAACAGCTCAGAGAGCACTTTGAAAGATTTCTGCAGAGACTGGAGCCATGGTTTGGTTCACAAATGCATCTCAGCATTTAGACCATGGGTACCCAGCCTTTTCAGCGTGTGATTTTATTGAGAAGGAAACTCCTGAGACTCACATTTCAAGCCACTATATCCACCATCCTCTATTATGCATGCAGCATACATACATATTGATGCGCATGTAGCCTGAGGCTGATTTAAATTGCATCTGTAAAGTCTCTACAGGTGTGAAAAAGCAGACTGGTTTTCTGAACATTTATTTTTTTACTGCTTTCATCAAATGCTGCTGCTATTGCCCTGCTTCTTGGTCTGTGAGCTGTAACTGTGCCAAGACCATAGACTGTGGCCAAGACTCACCTCTGACCACGCCCACATGACACACCTGCAGCTGATGGCATACACCCCACCTGAATCCCAGTACAAATAGGCTTTTGGGCTGTTGAGTCATTTATTTAATAATTTTTTTTATTGGAATTTTTTTTTTTTTTACATGACCATTCTGCCGTAGATTGATTTTTAAACAATCCAGTCAGTCCTTGGTTTCCATTCCACTGGCTTTCAATATATAGCATGGTAATACAGATACTATTTTCAAAAGTCTTCCTTGCTGGTGCATGCAAGATAACATGGGCAGGCTGCCTTTAAAAAAGAAAGAAAGAAAATCCTACTAATCCTTATCACAACATGTGTGTACTTTCTTAGTGACCCTTTTTAAAGAACTTATTTTATAAACTGACTTAGACAGTCTTAAACAAGAATCCATGGTATGCTTTCACAAATGTTCAGCAGTAGTAATGTATAGGACATGCACTTTGTAGGTCATAGGCTAAAATACGTCCATCTTTTATGGCTTTACTCCACTCCAGAATTGGTTGCTGTGGCATGAATATATCCTGCAGTTTCTTGGTAAAATTGCTATACCAACAAAAACATACTGGTGAGTAGGGCTGGGCCATATGGCCCATACTTTTAGGCTATGCCACGATACACAATATATATCTTGATATACACATTTTGTCTAAACTAACATATCATAAATTCTCAAATTGTGCAAGCATGATGATCTTGTAGAATATGATTCACTGCTGTAGATTAAACCACCCAACCGTATATCATGTAGTTAAATTGAGCTCAACCCACAGCAGTAAAATGCAAAAATACATTAATGCAGCAGTAATATTAATTAATATTCTAGAAACATCATGGAGCATTTTGCTGCACTGAATGCTTTAAGTAAATGTTGCTCTAATACTTGCATACTTTTACTTAGTAAGGTTTAGAATGGTAGTGGAGTATTTTCAAAGTGAGACTGTGTGTTACATGCTAAGCCTCCTCCTTTAACCTTAGCGGTTTTGTTGTGAAAATGTGGCTCACGTTCAAGATGATGATGTGAGGATCTGCCCAACTTGCCAACTATCTAACCCTCTTGTGACTTTGTTTCTCCTTCTCTCTCTGTACTGACATCCTTCTTTCCTCAGGGTTTCTGTGCTTCAGCAGGCTACCCTGGGAGGTAAAAAACTGTCAGTGTAAGCTGCATGGACAGAACGTTCCATTTCCATTTCATACCAGCATTATTCTCCCATGACACCATGTTCCCCATCCTTTGATTTTCAAGCATGTCTGTTCTTTTACCAGATCTGGTAGCTGAAAATAAATCATGGGGCTTACTTCTATTTTGTACTTAGTGTTGTAGTAAAGGATCAGCCACATTTGCAGATGCATTTTACTCAATATTTAGAACCTCATTTTTCTTTTATGTCCTTCACATTTTTATTTGTTTAAACCTTTGATTTCATTATAACACTTGACATTTACTCCCCGTTTCTTTTTTCCATTTGCTTTATGTTTCATCAAAAATCTCCTCCTCTCCTATCCTGTTGCTGTTGCTCATTTTGTGAACTGTTGTGCACAAAAATGTCTCCGTCATTGCTGAATTTTGGTTTCTACATTTTCTGTGCTTCAGTGTATCCTATTTCTGTATTAGGTAAATTTTTTATAATTCTGTTTTAGACAATATACACTGCAGTCAGGCTTTTTAGGGACGACAAGATCAGTGATTTAATGTTGAATCGGCTGATCTGCTGATCTTATTGATTGGCTGGCTGCTATTCTTTAGCATCTTTACTATTGGGAATCCTGTAAAAACTTTGACTCAGGTTTGAGTAGTTCCCATGTTGTTTTATAAACTACACATATTTCTAAGTACTAGCAAGCTGACATTTCTGTGTCTGACCTCATGAACTGCCAGCCGGGAGATGAATTTCACAGTTGCCATTGTCACTACCAATCCTTGTGCACAGCACTTGTTGTATTTTGTGTCACACTCTAGTCAGTTGTTTTTACAGCCTAAAGCCTCCAGCCCTGCATATATTCAGTCAGAAACACCAGACGTTTTGCTGTATGTAGATGTTGAGCGTACAGTCTGTTGACACTCGTTCATTCATCGGTGTGTTGGATTTTGTCTTGTTGATCTCTGAGAGGTCTGAACTGCTGTTTGCTGGTGATGTAATATTAACTGGGGTGTGTGTGTGTGTGTGTGTGTGTCACAGGGTCAGGGTGCCATCACGGAGAAGCTGCGTAGCCTGAGTATGCACGACCTAACGCAGATAGGCCAGCAGGATGACAGTGGAGGGAACCAGCTCCTCCAGTACAGCTCCCACTCAGCCAACCCCGCCGTCAGAAGATCTCAGAGCACTGATGCTGCTGGCGAAACTGGTACGCACGCACACAGACACACACACACACAGTGCAGATCTATATTTTTCCAGAGATTTCAGTCATATCTCACAGACTTCCTCGTGAGAAAAATCTATCTGCAGCGGAAGCATGTGAAATGCAGATGAAAGCATTCCTGGCAGAAGCTAGTTAATAGACCTTGTGTTAATCACTTTTTGTCCAAGTTGGGGTCACCCTGTGCCTCACAAAATAAAAACCAGAAGTGTTATATGCACAAAAAGAAACAAAGGAATGATCAGTATGCTTATGTATGTGGATCTAGCCAGATAAAATGACCACATTCAACCCCCAAACATGACTCGACGGAATTCAGTAACATTTTATAGTGAAACCATGTTTCTCTGCATGTTTAGTACTACTCATTTGCAAGTTGCTGGCGTTTCTGAGTAGCCCAAACTTCTTCTGAAAATAAGAATATATGTCATGACTTGCTATAGTATTCACAAATGGGAGCTAATGTGGGAAAGTGCCCCAAAAATGAAGACTACTGATGATAAGGTCATGGCATGCACACCAGAATGTTCCTGTAGGAGTACGGACTGTACCCCAGTCTGATTGAAATTGATTTCAGCCTCAGGTACAAAACTCCTCCGCACTCTGAACAAAAATCATCCAGAGAGGTGGGTGTCACTATCACTGCTACACCAAGGGTCAAATAGCCACATCACCTATTTAGTTTTTATTAGGGCCTGAGCACGAAATGTGTGAGGACTCTATTTAAATGCAAGGAATTATTAGGGACCAAACATGAAACATGCAAGGATCGTATTGAAATTGCTTGTATTATTAGAGCCCGAGCACGACCTGTGCGAGGACTCCATTGGAATGCAAGGAATGGCTCTTCCTCTTATTTCAATTTTCCACATTAATTGCATTTTTCGTGGTCTACGAAAACTCATGAAACTTTGCAGATATGTCAGAAGTGGCAAAAATGTACTTGTTATATGGGTCTCCTGCTTGGGCGTGGCAAAATGGCTCCATAGCAACCCCTACAGAATGTAAAAAAGGAGCTTCAGATCGATGTCTGACCCAGAGTTGGCATCCTATTGGACAGGTAAACTAACGTTATCATGTAACGAGCATGGATTAGTTCAACACCAAGCTGATAAAAATATTACTGGAATGCTGCAGTGGGAGTTTCCAGCATGTTGTGTGATGCTGTCTTCGGTGTGTCAGTATCTGTTTAATGGCGGGTCTGTGGCATGGCCCCGATGGTTTATGTTTTGCCATGAGGCAGGAAGTGTAACTTCACTATACACACTCCAATCTGTTGCAAATTTTATATTTTTGATAAGACAATTTTTTATAAGACATCTATATGTCAATATTCAGTTAAAGTCATAGTGCCACCTGCTGGCAACAGAAGGTAAACCCTGTGTGATAATCATTGTGTGTGGTACGTAGCCTATAATTTGCGGGTGTTCTCTGGCGCCACATGGTGGACACAAAGTGGCGCTTTGTGCACTGTCCAAAGCGCATGAAAATTTAGAGGCGCATTGGCCAAGCTGCTGACCGTACCGTGGCACGTGATGTGAGGGCCCGCTCATCTATACTTGCAGCTTTAATTTTTAGTTTTTTCTTTGTGTGCTTCCTTCCTTCCTCCCTTCCTTGCTTGATGAGAACTGCAGGCTGGCTGGCGTGTCACTGAAAGCTGTGTGTGAGATGACTTCCCAGCAGACAGAGGGGATGAGATGAGGTTGGGTGGGATGCTGGTGGAATCTCAAACACACTCTCTCTCTCTCCCTGTGCCTTCTGTCTCTCTCTCTCACACACACAGCCAGTCAGTGAGGTATGGAGAGGGCGAGAATAGCACAGGGTGGGAGGAGGAGTGAATGAATGTATAGGAGAGTGGAGATGTAAGGCATGGATGGAGTGAATTAGAAAAAGAGGTGGATGGATCGAAGGAAGGAAGGCTGGTAGACAACATTAGCATACTGAGAGAGGAAAGACTGTAAAATGTATTCAGCTCAGCCAGCCGGCAGAGTGAGAGAGGTGAAGGGAAGAAGAGATGCAAAGGTAGAGAGATGTTTTTGCCTTCCAACTGCTCTCCTTCATATTGCATGGTGGCCATATTGGAGGTCACTGGTGATGATCTAAATGGATCTTACAGTCTCATGTGCAGACTCCAACCAACAGTGAATGTTTCCACTAACAGGTCCTGTGTGTCTCACAGCCTGATGTCTCTTCTTCCCCTGAGCCGCAGAACTCCATTATTCTAACTCGGTCCCACACACACCGTCCTGCTGCCGGAATACTCACTACAGCATCATATGTGGATTCATCCGCCACTGAAAATAGTCCCAAACAAATGCCTCCTGTTTGTTGGATAAAAACTACAGCGAGCAGCCTTTTCAAACATGAAACTATATACAGTATTTGTGAGGCGTTGAAGATTAGCATCTACAGTAGGAACCAATGGACTTGGAGCTGAGATAACAGACAAAGTAGGGAAGTCAGAAATTTGTGAGAAACAAACAAACCCATTGGCTTTAGTCGTTTTATGAGATTTGTTGACTAATGCAGAATATTTTTGTTGAAAACACTCTCACAAGTGAATCTACTGTTCTGGTATACCCAAATAGCAATTCCTCAACTTAACACATTGTCCATTAACATGTTTTGGGATCAGTCACCTTTTTTAATAGTATTTTTTAGGCTATATTTGACTTAGTTGAGAGTACAGTAGAGAGATGACGGGAAAGGATAACATGAAACAAAGGTCTTCAGCAGGGATGTTGCGATTACGTGCTCAGCGTCTTAAACCCCCCAAGGTCACCAGGACATTACATTAAGAGTGGATCACTGATTCATCATCAACATCTCTATGATAAATGCACATCACATGTTCACCAAACCCAAAGTGATGTGCTCACATTGCTTTATTTTATCTGACCAACACAAAAAAACTAAAGCTATTTATTTTACAATGATATAAACCAACCTTATCTTAAATCTTTATGTTAAGGGAAAAGGGCAAAAACAAAAGCCATGGGTAAAAGAGTTTGTGAAACAAGATTTAGGCAAATATTTCTCACATCTCTGAACCCATTCAGATTTTTTGATCCAGACATCCAGTACAGTGGAGGTGGAGGAGTCATCAGGAGGCATGTAGAACTGAATATCATAATTTTCGCAACAAACAAGATCTATTTAGAAATTAAAGAGGCTACTAATACTTGATAAATGAGCTAAATGATTATATCAACTGCCAGTGATTCATTTTCTGTCACTTAACTGACTGACTTGACCTGTGTCAGTGCAAATCTTTTGACTAATTGTATATTACTTATATTAAGGCTGCAACTTATTATATTCACAATTATAGCATTCAAACCTTGCTGTGTTCTATTATTTGAAGCAACAGAAGATTTATTTTCTAAATTGACCCCAAAATACTAACATATAATATAAAATAATATAGGTGAGTTTTGGGGCTGTGCCTTGAGAATGAAAAGTAAAGCGAAACAGCAGGTTAACACATTGTATGTTTCCAGCAAAAGAAAACACAAACATTTTTTTTTTTCTGGAAAAACATAAAAAGATTCCAAATTCCTGGCTGGCCGAGCTGCTCCAGGTCTTTGCTTTTGGCAGATCTAGACGGAGCATTGTTTAATAAAGCCCTCAGCTCTCTACATGACAGGAAATTGGAGGCTTTTACCGCAGAATAGACTGGTGATGGATGGAATGACTTGAATTTCTTCTCCACAGTCCAGACAGAGAATTTAGCTCTGTGAAAGAATAAAATCCACCCTGGAACATTACTCTACCATGTTATTCCTGAGCAAATGAGACTGGGAGCCAAGCAGGCTGGGAACACTGAACCACCTGGTTTCTAGACAAGAGTAGTTTCAGCTGCAGGGTTAAACAGGACTGTTCAGCAAGACTGAATTCTTTCATCACTACCAAGCGCAAAATTACAGCTCTGCTGTGTTTTTGTCTCTTTGGGACAAAAGGCTGATTACCATCCAACCAACACATGCAGAATTCAGATGGTATTTTTGATCTGGTATTGGAATGAAAAATCTCATGTGAAGCTGGCCTCTTTCTCATCCCACCCTGTTTCCTCTGGGAGGTGAAAGGTTTTCTCTTATACACTCCAGATGTGACAACAACTGAAGCAGCAGGCGCTAGAACCAGAACAAACAGAAAACACATTGCCGTTCAAATACTAACTCTGCTGTATAAAACATTAATGGACACTAATACTGCCTGGGCATTGTTTTAGGCTTTGCTTGGATGAGAGAACATGACCTGGTGGTACTACTTTAACATAACAATATAATATTATATAACATAACACAGGTTATACGGTGTTTACAGGGAACTTGACATACTATATATATTTAATAATAAACCTTATTTCTAAAGTTGTTTGTGAGCACAGAGTACAGTCTGCTCTATATGAAACGCGCTATGAGAGAATGGTTGTGAATTGGGGCTATATAAATAAAACTGAATTGAATATCAAAACGGTTGGTAGTAATAATTTGGTCTAAATTAAAGAACATGTATTAAAGGCAATGCTAATTAGATTAAAACTTGAATCTGATCAACAATGAAACCATCTTAATGACTGAGCAGAAAAATACCCACCTTGTGTGATGAATCTGTATTCACATATAAATGCTTCTCTTAAAATCACGGTAATGGACGTCCAGTATTTTAGCCAAATACTGGACGTTTGGGCTGCACCGGTAGACATGTCATGCTGATGACAGATTTTCTGCAGTGTGAAGCGGGAAGCTTGTGTATGACCTCTCTAACTGCTTTGTTTCTGTAAGGAGAGACAAAGAGAGCGGAGCAGGGAGGCAGCTGTGTTAGCTGAGTGTCTGCTGACCTCTGCTGGAGCAGCAGCCTCACTTACAGTTTGAATTCCTTTAGCTCTCGACAATACAACATAAAATCAACACATGCCACAATTCAAAGGGGCTTTATTGGCATTGAAACACGTGTTTACGTTGTCAAAGCAACACCAAAAAAGGTACATAAAGAGAAGAATTGTGCTTTTGCTGTTAGAAATACAAATGGTGGGGAAGAGCAGGGTCTCAAACATCGGTTCAAAATCTTCCACAGGTGTGAACCTGGGTTGAGATCTGGTATCTGTAAAGGCCTCACCAAACCAACCAGTGAGCCTTGCTGCACCAAGCATCTGCATGGGATGTTTCTCCTCTTTGATTCAGCTTTCTGCTTTCATTTGGCATTTTATAGACTTGCAGTTAAAAATACAAATAAGTGGGAACTACATAATCACTGCAACCTTTTTCAATCAATGTAATGTGTGTGTCCTCAGGTTGTGGCATGTTCATATGTATTGGGCAGCCAGAAATGCCCTGTTTCCTCCTCCTGAGAGCTTTTTAATGCTGTGAGAGCTCATTTAGCTCTTTCTGTCTTTGACAGTAGACATTCTACCACTTCATCCTCTCTTTTTAGGGCCAAATAACATACTTTGGCTTTTAGTTTCTTCTCTCCAGTGTTCCTAAAGTTTCTTTACGCTGTGTTCTAATGTGCTTTCCTCTGACTGGTGGTAAAGCAGTGTTGTTGTGAGGCTGGTCAGAGAGCCTAAGAGGGGGCAGTTGGTGACCTGTTATCTCCACCAATCACAACCCCGGTTAAATTGGAGTCCATGTGTTCAGCAGGTTCATGAGCAGTTTTCTGAAATGTGTGTGTGTGTGTGTGTGTGTGTGTGTTTGTTTTTTAGAGTACTTTTATGACCAGGAGGAGAGGACCGATGAAGAGAATGAACCAACTTTCTCTGAAGACGAGGCTGTTAGTCAGAAAGGACTGAGACGATCGCAGAGTGTCAAGATCTCACGAACCAGAGTCCGCAAAGATGTAAGTGCTCCTTTCTGTTGGAGGCCATCTACCCAGAAAGCAAGAAGCGTCTGTACTTTTTTCCTTTTTTATAGTCTACAACAATCAGATGTGTAAGGCGAGGAGGCAAAGAGAGGAGTTTATTTTGAAAGCTCTCTGTGTACATTTATAACAGAGATCTTCTCATGATGTTGTCACCAGGCTCGTTATGGATCCCTGAAGATTAAAGGCAAGAAGAGACCAGCGCTGAACTCTGTCAACTACGGAATGTGACGAGACTACTGCTGATGCACACACACACGCGCGCACACACAGCAGAGCTGTCTGCTGATTGGTGGATGGTATTGTCAGCCTATATTCCAGCTCTTCTCAGTCTGACTTTTCACTCTGCTGAACTCGTATCTCTTTGATGATGAGCTTTCTTTTCACATATTTATTACCTAATTCATCCAAAACCAGTGACTCTCAGAGAACTTTAACACTTTTATTTGGGTTGATGGCGACATCATGTTTTTTGCATGGACTATGTGTTTCATCTGTTCATTGTAGTTTAATTGTAGTTTTTAGGTGTGATGTTATATATGTGTAGTCTTTTAGATTTTAAGTTCATCAGTTCGTTTGAGTCTTTTGTTTAATTTCATGCAAGCTTTGTGGTACCACAATCTAATAAGGTATTCTTTATAAAGAGTCATAAAATTTAATTAATGGCTTAACAAATAGTTAAATAACTTACTAATGCTTTATAGTGCAGCTATAAGCCATTAGGAACAACAACTTTGGATTACCGTGTTGTTAATTTGTCTGGGAAACTAAATGGCATCTGGACCAAAATAGGTTTAAGTGGGTCACAACTTATCAACACTTGATAGATTAACAGAGAGTGAGGCGCAACACAAACGTGTTGGCAAACAGCTGCTTATTTACACGTCCAGCTGACACAAAATATAGGTCCAATATTCACTTTCCTTTTAGCTCACATAACAAGTAGTTCTGTTGTTTTAAAGCACAATTATGCAATTTTTGACAGAAGAAATAACACATTCTTCCTGTTACAAATGAAATCAAATTACTATCTGTAACGTGAAAGGTGTCTCAGTGACAAGCTGCAGGTCCTCAGATCCACAGAGCTTTTTTGCATCTTGTAGCTCATTGTTGTTTTACGGCCTGTAACTTTACCATGTTGTTAACTGCTCTCATAGAGCTGTCTCCAGCCACAGCAGACATCTATATTAGGAGAAAGAGTTCTAACTGTACACTACCTGCTCAGCACCAAATAGCAGACAGTTAGCAACTAGCTGGGGAGGACAGTGGGATATTGAATATAAAACTTTATATACTCATTAACATTTTAAACTGCAAACACAATACCTGACCAAAGAGATTTTTTACAATCCAGCAATCCAAATCTGTTTCATATTAATGGCTTGTAAGTGGCCTAGAAATCTTTTATTACCCATTTAGGAAGCACTGTGTTTCAGTTTACATACCTTTCTATGAAGAATACCTTATTGAAACATGGTGCCAGTTTTGCTTCTGCTGCCTTTCAGGTATTTTATCAATGAGGAACGTGTTCCTAGTTGAACCTCTGACACTAGTGTTGGAGTCCATTAACTTCTGTATGGCTCGGTGTACTAACGCAGACGACTTTTACCCAGAGGGACACGTGTTGGTTCAGACACATGCAACATTCCCTGTCTCAGTGGAGATGATACGAGAGCCCTGAGTGTCTGCAGGATGCCAGCACTTCTAACATGTACATGAGCTTTAGGAGGGGGCGGGGTTGAATGAATCAGAGGTGGGACTGAGTCTGAGCACCAGCAGATGATCCTTTAATCCTTTTCAAAGGGTGGAGATGGAGAACTCCAAACTAAATGAATGAAACAAAGTGATTTCCGGGTTCTGTGTGAGAATTTCAGCCTTAATAAAGGCCCATAACTCCCACTCACTATTAATTGTGATTTCGTATTTTTATATGACTGTGTCTGATCACAGCTCTGGTTGTAAATTTCTAGTGGTATTACTTAGCTTTTTAAATGTTGTTTTGTGTGTGTGTGTGTGTGTGTGTGTTTTGGATCAAAATGGTAACCACCCGCACGTTTTGCACATATACCTCCTCCCAAACATTTTTATCAATGCTGTTGTTGCTTGTCATCTCATTTTATAATGTACTTGTGTGGGAGGATGCAGCACACAGCAAATGCTAATTTGACATTTTAAAGTTTGGCTTGTTTTTGTCCTCTGGTACTGCAGTCAGTGCTATACTGCTGCCAAGCTGTAGAAGGTTTAGCAGAGATGGAACAGTCCCTTAAATACAGTAGTTTCTGTGTCTGTGAGGTTCTGTGTGACGTGAGTTTCATCATTAGCCCATGACTGCGTGGAATATACATGCCAACTACACACACCAACTGCACATGTGTGGACATGTCCGTCTAAGCACACACCCAAGTAGTATAAACAGAAGAGCCTGTCCACCCTGCTGTCCATGGCTCTTTTTCAATACAGGTGGGATACTAGTGCTGAGTTGTAAGCAAGTAGATCAGGCAGAGCCAGGTCCATGGAAAATCCACAATAGTGTAGTCCAGACATCTGCCCATGTTTGCAAGTCTACGGGGATGTCTTGCATCTTCTCCTTCACCTATGTGGACACTCTGTATTAACAGGCCACATGTCTGTTTTTGAGTACATCAGGGCCTTAAGTTTTTCCTTTTGTTTATCGCTCATATAAATGAGTCTAGGACAGCCTCTGAACCCCTCCTCCCCCCATAGATACAGTATTAATCAATACCCTCTTAAAGAGACCTTATGGGGTGGCGTGGTGTGTTTACCAGAGGGCCAAACAGGCTCATGGGCAGGAAGGCGTACCCTTTTTAGCCTTTGCTGAGGTGCGATAACACGCCAAACTTTCTCATGTCATGAGGTCCTTTTAATGCTCATAACTGACTAATGATACCAAAGCTGCATGTACTCACCCGGAGCTGTGTGGTCAGGGTTTTTGATCTGTGTGGGCAAAATGTCTGGTGTGTGAATTGCTGGATTGTAATTGCAATACAATAAAGGCTGTCCGATTACAGTAAGGGCAACAAATGAAGTACGTCTGTGGTATCTTTATATTTTATTTGTATTATTTCTTCAAGAAGTGTGATTACAGGGCTGGGTGTTTTTGTTGGTGTGGACCTTCTATCCCAGGAGTACAGGAGCACACAGTGGGTCCGCCTTGCACACTGTTAAACTTACTAACATTTTTGTTGTGATGTTCCACTGATGAGAAGTTTTTGACGTTCCACATTTTATAGAGATAATGCCTATTGTCTTGTTTCTATTCATATCATCACTTCTTATGTATACTGGCTAGGCTGGTTTGTGAACTTGGTTTATTACTCAGCAACAAAGTGAACAGCCAGCGTGAACAGTGTTCACTACTGTCGGTCCTGTTGGCCAGAGCGACCACAGAAAGTTGTTAATCTTCCTCTGAGGAACTTGTTGAGATTAAAATGCAGCCGAGGTGATTGACTAAACCAACTAACGTTAGCTGCCTTTAACTCTGTCTCTCACTTTGAGCTTTGCTGAGCAATAAACCAAGCTCACAACCCCACCTACCCAGTTAGCTAAGTATGTGTGTATATATGGACATGCAATATACAGTATGTACAGTCTGTAAGGCCAATTCCGTTGTTTTTGTTGTTCACTGAAGACATTTGGGTTTAAGATCAAAAGATGAGTATGAGACAAGAGTTCAGAATTCCAGTTTTTATTTCCTGGTATTCACATCTAGATGTGTTAAACAACTCAGGACATATCACTGTTTGTATTAGACCACAGCATTCTTAGGTGAGCAAAAGTAATGGAACAAATAATCTTAAAGTAAATAGCATTTAATATTTGGTGGCATAACCCTTGCTTACAATAACTGCCTAAAGCCTGCGACCCATCGACATCACCAAACTGTTGCATTCTTCATTTGTGATGCTATTCCAGGCTTTTACCGCTGCTTCTTTCAGTTCTTTGTTTGTTTAGGGGTGTTTCTCCCTTCAGGGGTGTTTCTCCCTTCAGTCTCCTCTTGAGGAGGTGAAATGCAGCTCTGTTGGGTTAAGGTCAGGTGACTGACTTGTTCAGTCTAAAACCTTCCACTTTTTCCCCTGATGAAGTCCTTTGTTTTGTTGGCAGTGTGCTTTGGCTCATTGTCAGCAGTAAATACAATGTAAATTGTATTTATGTAAGTGTGATGGAAATCTCTCACATGAAAATATTTTCATTGAAAGCTTGAGTGAGATTTTTTTTTTATTAGTTACGATCATCCATGCATCATCAGAGAAAAACGGATTCATCACCTCGTCTTTGTTCATGAGATTCAACAGCACATTTTGATTTCAACATCACACTATCAAAATCTGAATCATTTGGACATTAAATAAAAGATATTATTAGAAACATAACAAACAAGACTGCTCTGGTTTGTTCATCACACAGATGTGCCTAAAACTGGCACAGGATCACAAGGTGTCTTCAATATCTGGTCACTGAGAGCAGTAGCATCTCATACCTGTGTGACCTCACGTATGACATCACTGAGAGGGTGGAGCTTTTCAGGCGCTCTGTGTACACAGTTTTGTAGTTCGATACATCTGCGCCCGAAAAGGTGTTATGCCGAGTTTTGCATGCCTGCCGAGAATTGCATGCACCTCCAAATAGGTGCTTTTCAACCATACATTCTGTTTTAAACACTGTAATATCCTTTGTGGGGTTCATCAATGGTGATAAATGATTCAAAGTATATATTTTATGAACATTTAGAGTCCTTTTTAGCCATAATAATTTATTACATTTAGGTGAAGTAGCATTCCTTTTGATTCAGCTAAAATATGTGGTGATAGCCGCGTTTGATCAGTGTGCACATCAAAGTGTCTGATGCATAATTCGGCAGAACAGATGTTGGAGGCTACCTGCTGATGTTTGCAACCACCTCTTTTCTCAGCATGAATTAGCGTTACCACCTGCGAGGTGCATGCAATTCTTGGCAGGCATGCAGAGTTTGGTACAACACCTCCGGCAGCTAACACTGATAGCCCCAGGTGCTTATGTGCTTTCCAAAAGCACAGGATCATGTGATATAATAAGATGGGGCCCCTTTTTTTTAATCAGCTAATCCTGAGGCCCTGTCTTAAAGAGGGGCCCTTTGCCAGTATCTAATTTTAAGAACTTGATTAATTCAGCTGATACTGTGCTTACATGGTGCATATTCCCAAAAGAGTTTGTGTTTAATCACATTAAAACAACAAAGCAAACCTTGGGATGTATAATATCCCATCAGAGACAGGATTTACATAGGAGACCCAGCAGCAAAATCTTGCTCTGGGGGTTTCAAGCAGCTTTTCTTCACCTCAACTGAATCCAGGCTGGCTGGTGAATCCAAGCTACACACAACCCCTATACAAAATCACTGTCTGGAGATGTTCGACTGAATGACTGAGCCCCACCAGAAACACCTAGAGGCTGAAATGTTCATTACACCCACCCAACAATGCAATAGCTCAGACAAGATGAGCAACATAATCAAATACTGCTATTCCTATTTTAATATTCTTCTTGTGGGGGGTGCTTGGTAAAGGTTAATCGCATTAGGATCTGTCCTCTGGGGACCATGAATATCCACAGTTAATTTCATGACTATCTGGCCTGTAGTTAGTTGTAGAGATATGTTGTTCTGGGACCCAAGTGTTAAACGGACCAATTGACAGACTAGCATTTGCTGACGTTAATGTGGTACAATAAGTTGACTTAAACATGTTGCATGCACAGATCTTAAAATGTACTTTATCACATTTTAGGATAGTCCCATATGCAAGCCCAGCACTCTGTCCATTACTCTGAGATGTGGTCACATGTTGTTTTAAAGACCAACCTGCCATAACTAGCACAGCAAAGAAGCAGCACAGAGTTTTACATTTTGGAAAATATGCTAATTTGCTTTCTTGCCAACAGTGGGGTCAATCTCATTCTCATGTTTGTGTGTTAAGTACAGAGCTGATGCCAGCATGTGGAAACAGCTAGGCTGGCTCTGTCCAAAGTTCAAAAATACACCTCCAAATTTCACCAATATATTTGTGTCATGTTTGTGTAATCCCTACACAAACAGAACGTTGTGGTTTACTGTTTCTCCCTGCCTTTAGTCTTTATGCTAAGCAGGCGTATTTAAAAATAATAACATAATAAATAATGTATTTTAACTATTTAAAAAATAAGCTCGCAAAGTATTTTGTTACAAACTATATATTATATATAATTTTTTTTCTTTGTAAAATACTCTAAAAAGTAACTGAATACATATTTTAAATAGATTTAATTTATTACTGCCCATATCTTAATGTAACTTAGGTAGTGCCTTGTTTTGAACCAATATCCAATAGAAGAATAACCTTATTTGGACACGTAGGGAATCTCTGTAGGGCTATTGAGGATAAATACTCCACGCCAAGATGTATCCTTCAGTTTTGGTTTTACACTATGTTCTCAATGTGTACTGCTGTTCTCCTTGGCCAGGCTTCATTAAATACTAAGACATCCTGAGTTTCCTGAAACCTTCTTCATCACTAGAGTTGACCAGATCTCAAACATTTCCAGCACAACTATATGGTTACAGCAGACGGAAGTCAGCACACATAAACTTTGATAAACAAATGGTCTCAGAACTGGTGGTTGGCTGCTAATCAAACTGGTGAGAGAGTGGGCAGGAGTACCACACACAGCCAAGACTGCAATAACAGATGGGAGTTTCCAAACCATGGCTTATGAAAGGTATAATCCACCAAACTGCTACTACTAATGCGCTTGCAGCTCTGGATGTGTGCAGGTGTTTAGTTTTGTGTTTTTTATGATTAGATGGTCACTTCCAGAGGTACCCTGATAACTTGATATGAAGAAATATTTTTATTTTATTTGATTGGGCAGCTGTGGGGAATGTGGAGTAAGAGGAGGGATGACATGCAGCAAAGGGCGGAATTGAAACCTGGGCCGCTGTGGTAAGGGCTTTGCCCCGTACTTGGTGTGCATGCTCCACCAGGGGAGCTAACTGGCACCCCGATATAAAGAAATCTAACACATTAGGTTCTGGTGTCAGCCTGGGACCAGCATTCACTAATCAAACACAGGAGCACCTACTGCAGAAGGGTAAAGGTTCAAACCTGGCACGACTAGATTCCAGACTAGCAACAAGATGGGTTATGTTCTGTGTGACTCAACTTTACCTGACTGTAGACATCAGCCTTTCCTCTGATAGTTTACAGGTTTCTGTTTTTCACCCAAAATTCCCAAGATTGAAGAGCAGCTGAATGGACAAGTTCATGGTCCTTTTACTGGGACTGCTAAAACATATTCTGGCATATGCAGGAAGTCAATAAATAAAGCAGATGCCCCCCATGGAACAATAGATTTTGCCTTCATGGAGAATAAAACTGCAGCAGGAATGAGTCTCAGCACCTCCGAGTCTGAGTGTCCATGGAAAACGGTAGATTGCTCCCTTCAGGATTGCGAGTGAGTTGCTGCTCAAAGTGACGGAGTTCAAGTATCTCAGGCTAAGATGGAGCGTGAGATCGCCAGGCAGATTGGTAAGAAAGGCAGCTCAGTCTGAAGGTGAAGCTCTCGATTTTAGCAGTCGATCTATGTTCATACCTTCACCTGTGGTCGGTCTTGAGCTTTAATTAGTGACTGAAAAATGAGAAAATAAGTAAAAGCAGCTGACATTTTCCTTTGCAGGGTGTCTGGCCTCCACTACCATGTCATACCCAGACCCAGACAAGCAGCAGAAAACAGAAGACTGAATCATACATTACCATAAACTAGCACTATTTTAACATGACTGATGAGCCAACATGTACAGTGGGTACGGAAAGTATTCAGACCCCTTTAAATTTTTCACTCTTTGTTTCATTGCAGCCATTTTCCAAAAATCAAAAAAGTTCATTTTATTTCTCAGTAATGTACACTCAGCACCCCATCTTGACAGAAAAAAACAGAAATGCAGAAATTTTTGCAAATTTATTAAAAAAGAAAAACTGAAATATCACATGGTCATAAGTATTCAGACCCTTTGCCGTGACACTCATATTTAACTCAGGTGCTGTCTATTTCTTCTGATCATCCTTGAGATGGTTCTACACCTTCATTTGAGTCCAGCTGTGTTTGATTATACTGATTGGACTTGATTAGGAAAGCCACACACCTGTCTATATAAGACCTTACAGCTCACAGTGCATGTCAGAGCAAATGAGAATCATGAGGTCAAAGGAACTGCCTGAAGAGCTCAGAGACAGAATTGTGGCAAGGCACAGATCTGGCCAAGGTTACAAAAACATTTCTGCTGCACTTAAGGTTCCTAAGAGCACAGTGGCCTCCATAATCCTCAAATGGAAGACGTTTGGGACGACCAGAACCCTTCCTAGAGCTGGCCGTCCGGCCAAACTGAGCTATCGGGGGAGAAGAGCCTTGGTGAGAGAGGTAAAGAAGAACCCAAAGGTCACTGTGGCTGAGCTCCAGAGATGCAGTCGGGAGATGGGAGAAAGTTGTAGTAAGTCAACCATCACTGCAGCAATCCACCAGTCGGGGCTTTATGGCAGAGTGGCCCGACGGAAGCCTCTCCTCAGTGCAAGACACATGAAAGCCCGCATGGAGTTTGCTAAAAAACACCTGAAGGACTCCAAGATGGTGATAAATAAGATCCTCTGGTCTGATGAGACCAAGATAGAACTTTTTGGCCTTAATTCTAAGCGGTATGTGTGCAGAAAACCAGGCACTGCTCATCACCTGTCCAATACAGTCTCAACAGTGAAGCATGGTGGTGGCAGCATCATGCTGTGGGGGTGTTTTTCAGCTGCAGGGACAGGACGACCGGTTGCAATCGAGGGAAAGATGAATGCGGCCAAGTACAGGGATATCCTGGACGAAAACCTTTTCCAGAGTGCTCTGGACCTCAGACTGGGCCGAAGGTTTACCTTCCAACAAGACAATGACCCTAAGCACACCGCTAAAATAACGAAGGAGTGGCTTCACAACAACTCCGTGGCTGTTCTTGAATGGCCCAGCCAGAGCCCTGACTTAAACCCAATTGAGCATCTCTGGAGAGACCTGAAAATGGCTGTCCACCAACGTTTACCATCCAACCTGACAGAACTGGAGAGGATCTGCAAGGAGGAATGGCAGAGGATACCCAAATCCAGATGTGAAAAACATGTTCCATCTTTCCCAAAACGACTCATGGCTGTATTAGATCAAAAGGGTGCTTCTACTAAATACTGAGCAAAGGGTCTGAATACTTATGACCATGTGATATTTCAGTTTTTCTTTTTTAATAAATTTGCAAAAATTTCTACATTTCTGTTTTTTTCTGTCAAGATGGGGTGCTGAGTGTACATTACTGAGAAATAAAATGAACTTTTTTGATTTTTGGAAAATGGCTGCAATGAAACAAAGAGTGAAAAATTTAAAGGGGTCTGAATACTTTCCGTACCCACTGTAAATGACCATGAACCACATGAACTGTTCCCAATTTCATGAAATCATCAACAGCACACTATGCCAAAAGGATCATGGATTGCCAAGGGTGACTGCTGTTTAATTAGTCCCTGGAAATCAATCGGGAGAGATCCAAAAGATGTTGTAAGACGTTACACTGAATTGGGAGGAAAAAAAGTGATTTTTTCATCCATCCATGAAAAACCTCTATAAAGAAAACATGACCACATTAATAAGCTAGTTATCCGCGGACTAACTACAAACAATGTACTGCATTGTAGTGTAAAACACGCAAACACATTTAATGTATATTTTCATTCAAATTAACAAAATAAAATGCAAAATTTCAGCTCAGTTCCCAGACTGGCCGGGAAGATGGGAGGTAAGGCGATGAAAGGGAAGGAAAGACAGATAACAGAAAAATTATCTAATTTCTCTAATTGAAGGACTGATCGACACACTGCAAGCAACTAATTCTAATAGACATTTGGATCAGATTCATTAGACACACATGGATATGATTTATTATTAGGAGTGTTTTAGAAGACCATGAGATGAAGAGAATTCAGAATCCAGAAAGGATAAGTGGGGGAAAAAGTATAACCATACTAAGCTCTACAGATAAGAGTAAACCTCTCGAGGGAAACTTCTCATTTTGTGGCCAACAAATGATTTTATTATTTGTTTATGATACCATAACATATTAACTGTGAGCCAAAACATAGGTAACCGTTGGTTACAGTAGGCAGGTAAACATACCCGAACTGGCCTTCAAATCAGTCAAACACTAATAAACTCTCACCCTTGAACAACACACAAATTCCAGATCAC
This sequence comes from Micropterus salmoides, assembly GCF_014851395.1. Lineage (NCBI taxonomy): Eukaryota > Metazoa > Chordata > Actinopteri > Centrarchiformes > Centrarchidae > Micropterus > Micropterus salmoides. The sequence continues at coordinate 2,237,801 of NW_024041262.1, forward strand.
ATAGCATCACATATCATAACAACACACACATAATTAAAGTCATCAAACAGGTCTTCAACTGAAGACAGAGAGAACAGAGGTGTGTGAGATCCGCCCACTGTCTGCAGTTCTAAACCCATCAGAGCTCACATCTTCATGGTCTGACTTCTCCGACAGGCGTTATGATAGCAACATTTAGGGAATGACAATGGTTCAAAGTGCAGACTGTCAAAATAAGTCTGAACTCATTTTATGGCATTTTTCAGCAGGGGTGGGGAGACTCAGACTGAGCTGAGCCGTGAGCAAGTCATAGTGCTGGCACACAAAATCTTGCGGGGGGGGGGCTTACTAGCATGACACACAAGAGTCTCCAACCAAATGGCTGCATTATGAGTTGCATTATGGGTAATTTATGTCAGGTTTTTGACAAAGAAAATGAATACATGGAATAATTTGATTTGACAGTCCATCGTGAGTCTCACAATGTTATAGGAGTGCAATGCAAACATGTGGAGTGTTCTTTTTTGTATGGAATTTACAAACTCAGCTCTGATTTGGACAGTCATTTTGTCCTGTTGTCATTTTACAGGCGTCCTGAGTGATGCGCTTTCATGCCCCATTGTTCCTCTATTGGCTCATTAAAATGATGTATTAATGAATTGGGGAAGTTGACTGCAACAACCTGCTTTTCCCACCTTTTTTTTGGTGGTACTTCCCAAGGAGCTCAAAACACGTGCAATTGGTTGTCAGAAAAAATGACATGCATAAAGCTGAACCTTTCTCCACTTAATCAGGTTGTGCTGCTAGGTGACCTTTGAGTCTTGAATCATAGTTGACAAGGCTATTTGGAGGTTCCATTCACAATGAACGGCAGCCTCTAGTGTTTAGTCTGTAGATGTGAATGGGGGGAAACACTCACTGCGGGTGTTTCTTCTTGTACTATTCCTCTGTACAATATTTAAAACTGATCCACTGAGCAAATAGCGCTGAATGTGTCCATATCTTTTTGAGTAACCACCTTCTTTGAACAGCACTGCTAACAAAGCTAATCTGCTTGGCCCTGGTCAGCTCTGCTACCAAGTAGGACCACAAGGCAACACTAATAATGGTTATCCCTGCTGTGAAGCATCAGTGGAAATGAATGATCATGACTTGGCACAGGGTGGGTACAGCAGGATATGGCGGGCTGTGGTAAAACGGCATTAGATACCTATTGTGACAAATGAGTGTGTCACAAATACAGATGTGGGCTTTTGTTAGGAGCCAAGAAACAGTGGCACTCTGAAGAGCTGAGATGACTTTAGAAACTGTCGTTTTCAGTCATTGTTCATTCGTCTGTTGGACAGTTCAATTAACTGTCTTGTCAAGTCACAAGACTAGTGCTTCTATCCATCTGAAGACTCAAAGAAGTGACTGCCACCACAGCACAGAAAGTTGTCCAAGGCACGGGTTGGGTTTGTTGACAAGGTACAGAGTCCAGGAGGGCTGTTGACGCTGTTTCGGCTAGTTTGAGGAACACTAGCCGGCCAGCCGGCAGTTTAAGCTTTCATTGTGTACTTATCAGTTATAAGTGAGAAGTGACTTCCATTAGCTGAATGAAGTGTCTGACTTCACGGTAATGCTGCATTCACGTCCTATGAGAATGATAATCACAAAAACCTGACAGTTATTCAGAACATATTAACACCGTCATGTCAATAAAACATGGAACAGGACATGGTGTCCTGCCATAGCTTTCAAGAGCTGTGATCAGAAATGATGAGATACTGTGATGAAAATCATTTACTCAATTAGCTCTACTTAAAAGAAAAAGAAAATCCTCCAGTTTTACACATGTCAGAGTCAATGCAAACCCTTCCTCAGAAAGAAGAAGATGATACGTGTATTTTCAGATTTAACAGCTGAAGCTAAGGTAAACCTCTATCTATGTTTTGCATAGGTCGTGAACACAGCATGATGCCCTGTTTGCAGCCAGTTCTGCATATGATTATTGTTCTAGTAAAGAAATATATGGTGCTAAGTGTGAGTCCATGAGTTTGTACAAATGCCTCAGATTGCGTAATAGTGCGCACATACATTCAGACTGCAAGCAACATAGTCAACCAATGGCCTCAAGTCCTTTTCTTTTCTTTGTGCCAGGAACAGCTGATCATGTCTTCATTGGACAAGATGTTTGATGATTACATCACAGTTGTTACTACTACAGATGTAATGTTTGCACAGTTCAGTTAAAGCTGCATTAATTGTTTTTTTTTCTATGACAACACCAAATATTGTGAAAGGTGAGGCTCGCAGGGATATATCCACAGATAACAAAAGCTAACCCTGCAGAGGTATTTTGTTTTGGTTTTGCAGCACATTTACTTCATGGTTCAGCCAAGCACTGATGTACTGTACACTACCTGGCCAGCAGCAAACAGCAGACAGACACAGCTAGCGGCTAGCAGCTAAAAGGCCAGATATTTTTGTCAGGAGGTGGTTGAGACCAAAACAGAGCTACAAATGAGCAGACTAACACTGACAAATGAATGCTAATGTTGCTCTGTGTCTGCTGGATGTATATAGCGACTATTTGCTAACATGCTAGCTATAACATATGTACATGTTGATAATATATCTGGGCTGTCTATTAATGTCTTTTTGAGTTCTTTAGGCCCCTTGTGAACCAAAATGGATTAATGCAGCTGTAAAAGAACCATGCCAGTTCATTTAACTTCATTCCTGCTGACCAACTTCCAACATGACTTTAGATTTTTGAATGTATTTCTCTTGATTCTCTAACAACTAATCGATTAATCAAGAAAATAACGAACAGATTAATCCATTATGAAAATAATCGTTAGTTGCAGCCCTACTAGCAGCCATTTCTTTTCATTCCTTACATTAAGGTATGAAAATGAACTTTGCACAACATGCTTGATAGGTCACCACTGCATGGTAATGCAGTTCAAATCAGCATGCAAGGCCAAGATGACTATTCACTTTAAATTGATAACACATGGAGGCAGGGCATCCTCACAACTGAGAAGCTGGAACCAACAAATGTTTGGCATTGTTACTGGGAAAAAACTTAAATGACTAGTTCTAACTGATTATCAAAATAGCTACTTTTCTGTCAACCAACTAACTGATAAACCAATTAATAGTTTCAGTTCTACAATCAAGTTTTAAGTCAACAAATGTAGCAGTGCCTGCACTGAAGATAAAAACTGGACTGTTGGAAAATAGGCAGCAGGTAAGTGAAGATGATTTGCGCCATTCTCCTTTCACATTATGAAAGACAGCAATCGTCCCATTCCTGTTGCAAATCCTGAGGTCTGTTAGTTTTAGAGCACACTCATCAACCTTGTTGCTTGCAGTGTGAACAAGCAGTGACTGGATGTGTCTGTAGCCTTCATTCCCATTAACCTTTTACTTCAATTCTATTTATATAATGCTAATTCATAACAAAATTATCACACTGTGCTTTTTACATAGAGCAGGTCTAGACCGTACTCTTTGTTATGTTCATGCCATCTGTGAGTGTGTATTGCTGTTGTTGCACAAAAACACATCTGCAAGAAAACCAGAGCTTGTACTTTTGTCAGCAGCAAAGTCATGTCACCTGCTTATAAAAAAATTCACTTCACACACAAATGATCGCTGAAGCTTTTAATTCAAGTACCCTAACAGAAAATTATAAAATGCAGCAATGTAGTTTTTCCTCAACAACAGCAATATCCTTTTCTGACTGAATCGCACTGCAAATGATTCTGATCTATCGGTGTGTGTGTGTGAGTGTGTTGGTTAAAACAATGCCTCTAACATTGTTAATAGTTCCAATTATGCCCTAAAGGAGCAGTTCATCAACAGATTCGAAATTTAGCCGTTATCCACTGACGCCCGTGCACGATGAAACAGTGTGGAGTGTGTGTCAGTGAACATCCAGTGAGCGTGTTGGTGCTGCTTCATTTCCATCACGACTGAGGCTGCTGGGAACATGTTCTGTTCCAACTATTCTGCTATGGGTCCATGATTAAAACTAAAAACTAGAGAGGCAAAATGAAAAAAGAATTTCCAAGTTCTATTGCACTAAGTAAAAAAGGTTATACAAAATCACGACATTATAATACAAACAACAAAAAATCAATGCAATAGATAGTGAAGCCTACATGTGCGTGTCTTTCTCCATAGCCTTTACCACTCAAAGCACGCACGCACTTTCTATATATATATTTTTTTTTTTTTTCCAGCAGCTTCATCATTTAGCTTCAGAACACTTACATTATGCTGCTTATGTTCTTCAGTTATTCATTTTCAGACATTATGTAAAATACATTTTGATTTGCAAAAAAACCCATAATTATATATTATAATATTTGTATCATAAGAATTACTCTGTCAAACTGCATTTTTAAGGCCAAGGATGAACTTTCACATTCAGCCTAACAATGTGTTCCTGACAGCTTCAGTTGTTCCTGAAGGCTGATACGGAGCTCACTGTATGACATACTGACATACAACTGCTCTGATGTTCCAGCGGGCAGTATAATTGTGGGTGAACTATTCCTTTAGCTTCAACTTAGGTTGCATTTTATTAGTGGTATAGCATATAGAACAATAATAATACCTATAGTCACCTGATTATTCCCTTCTCAAGACTGTATGACACTGACTGGCATCTTCCTCACTCTGCTGCACTGTTACCTTTCACCTGTATCATTCGTAAAGTTTGGGGTTCTCATGGAATAGTCATGATAGCTCTGCTCACCTTTAAATGAAAGGTCTGATCAGACAGAACCTGTAAGTACCAAAAGTCAAACTGTGTGTGTGTGTGTGTGTGTGTGTGTGTGTGTGTGTGTGTGTGTGTGTGTGTGTGTGTGTGTGTGTGTGTGTGTGTGTGTGTGTGTGTGTGTGTGTGTGTGTGACATGTCTCTTATCACAGTTTATCCCTGTCCAGTAGCTCCTGTAGTTCATTCTGGATGTCTTCTGGCAGCTCCAGAGGAGGCAGGTCATCCAGACACAGATCTTCCTGAGCTGGCATCTCCAGCGGCGGCAGCTGTGGGATTGCAATGTCCTTCCCTTTCCCAGTGCTTTTCCTCTCCTGCCCACCCCCTGTTCCCAAAGCAGCACCTGCTTGCGGGAGCACCCAGAGCTCCGAACGCTCCACAAAGTCTGCTGCCTCGGAGCGCAGTCGGGCATTTTCCGATTGTAGCCGCTCGTTGTCGGCCACTAGCCGCTGGTTTTCATTCATAAGGTGGTCAACCAGACGTCGTAGGTCCACGATTGTGGTCTGTTGTTCTTCCAAGCGAGTTTTGTCGTCTTTGGTGGTCTTAGATCCAGGGCACGATGGAGTCAAAGGCTGGCAGCCTCCAGTCTGCCGAGTCTGAAGCTGGTAGAGCAAGGTGTCGTACTCTCTCTCCCCGATTCCTCCACATTCGGCAGCCGAGAGGCCTGGGGAACCATGGGGCTGGAGCTGGCCTGTGGACTGGGTTTGGGGTAGGAGGGCTGGGCCGCTGGAGGGTTGCACCGGGCCAGGTCGGGCCTTTGTTGCCTCACGACGAGCCTCTCTCTTCCAGCGCTCTTGGATCAGGCGCTGCTGTTTGATATGACTGTCCCTCTGCAGCTCCATGGACAGACGAGCCTACGAACACAGAGTATCAACACCAGCTACAGAACTCGAAATGTTAACAGCAACACTGACACACAGGGCAAAATCTGAATGGCAGTCACTTAGCAGCCCTGTGTATAAAGTGGTAGTAAACAGCCTCCCAAAATCCAGTTCTGAATTGGAACTGGTTCTAAACTGGGTCTTCAATACCCAGAGATTTTTCTTCTGTTACTGGTAATCAAGGTCACCAGGGTGAGATTGGCATGATGGGAAATATGGTTTTGGTGTAATTTATGGTCACACATACAGATGGTGCGCTAACAAGAACTTCGCACTTCCACAAACCCTCAGAAGTGAAACCACGTCGGCAGATGTGAGGCATGAACTCTGACTTTGTGGGTGGAGTCAGATAAAAAAAAAAAAAGAAGATACGTCTGGTCAGACTTTGTAAACAAGGAGGAACGCTGCCCACGTGAGAGTAGCCCGCAACAAATTAAAACTGATTTCACAGGGCTCTATCCAGGGTCTCGTCACCCAATATCTGAATGTAGCATAACTGTGGAAAGCTCCATCAGGAGGTAGTAACTTTAGCGGTAAAAAGAGGAACGGAGAAGGTGATGAACCTAAACAGGTAAAAATTAGTGCGCCGTGTCTACGACCCACTTACACTGACTCTCGTACCCCCTTAACATTTGCACTTGTATATCTGATGTAAATATTTGCACATCACTGCACAAACTGCCATATGGTTCATATAATTCATTATTTTATATTTCTTAAAATATTTAAATATAAATTATAAAATTGACATTTAATTATTTTATATTGGTTGTTATGCACCAAGTCACCAAAGCAAAGAGTAAACCTACCAGGCAATAAAGCTGATTCTAATTCGGAGATGACCTGACTAAAGGCTGTATTGATCAGTGCTTTAAACTCAGTGAACATAAATGTATGAATGGTTGACCCAGTTCATGTTACTCATGGAACACACACACACACACACACACACACACACACACACACGAGTGTCTCACCTGCTCACACTCTGTTGTCTTCATTGCATCTGTTAAAAGATCTGTGAGAGACGGGGGGGAGCCAAACAATTATCAATGCAAATAGAGGCTGCATTACTTTTATAATGGAAACCAAAGCGGTTCTACTATACTTATTTTACAAATGACACAAATCCCAATTAGATTATTCTCCAAAATCGTTAAGGCCTAATTTTTATAGATATTTACAAAAGGGTTCTTACTGTGAGAATGCACACACGGCAAGGTGCAGACCAAGTCCATCACACATATAACACATCCCACAACCCCTCCACTACAGTCCATCATATACTTGTGTTAGAGCAGCTATCCTCAAAGCATACCTGCTGCTTTTCCATGGCAGGAGATGGCCTCTTCATACTTTCCAGCCGCTAGCAATCGGTCTGCTGTCCTGCACTGCTGATGAGCCTGAAGAGAGGCAGACACATGGAGGGAACATGGACAAAAGAAGAAGGAAAGAATTGGATACAGGTGAGTTGGAGATATAAAAACAGAGCAGAGGAAGGGGGTGAGAAACAAGGGCAAGGGTTAGGTGGGCCGAGGACAGGAGTACTTCAATGAATGATATTCCCTGACACAAAAATCAAGGGTACCTCTTTGGTCTTTTGATTAGATTTAGATTTTACAAAACTTATTTTGATTTACAACTGAAGCATAGATAGAAAATCAATCAGCATTCATTTTGATAACTGATGAATTGTTTGATGTCATTTTACGAACCAAAAATACCAAACATTTGCTGTTGGCTAAAATGGCAATTTAAAGATTTCACTTATGTTCTGGGAAGTTATAATGGCAATTTTCACTATTTTCTGGAACATTTTATGGAAATGATTAATCAGTTTATAGAGAATAATCACCGTATTAACAGTGAAAGTAATCAAAAGTTGCAGCCTTATTTTGCTAGAACAACATTTCACCATGTTTTTTATTTCAACCACACTAAAGTTGTTAGAACGAATAAGAACAGAATTTTGTGGGCTTTTGCCTTTATGTGATAGGAACAGCTGAAGAGAGACTTGTACATGGTGCACAAGTGAGCTAACCCCAAGTCTAAAGTGCAATTTATATTTCTGCGTCAAATCGACGGCGTAGGCTACGGTGCTACAGCGTCGTCTGACGTGTACCTCCCCAAAAATGTAAGTACACGTCAAATCAACGCGGACCGTAAGCTCTGTGATTGGTTGGCTGGGTAGCCTCACAATGCCTCCGAGCCAACCAGAAGTACCCCACGCTTTGAAGTAACTAATAAGTAATTTACTAGCGGCCAAAACGGCGGTTGTAACACAGTGAATCAATATATTTGACCATTGCAACCCGAGCGAAATGATTCGTTTCACTATCACCCCCATTCATGGTAGCGGAGCGCTAACCTGGAAGTTAGCCTGAGCTGTAGCGCTCCTGTTGACTAGCGTTTGGGGGAGTAATTGCAGAATGACAGACACACCTACGCACAAGTATATGCATGGCTACGTGCGTAGCCTATGTCGTAGGTACGCATGTAGACCCTACGCAGGAGTATAAATGGACCTTTAATCACAATGCCATCTCAACATTGTGATGTCTGATGATCGCTATGCCAATGCCGTTTGACAAAACTTCAAATGCTTTGCAATTTAGCATGGAGAGGTCTTTGGATTGCACTGCCCATATTTAAAGTCGACTGGATAAATTCTCTAGGAGGACTTGTTTACCAGCTGCGGGTAAAGAGAAGGGGGTTATTGAGACACTACAATACATCAACTTAATGCAGGATCTGCAGGATGCATATACATGGCTTATACAGATCAATTATAAGATCACTTCCATAACAGATTTCACAATCAGCAGATGGATTTTATATACTTTGGCTTATTAATCGGGCCCACATGGCATTTTGAGATAATTGGTATCAGCCGATGCCTGCACTCTCAAGGCTAATAAACCCCAAATATCTGCAGGCAGCTGGTCAGTGAGCTGCTGTGGAACGATGGTAGTGCTCCTCCTTGTGAGTTTTGGGAAGGTGGTAAAAACGTTAGTTTGGAGTGGTCAGGTCCTCAGTCACCATCATCTTTTCTAAATGTTAATACATTTCTCCCATCGTAAAAAGGAGAGCAGATCTAACACTATTACTGACTAGCGTTAAATATATATAGTTATACTGCAGAGAAGAATGCACGTTCTGAAACCAAACCCAATATTTTTCTATTTCATTCAGTTATATTATCTATATTAGATTGTACTCTGCATGTAATAATAGAATTATACAAGACTTTTGTAATACCGGCTGGCATCTGCATTATATATCGGTCGCCTTGCGTAACATCCTGCGCTTGGTTGAGAGATGCATGGGGTTAGAGGACCTATACCAGTTACCACTGTTTTGAAGTTTTTTTTTTTTTTGAACATGTATTTCCTCAAGTTTCCTTGTTTTCCCCCTTTTCCTAAGTCTGTAGCGAGAAACAGCATGTTTCCTTGCTTATTACGAAATTCACAAGAAGAAAGGGATATAGAAAATATCCTACAAATCTGGCAGGGGGACAATGGGGATTTAGATCCAACAAAATAACATTTAAATGTCTGTTACCATGCAGGGTTTTGTTTTTTACAATTCAGCACATTGGCCATACATAATCCAGCCATATACTAGGTTTCGACATAGTCTGTTTTCGGGGGGGGGGGGGGGGATTTGAATGTTAGGACAATACAAGAGACACAAATAAAAGTGAGGCCAATCACCTCTACCATCATAAACAGCAAATGAGGTAATATCTTTAGTGAGAATTGTGTTCATCCCTCCGGGAGAGTTCCACACACTTAGAGAATCAGGTTGGTTTTATCCTTAACTGACAACAACGATTAAATAGAATAGGAACTATCCCGTGTAACTGAGGCTGGGGACAAAGTGGCCATGACATTTTAAAATAACAGGCTAACATAGGTTATTATCAAATGGCCTTGCAGGCCAGGTAAATTGTAACACATTCGTCCTTCGCCGTCAACAATAACTCTTAACATCATATAGATCAACAACATAATCAAATTTGACAATACCTTGTTCCAACGTTCTGTCGAGGACAAAACCAAAATGTATCACGTGTAGCATGTCCAAGCTACCAGACAATAGTGCGAACAAGGCAAACAACAGAGCTCTCAGCCGCTAACTTACTATGGGAGCTAGGTTAGCTAATGTAGCTTAACGTTACCTATGCAATCTCCTAGCTACAGTAACGTTAGCCTGTTATTGCAACATCAAGACCGAAACTTACGAGATTGAGCGGGCTGTCCGCGACCTCCATGGACTCGATTTTTCGATGGCTTACACTACATGAACGGTGTCTCTGTCCCTCACGGACTGTCATACGCACTGTGATTTAAAAAATCTTAAAGAAAAATATTGTAAGAAAATTACAGTCAGGGAAGCACAGTCCCCTCCACAGCCAGAGCTGCGTCAACGCGTCGTGACGTCACAGCCGCTCTACGCTATATTTTGGTCAGACGTTAAGCTGCGTAAAGTTACCGGGAATAGAACAGTCTTGTCCTCAATTTCGCCAAAAAACCTAAAAATAAAAGCATTTAAGTTATCATAACAATGTACGTAAATGTAACGCATGGGATTTGACACATCTTTATTTCTGTAAGATTTATTTACACGTTGAGTCCGACCTCTCACAGGACGTGGACAGCATTTCAGTAACGTTAGTGGTTTTATTGCGACAAAAGGAATTGCTCTGTGTTACTCTGTCTAACTTGCCACGCTATTTTGTTTTCGTAATTGACAGACGAGGAAGTTAATTCTACATTTAATGTGGTCAGTGGGTTTCAAATAGCATATAATTCACCGGATTAACTTTTACAGCAAATTTAACAGATATCACATTAGCGGTTTGCTTGTTTGGGGGTAGACTGTGTAGCTAACGTTAGATTACTTCAGCCAGTTAGAGCTAACATTACTGAACCAGGATATTAAACGTAGCACAAAGCCAGCAGCGAAAGCACAGATGTTGATGAAAAAGAGAGGCCATACGTGTTTGATAGCGTCCAGCATGGCCTCTTTGGCTGTGCTCATGCTGGTGCTGTACGGCACCATTGGCACACAGCAGCCAGGCAGCTCCGGCCTCAGATATGACTACCAGCTGCTGGGCAGGCCCCTGTACAAACTGGACCTGAGCTGGCCCAGGAACCCAGAGCTCTTCACCGGGGAGGTATTTGGTGTGGCTGTCAACCAGTATACTGGTGTGGTGTATGTGGCACAGAGAGGTAAATGCATGCATTAACTACCTCAGTTGATGTTACAGCACATCTACATTATTACTTACTTATTTCGTTTATGTACTGGAAATGAAGCTTCTGATTCTATTAGTGAAAGTATGCTTGTTTGGTATGTAAAACCAATGCTAATATTTTAATAGATAGAGAAAATAAATTGGAAGAGTTCGTTATCATTTGTGAATATCATTCCAAATGTGCTAATAAATACACATAGTGTTAATGTGATTTTGTGAATGTTTACCGTGAGAATGTGCACTGAGATTTCTGAATGTGTCTCTCATAAGTTTAAATCTCTTCTGATATTAGTAAAATAAGATTTGTGAATTTGTACCCAGATATGAACATGTTACAGTCAGATAGCTCATGTTTTATACAGCTTTTCAGCTCACTAAAATATGAATGTCTAGTACCGAAACATTGTTAATATATATTTTTTGCAAGTTAGACAGTGTGCAGGAGTTTTCTTTGCAGATTCAGCTTTATTGTCATTGTGCAGGTACAAAGTCTATGAGATTCAGTGTGCGTCTAACCAGAAGTGGAAAAAGCACATCAGGCTTTGATCCTCCAGACTGTGCTTAACTTTGAACAAGTCCCAATCAAATCATTCTAAAATGTGCTGCCTCATGTTAACATTTCACATAGTGTTTGCCTTTGCTTTGCTCCTAGGTGACAATGTTCCCAAGGTGCTGTTGTTCACCACACATGGAGATTTCCTCATGTCCTGGAACACAACCACCCTGGAAATGCCTCATGGGATATTTTTAGCAGACGCTGCCTCATTAAACCCCACTGTGTGGATCACAGATGTGGGGAACGGTCCATACGGCCACTGCATCAAACAGTACTCGCCATCTGGGAAGCTCCTGCAGGTGACTGCTTTATCTAAGATTTTATTTGTTGTTCAAAATAGTTGATTCAGGTTCTATTTAAATATTTATAGTGATATATATATAAGAATTAGAATTAGCCAAAGGAGGCCAAATGTTGCTTGGTGTTGAATTTTTTCTTGCATTTGTCAGGTGCTTGGTACACCAGGGAAGGCAGGCTCTGGGTTGAACCCTCTGCAGTTCGACCAGCCTGCTGAGATCTTCGTCCACGACTCTGGAGAGATGTACATCGTGGACGGTGACGGTGGGATGAACAATCGCCTCATCAAGCTGTCCAAAGACCTGGAGGTGTTATGGATGCACGGAGAGAAAGGACAAGGCCTGGCTCAGTTCTACATCCCCCACAGCGTGACCGTGGATCACGCCCAGAGAGTGTGGGTGGCCGACAGGGGGAATAAGAGGATCCAGGTCTTTAACTCAGTCACCGGGGACTGGCTGGGGACTTGGGGGAGCTGCTTCACTGAGGATGCACCCTACTCTGTCCGCCTGACCCCAGATAAGAAGTACTTTGTCGTTGTCCAGCTCAACACCAACCAGATCTCACTGCTGGATGCCCCACCGGTGGGTCTGATTGGCCAGTGCACAGTGATCAGTGTGATCCAGCTGGCTGATGAAGTGAGGCCCCATTTCGTAGACCTTGACCTAAAGACAGGGGCCCTGTATGTAGCTGAGATTGGAGCACAGCAGGCCCAGAAGTTCACCCCCTTCAATCTGGGTGGGAGTATCCTGTAGAGTAGAAATGGTATGATGATCAGAAACTAACTCTGCCAATCATAATTGTTAAAAATGGGCTTACGGGTTATGTAATTTGCAATCATGTGACCCAAAAATTCACAAAACAATTCTTTGTTAATACGGTGAGCCTTACTAATAAGACAAGATATCTAAGGTTACAATGTCTAAGGTATCCCTTGACAAGCCTGTCTCATAGAAAGGACATTTTTATACTAGTAGTTGGCAACAGCAAATACATTTTAAAGAAACCTAATGCTATCTGGAAAACTTTTTTAAATCAGCAAAATAGGGAATGGTTATTAATCAGAGTATCTGAAATGCTCACACTGAATACAGTTTCAAAACTCCCACAAAAGGGACAATATATTTCTTTTGTCTTATAATATCCGCTTGTAGCAAAGAAAGCGTGATTCTTGTTTCTGTTTGGGCAACACACAGCACTTTGATAAAGCTTAGGGAAAGCTAGTGGTCATGTTTTAATGCGGTGACTTTATGTATGAGGCAGGATGTTTTTTCTTTTTGATAAGTTGACCAAAATCTCTGTCTATCCAAAGTGTTGTAGAAGCCCAATCCTTGCCTTGTTTGGGACGCAGCAAACCCTGGTCTCTGGTCTCTGAGTCCTGCATTGTAAACAAACAGAGAACCTCATGGACTGGAAGAAACAAACTCAATCTGTATTGTATACTGATATAAAAATCAGACCACTTTGACCCAGCAGATTTAATATCAGCAATATTCAAGGGTCAGAAAAAAAAGATCAGGACATCCCCACTTTGACGGACCCATCTGATGTTAGAATGAGAAATATGTAACATAGCATTCAACAGTCACTTCAAGCTGTGCCTGGTAACTAACCCGTCCACTAAGTATGTGCTGCTAAAAAGTTAACAATATTCAGAATTCAGTACTACAATGGAATTCAACTGAAAGGACATCAGTGACAGAAAATGATTGAAATCCTTGCTCTGTAAGCATTTTTGTAAAACAGAAGTAGAAATATCCATGGGTCCTTTCAATAATTGGTTTTAGGAAAATCCTTCCGTAAAGTTGGAAACAAAAGCATCTCTTTTAATTTAATTTATTAACGAGCACTTACAGAAAACCAGGTTTCTTCACAGTAAATAGGTGTATCACATTGTTGGTTATAGATAGACTGTTTTCAGTAATTGCTGAGTGTATGAGTTTTTCCTAAATGTTTGGTGTTATGGGCCATCTTTATTTTTCTTGACTTTGCACTGCTTGAAAAGACGAGACCTTCTCAGAGGCAGAGGTGTGTTCCTTTCGTTACTGCAGACACTTTCAGCTCTGTAGAGTTATTTGCTGGTTCAGCCTTGTTCAACTTGCCAGTTTATTGCTATTTTTTATACATTTATATGATTCCACGTGTATACATGTGGAAAGGCTGGAACTGAATTGTTTTGCACACAGTTTGATCTGAGTTGTCTTTAAATATTATTGGATCAGAACGCACTTCACAATGCAGTGTAAAAATACAGTATGATTCATTCTTTCTGAAAGCTGAGTTTACCATTGCAGATGTGTCTTTTTCTCCTTTATGAATCATATAATTGTTTTGCAGAATCCCCTGTATTTTGATGTTTTCATTACATTGAGAGAAGTAATGTGACTCTGTTTTGCCACTATCAGTCACTGTGCAGGTTCTGTAGGAAAGTGATTTGTGATTCCCCATGGCAATTCAGAGAGGTAGGAAGTGATACATGTGGCCCCTTGGTGCTGTTAGTGCAGCAGTTCTTCAGCAGAGTGAAAAGGGATTCATACTGTATAGAGTTGTAGGACTTGCAGGGCAGTGCAGAACTCTGTCCAATAATGAGGCTACATGGGAATCCTGCTTTAGACCCTGGTGAATGCACACAGTATATCAGACCTCCTGGAGGAGGTTTGTCAAGTGTCAGAGAAAATTCCAGCTCGGGCCGCGAGTGAAAAACAGGAAGCTGACATTACTAACAGGTGTGGATTTTGAAATGATGTGGGCCAGGCAGGGATGGTCTGACAAAAAGATGCTATTGCATTATGGAAGATGTTGAATTCAGCCTTTTTGGAGTTTGACCGACACAAGAAACTAAAACTCAAGATATCTTGTCCGCTGCTGGTTCAATGATGCCCGTTCTGTTTTGAATCTGTGTGTTGGGAATCCCCCAACTTTATGGAAGTGCAATACTAACTCACTGGAGTAGTCCTGTAATGATTACCTGATTAATGTGTCTGATTTTAACAATCACAATGGACTATTTGTGTTTTATGTTATTTTTTCGCTTTAATATATGTTATATTTTAAATCAGTATATCCAGGCTTTAGTTCGTCTCTGCTAAACTGGACTGAAGTCATTTTGTAGTTTAGAAGTGTCCTCAATGCTTTTACCACCACTTCCTTATGATTCCCATAGTCTGGGAAATTGTGTTTTCTTTATCTACATGGTAATTATCTCAACAAAGCAGACAGCAGTTTTCGCATGATGAATGAATTATCTTATTGTCTTCAGATAACAAATAATGCTTTTGTGTTGTCGTATTTATTTTTAAGACATAACCGTCTCCATCCATCCATCCATCCATCGTCAACCGCTTATCCTGCGTACAGGGTCGCGGGATAACCGTCTCATAATAATGATTTAATTTTAATATGAACGTCATTTTGTGTTCAATTCAAACTTTCTTGCAGACTCACAAGAGGGTCCTTGGCAAAAAAAGACATTCAAGATAAAACCACCACAAAAGGAAAATAGTCCGTATGTAACACCTCACCAGTATTTTCTGATTCTGGATGGCGTGGGCCATATATGTAAACTGTGCGTAAAAAGTGCAATTTGTTGTGGAAAAGAGTCATTTTTGAAATGTGAATGTTTTCTTCAAATTAAAATTATTTAATCATACAATGTGTCTTTGAGTGTTTTGTACCCAGTTCTTTTTCATTGCTTGTTCAGGTCTGAACTGTACCTGTACAGCTCCTCTTCTATTTTCTTACTGTTTCAGAGTGCCTCTCTCAGTGTAATTTACACAAACAGGGCTAATAGTATTGAGATATAAAGAGTGTTGCCTGCACGCTGCTGATGTGATGGAGGTATGGGTATCATTTTAGCTATTATTTCCCTACATTTCTTCTAACATTTTGGAGTGTGATATGGATATGAAGATTACACAGTGGTTTGGATCAACTTGATAGAATTAACAAGATAGGTTAGGTGCAGATCATACCACTAGATGGAGCTCAATTCATACAGTGTATTTACAGAATACTTTCTGCTCTTATCTACTTCCATGTAGAGATTAAATCATGATACGTCACAATGTTGATTGTAGCTTGATTAGAACTGACCTCGAGTTGTTAAACAGTGTCAGCTAGTTCTAAATGTAGGCCTTCTCTGCTCACTGGAACCAGACCCAGTACCTCATATAAGCACATGAACATGTACAATGGCTTTCAAGTGATTTCAGAAAGTTTATTCTGTCTACCAGCACATATCAGTTAAAATGTTAGTAAAGTAAATCTTAGTAATACCATTTTTAATAGCAGTAGAACAAATGTAAGAATTTTCTTACATCTTTAACACTTAAAGGTGTCAGCTAGTTTACAGTTTTATGGTGACATACAGATGAAGTGGATCCTCAATGACCTGATTTAGTTATACCGTCCTAAAATGTATGGGTTTGTTGTTTAGTAAGCAACAAAACAGCTAGATTATAAATTAATTGTCACATCACATGTGTTATCTGGAATCACTTCTATTTGGAGTCCTCACAGCAAGACTGGGAAATTTAACTTCACTATATTTAATTTTGTGTCATTGCTAATCTTAATTCAGTTGAATCCAGACACTGAATATTGTGTAATTCACGTTTTCATTTTGTGTACATTTTGAGGTTAACCACAGGAACATCAGGCCAGCCTACAGTCATATAGAGCAGAGTTTCCAGCTGCCCTGAACTGCTCTGCCCTCGCCACTGTCTGAGGGGAACTATGTAGGCGTCCATGCAAACAGACAAATGTGAATTGAGTCATGGCTCATTGAATAAAAGATAGAACTGGTGAGAGCCAGAGGGAGAGAACAGAGAGAGAGACAGGGAAGGCTTGAGGGAGAAAGAGAGGATCCATAGCAAGAGGCAGAAGGCTGTGAGTGAGAGGGAACAGGGTCAGATGAAGAGGCAGATGAATATAGTACAACACAAAGCTTAATAACACAGTAGCGTCATTGTAACAGGACTGGAGTGGCCTCTCAGCACAGGAACACCAATGAAATAAGAGAAGAGTGGCAAAGAGAGCATGCTCAGCAGGAGGAGCCGTGGACTGTGCTGACCTGGAACGGAGCCTGGAATTATGACCTCTATGCCCTATACACTGATCGTAGGGCACAGACATACAACTATAGCCTAAGACAGGACGCTTAATATGTCCCTTTAAATTTAAATTGTACGCCTGTAAATGTATTAAAAATATGGATAATTCATCATTTAAAACATTTCTCTCAAAATGTTTGATTGTCTACAGACATGAAACGATCCTGAATGAAACAGCTTGCCTCTACATGATGAATAAATGAAGTTGTGTTGCTATGAATCAAACATGCTTAGTGTATTCACTGACAAAAGACAGACTCCACACGGTTAATGTTATTGTGTCTGACAAACTGTGGAAGTTTACCATCCAGCAACTAGACACAGCCCCTCGCTGTTTAGCTGTTTGCAGGTTTTTCTGTTACACAAACTTCCCTTCAGTGTTTCACCTGTGTGACAGGTAACAGTGAAGCAAGAATTGTAGAGTTTTTTGACACACTTCTTTTCTAATGTACAGAGACATTTCGTAACTTCAATTCTGTCTTTTTATACAAACATGACGGAATGATTTCTGTTGTATCCACTAAAATCACTTTGCGCTGTTAACTGGAACTCTCATACTATATGCAGTGGTGGGGTGTAACTAAGTACATTTAATCAAGTACTATGTAGAAGTTTGAGGTACTTGTACTTCCATGTTATACTACTTTATACTAGTTCTTTTTCAGAACTGATCTGAGAACTGAGAATTGATCTTTGTCTGTTTCATCTTTGCATTGTTTTACATGTTTGTACTCATCTTATGGACTTTTCTACAGCTTGTAAATGAAAGGCAGACCAGTACTCATTATAGTAATTATTTATTTTCAAAAATGCATGCTGTATTCATTTTTGATCCATCCCCTCTTCTGCTTACACATATCCAAAAACCTGTTCAGGACCTACTAAGTGCATCAGCGCCATTATCAAGTGAACACATGGTAGTTTTTAGTAGTTGCTGAAAAGATCCAAACATCCACCAACAGCAATCTGACATTTAATTTGGGGTGTAGGCCTACAATTCCTTTCAACACAAAATAATCAATCAGTACAGTAGTCCAGTCCCCTTTTCTCACAACATGTCTTGCATTTACTTGCATTTAATATTTTATAATACATTTTTGTCTCAAGATATTATATTATTTCTCTATGTTTGTCTGTAAAGTCCTTCACTTGGTGTGCTGTATAGTTCTTTTATTGAGCAGTAAGGTCTGGCCATCAGGGGGCGCCGCTTCTCTGGCGCTGAGAACCGTGCAGCATGTGCACTCCTTGTGCTGTTCTCTCTTAGGTGAACAAAAACATGACACTTACCTTGAAGTATTTACCTGTGGACTTTCTTTCATGCTTCGTGATATGTTGTGCTGTGTGATACTGCTGCTGTTTATTGTGATGTGTTATTCCTAGATGCTTCTGAAGAACAGAACTGTGTATGATGCTAGACCTGTCAGTGGGAAAGTGGCAGACAGACTGAGGACATTCTATTTCAATGTGTGTGTGTGTGTGTGTTTACGTGTGTACTATTTACCAAAGTCATGTTTTAAGTTTCACATTTCAAACCTCTTGGTCACAAGCAGCTTCTACAGTAATCAAGCCTCCTCCTGAAGATGATATACTGTGCAACTGTTTGTGTTAAGTGTAGATCAGATGACCGTTTTACACACAACATTAAAAATGGGGTATAAATGAGATACAAGAACACAAGCTGAAACAATTTTTAAAGAGGGATCACACATATGGTCAAGGGTATTTTATTTATTTGGTTTTAAGATCTATTTTACAATTGGCTTTTTTTGTGCACACATGGTGCATTTTCCTGAATAAAGTTCTGTTTGATTAAATTACCTCAAATGAAACAAACGGATAACCTGGGGACAGGGAGATGGGCCATTGGTTGTTTCTTGGGCCTTGTTGTTGTTCTGGCTTGTTGAGCTATGTGACTTTGTATAAAGGTTCATTATCTGTTTATACAGCAGCCTTCACGTATGGGTGTCCACAGGCAGTGTGGTGGTTAACAAATACATACACAAACACTTCTGTTTCACATTTGCTTCCAACTACATCATTAAAAATGTTTAAATACTGCTCATACATGCTAATTAGGGGGGCTAAAGGAGAGAGTTACTAATTATTATATGTTTTGCACGGACATTTTTAATCTGACCAGGAACTTGTACCTATCGCTGTCAAGCAAAAGTAGTGGAGTGAAAGGTACAATATTTCCCTCTGATATGTACTGCAGTAGAAGCATGAAACAGTTACACAGAACTGTTTTATTAATAATATTTTGGGGGCTTTTTGTCTTTATTAGATAGAACAGCTGAAGAGAGAGACAGGAAATGTCAGAGAGAGAGGGGGATGGAAGTGAACCCAGGCCATTTTGGTAAGCTCTGTACAAGGTGCGCAGGCCCTACCAGGTACTGTCCCCCATGTGGCAATGTATAATACATACATGTATTTCTTCCTATAACACGTTCAATGAAGAAAAGGAATGCTAGTGAATAGAGTGTGCTCACTTTAAATAATTTTTTATGTGCATATAAATTAGTTAAATGTTTCGGAAAAACCCAAGTCTGGGGTCCCAGATCCCTTCAACCAGAGGAGGTCCAAACATACCAAATAAAAAGCCATGAGGTCTCCCATTGCATTCAGACTCGGGGAAAAAGTATCCCCTCCTACGCACATCTCTTCCTGCTGCAGGTACTTGTGTTGCGGGTGTCTTTTCTGTTACTAATACTGTCATTCCTGTTGACTTCCATATAATACAGAGGAATGTGAGTGGGCCTGTTCTTTACACCAGGACGGTCACACCAACACACACTTTCTGCATCGCTGTCCACCTCACACTTTCTCGATCACACACTTTTCTTCATTTCTTCACACTCTCACACAGCCTTTGTTCTCCTCTGATTTTCTTGTTGTCCTCTTCCTCTATGCTTTCTGCCTTGCTGGCTGTTTTGCTGACAGACGCCAGCTGGATGTCATGGCTGGGATAGAGGCGGGATCCTGAGTGTGTAGGCTGGCCTTTAGAGTCCATCTGTATGGGGAAAGCCCACACAACACTCCCACACACCTTCCCCACACACCCAGGAGGGATTCCAGACTCCACAAAGGGCACTTCCTTGTTAAATGTATTCATTTGTTAAATGCATCATATTAGGGATTCACCAGTTGTTATTTATTTGAGGAGCAAGAGAGAAAAGAAATGCTGTTGTTCTTTGCCTGAAGCTAGCCGACATTTGTGCTAGAAAAGGTTGGTCGTGATGTTCTATATTTGTTTTATTGTCTATAAATCCCAAGGACAGACCAAAATCAACAATTATCTTCAACTGCTCTACAAAAAACAAAGATTTTAGGGCTGATTCTAATGGTATTTTCCCACAAGATTCAGTATTTTCTCACCAGACTTGTATTCCTGGCTGCATGGACCAGTCCGAGAAAAAGCATTTGTACCTTCATGTTGGAAAATAAAATGGTAATTTTATGGGTCCTTAATTTCTAATAATTTGTAGTTCTGGTGCTAATTAAAGGGACAATAGAGACTGAGTGTATAATACTAATTTAATAATACATTTTCATATAACATAAACACAAAGCAAACGCAATTCAACAGCTCGCTATAAGAAATCTAAATCAATCAAAAAGTTGAAATTTTTTTAGAAGGGGTGGGTGGTGGTTGGAGGATTTTACTCATAACCTTATTATTTCTGGCTACAGCAGTGGATCTTAATAAATATGAAAATCTTTAAAAACAATCACAAATATATGTTTTTATATTATTAAAAAATGGCTCAGTAATTTCCTCAGCTGTGAGCATATACAGAGAAAGAAGATATCAGTCTGAGATACACACGTACCTGTTAGGAGAGCTCTGATTCTCCACATGGGATTTGTTGACAATAACACATATATACATATTAACCATACTTATTATTATAAATAATAAATATATATATATATATATATATATATATATATAATTCCCATTAAGAGAGAATAAATGCATAGTTATAATAAAAGTATATGGCACTATAAGTGTGAGTTAAAGCTAATCATGGGTCAGTACTCATCTATTACATCATACATATTATTATTATTTAATAAAACCCCTCTTAACACCAAAGCTTTACATTTGTTTGCCTCCTGGAAGGAAAACTTCATGCCTGGACATTATTGCTGCTGTGTCGTCATTCCTGTCTTATCCTGTCAAAAAGACAAAGGCACACTGAGATGGACGATACGATGCTGTCTCTGTGTGACGACACACCGACAGAATCTTCCTGCATTTAGAGATCTGCTGTTGGACATCTCCTGACAAAAACAGTGGCACAGAACATTAATAAAAAGAAATCCTAATAAAAGAAACAGCATGGCCTAACATTGGTAACTTTAAGAACACACACACACACACACACACACACACACACACAGTAATGTGCCCAAACAGGCGTTTTGTTAGATTTAAGTTTTAATATCAATAGTTGTGTTTCCCTGTAATTGTAAAACAAAATTGAAACAAACTTTTGAATTGTCACTTAAAATGGCTACATTACTCTTTAGCTGTGGTAAGCAGGGTAGAAGAAGTAGAGGCCATAAACTGGAGAGAAAAGTTGTTTGCCAACCACCAACACCTCAAATAGAAGTAGAAGAAGAAGAAGAAGAAATTTAAACAAGGGGGAATAATCTGGTCTCCACATTGGTCCACATGTACCTGTTGCTACTACCAGCCATGTTTTTGCACATTATGGGAATATCAGGGAAGAGCAGAAACAGATGATCAGCCATGTGAGTTAAATGGTTGCTACGTCAGAACTTATTCGGAAAAGGTGTTTCCTAGTTCTTGTGAAATTGAGGATGTTTTTTCAAACTTTGTGTTTCCATCAAGCTTTGCTAATGTGATACTTGATACTACAATGTGCATAAAAATACGTTGATGGAAACATGACTTCCACTGATGAGACTGATTCCAAAAAGAAACCAGCATGACCTGTGGTTCTTTAGGGTTGGGTAGGTAGTGTTGAATTACTCCACCAAGTCAATACATTAAAACATCTAAAACCAAATAGGCCAATATTGTAAACCACAATCAGCTGCGTGGAATAGTCCCATATTTGGTAATTAACGACAACCCTCCCGATTTTCCCAGGAGACTCCCGTTTTTCATTGCTCACGAATCTCTCCCGATTTCTGACAAATGTTCACAACTTTTTGTCCTTTTCATTACCGTGACCTGTGTGCTGGGGGGTGTACTGGAGAAGAGTTGTGCAACTTGTTTTAATTTTGATGGTCTGGCATCAAAGCTCACTCTTCTCTGCACCATGCTTTTTGTTCATTCTCAAGGTTAGAAATTACTAACTCATAAACCAAAGCTTTGGATTCAATGACATTTTGACCTGCTGTTGGTGCTAGAGGAAATGCAAATGCTCTGTATTTGTATAGCGCCTTTCTAGTCTTAGCGCCTTTCTAGTCTTTTTGACCACTCAAAGCGCTTTTACACTACATCTGCATTCACACACTGGTAGAACAGACACCAGGAGCAAATTGGGGTTCAGTATCCAAGGACACTTCGACATGCAGCCTGGAGGAGCCGGGGATTGAACCGCCAACTCTCGGATTAATGGGCATCCCGCTCTACCTCCTGAGCCACAGCAGTCAAATGCAGTGTTCACCAAAGTCAGGATTCATCATCTGGAAAGCAAAAATATCTATAGGCTTTCAAATTCCATGGCAAATTATCCCAAATATGTCAACCCCATGGTGGCGCTAGATGAAAAGTCAGGCAATCAGCAAAGACAGTGAGTCCTTTGTCCTACTTACAAAGTGATTGACTGGACCAAATCCAGAGCCATGATGGGTGTCTAACAAAGACAATGGGCTCTACCTTACACTCTGTGCAACGCAGCAGAGCAGCGCACAGAGCAGCATCTCAAGGGTCATTGCTAGCTTCTGACTGAAGCAGTTGTCATTTTATAGCAGTGTAACTTCATTGATTATTTAAATCTCTGGACAGGCCGACAGGATTGGTCAGGATGCACTTACAGTAGCCTCTCTAATCATCAAAGTAAATTGTTAAAAAACACTCATACATAAATCGCCCAAATACAGCCCCTATGCGCCTTACTTTGCGCCCAGATTATGCACTGTTTAACTAGCAAAAGTGGACTTGGACACACCCTAATGCACTTGCACCATGCAGTTTTGACCATGTGCTACAGATCGTTTAAATAGGACCCAGTAGGTGCATTGAAATGTAAATTCTTTTAAGCACCCATTCTCTTCCACCCTCTCTCATGAGTGTGCTCCAGAAGTGCGATGATGATGATGAAAATAGATACAAGGTCCCAGTGCCACCAAAATGTTGATATTCATCTTTTGGGAACCACGTATATCCAGTCTGTCCAGTAGATGTGGAGAGATTTTTCTCTGGACCAAAGTGTTGGTCAGCAGGATGGATAGACTGATCGCCTCTCAGTGAGGGCAGACCGATCAGCAGGGGGTAACGGGACATGTGGAGCTGCAAGCTGGGAGAAAGCATGGTGGAGTAGTACTGACTGTCACCTGGGAGACAGATGGGTCTCTCAGTTCTAACAGCACTCCCATACATGAGTACTGGGAGGTTAGTGGTGTACAGTGTTCTGCTGAAATTGCACTTCTATCAGTTTGGTGTGTATATAGTGTAAAGGTTATGTAATATGCCATATAGTATACTGTGTATGTTTTATTATACTTAATTAATATTGATTAAAATATTCCCGTGTGGATATTAATGCTCAAATGATCTACCCTGTTTGAGCAAACCAACACAAAGATGATGAATAAATACAGATGAAGAGGTGTAATGGGGGGGGTGTAACGTTCCCTGGCAGAAGCACTGCATCAGTTCCTGCCTTTGGTTGAACATTAACAGGCTTTCCATCACAGGCTGCCACTGTGAATAGGAGGGAATGTAGCTCATGCTCTCTGCTGCATCCTGAAGCCCTGCTGAGGCAGACAGGGGACTGCCAGTGTCTCATCATCACAGAGCCGTTCAACAGGATCCTCTGTCTTTGTTTGTCTGGACGGGACAAGACAGGGATGACAACACGTCAGCCATAATGGCCTTGTCCGTAGTTTTCTGCTGCAGCAGGAACTCAGTCAGCGGGCTGCAGAGAGGCAGGCAGAGGAAGTAGGGAGGTGGACCCAAAGCGTTATGCTGAGCTTTCAAGCACTTTTCATCAAGCAGTTAGTGATCACATGGTTTGAACCAGGATTATTCCAGTGTTTGTGCATGTTTAGCCCACAAACTTTACTACAAATATCCTATACTGTACGGAATTAGGTGTGTCTTCCTTCAGGACAGTTTTTCTTTAGTCATTTTCTATTTTTACTTACTAATGTCAAGTAATGTTTCTACTACTGCTAGATCTCTCTGACACCTATCACACCTATCATTTTTATTTTATTTTACTATAACAATTTTGTAAAGTTTTTGATCTAGTTCTAATCTAAATTGAGTGTTATCTTAAGAATACATTGTACTGTGTGTTGGACTGGCCTTTAAAGTCCTCTAAGACAAATCTGTGATTTGGGGCTTTGTGAGCAAAAAGTAAAAAAAAAAGAAAAAAAAAGAGGCACACTCAACCAGCAAAGCTGCTCATTGGAGTCAAGTGTCACGACAATGGCAAAAAAGAAAAAATCCATAATCCATGGCACTTTAAGTCCCGAGTTTAATAAATAGCCGTGCAATATTAAAAGCCTTTTCTTTCTAAAATAAAATCAACTTGACCTGACTAGACATTAACAAAATGAACATATAGACTTCATCACTGAACATCTTATTTTCATACCATAATAATACATTGCTTAAAATTGTGCAAGATTAGTCAGTGAACAAAATCCTGAAAAATCCAGATTTTACTTAATTCTGCTAAAAAAGAATAGACAGAGTTTGACAGGTGATTAGTAACAGTATGCAGAGAAATAACAGATAAAGGAAGATGTTGCTTCTCGTGCTGTAAGTGTTGCTGCTTGTGTTGGCGTTTAATGGTCTTGATTGTTATTAAAAGGCTTTTTCACTGCAGTAGAATAGAGTCTTGAGGTTGGTCAAACCCTGTGCAAACCATATCTGATTTCAGCTCCAAAACAAACGTTATAAACTGGCCCCACCTTTTTATTTTGCAGCTTTCTTGGAAATTAGAATCTTTGTTGATGAGGATGTTCTTGAGGTCTCGGTCTCGTCACAGACACACAGAGGTCATCCGTCTAGGTGTCTTTGTTCTCTCGACGGGACAAGACAGGAGCGACAACACATCAGCCATAATGGCCATGTCTGTAGTTTTTTACTCAACTGAGGAAGGAAGTTGCAGAGAAGAGAAGTATGGAGGATGAAGACAGATGAAAAGTCATATACATTACTGACAACAAAGAGTGTGCTGAGCTTGCATGGAGTTGTTCAAATGGAAAAAAAGAAGCCTCATGTTACAGATATTAAAGGTCTAAACAGTCTAATTAGAGTCATAGGAGAAATTGATGTAAGTTTTACCTCTGGTTTAGATGTACTGGTAGATCCATGGTGTGCTTAGCATAAAGACCTGGAAACGGGGAAACTTGAGGCGGAAAAAGTGACTCCAAGGGTCTTGACCAAGTGTCTGTATGAGATGGGAGTGAGACTGTGTAGGGTTTGTGTTTGTGTGTACAAATAAAAAAAACAAGATACGACGTGTTAGTTAGTGAGCTTTAGAGGGGTATTCTTTTGGCTTTGTACAGACACAGGCTCTCTGTTATCCCCTGCTTCCAGTCTATATGCTAAGCTAGGCTAACTATGTCCTGACTACATGTATTAACACACAGACATGTTATTGATGTCAATCTTCTCATCTGTCCCTAAGAAAAAGCCAATAAGTGTATTATAAAATGTTTCCAAAACTTGATTTGATTTAGTCTCTTCCATTAAAGGGACTATATGTAAGTTTTTCAATGAAATTAATCAAATTGTCATTGCCTTATTGTCAGTGGGCTCAAAACTCACTTAGAAATGACGCACACGCCTGTTTTCTCCGTTGCTTGCATCAGCCACTATTCTGCTTTTAATGTGGGGACTCCGGGTCGGATTCAGCTCTGTGCGCGCTCCCAAGCCTCTCTCTGACTACAGCGACAACATGGCAGCTAACTCCTGTGTACCACTGGTATTATGTCAAATTGTTGATTTAGCCTGCAAGCAAATGGGGAGCGATTTGTTTACTAGCCTATATATATAGTGATACAGCCAGGAGCAGTCAGCTAACGCTACAGTAGCTCGGACCTGCCGCTGTTTGCTTCGTAACATTCAATTTTGATTTATTGTGGTTTTACCAATACCCAGGTACACAGCTTCTCCACCTCTCGCTATAACTAACGTGACCCACATAATATACAATACTGCAACAAAAGGCGACAACAACACAGAGGAAGAGCCCTCCACTAACGTTACAGTAATGTTACTTACTGCGGTCTAACTGCTATAAAGTCTCACAACAATCTCGTTATAATAATCAGCCCAGCTCACTACCCGTTTCGTTATCATCCAATACATACACACATTGCTGAGCCTCCGGTGAAGGAGACACTGATAGTAAAGATAGTTACTGAAAGCAGCAGGCAAGCTTATGATGTAGCACATTGGCTAAATGCAGTAAATGTACCGTGAACATGTAACGAGCATGGATTAGTTCAACCTGCAGCTGATAAAAATATTGCTGTAACATTGCAGTAGCGGTTTACCTGAGTTTCCATAATATTGTGTGAAGCAGTCTCCCTGTCTGTCTAACCGCTGTAACTCTGTCTTTTTTCGGGAGGATCGTGCCGATATGCGGCTGGCTGCGCTGAATGAATAACGTTACGGAGCCGGTGTTGATCTGCCTCTGAGACGGGAATGTTGTAACAGAGCCTGAACATGTCTGAGTGAAAAGCCACAGCCTGCATGCTGGTGTTTCTGCGTTTATTGCAGGATTTCTGTATGAAAGTGGTTGTGTTTCGGATTATGCTCGCTCATGAGTTCAAGTGAGCACACGTATGAGCACACGCCTGGTAACAATCTTAAAACCGCACCGCTGGAAACTCCATAATGCCCCTTTAAGTCTCATTGAGCTGCCCTAAAACTGTGTGAGTGTGCAGCTCTCAGATGTGAATGTGTATGGATGAATAAAGATCAGAGCACTGCTGAAAAAGAATAATCTTACCCAAGGTAAAATAAAGATTACCAAAAGCCCTGTTGCAAAGCCCTGACATATTGATTGCCCAGAAGTTATGACCAGAGTGTATTGATCCAACTGGACATAAGCCCACAGCAGTGAGACAAAGAGACGTACCTCAGCCATGACTATGAATATTTCAGGAAAGAACAAAGAAATCATACAGATTTAAACATTTTCCCCACAAATTGCTTATTTAAAAAAAAAGAAAAAAAAGAAAAAACATTCCTTAGCTGACAGTGTTTTTTAAGCATAAAGAACCCATCATTTCTGTAATGCATGCCCAGTGCTTAGCGATAAGTTATGGGCAGTCAGTAGTGATCTGGCCTGTTTTGTGACCAGAGGACATTAAGAGCACATCACACTATCCATCTGCATGTGACAATGAAAGATTCCCAACAAGCAAAGACTAAAGAATTATATTCAAAGACCTCATCAAGACGTTGGGAATGGAGGCAATCCATCCTGCTTTACATGGATATTCTAGGATGTTTCACACTGGAGAGCTGCTTCTAGGCTCACGCGCAGAAGAACAGGACAACATCGTGTCTCTGTAAGCCAGTCACTGTATACCCAATTCCAAGCGTGGAGTGATCAGGTGAGGCAACAGTATCTGTAGAAAAATGCAATACACTTTCTCAGCAGCCTCCAAGTCATTATGAAGAGAAAATGTATTGTCACTCTGGCTGGATGTGTCAGGAGACAGATAATTTAACTTTAATCCAATGGAATCACAGCCACTTGTGACTATAGCCACATCCATAAAGATGCTACATGACTGCTGGTAGATAAGAAGACAGATTTTATCTTGACATTATAAGTTCATGGTTAGTCTGGACATGTTACATATAGTGAAAAGACAATCTTGTAAAGATGTAGATACCCCCTTGTCTATCATTTACCACCTGGACATCATGGTTAGTCTTATCTTTTCAAAGCCAATTTAACGCTTATCTGTTCCATTTCATTAAAATACTACATGCACATACAACTACAGTAAGCATGTCAAAGTTTCAATCACTGCAAGAGAGTGCAACAAAATTGGTTTCAACAATGTACTGTAATTTAAGCCCAACAGAACTCAAATTGGATGTTGTTATTGCTACTGCATAAATATCTAAAATGAAATGTATACTTTATAATTTTTGGTGTCATGGTGGTGCCCCCTGCCTACGCATTAACCTGTTGGACAGTAGTTGGCTCTCCATTCTCATATAAAGTAACCCTGGGTGCTGAGGCTGAGGGGACAACGTCTTCACCCTTCCATCTTCTCCCAGAGATTTTACTGTGTCAAAAGTTTTCTATTACTCTCTCAGTGAAATTATAGCCTAAGTGTTTCTTTGGATGCAGATTAAAGAATATTATTTGCGAGAAAAAGGGATGGAGATTTAATAACTACAAAACTAATAAGGGAAATGGTTCCAGGAGTTTCTGTACATTCCTTTATTCTGAAGAGAGGGAGAGATTTTGCTATTTTTGGCGCCTATCAAACTCAGATCACATCATCTGCACAGTTCAATGTAACAGTGAATACATCAGCATCAGCTCCGAGGCCTCTCTACAGCAGACACACAACACACACAAAGACTATCAGCAGAGACAGAGGGATTCTTGATGATTTTCTAATAGGGTTTATTCCTCTTTCCTGTCATTAGTCAAATGATGACAAATCCATTTGATCTCCGCTGTGTGATGTTATATGAACTTCACTAGGGAAACTCTCTCCTCTCCTGCACAGATGAGCCTGAAACATGAACCCTCACATTTCCTTTTTTGCTTAATTGAAGCATTGAGAGGCAAATTAAACAATAGCCCGGTGTAATTAAATCTCAGCAATACCCTGTTGTGGTAGTTTAAGCCTGTAATGATGTTTTTGGCGCGCTCCTCTCTCCTGTTCCCCACCAATTAAAACCTGCTAAAGAGCGTGAAGACAGCTGGATCGAGTTCTGCTTAATGCCAGTGTTGTGGTTTTCGAGCTGTCCTCCAGTGGCACTGAAATCCAATAAATGGTATAATCGTGGTTTCTTAATGACAAGACGCAGGTGCAGGGTGATTTGTTTTTCTTGATTTAGTGTGCAGGATAAGATTTACACAAGACAAAAAAAGTTGAAGTCTCTTAATTGCCACAGAAACAGCCAATGATATGATACTGATGTGTGAAGGTTTCCGGATGGAGCAGTTAATTCAAGAACAATAGCAGCATTTTAGGCTTCACAGTAAATGCTGAATATGTTTACTGAGACAGTTGGTGGCTTTAGCAACATACATTTACACAGAAATGCAAAAAAATACAAAATACCACAGAGCAGACTTTTATTGAATATTCCCCAGCATCATAAGTTGTATTTGGTAGTAAAATATTTTTGAACTACATTCTTTTGTAAGGGAGAGCCCAGCACTTTTAGATCAAACTTGATATTTTGAGCTAATACTCCATAATTGAAATTTTATTCACATACAATTAGAAATTAGAGGTAGGTTAGGGTACCTCCGTACAGTAAGTTAGGTGCATTTACACATCTTACAGAATGTAGAGTGAAATCTTCCCACACCAGACTGGAGAGAGCTCCAGACATCTGACAGACTGGATGAAGATACTGACTCTCAGTGAATAAACCAGATCTGATATATTTAGCTGATCTTAGCACAAAGACTTGATGCAGGAAACAGAAAGCAAGGTTCCTGACTGAGGCAGGTAAAAACTATCGCAGTTAAAGTGGGGTGTGTCGATCAACATTACTGTATAGTAGCTGGATTTCTGGTGTTCAAGCACAATAAATGATGTTTGTGTCATGAACACACTTCATGAATGCCATTCCCTCCAGATTTTTACTCCCAGAATGGCATTCCCTTGCGTTACACCCCATTTCCACCATTGGTTATATATTGCTGCTAGAGGGCTTTGTCACTTCACCGTAAATGTTAAAAAGGACACCGAATGAGAAGTGAAGACTGTTCTATGTTCTATGGCTCCAATTGGTTGTGCTATTGATTGTAATTTTGATCCACCAGTCATGTACAGTTAAGGTAATGCCAGATGGCGCAGCTGTAATGATTATTACTGTAAGTAGGAATGTGTTATTAAACAGGAGACAAGGTGTGCACAGTGCCTGATTTTGTTGCTGTGCTGTCCACTGTGTGTGTGTAAGAAATAAAAACACTCACCCACTGTCCTTACATGCTTTACATGCAATATATGGCAACAAAGAAGGAGCAGTTCAAGTGGTAGTGACTTAAGCCCTTAACCAAGAAACAGTGACTGTGCCAATTCTAACTGGATGCCCTGTAGCAATTCAACTTTCCACATCAGCATAGATGGTAACCTTGAGATATTTTTCAATAAATAAATCAAGCTTGACATATCACTGGAAACCTTAGAATGTGGGCTATAATACATTTAAAATAAAGTTCTGTGATTTTAAAAAATGCTTAACTATGTGCAATACCATATACACTGTGTTATTTTAGTTGTATTAATGTTCTCTTCCCTTCACTTCTCTGACAGGGCTGGTTGTTTAACTAGTGTCTGTACAACTGAATGGCATTCAATTATGAGCGCTATTATCAGCCTGGAGGTTAGGGCCCTGTCTAATTCACACCTACTCTGTTGTCACAACATTAAGACCCCCCAACCCACCCGCTCCTCCTCCGTTATCTACACTACACACATTGGCATCTGATAATAATGCCTGATTATAATGTCTACACCACCACCCCCCCCCTCATCTACTCATCCCCAGCTAAATGAAAGCAGGGAGTGGATTAGCTTCTCCTATGCTGCCTTAACAGCATTAAAGCGATGGGGCAGGTACAGTTTCCTATCAATTTTATCCAGGAGGAAACACAAGACTCACCAGCATCATTAGTGAGCAGACATAATGTAATCACTCATGAGCAGTGTGTGTGTGTGTGTGTGCGCGCGCTAGGCAGGAGGTTGGTAGGTCTATATTACATTCAGCAGCAGCGGTTATTAAAAGTGAACTTTTTTGACTTTTTGTGTGGGATTGTGTATGTTTGTGAGTTGCCTGTGTGATCGGCACTGGTAATTAAAGTTGAACTTGTTTCCAGATTTGGCATCAAGAGGATTGGAGGTCAGAGGTCATGCATTCATCACAGTTAGATGTCAGATATTCAGAGTGGGTGTGATGCAGTGGGAGCATTTGTACATGTCTTTGCATATGTGTGTTTGTGTGTGTGTGTGTGTGATCACTGCGGGATGACACAAGTTATCTTTGTCAAACTGTTGCAAAAAGAGTGTAGGAGGGGAAGATTGCATGGGGAAGTGGAATGGAGGAGAGGAGAGAAGAAGAGGAGGGAAGAAGAGGAAAACTGAGAAGGAAGAAAAGGTGGAGAGCAAGGGAGAGAAGGACAGATGAGAGGAGAGGTGAAAAGAAGACAGAAACGAAAGAAAGGGGCAGATGCAATAGCAGAAGAGGAAAGGTGAAGAGGAGAGGAGAAGAGATGGAAATATGGGAGGTAAAGCAGGAGAAGTGAGGACAGATGAAAGGAAAGAGGAAAGGAGGTAACATGTTCTCACTCCCAAGTCACCACATATAGATGCTTGGTCAAAACCCCTTGGTGTCCCTTTTTAACACAGTGGGTACCCTTTAGCGTCATTTCTGGATATGCATGGCTCGTTAACAGCTAACAACAATAAATATGCTACATCCGGTCAAGTTAGCAATAATAAATATTGCTAACTTGACCGGACATAGCAGTGAGATGCAATTACAACAGTCGGAGCGGAGAAGTGAAGAGATTAGATTGAAAAAAAGTGGAAAAGCATGGAAGGAGAGGAGAGATCAAGGAATGGCTAAAAGAAGTGGAAGAAGAAAGTAGGGGGAAAGCAGGAGGGGAGGAGAGGAGGAGATATGAAAGGTGGCAAGGACAAGGACGAGGCAAAAGGAAAGGAGAAGAGGAAACCATGAGATATTGAGAGAAGTGGAGGGGAGGAGCAGAAAACAAGGAGCGGCAAAGAAGGAGTGGTGAGTGCAAGTGCAAAGGCAAAAGGTAGGAGAGGAAGGATGAAGATGAGAGAAAAAAAGAGATAGAAAAAGTGGAGGAAGAGCAGTTGCATGTAAGAGAAAGGAAAGAAGAAAAGGAGTCAAGGAAAAAAGAAAGAGAAGGGAAGAGGAAAAAGCAGCGAAAGAGATAAGAAATTGAGAGGAATGAAGAGGAATGATGGAAAAGGAGGAGGAGGAGGAGATATTATGATAAATGAAGAGAGGAGAAAAAGATGGATAGAGAGGAAAAGAAAAGAGAGGGGAAGCAGGACGAGAAGTGGAGAGCCTCTTCATGTGTGACGCATTAGGTCATAATACATAAAAACCCTTCCAATGCACCATTATACTCCACAATACTCCACATTCTGTGTGTGCGTGTGTGTGTGTGTGTGTGTGTGTGTGTGTGTGCTGAAGAGGGCTGTTTGCAGTTCACATGTTCGTGCAGCAATTTTGTACTTTGGCTTTTTTGTCCCTGTGGTTGTGCATCACTGATAACCTCTATTAACTCATCATTGTTTATTTGCATTAAATAGGACATCAAGTCAAGTTTTCTCTTGGAGGTCACTATGGATCTAACAAGTGTGGGGTTGACGGAGTTGCTGATCCATTGATTAGGCAGTCAAATGGTTGGTATAATACAGTCTTATTCAGAACTCACTCGCTGTCCAAGAGACCTCTAGCTGATTCCTCCCTCACTGTAGCCATACCACGCCTGGTGATACTGGTGCAATCACAGATTGCAGTGTTCACTTGAGTGAATGAACACCTTACCACTCACATGTGCAGGAGTTGGGACATTAGCCAGGAGTAGGCTGGGTAATGGAATAGCCTTAGGTCCCAGCTGGATTTAGCTTAGCTCTTATCCTGGCTTTCTTCCCTCTCTTCCTGGGGCGATCAAACTGCTTACAGTGACGTCTGGTCTGGCTGGTCTGGCTGGGTGATCATCCCAGGGTCTGCTGCACGCAATCCAATCTCTGTGCTTCCTTTTCCAATGCCAAAGAATATATTTCTGTCATAGGTATTTTGTGCTTTTGCAACAAAGGCACAAAAATTCAAACAAAAATGCATCTAAGTTTGAAGGTGCTACTGGCCGCCACCATCACTATGGTAACATAATAACATGCGGTTGTAATGGTCATACAGCAAGCCACTGCGGCAGGCTGAAAAATATGAACCACCATAAACTGCAAATGCAGTGGCAAAGAGCTACGTTCATGACAGCAGCAGCCGCCATCCTTCTCCTTATGCTGCAATTTTGAGAATCTGTTACAGTATTAGCAACATCAGTAAATGATGAATGTTACTGAACATTACTACAGGTATGAGCAGTAGCAGGTTTTATTCCTGTGTGTTTAGCTTTAGTACTGGGGCTACGTATTTGTATATATTTGTCTATAGTTTCTAAACTTTCATTATGCTACTGTTATGTTTTAACAGACTAGACAAAATCACCTTAATTCTGCAACTGAAGCATGATTGATGCATTCTCATCCAGCTGTCTTTTGTTATAAAATAAAGCAATCCTGTCTCAGTGTAGGGGCCATCATCAGAGGGCTTACCACCTTCGTCCTATATCCTCTAATGTTTCACAGCGAAAGCTTCACAGTAATAACAGTATGTTGAGAAAAAGGGACTGACATATGCTGAGGTTTCAGAGCAGACTTTCTTGGATATATTTTAAACACTTTATTAGTAATTATCTTGATGACAAGTACAGATGCTTTCATATTTCTATGTGTTTATGTTTGTTGCTATGCACCAAATCACCAAAGCTGATTCTTCTTCTGATTGTGTTTCCGGGTTGATTCAGTTATTTGTACAAGTGTGTCAGTTAACAGGGGAAGGTGGTCCACTGAGGCTGCAGATATACGGGGTCCAGATTTTTGTGCTATGTCACAGGGTGGATCATAAACACACGCGCACACACGCGCGCGCACACACACACACACACACACACACACACACGCACACACACCGTAAACACACAGTAAAATATCATCATAAAATAAAACTACAATAGTGGTAACCTGTTAGTTGTCACACTGATTTTTACATGATATGACTCCTTTATAAAGCATTAGATGGGTTTTAATCATGCAACGTGTCAGAAACTCTTCAAGTTTTTAGCTTGTGATTCATTCTTCTGTTGATTTTATATTTATTTGTGTTTTTTTCCTTTTTTTGGCTTCTTGTTTTAGAGTTTTTGAAAGTTGCTAATTAGAGTGTACGTGCTATTTGACATGCCATTTGGACCTGTGTGTCAAATAAAATGGTCAGTTAATGGTAATGTTTAGGCCAGTACAAGTACAGCTTGTCTTCATATGGCAATTAGATCTCAGTTGTCAGCATTAAAGGTAATTTTAGGTGTGCTCTCTTCACAGAACTACTTCTCACTAAAAGGTAAGTCCGGTAATGTTGATGAGGAGAGAGGAAAACCCCTAGCTTGAAAAAGATGCTGCTGAACGGGTTAGCTGAATGTCAGACACACACTCATAGCTGAAACTAAAGAATACACAGAGGGGATTTCCTTTCCCACCCACCACTCTGTGTATTTGTGTGTGTGTGTGTGTGTGGTTGTTTGTGTGGTTGTAGAGGTGCATGGTAAGCATCCATGCGTTTCTGTGTGTCTTGAAATTGACATTTAGTTTGTTGTAGGCCACCAGTAATGAGTGAGTTAAATGTAAACTGTGGGTGGAGGATAAATATGTTTGTTTTCAAATTGACAGTGTTTGCTAACGCAAGACTACTGCAAACACATACAGTTTGTAATTAAAGACATTCTAATAAAAAAATGCTTGAAAAAACGCTCTACAAAATGCTATACAATCAAACTATAGCAAAAACAATAGATATGAGAGATAAAGAGACATACGGGGACATACTATATAAATGAATAATTAATATATGAATGAATGAATAGTAGATAGATATCTGTGAATTCTGATTAACTCACAAAACTATTTACTACTCATCAATTAATAATTACTAGAAGAGTTACTATTTAGCCATTGTTGTGGCCCTAAACATGGGACACCATATAAGAAGTTACCAAGTCTCATTACGTCATGATTATCTGACAATTAACTACTTGACATTACTAACAAGAAGCTCCTGACTTTTTGGTGAGGAATTCACAATCAGTTCCTTTATGACAAACCAGCAGCAGGATTCATATCCAGAGCACATTCATATGATTATTCATATTCAACCACTACTAATACAAACTAGACATACTCGTGAGCATATGATGTATTGTTGTTAGTTATTTATGAATATCTATGGTTAAGAGCATACAAAAAGCCTTTTTTGACAACCTATTTTTCAGTGGTGATCCGAAGTAAAACTGTGTCCTTTGGTAAACGTAGACACACGGTATATTTTTAATTATTGACCAAAGTGTGACTATTTTCAGGGTGATCAGTAAATGAAGGATTCAGTTTGGATCAGTTTTTTATTCTTGAAAATGTGGTGGACTTTGAAACTATCTTTAGATCTTCATGTTGGGAAATAAAATTGAACCGTTAACAGAACAGATGAAATACAACAAACATTTCAGAGGTTTTATTTTTGCATTTGGAGCTTTTGCATTGGGGAGCTTCGACTCATGCCCATGGTAAAAAAGTAACTTATATGCAATTTAAGGTGTCCAGGCAACAGCTCTGTGTGTGCACTGTCTGCAACAATTAATGTGTACATACTCGCACAAGCCGCGCTTCTGTCTATGCAAGTTGCCGTTGCTCTCCAGCAAGTCCACCGGAAGGCTGCTGTTGAGGAAGACAGCAACATTTATAGTTGTTTACTTTCTCTTCTAGCTTCAAACCTGTGTTGGTTTTCTGATTTTCAGTGTGTTTTAGAACACATTGGCTTGGGTGTACCACAGACCAACAAGCCAATCATCAACAAGGAGCTGTGTGCAGTTGGTGTGATAACAGACCACAGAGCTCTGTGTTAAAACTTGTTACAGGGACACGCCGATTGCAGATTTGGTTTGTAGGTGCGTGCTTGCAGAGCTCAGCGAAAGCATGCAACAGGCCTTATCCAGCTCTCTAAGTGCATTCATGGTACAATGCTATCATTACTGACAGAAATGATACCACAGTTTCTCATTTGACAGTGAATGAACTCTAATCAATTAAATACTCCTAGAGACTTCAACATGTCAGATAATGCATTCCCATTAACCTAATTTTAACCTTAACCCCAAAACCAAATCTTAACCCTCAAACAGCCCTTTAAACTTGTGGGCTCCGGCATTTTGGTCCCCACAAAAGCGTTTTTTTTGGACACCAAGAATATAGTAAAACAAGCCCACATAACAGTACCATTCATTAAAAATAAACGTTTTAATTACTTGGATACTTTTTAATGTTGAAGTGTTTATGTACACGTGTTTTCACACTTGCTTTGTCTGTTTCCCATGCCAATAAAGGCCTATTGAACTGAAATGAATAAAATTGAAAGATACTTCATAAACTCAGTCTGACAGTGTTTCCAACAACAAGCTAGATCTCTTGTGTTTTTGTGTAGTTTCATGCATTCAATAATTCTTGATGAATCCTTATGAATTTATCCAGCTGTCTTCACACTATCCCAGTGTCATGTAGATTCTGTTTTAGGGTGGGTTTATGCTTTCAGTTGGAGCAGTGTCCCATACAGCAAAGACATATTTACACACTAATAACCCTCCACCAACTGCCAGATGACTTATTCATCATGTTTTAGTTGAATAATATCTTTGCATTCACATTTCTACACATTCCTCCTCATAGAGACGAGCCAGAGAATTTGGAGATATGGGTTCAATATTTTCTAGCATCCCCCCCACACTTTCTCATGCTGTCTCCTTCTGTCTTTTCACTTCTTACACAAATATGATTCATACCTACAATTAGCATACAATCAGCCTTCATAACATTATTGTTATTTCTTTCATTCATATCATTTAACTGCATAATGAGCCCTGTGAATTTGATTTGTCATTTTATCAACTGGGACTAATCGATTTATGTTGAACCATCCAGCTTCTCCAAAGAAGAAAGTGGAAGAAAAAGCAGCCATGTTGTGATGCTGATGGATGGTCCATTTGGAGGTTTGACAGTGTGCTTTGGCTGAGGCTCTGGGGAACTTTAATGCAAAGTTTTGGTTGGGGTTGAAACCAGTTTTGACAAACAAGGGTCAGGGTTTTGGTTCTGGGGCTGACAAAGGTCAGAGTTGAGTTAAGTTTGTTCACCTTTGACCTCCAAGTTCAGCCAATCATTAGTAACTGTCCTCTCCTTGTTAACAGCTTCAAACACATGAAATAATGTTCACACAGAATGATGTGTCTTTTCTCTCAACTAGAGGCTCACAGGCTGCCATATGGACTACACCCACAATCAAACAGACTAAGATGTTTTCATTGCTGTTGTAAAGAAACATGTTTTCTACAGTTTCCCTCTGGACTGTGAAGGTCAGAATTGTGCCACTAAGTTAAAGCAGAGAAGTTCAAGAAGATAAGATTAAACTTGGCCTGTGCAGGTGTGCTGCCACCAAGAAAGACTTTATTAGGCTAAAGGTACAGTCTTCTCTTTCCATCTACAGCCATCTGTCTAACAAAATTGCCCCCACTCAGCCCTAGAATAGGGTATGAGACTTTTTTTTTATGTGGGTTATAAATAAGTATAAAGCAGGACAACACAGCATTGTCATAAGGCTCTGTGGATAATGTAAATTGAATGCCCGCATTTTTCAAAATCTCGCATTCTACAGCATCCGCTCAGGACAACTATGGTATGGTTAAGGTTAGGGAAAGATTATGGTTAAAGCAAATTGACCTAGGGTTAGGTCAATTTAAAGCTGGGGTGGGCAATTTATTTCAGAAGCATTTTTTTTTTCTATTTGTTGACAAGGAAGAAAAATGTCTGTATAAGAAAAGACCATATCTCTTTTTTTGCTGCTTTAACTTTGATCCTTTTTAAAAAACTATCCATTGTGAGCATGGCAATGCTATAGGAATGAAATGCTAAATTGGCGGGGTTCTCTTTTTTTCTACAACACAGCCAGTGTTTTGATAGATATATAGACAGTCAGTTAGATGAGATATGTGCATATATTATATGGCTGACTGTATATTGGTATTAGAGGAGAGGTAACCGTAGCCTAAATTAAAACAAAACTTGATCCACCAGGTCCCAAACCAAACGGGCCAATTAACCAATTGAGTTCTCTTATTGGCTCACCCAGCTGTGTTAATGGACTTGTTGAGCAGAGAGAAAGTCAAAGCAATAACATGTTGATAGGATTACACTCAATATCAGGAAGACAAGAAGAAGGAGGCTGCATTTGAATGAATGTGTCAACCAAATTGAGAAGAGTGATCACACTAATAATCTGTAAAGCATTTCTGTGTGTGAGAGAAATAAAGTGTGTGTGTGTGTGTGTGTGTGTGTGTGTGTATGTGGTACACAACACGTGATTTAGAAAATAAGAGTAATAACCGTTGCTAGCGTAGATGGGGTTCTATGGCAAGCCCTTGAAGGAATAATTTGGGAAATTCCAACTAGGCTGCTTAAAGAAGTTTTACCCTTAGTCAGCACTTCTTCACTAGACATGATCAATCTGTCTTTACTTTACAACAGACTATGTACCACAGTCCTCTTCTTAAAAAGCCCACTCTTGATCCACGGCTTTTAACCAACTATAGACCTACATCTAACCCTCCCTTTCTCTCTGAAATCATTGAGAAAGCATTCGCCAATCCGTTGTGTGACTTTCTACATAGCAATAGTTCATATATTTGAGTATTTTGGATATTTGAGCTTTTTCAGTCAGGAAAAGAGTGCATCATGACACAGCACTGGTGAAAATGACAAATGATCTTTGAATTGCATCAGACAAAGCACTTGTCTCTGCACCTGTCTTGTTAGATCTTAGTGCTGCTACAGTTTTACAGACAGCTATTTTTTAAATCTATATTAGTTGTCTATGGGTGACCACTGGGACAAACTGGCAGCAAGGATGCCAACTGTCTTAACCATCTATGAACTACATGCTTGAAAAACTGACATTTGTCCAGCCAAAGTAATTTTCTGTCAACACAGAAGTTGTGGTAGCAATAGTCAGGAGCAGTTAAGTGTCATGTGCCAATTTAAGAGTTGTTTAAATTTTTATAAATAATTAAAAAAACAATAAAAATTCTTTCATTCTTGCTTTTAGTGCATATTTTACATTTTGTATTTTGTCTGCTATCTGAGGAACACTTTTAGTTTTATTTCAAATATTGTCTATAATATTTGTTCTGTATACACACACACAGACACACACACACACACACACACACACACACACACACACACACATATTTGGAGCAGGAATAGCTGGATGTTGCTTTGTTTAAACAAAGCATGAAATTATGAAAGTTAAAGTTAATGAATAAATGATCGGATATCAAAATGGTATCAATGACATCATCAAATTAATGGTGGAGATACACGTTTAATAATGCCTGAATGCCAGTCCCCCATTTACCAGCCTGTAAATTTTTATGACTCTAGTTCAATGAATGACAATGTACATATACAGTTGTGTGTGTGTGTGTGTGTGTGTGTGTGTGTGTGTGTGTGTGTGTGTGTGTGTGTGTGTTTGCATTAATGTTTATAGAGGTCACTTGACTATTACAGAAGGGTTCCAGTGGTTTGGTGTATTACTTTAATATGTCATGTATATTTTATGGTTCTGATAAGCTGCCAATCACTAAAGAATTTGCTCTGAAATATTGACGGAATAAGACACTATAATGGTACAGTAATGGCATGCCTAATACTTGCTGTATATGTAATAAAAATTAAGAGGTAATCCGACATTATATTTGAAGCCATGTTGGATCAAACAATTGTGCAAGGAAGGTACGGATAAGATGTCAGACATGTGTCTGTTTATATTGCCCCAAACTATAATAAGGTGCTTTATTTATATCGTCCTGATCTCAGTGTGAGAGTAAAAATGTAAAGCTTTTTTTCCATCATGCCATGAGCAGCCGCCGTCTGATTTCACGAGTAGTTTTCTATTTAATGGCAGGACACGGTAACAGGAGCTGATGGCTCTGGTGAGGAGTTGAACGTGCGCAGCCTGTCGCATGCAGCTCCATCTATGAGCTCATCACTGCTCATGACTGTTCCGTTACTCCCTGACAGATTTCAAACTCATCTGCTGACACGAAATGCTGAAATTGACTGTTGTTTGTTTTGCAAACGGATCTTTGATGAATGGTCACATTCAGCACTAACAGTGCCTACAAACACATAGTGTTTCCAGTGTCTGCTTCACAATAAAAGGATAAACAGCTGTTATCAGTGAGTGATTGGATGGATTCCATGCTGCATAGTTTCTTATCTTAAAGATTACATAAATGCATTGACATTCAGGTAAAAAAAAATACACATACACATAAATGTGGTCAAATTGACTTATTCACTTAGTTATTCAACCATACGATGTGTGCCAGACTTTAAAAACCTAATTTTGATTGAACCCTTGTGTTGTTAGGGGTTATTATTAGTTGCAAAACAACAACAGCAGCAACAACAAAACAGAGAAGACATTAATTACTGTTACTATGGTGGTTAATTCTTTTTGATGGACAGCAGCTTATGGCTGAGGGAACCTCCATATATGATGAATGCACTCATCAACTAATGGGTAAACTTCCACCATGTTTGTACACCCAAACACAATATACAAAAAACAACACACACACACACACGCACACACACAGACACACACAGAAGATGGTTAGCTGTGTTCTACCTAGCCCTCGTGTCTCAATGTGACTGCTGGTAGTAAATTAAATAGCGATTAGTTGAGGTCATTTGTTAGCCTGTCTGACACCAGACCAGCTCCTGGGAGGTGCTGGAAGATGAATGGAGCGCTCCACAAGTACGAAGTCAACAGGTGAAGATTAACTGGCTTTAATGATGCCATTTGCTTAATGTCTTTGCCATTTTCTTTCTATCTATCTGTCTTTCTTCTTTATTTTCTCAAGAAACAAAGTAAACTGAGACCAAATGTTCAAACATTCTGAGAGCTGGTTGTTTCAATGCAAAATTAAATATATAAAGTCAGTAGCTGCACACATCCACAATAAAAGCATGTACTTCGATCTCAGTTTAATGAAAATCATTTTTATTTTATTTCTTAAAATGTGAGCATGTCTTTAGTACTGGATTTAATATGGGTTAATGAACAGCAAGTTTATAAACTAAACTGGACAGGTCCTTTATATTTGTGCTAATAATTAACGCAACATTATGTAAGATGTATTTATACTCACTGAAGATGGGTATTGATGGGACTGTCAGAATGATGACACACACATGCACATGCAATATGCTAATGCACTTATCTACATTCATACATACTATGTGTACAACAGAAAAGTATAAGCTCCTTCTCCATTGTTCTGTAATGACGCTGATACAAGGGAGTGTTTTAACTCTTTATTGCTGTTACAGGACATTAGCATTAATGCTTTCTGATGATGGTACAGAAGTCAAATGTCAATGGTGGAGCCCGGCTCAGTCTAATGACTGAGGCAGGGGATCGCTTTAATGAGTTGAAACCAATTAACTATGACCTGCTGATCTTTGGCTGCTCCCATGTGATCCTCCAGACATGCTGCAGATGACAAATGGGAGCTATGAGATTCATTCCAAAATTATAGATCCATCGCTTAAAAATGTGATTTTGATCCCTGAAAAATCACCCTGGGTTTAGAGTAGGGACAGGGACATCCTGAAAATATTAAATACATAAATCAGTTGTCGTACTTTTTTTCCCCATAAACAATCTGGACAGCATGGAGATCATGCCATATCCTTTCTGTTCTTGTCATATGGTCTTGGTTATATTAAAGACACAATGAAATGAAAATACAATCCTGTGTTTTTGCGTCAGTTGGTTATCTAATGCCACATGCTAAATATGTATAAAGATATTTTTTGACTATTTTCATATGAAAGCCCCTCTCTTTTTTCCCTCTAACATGTAAATCATCATCTTGACCTACATTATTTATTCAGTTTAATGTGATTTACGATGATGAGGTAACCCTGCCCATCATATAAAACAATACCTGACCATTATCTAGTGGGTACCTCTCCAGGAGTTAAGTCCTGTTCTGCTGGTTTGGATGATGTCTGCTTTATAAAGTAAGCCAAATTCACAGTTTCTTTTCCACTTTTAACTGTGTGTTAGGCAGGGGGATAAAGCAGAAACAATGTAATAGATCATACATTATACATTGTGTCTTCATTTTAAGTTCTCCCTTCTACCCTTATGTTCACCAGCCTACTTTAAGAATGCTTAAAGGCCCATTCAGACAGAGCGCGTTTTGGAGGCTGCAACAAAAGACACAGTATGATGCGTTTGTAGCCTGCAAAGCATGCTCTGTAAAATTAAACAAAAAAGCTTTTTTTATTATTGGTAGGCAAGCACAGAATCCTCTGTCTTTAGTCCAACACTTATTTTGCTAGTAGTAAACTAATAGATTTATACCTTTATACATACCGTATAGCGGCTGCTCTCAAACTGCAGCCTGGACACAGGAAAGCAGAGATACATGTACATTGGCTCCTCAGACAGAGGAGAAATCACAGGAGTAACGTTACCACAGCTGGTCCACAAGCTTCATCTGGATGATGGTTAGTTCAAGGCTTATTTCAGGATGAGTCGGGGGCAGTTTGACAATCTGCTGTCAACCGTCGACCTAGCATCACAGAAATGACCACCAACTACAGCTGAGCATTTTGTGGAAGGTTGTTTGTTTTAGCGTCAGCGCTATATCAGCCTGTCAGCCTAAAAACCTGACAGGCTGATAATGTTGATAATGTTGATTAAATTGAGGTACCACAAACCATGAACTGTATTATATCAGAAAAATCTTAGATCTCTGGGTATCCAGCAGCAGCCACAACTAGTTTGTCCTCCCGTATCAGATTGGACAATGAAAAACACATTTGTAGATTGAAAATCCAAATGAAATGTTTATATATATATATATTATAATGCATGTGTATGAACATGATCACTGTAACACATTTCCCTGTAAAATTCCCTGTGAAAAAGTTTTTACACTCTCACTAGTGCAATATACATTAACACTGTTATTACTGTCAAATGAATTACTGCATCCTACAGTAGAATGTAAGGTTTACAGTGA
Source organism: Micropterus salmoides (assembly GCF_014851395.1). NCBI lineage: Eukaryota > Metazoa > Chordata > Actinopteri > Centrarchiformes > Centrarchidae > Micropterus > Micropterus salmoides. Next base: position 2,281,029 of record NW_024041262.1, read on the forward strand.
AATACTATTCGGCTGTACTTAGTAGATTAGTAGATTACAGTGCAGAAACGTATTGTGCAATCATAAAACAAAAAGGTTGTAAATAAGATGTGACTGAGGGAATGGAGACAGAACTTAATTTTAAATGCTCATATTTATCTGTCCCACACTGTAAGAGAAGCCTTGTCAGTCAGTTAAAAGGATGCTAATTTTCTCCTTAATATTAAAATACTCTAAAATATAAACACTTTGACACACTTTCATTCTTTGACATCTTTTGTTACTGTTAGAGCAATGAAATGATAAAAGAAACTGAATGAAACATTTACATTAAGATAGTCAGTAATCACTACAAAAATTGCCAGACATGGTTGGTATTGAAACAGATTCATCATGTATACTACATGTGCTATATTCTTATATGGAGGATCCAGTTGAAAATGTGCGTGTGCACTCTGTTGATTACAATAACAAGACAACACAACACAATGGGACCTTTCTCTGTATTCCTGTCATGATGCACAGCATGCCATCGCCCACCCGGAGCATGTGCATTAGAAACACAGACACACATATACACATGCTGATCTCACTGTCAGGGCATCATTGAAACTTTAGATTACGCAGTCTTTGTTTCAGACCGACTTTGCCAATATTTGTTGCAGCTCCCGTCACTCCCCTAAAAGAAAACACACACACACACACACACACACACACACATGCCTGCGTGAACACACATGGTTACAAACACACACTCCTGCATCCCACACATCAATCTCTTCTCATGTAACAAATTCCCTGCTCTCTTTAGGAAGCCTCAGATGATCCTTTTCCACACACACAAACAGAGTTTAGATGGGGATATGTAGAGCTGTCCTCAGCTTCAGCTCAGAAAAGGAAGAAATAAAGTTTGAAAAGATGACAACCATAAAAACTGACAAAAAGACAATAAGTGGGGTATTTCTGGAAAAAACAAACAGCAACGGTACACGACCAGGCAGCAAGGGTCAGTGGAAGAGCAGGCTGGCTGCCTCCAGCATCAGACAGTGAGTAGCTACAGCAGCTCTGCACACACTTCTTAAGTTGTGAAACTTGGGATTTTCTTGTGATTCTAACCACAATACTACATTTAGTACTTAATAAATATACATATTTCTGCATTAATGTGAAAGACAGAAGTTTTTGTTTTTTTCCCATTTTACACCAGAACTTCTGCCTCGGCTGCAGGTTTCGTGCAGTTAGTTTTAACATACTGCAGATTTCAGAGATGCTCTCCTTTGAAACAGTGAGTGGCTCATTTCATGGAGTGGAATGTAGGGTGAGCAAAAAGGGGGGAATTTTTCTCTTTCCTATAATATTCACACATATTTCTGTGTGTGGGATTTGAGTTCTGCTGCATTTGAATGTTATATTTTTGGGAACATATTTCAAAGTAAGAGTAATCAGATTAATACAAGGTGACAGCACAAGCAATCTGTAGTGGCACTAATTCCATTGCTTTTCATCTAGTCCTGCCACAAATCTTCAATCGTTTTATGGATATTTCTTCTTCTTCTGTTTTTAAATGTGTTTTCACAAAGAAAGATAATTAGGAAATTATGGAAACAATTTGGATTTTGTTGAACTGAGGAAACCAGTTGGAAAAAAACAAAACAAAATACAAAGCTTCCCATCCAGAAATACTTTTATCATTTTATTCATTCTATTTCCAGCAGCAGAATAATTCCTGTAAAGCAATATTCCAAAATAGCAACAATCAGATTATGTTAATTCTCCTCTCCACCGTCATATGTTTTTTCAGTGCCCTCTTTTTTAGATTCCTTTGATGGTCAGCCTCAATAGAGGAAAGAGCCACCTACACCAAATTACCAAGAAAAACAGAAACCTCCCACGGCCCGAGGAGAAGAAAGAGAATCTGCCGGCCAAACAGGCAGCCATCTCCCACATGGTCAGCCTCACCACTCTGTGTGTGTGTGTGTGTGTGTGTGTGCTGGGGGTGTCCTGGCAGTGAGGGGTGACAGGGGGAATCTGAGGCTGTGGGTGGACAGTGACAGGCCCTGAGAGCACATGAAGGTAAGAGACAAAGAGAATGTGAATGTGAATGAGAAGGGGAGAGACAGCTTAGCAGAGTTTAAACATGTTTGTTTCACTTATACGACGCACCGTACTGTCAGCGTTTCCTTCCTTTTGCCTGTTCTACAACCAACATCCATCACTCTCCTTTATCTTATAAAAGTATCCTCTACGGAAAATAACCAGCTTGCTTGGTAATTCATTTTAGCAACACTTTCTGACATGGGTGCCATAGTTTTCTATTATTTCCATGAAACAAACTTAAATGTGAATTCTTAGGTTGTTTCCTGAGAAGTGATGAAAAATGGTATTCATTTTAGAAAAAATGTAGGCAGCATTCACTCAGTAGGTACGTTTCCTGTGAATTAATTCCAAATCATTTCTGTATAATCTCAGAGAGTAAGCTAGTGCACAGAAGGTCGCAATATTGTCAAATTTGTCTGCATGTAAGTAATTCAGCATGTGTAAGTTTAAATGGATCTCTCACTTTATTCATCAAGACTGTAAAAAACATGTTTCTAGAATTCAACAACTGCTTATAAACTAATAAAAAATTACTACATAATTTTCTGGGCTTTTCTTCAGTGATTGGGTGCTTACTATTGTATATACTGTGTCAAATCCTTGCCTCTGTTTTTTAGGTAATTATTTAGGGACCCTACGCTATTACTATATTTTTTATTCATCAATTAACCCTGCTACCTGCAAAATGTCTCAAATAATGACAAGTGCAAACGTTACAAGAGACCATGCTCCAAACACCCAAAAGATTCGGTGTGGAGTGAAGACTTTAAATTTAAGATATCTGATGACAAAAATGCTTCAACATGTTTTTTTTTTGATGGATTACAAACAGTTAATTCTGTTAATTGTTACCATCAAAAAATGAAGAAAATAACAAATCAAATATTTAAATATATTAAGAGACACCATTTTTTCATTACACTAAGATGCAGACTGAATTTAAAAACTCCTTGTCGACAAAAACAATCTCACCAGGTGATCCTCTCACTACCTGGAGAGACCTGATCACACGAGCTTCCTCAGCAGGTGGAGTTGCCTCAATGTCACTGAAATGTAGATTGTCCAATACCCATTTTGTTTATCCTCAAAATGTATTTTGTCAAATTAACTGATGAGTTTGCATTGCTCCCGGGGGACCCTTGTTTATAATGTATGGTCAACTGTGATTCAATAAATACACCCAAACCCGCAAACCTTAACATTCACCATGACGTTCATCTTTATTTTAATAATATCAACATCTGGAATGTGTCGTCCATATTTTGCAGAATATTTTGCTTTTGCCAGACAAAAAGTAGGTACCTGTGAAAAGTCAATTTGTGGGGAATGATGGAGGAAACACATGTATTGAATGTCACTTCATCATGCAGGTACACGTGACAGCAGCAGTGCAAATGTTGTTGCACATGTGTTGCTGCTTATCATTTCTCATCAATGCAGTTAACAACAGACAGTACATTCAGTTGAATTTACATCCCTGAGTTCCCCATTAAACAAAAAGCAGAGTTACTTTAACAGCTTTCTGCAGTCCTGCAACTTTATCACCCATAGAGGCCCACTGAGGAAAGATGAAACAGTAAAAGTATCAAATCAAATCAAAACATGAAACATCACACAGATTTGGGGCCAAATCTCCAAATGGGGTTTGGAAGTGTGTTTGCTGTTTAAGAGAGAATAGTGCAACACAAAGGAATTATGTAAGTCAGCGCACTGATGGCAGCAGCAGATATGTGTCGATTGATCTTGTGATGAGGGAGCTGGAGGGGACTGCCCCCCCCCCCCCCCCCCCTTTCAGCCCCGGCTGACTTTGGAGCTGATGCTGAAATAAAAGACTGGTAATCGAGCGGCCGGCGCGGCGTGGGCGCGCCGAGCGTTTGGCCATCAAACCCCAAAGGCCTCATCAGCAAACCCCTCCTCTCTTTCTTTTTCCCTCCCCCCTTCCTTGCTGCAGTCCCTCATCTCATTGTTTTGCTCTCCTCTCATACCTTTCTTTGCTTCATCCTTCCTTTCTCTCATTTCTTCTCTCATCTGGCCTAAATCCTTCCTATCCTTTCCCTCTATTCCTCCTATCTTCCTTCTTTTTGTTTACTTCTCTTCTGTACTCCCCTTCAATAACCTGACGTCTTCATTCACCTACTTCCCTTCTTTGCCATGTCATTTCATTGTTGTCCCATATTCTTCCACTCATCTTCTCCTTCTCTTTTTCCTCTCCTCTCTTCCCTTTCATTTGGTTCACTCCTTTCCTTGTTTCCAGTCTTCTCCATCCTCCGTACATCCTATTTTCTCCCTCTGCTGTCTAATCCATCCTTCTTTCCTTTTTTCCATCCCCTCTTCTCTGGACTGTACTTCCTTTTTGCCTTCCTCTTCATTTCCTTCCACTCCTCTGTTCTTCATTTTTTCTTCTCTTCACTACTATGATTGTTTTTTGTTCTCCATCCCACTTTCATTTTCTACTTCCCTTTTCTGCTCCCTCGAGTCACTCTCTTCTCTTCCACTCCTCCTTTCCTCTTTTCATTCCCTTATATATGTCTTTCTTTGCTTTCTTTTGCTCCTTCCATTCTCTGCTTCCTCTTCTCCCTTCTCCCAGTCTCTTCCTTCTCCTCCCTCATTTCCTCATTCCTCTTCTCTTCTTTGCTTCACTTCTTTCCCTGTGCCCAGCCCTCCCCCCCTTTCACCCCATTGTCTCCTTCTCCTCTCCTCCTCTTTCTCTTCTTATCTGGTAGGGCTTTCACTCACTCTCTCACTTCTCTGCCACAGTGTGCAAACATTTTTGCGTCTGTGGGCGAGACAAGAGAAAAACAGGCTGCATTATCTGAGGACGTCCCCACAGCCAAACAGTTTCCTCATCTGAGTTTGTGGAGGCGGACGAGAAACATTCCTGAAAATGTGAAACATTCAGATGAGGCTTATTAACGCCGGGGCTTTTCAAACGCTTTCAGTGTTCTACAGAAACTTAGAAGCTTTTGTGGTGGCTCAGCCATTGTCAATGGACCACTCACGGCACACAATCAGCATCTTATGTTTTTAAACTGAGCAGCCTCACTGTGGTCTGAACAACTGCTGTCAATGACCTACTGTATGCAAGGATCATCATATGATGCTTATTGTTATGGATCAGAGTTTCATACTGCATTGTTAAAGATTACTGGTGATGATTAAGAGCATTTAAGGCCCGATGGGAAGTTAGACACTAGCTCATTTATACAGTAATAAACTCTTCTGACAGCTAAAATAACTTAAATCCATTCTTAACACTAATAAAATGTTATTTTCTGAAGAGACCAAAACTAGAGTTGTGGAAGAACAGCTCAGATATAATTTTAACTATTTTATTTACTGGGTATTGCATTTTCTAATAGTGTAATACATCATAATTTCTTTGTTAATTATGTTTTATATTATTAATTGGAATCTGCAAAGTAAAGCTTTAAAATTAATATAGTGCAGTAAAAAGTAAAATTTTTCCATCTGAAATGCAGTAGTGTAGGGTAGCAGAAAATGGAAATATTCAGATAAACTACAGTACATAAGCTAAAGTTTTACATGTTGAGCGTTAGTTAATTTGATAAAGCATTCTCCACTCAAGGTATTCCTACTGTTTTGACCAAATCACATGGTCTTAATCAGCAGATGAAGATGATGCTCGGTTTGAACTTCAGCAACTGTCGATGTTCACACTTTCCATTATTTTGAGCACTTTCAGTACTTTTAATCCATGTTGGCTTAAACATTGTGCTCGGCATTTCATACTTGACATATTACTGTAAAGGCACTTACAGTGCTCAACATAATGAAAAAGTTTGAATATCTACATTTCCATAACAGAGTAATTTGGTCAAAAGCTCCAGAACAAGCAATTTCAGTGAACCTTGAGTAGAGATTGTTTTGCCTGTTTCTTTATACATTTAGAATTGTTTGGACACTTATCATGCACGTGTTTCTATGTATAAAACACTATTCTAATTATTAACTAAGATGCCTTTACAATGCAAAGTGATATTTAGAAACAGCCAACATGTTTCAAAGTCAGGGGAAAGACACAAACAGAGAGAAATGTTGATTTGCAATCAGAGGCACAAATTTTGTTTTGGGTCAGACATTTTTATATATCTGTTTCAACTTGAGCAAGGAATGAGTACCGATGAGTATACAGAGGCAGGGGCAGAGAGGAGATGGTCTGGAGGAAAAGTTCCTGGTATGTTCTGATATCAGTCTGTCTGAGCTGTAAGGCACACACACACAAAGACTCTGCACGGTCAGTGTGTGTTGTTACAAGAAATGTCTGTATAGTCAGGCAGGAGACATGTCGATCAGCTGTTATAAATACACACATCAAAACATTTTCTGTCTGTTCCACTTCAAAGGTCAGTTCAGGTTTATTACAAATTGTATCTTATTTTGGAGTTTTGGCCATCAGTTATGGTTATGGTGATGAAAACTGTACTCATCACCATGGCCAGATTAACCACCTGTTTTCCCCACCCTCTGTGCACTCTTTAAAGGTTTTTCATACTAGAACACTACCTTTACCAGGTTTGCTGTGTGGCAATTTGATTATATAAAGTTAATTTAGGAATATTTAACATGTAAGCACAATAATGAAACATTAATGGTCTACATTTCAACACAGGGACAATCATCAATAGGGGGCCTCAATGTTACAAAGCAGGACCCACCTTAGCTCCCTATACCTAATTCTTTAGTGTTGCATATTACAAAACAAAATTCAAATTAAATTTGCACAAATCAGATGGCACTGCAGGTGTGGAGTCATTAACCCAGTTGTTAATCCAGCTATACAGACACAGGCTCATACACACAAGTCATGAAGTGTGTGTGAATTAGCATGACAACAGACAGTTAATTTTCTGTCAGCGTTCATCTCCAGGATCTGGCAGAGGCAGCAGATGATCTACGGCTGGTGACAAGGGACACAATAAATATGGCCTGTAAAATGGGGGACGGCCTCATTAGTCATAGCTTTCATTATGGCATGACAGCATGTGTGTGTGTGTGTGTGTGTGTGTGTCGATGTGCTAATGTGCCATCCGTTCATCGTTTCTCATGCACTATATATGTATGTATATTCAAAATGTGTGGGTGGGTGTCTGTGTGTGCGTGTGTGTCTCATTATTATTTGCGTTCAGGCACTGGGAGAATGTTCAAAGGGTTTTCCCATTGACATTGGGCTATCAGCGTGGCCTCCGTTGCTTGGTTGTCAACCAATCTGTCACATTAATGTGTGTGTGTGTGTGTGTGTGTGTGTGTGTGTTTGTTTAATGTCTTTGTCAAACACTCTCGCCATTTATTCACTCAGTGATTATACATTAGCAGGGAGGAACTTTTCCACTCTCACTGCCTCTGTGTGTGTGTGTGTGTGTGTGTGTGTGTGTGTGTGTGTGTTACTGTGTATGTTGCGGGGACATACACACACTCACATTGTTGGAACTCGCCTTCGTTTTGGGGACAAAACACAAGCCCCATGTAAATGATCAAATTTTAGAATGAAACTTGGTTTAAGGTTGGGGAAAAGGTTGTGGTTAGGCTACAGGAAATTAACATTAACTGAATGTAATGATGAAGTGATGGAAACAACTCACTACTTAAAGAGTCTATTTCATGCTTAACATTTTAATTTAGGCTGAATGTTTAGGGTTAAGACATATTTGTGTCATTTACTCCTGCCTCACTTTGAATGAGAGCATGGACGTTGCAGACTTCCTCTGGCTGAGCAGGCTGACTTCCTGTTGGCTCCCCACACGCATGAAAGGTACATAAATAATTTACAGACACATCTCTTCACTACGAAAGATTATTTTTAATTAAACCTTATGACTCAAATGTTGATACTGCAATCACATGACTGTACACTGTGAACATTAGGGCAAAATCATCTCACAGCCCAGTGCTGTTCCTGTAGGCTGGTTTCCTCACTGGTCAGTGCTGTCAAGATGGTTTATAGTAAAACAAATTTGCGTCTCAAAGTTCACCAGAACTGCAGTCTGTTAGAGTTAAGATGATGTTAGACTGTTAAGTGGCGGTTCAGATTACTGTGCATCAGGAAGCACATATTGAAGTGGTAACAATATTGTTTTTAGAATTACTCCATCACCTTATGTGCAACACCACAGTTTCATGGCAGTGAACAATAAAGACAAAAAGAGACAGGACAGTGGAGCCAGCAGTGCATGGCTGTGGAGATGGCAGTGTTTCCACAGTGGAACAGTGCTGTGCAGTGGGATGTCAGATCAGTCAGACCACAGCAGCACTGCAGTGTGGTGTGGAGCAGAGGTGGATGGTGACGGGGACGATGACTGTACACTTACAGCTATGACACTTTGTGCTGGAACTTTACAGGGGCGGCTATGTGTTTGTATTAGCAGGGTGAGAGGCTCTACTGCGTATACATATACAGCCTGCCTCCATTTACATTAACAAACACACTACAACTGATTGAAAACCCCTAACCCATACTGATAAAAGTAACATTTATATTTGGATGCACCATGTAAGCTGCTGAGAACAATCTCAAGACGGCGAACCGGTGGGCTGTAAGAGGTTCAAAAGAGAAAACCAGATAAGGACCTGCGTTTATTTATCAAAATGAGTAGCCACTCCAGGCCTGTAAAAGGACAGGTCTCTATATGGGACTAGGCTTTTAGTTTTTAAAAGTTTTATGGTATTTTAGATCATGATCATATAATACTTTGCTTTATAACACAAGTAAGTAGGAGAAACTGAAAGACAAAAAGGAAGCCATAGACCATTCTTTATGTGTGTGCTTGTGTGGTGAACCTCTGGTTGTGGGCTATGCAGGCATTACTGTGAACCACTGCTACATGGGTGTTTCGACAGTACCATCTTACATTTCATGTAAAAATATTGTCATATTAATGTTTATTATGAATTGATCTTCAAGGGCAGCCGTGTTACAGTTGGTTTATGGCTGTAGACTTGTCATGTCATTCCTCTTCCCACTCAAAATAGGTAGAGAGCAACCTAACCTTAAAATCTTAATACAGTATTCACATGCCCATATGGACTACATGTGAAAAGTAATTAATGGCCAGTAATCATTTCTCCTCTCCATTCTGCACATGATAAAATCTCTTCCTTGCGTGACTCAAATGTAAGAAAATACAAAGTCATTTAAAAGTGCATTCTAGAATTACACTATATTAGGTACACCTGTTTGTGTTAACACAAACAGCTAATCAGCCAATCACATGGCAGCAACTTAGTGCTTTTAGGCATGTTGACGTGGTCAAGACAACTTGCTGAAGTTCAAACCGAGCATCAGAATGGGGATTTAAGTGACTTTGAACATGGCATGGTTGTTGGTGCCGGAGGGGCTGGTCAGAGTATTTCAGAAACTGGGATTTTTACGCACAACCATCTCTAGGGTTTACAGAGAATGGTCCGAAAAAGAGAAAATATCCAGTGAGCGGCAGTTGTGTGGATGAAAATGCCTTGATGATGTCAGAGGTCAGAGGAGAATGGGCAGACTGATTCACTCGTTACAACAAAAGTATGCAGAATACCATCTCTGAATGCACAACACGTTGAACCTTGAAGCTAATGGCATCCAGCAGCAGAAGACCCCACTCAGGCGCACAGGCTCACCAAAATTGGACAATAGAAGATTGAAAAAATGTTGCCTGGTCTGATGAGTTTCGATTTCAGCTGCGACATTCAGATGGTAGGGTCAGAATTTGGCATGAACAACATGAAAGCATGGATCCATCCTGCCTTGTATCAACGGTTCAGGCTGGTGGTGTAATGATGTGGGGGATATTTCCTTGACACACTTTGGGTCCCTTAGTAAGCACTACAGCCTACCTTAGTATTGTTGCTGACCACGTCCATCCCTTTATGACCACAGTGTACCATCTTCTGATGGCTACTTCCAGCAGGATAATGCTCCATGTCGCAAAGCTCAAATCATCTCAAACTGGTTTCTTGAGCATGACGGTGAGTTCACTGAACTCCAGTGGCCTCCACAGTCACCAGATTTCAATCTAATAGAGCACCTTTGGGATGAGGTGGAATGGGAGATTCGCATTCCTGTAACAGAATATAAAGCAGTGCAGCTCTCAGGAATTCTGAGTTGCTTTCAGATATATTTCTCCTGTAGTTCAACTTTTCTCATGTAATGTGATCCCTGCTGAGTCAGCACCTCTTTAAATGTGCATGTGGCAGCTTTTCACCTCACTCTAAATTAATTAATTTTAATTCATTAAAAAACTCCTGGACTTTATTAACTCATGTGTTTCAGCATCTGAGAATCACACAGATTTAATGTGTTTTTTGCATCTTTCTATTGATTTTTTATGAAATCTCGCCACCTATGCTTGTTTCTTTGCTTTGCGTTCTGTCTGAACAGACAGTCAGAGAGAAAGTGAAAACAGTTGGTATTATTTCCCAAAATGTTGAACTAATGATCTTGTACAATTTCATGTTTACATGTTAAATCTTGAATAACATTATGGATCCAACACTGTTATGTGCAACGGCAGCAGTTACAGTGTGAAATTATAACCCCCAACCACAAAGCTTATCGTTCAGGCCATCTGAGACAAGGCATGTCTCTGTATTCTAGATGTTTTCCGCTCTGCAGCTCTTCTTTTATCCATTTCTCTGGTTTCTTTTCTTCTCGTCTATCTTGGACCAATATCAGAGTGTTTCTACTTGCTTTCATGTTTCAAACAGCAAGCGATGAAAGCTGTCACTCTGTGATGTAACAAAGCTAACAGTCATGGTGGCAGGAAAGTTGCTTTAAAGAAAGAATTATGGATTTCAGAGAGGTGAAAGAATTAGGGGTAATGATCTTCCACCTCAACAAAAATGGCATGAGTGTGTGTTCCGGTGCATTGGTGTGACGGCTAGAAAGACTGTCCTGTTGAAGTGTCTTTGAGCAGGACACTGCAGGACCTGCTGCTCACTGTAAAGACAGCCCTGGATCAAAGTGTCAGCTTAATGTTTCAAGTCAGTGTATGTGATGTGGCTTTGAATTTCTCTTCAGACTAGTTTGAACAAAAGTAGCCTCATAAGAGATAAGTAAGGCAGAAAAACAGAAAAAAACAGAATACATAAAAATTCACATATATTGCATATATTTTCCACAATTGTTACATTTTAATACAGTATTGTGGATATATCTTTTAGGAATTGTCAGCATTTCAGGAAATACAACTATTTTCTTATTTTTGAGAGTAAGAAGAGGAGATTGATATCGATATTATGTCTGTGTGCTGAATACAGAGCTGGGGGGCGAAGTGTACCTTGTAAAATAAAGATGCTTTTATCATTTGACTCACTTCAGTACACTTCAGCGTCCATATGAAACTCCATGTAGTTAATGTTGTGAAGCAGTCACAGTAAGTTAGGTTCAGGCACCAAACATTACACTGAAATTACTCATGTATGTAATGTTATGTAACTTAAATCTTTAAATAAGTCAACTTTGACTATATTACATCACCTAACACAGATGGGTTACATTGTAGTTAGTTGAAAGCATTGGGCGTTTCAGACGGATGCTCTGTCGGTGTTTGACGCACCGGGATAAGAATGGGCTGTTCCAGCTAAAATAATGGTTTGCAAAATGCGGTTGGTGAGCCAACGTGGCAACCGCACTGCGATGAGAAGAGTTTAGGAAGCTGCACATTGCACCTGGCTGTTTTTCATCAAGAAATACTTCCAGGATGTGAAACAACAAAATGTGGTTTTTATATTTCTGCATATGTACAAATTAAACAAATAAGAAATAGAATGCTAATTATTAAGCCAGGCTAGCTGTTTCCCACTGCTTCCAGTCTTTCTGCTAAGCTAGGCTAACCACGCCCTAACTCCAGCTCTGTGCACAGACATGAGGTTTATATTGATATTCCTCATCTCACTCTCAGAAAGCAAGTGCGTAAATGTATTTCTCAAAGTGTGGAACTTTTGCTTTAACTTTCACTAAACTCCCCACAGGGGTGATTTATGTGTTATTTTATCTCTTTTTAAATTCATGAAAATTGATGATAATGCTAACATCATATACAACGGTTTTGACCCTGTTAGATTTGAAAGTTGTGCAAAGTCATCAGACATTCTTAAATCAAATTCAGTGTAGGAGTCTTTAACAAAAAACCTCCAGAAATATATGCTTACCAAATATGTCCAGTGAAAGGATGCACGTGCTTTTGTAAATGTATTTTAAGAGAAGATTTTATTTCTCTTGGGATAAATGTTGGCTATTGCTGCACAATAGGTTGTTTGTGGGATGTATTTTCTTGTTAGGGATTGTTTTTCTGTTGTTGCTTTTATAGACAATAAAGATGTATTGACATGACAAAGAATGGAAGTTGGGTAGGAGTGATATGGGTATTATCCCACAAAAAAAGAGAAATGCATGGGGTTAACTGAGGACAGGCAATGATCTGAAAATCCCAAACACTATGAGAGTTCAGAATATTTAAGAATTTCTCATTAAATGTATTAATTTAAATATAAATACATTAATATTACATATAATACTGTTCATATATAATGTTTAATGAAAGTGCATTTGTTACAAGTACAGTTTTGGTCCAGTCACAGCTCTGGAAACAATTCTTTTTTTTAACAACAATCTTCCCCAACGTGTTTTAATTGTACATACTTAGTAATACCATAGTCATGGTTTATTAGACACTAACCACAATCTTTACTATTGTTGGCACCTTGCATGGCAGCCTCTGCCATCAGTGTATGAATCTGTGTGTGTGTTTTTAAAAGACACTCCATCTCCATCAAAAATGCTGCATACATCTATATAAGTAAACTTACACTATACTACACTATACAAAAACACTTGGTTAAAAATGTTGCATTCATGCATGTATGCATGTTTTTAGGTATATTGCTTCTCATTGGTCTTTTATTTTAACATATGGTAAAAGCTAAACACTATCTATTTTAGGCAGATAAATTTTTTTATTGAAATGTAAATGTAAAAAAACAAAAACAAAAATACTGTAGAATTACTTGATTATTATTACTATAAGACAAAGGTAATTACTATAAGAGATATGTAACAATGGGTCATATGGCTCAATACAGTAATATTAATATAATATCAGATGTCTGTGTGTACAATGTAAAAAAAGGGATAATTTCAAGGGCCCTCTGGTGGCTTGAGGGCCTCTCCAGTTTCTTATGTTTCAGATAATACCTGAAACATGAAACCACTATACCTCCCTCTCCAATAGAGAATCTTTAGAACAAACAGTAATATATTTTGTTGATGAAGAAATACATTTACAAAAGTCGTGGATGAGCACAAATCAAACGCCATGTCAAGTGTTGAGGGTGTTTTGGAGCTGAGGTTTAGGATGAACCTCCATCATGCTGACTGGATGTCTAATATTTAAAATGACTTTATATGTGGGGCCCTTAATAAGCCTTTCAGTGCTCCATATATGGGCATTAAAAATCAACAATATATATGTGGGGGCAGCCACTGGTGTTTGTTGATCTGTCACTTGAAGATGGGTCAGATTTAAATGTAAACCAAATTAGGTTTCTCACTTTGACACTTGCACACTCATCATGTATCTCCACCCCACTCACACACATAAACACACACACATGTTTGCAGGCACACACCCCAGTTGCTGTACTCCCACACAGAGAAAGTATGTGGGCTACAAAAGCAAACTGGATCCAGTGTGGGTTTTTACTTGATGTCTGTGACAATTAAACAGACAAGGAAATGCTTGTATGCGCTCTCATATTCAACGCATGAAAGTTGGAATAACCTGAGTGGGAATGCTTGAAAGTGAACTTGCTTGTATTTTGAGGAAGACGACCTGTTCAATTGTATTTTTCTTGCAAGAAGAAGCAGTTCTTCTAATATCACTGGAATGCAGCATAGAAGGCCTGATAGGCCATAATGTAATGTTATGTCCAGATAATGAAATAATTATGCTGTGGTGTCAATAAAGGTTTTGTTTTCTTGAGATTACAAAAAAAAATCACTCAAACCAAACTGTGTGCTTCTTATCATTAGATGAAAATGGTGAGATTATATTATGTGTCCTAAACAGATGTACTAAAGAAATATATTTTATCTAATATAGTTTCATGCTATATATGTAAAGTAACTGTTGTCACAGGGACACTATCAGTCTCTGTAATAATATTATACAAATATATTGGTGCTGTCTGTCTATCATGATCAACCTCTGACAACCACAGGCACATTGTCAGTCAGAAGGTGTATTTTAGGGACAGTACAGGGATTTTCCCTGGGTTGCTGCTGTAGGAGGTTATAATAATGTGTTACGTGTTGATGTCAAATGTACGCAATGACAGAAATGTCTTATGTCTGATGTCTAATTATAGATGATTACATGACATGAGTTTTTAAGATGTAATCAGAAGAAAACAGTTTTGTTTATCTTGCGTTCCATAATGAACCTAAATAACTTTGGTGATCCTCTGACTTTTCCTCTTGCACCACGATAAGGCTGACATTTGTGGTTTTGAGTGAAATGTTGTAACAACTGCGAGGTGAAATTTGGTTCACTCATGTTCCCCTCAGGATGAACTTCGATGATCCTCCGATTTTTCATGCTAACACGCTAAACCAAGGTGGCGAACATTGTGCCTACTAAACATCAGCATGTTAGCATTGTCAGTGTTGGCACGTTGGCATGCTGACATTAACGTTTAGCTCAAAGCACTAAATACAATATCACAGAGTTGTTATCTTGACAACACAACACTTGGTCTGTAAAGATCACTAAACATTTCCAACTACATGGCCAACATGTGCCTACCCCTGTCCTCATATTTCTGTGTACTTGGCTGGTCTGGGCTGTTCTTTTCCCCCAAGCTATAATACTTTTAAACTCAAATTCATCCTCCTTTGAATATCGCTTATTTCTGTTAACTATTTTAGAATTGCTTTTGTATTACTGTAGATTTTATGCTTGTTACAAACCTAATTTCACTTTACAATACGTTGTAATGTGACAAATAAACATACCTTCTTCATGCATTCCTGGTTTAATCTGGGCCTCTTAGTTCAAATTGATGTTAATCTTAATGCTACATGATATTTTAGACAATAGTGTTCTTCCAACTTTGTGTCAGCAGTTTGGGGATGGAGGAGCCGAGTGAGCAGGAGGAGCATGCATGGAAACAGGGAGTCTCGGGAGGCGGTGTGTGTGCCTTGCCATCATGACGATGAAGAATGATGATTAATCCAATTAATGACAATGATTCTAAGATAAGATACAAAGATAAGTTAACATAATCATAACGCTTTCATAAAGGGAGACAGTCAGCTGTTGCTGCTCACTCAGTCAGTCAATGCCAAATAGTGAAGCACAAGCTATTTGGCATTGTTTTTTGTTAGCCAAGTAAAGGGAAACATTGTTTCCATTTTCAGCAACAGGCAAGTTGTCCTATGTATATTTTCAGATATGTGGTAATTATTATGGTATGGATCTGTGTGGTACTGCAGGCCTACTCCATCTACAGTATGTTCAGACTGTTTGGTGCTGCTGTCCTGTAGGCATGCATGGTCACATAGTGAGCACAAGTGGACATGCAGAGAGGTCAACTGTAGTTCAACCCCTCTAAACAAACATTGCCCTATCACATACACAAGTCTATCACTCCTCTCTGAACATTAAGATAAACCAAAAAAGTGATCTATTAAAGACGTTATGCAATAGCACTCGTCAATATTTGGATGCTTGAAACCTGTATGAACTGAATAGTTAGTATCCACTGAAATAGGATGGAACAGCTCCATGCATTCAATGAATAAACAATTATTCGGTCATTAATAGTAAGGTGTTGTTTAATTTGTACAGTCCTTTGCAATTTACTTTGCATCTTCAACTAACTAAGGTCTCCAACTAAAATATGTACATATATTGTAGGATGTGGTGCATCCTTGAGAATAATCAATTTAGAGCTAAAATAAACTGTTTTCAAAAAATGTGGACTCTTGGCTCAACTTGCCCCATATGACGGATAATTTGAGCCACACGGGGGTCGGGGACATCAATGGCATTTTATGATGCAAACTGAAACCCCAGGGCCAACATTTAATTGCATTTAGTAGTGAAACATCGCAGCTATGTCTCCTTGTTGTTTCATATCAATGTATCGCTTTAAAGCCATCCTGTTGATCTTCATTCCCCACAGGCTCAAATCACCCCGCTATCCCCTACTGGTGAGTGGCACTTGTTGATTTTTTGTCCCAGTCCGGCCCTGGCACCGCGGTTCATTGGAAATATCTTCTATATGCAATCATTTTTAACACATGCTCAGCATATCTTTCTCGACAGGTTTAAACATGATCTGCTAAGCCTGTTTTTACGCAATGTGGCCCCAACTCTTTCACATGGCCTCCACTGTACTATGATAAAACAGTTAACAGGACAAGCCCTCTGTGAATTTATTTCACTCTCTGGCCTTTTTTGTTTCTTCAACATTTCCACCTCCTGAAAACTCACACACACACACAAACAGAGCATCCAGGCATGTGTTAAATGAATAGAGCTGTTATTGACTGGGTTTATTGACTAGCGCGTTGATTAATGTGAAGGATGTGTGTGGGAATGTGACAGTCTGAAGCGATTTAAACAGTTGTCTCATTAGTCACGCCTTACGTTAGGCGTAAAGACATGTAACTACAGGATTGAAAAGCAAGATTGATGACATCTCAGTACCCTTCTTCCACTTCCATCATTTGTAATATTATTTGTGGTAGCAATGAAACAGTATGAAACACAAGCAGTCGCAGCAGTAATGGTGAAGGGTATAGTTAAAGGTATACATACTGAGACTACTCCCCACCTGGCAATTCATACTCCAGAGAAATAGGGGGCAGCACATCAAAAATCAGGTAACTACATTTGGTTCAAAATCAGGTCATAACTGCTGCTAACTGCCATTAGATAGTTAGGTGTGCAGCTAACTAAGCATGCAATGAAACTGGGCTCAGCAGCCTCTCAATAATCATGGCCGGACCAGGAACATACCCTCCGAGACCGAAAGAGGCCAGTTTGACAACAGGTAATACAGTACTAGGTGATATACAGCGGCTCCGACCAGGACTCTGACTCTGAGGACATGCTGGTGATAGTTGGGACAGTGGAAAGACTAACCACAATGGTTTTGGTGAGTGTTTTTTTGTTTTGCGGATTTGGAATGAAGTGTGTTTTTTGATGAGTTGACAAAGCTGATTAGTTCAGAAAGAGAGAAACTTGAATTCAGAAGGTGTTGTATTTTTCTGTTTAATAAGTATAAGAATACTTCCTTTCTTGACATTTTGTGAGTTTATTATTTATTAGACTAAAAAAGCTAAGAGAGCTTGTGTAACACAGCGAACTCGCTGTTTGCAGACATCTCCCAACTGAGACTGTAGGGGGAGGCCTCAGCTGCACTATTGGACTATCACCTCTCGAGGTACAAAGTGGTATTACAGCACAGGATGGGGCGGCGCTAGCTGTTTAGCATTCTACAACACATAGACGTCTTTGCCATAACGTCAGAACGATTACTTCTTCACTCTGTTGATAATGTAAGTTCATTTTTGGAATGAACAGTTTTGGCCATATCTTACACATTGTACCTTTAAGCAGTGGCCCAGCAATGGTGTAGTTGGTCCGGCACAGAAAGCAGAAATCTCAGATAGAAATGGTGCAGGGTAAAACACAAATTTAATAAAACTAAAATACGAGAAGTGAAAGAATAAAATCCACAATCTGCTAAAATGTATTGAAAAAAAGTTTGCAGCATTAAGCAGTACCTATCTGATGTCCGGTGTCAGCAGGGTCAGTAAAGGGTTTCTTTGACGTTATCAATGAACAATTTGACTTCAAGTCTGACACCCTAACCTCAGAAATAACGCTATGTTTAGCTACAGTGTGACAGTGGAGATGTGTGATGTGGTTCAGCAACACACACAAACAAACAAAATGGAAACTATATTCCACCAAGGTGCCCAGTATATTCTGTTTTCTGTCTGTCAACTTTCTCCACCCACGGAGGGACTTTACAAAATCAAACAGACAAAAAGCAGAAGGAGTCCATGACCTGTGTGTGTGTGTGTGTGTGTGTGCTGGTGGTGTGTAGGGGGGGGTTAACAACAGTTCCTAAGGAGGCCACAGGAGGGCACTCACTTCTCTTGGGGCTAATAAACATATATTAACAAATTCTGTAGTTTTACATAAGGTTATACCTACAGCAGTATGTACAAATACACAGGCTCCACATTCTGATTGACATGTTATGACCATGCTGATGGATAATAAATGTCAAAGATAAGAACTGGAGTAAAATGAATATGTCCTCGTTTCTGTGGACCCCTGTCACCTTTACAATTCATTTTTATTTTTTCTGTGTGTTTATTTCACATGGCCCACCACCCCCGCCTATAAATACTGGTTTCCTTTCGCTGACTGTAAATATGTCTAAACTGCTATATTTAACTCCTCGGTGAATCTATTCTTTCCTAGAGCATAGTCAAATCAGACTGACAGAAGTTTCCGAGCCCTGGCAGCCTATCGCACTCTGGGGAGTAAATTCCGCTCCTCTGTCCGTCTCATTTGATTGTGGTTATGCCAGAGCGGCTTTCTCTCTCGCTCAGCTCGGTAAAACTCGTCTCTTTCCGATGATCATATTCCGGAATCAAAGCCAAATATGGAGTATAGGGGATGTTCCCCTTCTAACCGGATTCAACCTTTTATGGGTTAAGAAGCTCAACCGGAATTCCTCTTTTGATATTAGAGCGTAATTTGATATAAGATAAGCGAGAATAAATGTAAGAAATTAATAATATTTCAAAGAACTTTAAGAAATAGGAGATATGAATTCTCCCTGAGGTATGCTTTGCTGGTGTTTTGTTTTATGGCAGTTTGTTGTTGTTTAGCAGAGAGTGGAAAGGGCACTTTTATCTCTCGTGGAGCAGCGGGTTCTCCATTGACAAGTGATTCCCTTTGAAATCGTCACGGAGCCTCCCAGCCAATCAGCATCGGCAGCGCCTCTCCCCTCTCCGCTCTCAGCACCCCTCCCACTCCATATTTGGGTAATGACGTAGCGGCCGTATTCAAAGGTTCCCCATATATACATACTAGTGCCCGGCCCCCCCGTTCCCAATAAGAGTTACTTTACGCGGAGTTAACTTAAACACCAGAGCGCATGAACCTCACCAGACACACGGAGCTCATCCTCTCCCACCCGGTGACAGACATAGACATGCAGTGGTGATCCCCGCTCGGCTGGGTGACATATTGTTATTTGTTAAAAGCTTTGAAGGAAATAACAGAGAGACAGGAGAGAGCGAGCTGACGCTTTTCCTCCTCCACAATGACGGCTAAAACGTTGGAGAAAGTGCCGGTGAATCTCGGGGGGTTCGTGCATCCCGGAGCAGAGAGCGTGTACTCAGTGGATGACATCGCCACCAGCTTGCCGACCTCTGTGGCTATCTTCCCCAACACCGATTTAGGAGCGCATTACGACCAGATTAACCTGGCAGCAGGTAAGATGACACACTGCTGATTTCACACTGATATTCTAAATCCTGAATGTTTAAGTGATTACAACTCCAAATCCTCTTAAACCCTGCTTCAGAAAATAACAAGAAAACTAACTGTTTAGACTTTTACATAAAAAAAAGTTAAAATGTTTCTTATATTAATGTAATACCATAATAAGAGCAGATTCCGTGCGTCGTGGAACAGAGACGCATAAACTTTCTCTCACTTTCCTGACAAGTGTGAACAGATTAATCACTCAAGTTTGTGTTGCTTCACTAATGACCTCTTTTGTTTTTGTCCGCAGATGGCTTGATGGGAGCAGACATGAGCGTAGAGAAGCGCTCCCTGGACCTCTCCTCCTACTCCAGCGGCTTCTCTCAGCCCGCATCCCACCGCAACCAGACCTTCACCTACATGGGAAAGTTCTCCATCGACTCCCAGTATCCAGGTAACTGGAACCCTGAGGGAGTGATCAACATCGTCTCGGGCATCTTCAACGTGGCCCAGCCGCCACCTCCTCCTCCTCCCTCCTCTTCAGCGTCCTCCTCCCCGGCTTCCTCAGGATCTCCCAATCACTTCTCCAGTGGAAATTTGAGTTGCACCATGGCGGCTCAGAACCAGGCAGAGATGGACCACCACCACCACCACCACCTGTACTCCCCTCCGCCTCCTTACTCCTCTTCTGGCTGCGGGGAAGTGTACCAGGACACCTCGGCGTTTTTGTCCACCTCTACCTGCCCCATCGCGTCTTACCCGCCCCCATCCTACTCCTCGCCTAAGCAGCCCGGCAGCTCAGATACGCCAGGGCTCTTCCCCATCATCCCCGACTATTCGGGTTTCTTTCAGCCGGCTTGCCAGCGGGACATGCATACGGCAGGTATCCAAGACCGGAAACCATTCGGTCCATGTCCGCTCGATACATTCCGCGTCCCTCCACCCTTGACCCCGCTGAACACTATCAGGAACTTTACGCTCGGGGGTCCGGGTGGTGGTGGCTCTGAGGTAGGGCCGTCAAGGCTCCCCTCTGCCTACAGCCCACAGAACCTGCCCCTGAGGCCGATCCTGCGGCCCAGAAAATACCCGAACAGACCCAGCAAGACGCCTATCCACGAGCGGCCATACCCCTGTCCGGCCGAGGGCTGCGACCGGCGTTTCTCCCGATCCGACGAATTGACCAGACACATCCGGATCCACACTGGACACAAGCCGTTCCAGTGCCGGATCTGTATGCGCAACTTCAGCCGCAGCGACCACCTCACCACGCACATCCGCACGCACACCGGAGAGAAGCCGTTCGCATGCGACTTCTGCGGCCGCAAGTTTGCCCGGAGCGATGAGAGAAAGAGACACACTAAAATCCACCTGAGGCAGAAGGAGAGAAAATCATCCACTGTCTCCTCATCGTCCTCCTCCTCTTCCAGCAGCACCGGGGTGGAGCGGCCGTCAGGCGGCATCAGCGCATCCAACGGGATTTGTTCATAGTTTCCCCCGGAAAACTTTGTTGTCATCATGGCAGCGTAATGCACACTAACCCCTTAAAAGAAATTAACTATAAGCCTAAATAATGATTATGAAACTGTTGTGAACTAAAGATAACAGCCAGGATGGGAATGAACAAGAACGTTTGTGCAGCTGTGCGCAATTACGCACGTCAGTCCATTCCTGCTCCAGAACTGACAGAAAGACTGACACGAATGCACTTTGCCTGCACAGTCTACTGAACATAAAAGTAAATATAGCCATTAATTCATAAGATTACACAAGGGCGGTTGTAATATAAAGATTTTTTTAAAATACCGCCAATATGAGCGCGCAACAGGCAGCGCGCTCCACGTGAAATAACTGCAATAACGTTTGGAAGAAAAAAACTGTTTTAAGTTATTGAAATGACAAAGGGTTCATTCTAACATGTTTGTTGATGACAATATTTCCCTTTTTGTGCCTTGCTGTGTGTCTTTTTGTACACTGACTGATTCAAGGACGCTTCTAATGCAATGTATATTTGTCCTTTAATATGTAAAGTTGGAAGACATTCTATTTTTGTACACATTTCGTCTCGTGTAACTTCAAGTGTTAAGCAGCTGTGGTTCACGTGTAAAACATTGTTGGAGCCTAAATATATTGAACTCATACTTGACATTTTTTTGTTGTGATGTGTGTTTTGAGACGTATTAAATGTATGGGATTGATAAACACAGCCGCTATCAGTTTGGTTTATTACTCACAAAGGGAAATAGTGTCAACCGAGATGCGTTCATGGAACCCAAACGTCTCTCGGTTGAATGTGGCGAGCACAATTGTTTTATCTGCATTCATGAAAAGACTTGTAAAACTGTTGATGTTGGAAATTTTATTGGGTAAATCCCGCCTTGCTCATGGCATCTCTGACTCAGAGTTTTCACCCACTCACTTTTTATTTAGGTATCACATCACGTTATATACAGACTGTGATCTAGTAGGCATAGCAGTTTGTAGAGGTGATAGTCAAGCTTTACTTTTCTTGAGCAAAAGCAGTGAAAGGATCCAAAATTTGACCTCAGTCATAAGAATCAAGGTGATCAGGTCAACATTTCCAACTTCAAAAATAAAATTTAGGTTTTTTATTATTTCTAAACACATTCACATTTTAGAAGACAAAAACAGCAAAAAAGGCTCATTTGTAGGAATACAGATGGACCATGTGTTGACAGTGTTCAGGCAGGGCCAATGCTATGATTTTAGACTGATATAATTTACTTTTATTTATTTATCTGAACATATTATCTATATCTTTTTAGCCTATAATATACTGGGTCTAAAATACTGGAATCAGACTATAAAAGACTATATGTGTTTTTTATATTCATTCATATTCAGTGTGACAGAGTGACACTGAATATGACTTCATTGTTTATAAACCTACATTAGATTTCTTTTAATTTGCTCCTTGAAATTAATCAGAAACATCCTGTTCATCCATTCCCAAGTTTCACCAGCTGAAACCCTTTAAAAAGGCACTTGGTTGTAGGCCTACATAGTTCAAGACTCTATAATGCTGCAAAGTAAACTTTACAAATGCATTCACG
Organism: Micropterus salmoides; assembly: GCF_014851395.1. NCBI lineage: Eukaryota > Metazoa > Chordata > Actinopteri > Centrarchiformes > Centrarchidae > Micropterus > Micropterus salmoides. The sequence goes on from NW_024041262.1 coordinate 2,303,695, forward strand.
TCTGCATTCTATGGACTACCTGAAAACCATCACTTTGTTGTCTGTCAAATTTTTTGTCTCTTTTCTGATGTCTCTCCTCAGTAAAGTATATATAAGGAATAGTGGCAGCTGTAGTGGGTCTTCCACTATACAGAAGATTGAGGGTTTGATCCCTGGTTCCCTGCAGCCTCCATGTTGAAGTGTCCTTGGGGATGATACTGAACCCCAAAATTGCTCCTCAAGGCTGTTCCTAGTTATTTTCTTTCTGAAGAGAAGTTGGCACCTTGTATGATATCCGCTGTCATCGGCAAGTGTATGTGACATGTAGCGTAAAGCGCTTTGAGTGGTCGGAAGGCTAGAAAGGTGCTACATTTACGCAGTCCATTTACCATTTGCCAATGTAGTCATTGAATATGTAGATATGTGATATTATGATGACATTTCACTAATATATTATGATGACTTTGAATCTGTGGGTTAGGAATATGCTGCAACAATAGAATAATCCTAGAAGTTAAAAAAAAATTCTTCAGGCTAAACTACATTTTGAAGTCACTGAAGGTGTTTGCTACTAAGAATAATTTGTTCAACGGTCTGCAGTCAAGCGGAGCAGGATTTCTGGATCAAAGTCACTGGCACTAAATCGTGTATGCAGCAGAATCATGAGTCCTGGTCAGATAAGCTGTGGTGAGGTTGGTTAACATCCCAGCAAAACAGGTTTCTCTAAGGTTATAGAGGTGTTGTGATTGAGGTATTATAAGTGGTCATTCACTAAGCCATTAATCCCAAGATTGAAAACATCCCAGGATAAATGGTAAGAAACCAGTAGCAACCTGTCTGTGGTCTGTTATGATTGTCTGAACTTTTTCAAGTCAGTCCTGTAATTTCAGACTAGTTGGTGACAGTGGAAAATGGCAAAATCCTACCAATAGAAATATAAGTATACTGTTTCACACAAGTTTACAACACGCTTACTTGAAATCTAACAGTTTATCTAAATAAAGTTTGCTACAGTTGATTTTTTTATAAAGATGTATATAGATAGATTTTATATTAGTAAATTGTCGAAGAAAATAATTGGTGCACACTTTCAGAACTAAATATATTACAAATGCAACGTTTGGTCACAGACCATTGTCAGCCATTAAACTCACAACATGAAGCAATAACATGTATACAGAGCCACAGGAACATCATCAATAATGGATGAATAAGATATGTATGTATGTATGTATTTTCCATATAAATAAAGATAAAATCACTTGTTTGCGTTGCCTGGCTAGTTTTCTGTTGTGTTTAATGGGTTTTTAGATATATTGTTTGTTAAATTTTAAGATAATTGTTTTAGCAGTAATTGGTGGTGTAATTGTCTTGGTGTTTGTGATTTGGATCTATTTGATTGGTTATCACAGCCCGCAGCTGTGTCATTATGTCATATTGTGAGCATTTTAATAAACCTTTTTGTTTGGCAGTTCTTAATTAAAAAAAGACATCAAGTGTAAATAAAGTCGCTTTAGCTAAAAAGCTGCACTGGACACACACCGATTAAAGGGTTAAATCTTTGATTCTGGTGACAAACAAGCACATTTCTCAAAGTGTCAGACTTTTGCTTTTAAGAAGAATGCTGTAATCTGTAACATCTTATTCTTTGACGCCAACTTGACCACAAGAACAAATGAGCACTACTGCAGAGAGTCATCAAAGCGGGACAAAGACTGTCACTGTTCTTCATCCCCTCCTCTCCTCCCTGACAGTCTGCTAACACTTTCCTTTAGCCCCCACTATTTAGCATTTAGAAGCAGTAAAGATAAATGGTTTACCACAGACTACATGTTGTGTTTATCAGTGTTTATCAATGAACAGTTAACATCCCCTATGAAGATATTTTATATTATGTGCACTACAGCTGTTGTCTTGTTATCTTGTTGAATGTAAATTGTGGTGTTGTACCTGCCTGATGGCAAATCATGGAACATATCCTAATAAATGTAACCAGTCTTTAGTGACGGCTGCATTCAGAGCAGCTAAGGAAAAAAGACACAGATATCTGACATCTCTACAAGCGGCTGCCAACAAATGGCTTTTCTTGTTCAAGCTGCACCACAAGTATTCCCCATGCTGATATACTGGCCTGATTTTGAGGATAATTGCATTTAATAAGAGTCAAAGTCACTGGCCTGACAGACGGGGTCACTGTATCAGTGATGCCAAGTGACAGTCTGCGTTAGCCTCTGAAGCATGTGCATGTGTGAACATGCAGACATGAATATTTGCACTGTATTGAATGATATTTCACATGAAAGATTCTAAAAAGCATTTGCCAGTGACACAAAGTGGCTGAGATGAAACCTGCTCTTCCAGTTATAGGAACGTTTTCTACCAATGTAAATGTTCAAGTCCTGCCACAAGTCCTCTATTGTGTTCAAGTGTGGGAGAAGACTTGGCCTGTCCGGACGTTGACCTTTTTTCTCTTCTTTTCGTCGAAGCTGTCTCCGTCTGGATTTGACTCTGTTTGAGGGTCATTGTCCTGCTGGGAGGTGAACCCTCTCATTCAGCTTCTACTTTTTTTGCACTCATTTTAATTTCTATCTTTTCAAGCCTTACTTTCAGGTCTGCCGCTCTGACCCCAGGTTTGTGAGGCAATGGGTCCCTGAGCATTAGGTGCCATCTTTTGCATTAGAAGACTTTTTCCCCTTAAAACCCTTATTTAACAAGATGTTTTTATAAGAAATGTTGTTTGTCAGGTAACAGCACCGGACCATTGCCAAAAACTAAAGCTAAATATTGTTTCTTGTGTTAGTGCAAAAAACAAAACAAAAAAACAGACAGGGGAAGAAGCACTGCACCTTATCAAACATCGAGCCACTGATTTGTGTTGGGTTAGGTGTAGGTGAACCTGGAGAATCTTTTATTAATTTTAGCCCAGGACTATAAAAACATGTTTTACAGGTTTCACAGGTTATAAAATATCTTCAATTGGCTTATCCATTGGCTTAAAGACCTGGGGTCCCCATACACAAGGTCTTCAGTCAGACTCTCGTGAACATGACGTGAAAGACAGCAGAAAACTGAAGTCCTGTCTGAGTCTATCCTGTTTACACTTTTCTAAAATGAATAGGTGGTTGCTGTGTGGTCTCTAGGGCTCTGTACCAAGTAGGTTTATTGATTGGATCAACTTCATAGACATAAAAAATAACAATGACATTGGCTGAACCTGGCCAGATTATGTACGTTGGATTTGTCTTGATCTCCAGAGCTCAGTGGAAAAAAAGCTTAACGTGCAACAAACTTGATCGTGATTAGGCAATACAGAGGAACCGCTAGCTTCAGTTAAACAGTCAGCATGTCACGCCACTTTTCTCTAGACCTTTTCACAGCAGGGAAAGCACAGGTGTAATGACTGACATTACTTAAGTCGTGCATTCCATTTAGGTGTGCCAGTTCCAAGGCACTGAAATGATGCATGCTTTCTCACTGCATACCTCACACAAATAGCAAAAACACACAAAACAGTACTGCGGGTTGCGATGGAGCAGTGGATATGACACATGCCTTTTGTGTGGGAGACCTGAGTTCAATTTCCAGTGCAACACACCAATATAAGACCGTTAACCCCTATTTGCTCCAGAGGCGTCCTTCGGTTGACATCCAGAGCAATTGTAAGTTACTTTTAAAATGTCCCCAACCCTATGAACAAGTTATGTCTTTTCATAAAGTTTGGATAAACTTTGCTTTTTTGAACTTTAGAATGGTGCTAAATTTGATCCGACTCAGATTGGCACCCTAGAGATTGTTGTGTGACCAAAATAAAATAAATATCAAGCACATTACAGGCCATGCAGTGCGAGACTACATACAAGTGAAGTTCCATGAGAGTTCCCATTTATTTTATTGTTTCACATACATCCAACATAACAATAAGAAAGTTATTGTCAAGCTGGCACACAGACCTGTGCGGAGTCCAATATAAGCCAAAGGAGCGTCAAGGTATAAGCTAAAGTATGGTAACATAGAGACTGGAATGATAATTTGTTTATCAAGATACATTTAAAAGGAAGTGAGGAGTGTAGTGTGCTGGTTTTATACCATGAAAATGTTAAATGCTACTTTTTTATAGATTACACTTTCTAGACTGGGTTTAATACTGTCAGGTCAGTCTTTAAAGGTGCCATATTACGCTTAGTGTACTTTTTAATGTCTTTTCAACATAAGCATGTGTCCTCAGTGTGTCTAAAGACCCTTAGACTATCAGAAAAAAAAGCACCCACTCTCTGTTTCCTGCTCAGTCTTCAGTAAATGTGTGTGCGAACACGCCTTTTGGATTTGGCTCACGTCATGACATCATGGAGGGATCTGTGTAGAATAGGACCTTCGCCAGCCCTTCAACGCAGTAGACTGCCCCACTGACACGTACTGAATACACCACCCTCAGCATCACCAAGCGGTTGTTCCATTTCTGAGCAAGAGGTTGTTCAGTCTCGCAGGAAGTGCTTTTACAGTTATTAAGGAAAGGTAAAACATACTTTTATAGGAGAGCCTTTCCCGATCTTATTTGACTTTATTTTATCCCTTTTATTTTATTCTATTTTACTTATTTTATATTTATCTTAAAAGTGTATTTTGGTCTTTTCAATGTTTTCTTGCTTGTATTATTGTCTTTGCACTTGTTAAAGCGCTTTGTAACTTGTTTTTGAAAAGTGCTCTACAAATAAAGATTATTATTATTAAAAATATTTTCTGGTTTTCCCTACTACACTTAGCAGTTACTTTAGATGCTAGCTGCTGCTAAGAACAAGTAAAGCTGTGCGTTCATCAGCAAACTCTGTAAAACAGAGCCAGTTCTGGGGTGTCAACATATTTTTCAACCTAATTCTTGTCTCATTTGTGGTTTGATCATCTAATTCAGTTCACCAAATCACTATATTCCAAGGTATTGTAGCTGTCAGCCATCGAGCACACCGGCAAGAGGATGAGGTAGTGCGGGCCACAAGCACTGGTTGCTGCCTAGTCCCACATAGCCAGACCTATCTCCACACCTCATTTCAGCACTGTACCAGCTAGTCCCTGCCCCTCAGCAGGCTTCCAGAAATCAGCCAATGAGAAGAAAGTGGGCTTTTAGATAGGAGTGTTCAGACATAGTGTGAATAGAAGTGCTGAAGCAACAGACAGTATGAGAAAAATAATGTGTTTTTTTAACATAAAAGCATGTAAACAGTTTTAATAGACACTCACAAAAGTATGAACCTGAAAATGAGCATAATACGGGACCTTTAATATGAAGCATCACATACGCTATATCACTCTGGATTAAGTTACAGTGGTGAAATGACATCATAGGATATGTATAAATAGCTGAACATCAGCTTTGTTCCTTTAACTGACCAGACCTGTGCAGAAACCATGTTATCTGGATAAGTTAAGAAGTTGAACACAAAAAATAAAGTGTATATATTGTAGTGTGTGTGTGCACTTTGGAAGAACAATTAGTGTGTACAATACAGTATTCACAAATAAGGCAGGTACAACTTGAGTTACAGGCTTTGGTATTAAGACGCATCCTGATGGGGAAGTCCTCGGCAGAAGTATGAACAAAGAATGTGTAAAAGATAGATCACACACCACAGATTCTGATGAAACACACAATTCACAGAACATTTGGCAACATGGTGGTCTGAAGACAAATACCATATTAAGAATGTGAATTCCTTGGGTCAACTCTTATCTCAGTACTGACAAGGTTACTGACAGTTAGTGGAGGAGTGGTTTAGTGGTCCTACCCACCCATTCTGTGCAGGGTCTCAGAGTTTAAGTCCCTGTTTCTACAAGCTTCTGCCCCGCTGTAGCATCCTTGAACAAGGCACTCATTCCCTCCATCATGTTTGACCTCCCTGTGGAATGGCACAAAGCAAAGTTTCCCCTTGTGGGTGGATGGATGGACATCTCTATATGATCACTGTCCTATACTGCAGGACAGTTCCTCTGATCACAGGTTTCACTCAGACAGAGACTGCAGGGCCTGGGTAGGGTTCCCCACCACACCAGAAGTCCTCTGGCTGAGGGATTTCTAGCAGCCACGTCTCCTCTGCCTTCACCTTCTCCTCTCCCTGCCGCTCCTCGGTGCTCTTTCCATCCGTTTCCCCCTCTGCCACAGTTTTCACGAGTTTGTAATAGTGACAGTCCCGCCCGTCATCTGGATTGTATGGAGGTGCCAGGATATCCAGGAATGCAGCCGGCCCCTCCACCGCATCGATCTGGTGGAGGTTATCCCGCACAGGAGTGAGGAGGCACGGCCCGCTGTTCTCTGAGTACTCCGTGACTGAGCGGAGCACGGAGCGCCGCAGGGAGGCCGTCTGGAACGGAGCCAATGGAGGCTCGAAATCCGGCAGGGCGGTGCCGACACTCAGGTTATCCTCCAGTTTGTCAAAACAGCGGACGCTCACCTTCCCGTAGAGAACCTTAACAAGAGACAGGAAACGGTTACTGCTGACACCAATACAAAGGTTATCATGGCACGACTTACACATGTGGTTATTATAAAACAGTTATGTAAAGGAAGGTCTTGGTGTCAACATTAGAAAAAGTTCTCTCTTCTCACTACACATTGATTGCCTTTGATTTTCCTGTTGAGGACAGTTCATGGTATTGTCTTTAGTATACCTAACAGGATTAAAGGTTTCCATTGATATTAAAATGATTAGTTATTAGTTATTTTTCCCCCGATATTCTGAGATTTTTTCTCTAGAGTCTGTGCCAACAGTTTTTAGTACAATAATTCCTCTTTGTCCACCATCTTTGAGGTTGACAAAAGCACAATGCCAACCATACAGAGTAGTACATTCCTAGACAAAACCACTGCAGGTCAAATGTTAATCTAGTTTTTACTTTATAATAAAACTACATATGATACTCTTCAATACATAAACACAGAGGTTCACAAACACAAATGCCAAAATCTGGTGCCGTTTCCAGTGAAAGATGCTTTAATTCTTTTGCTGTACACAGGACCAGATTTACCATCATTCCCAAACACACTCACTGAGAAGGGTTCTAAAACGTATCGAGCTGTACACAATAAAGATAGTCCTGAATTCAAGTCCACTGCCATTAGATCCTAGAATAAGGTGATCTGTGACCAAGGAAACCTGAACAGTTTTAAGATCTTAACTGTCATAAAGATGCATCACTACATTTTTGGGAGCCTGCAATTTTTGGACTTTTCATAATTCCCCAGTGGGGATTATGTCCTTGCTATGACTGATAAACAAGTGTTTTGTTTCAGGGAACATGTAAAACTGACCCCTTTTCCAAAGAAACATGACGCAGGGCCTTTTGTTATGAGTCCCTGGGGTAAAATACATCACGTCTCTATACCAAACAAGTTATCGGAATGAATACATGAAAAGAGGAAGAAGAAGATCAACACCAAATTACTAGACCAAAACAACCAAACAGTCAGAAACTGTACAGATGGTTGCATGGCTGCAATGCCCTGATAAGTCCAATAAGCTGAAGATACTGCCAGTACCAGTGCTCTTCATTTCTTTTTGAATTAAAGTCTCTGTGAAGTGATTGTTCTAGGGTAGGGTAACATGCAGCTATGATTATACATCACTAAACTTTAAGTGGACAGGTTCATACACCAACATCCCTTATACTGGTACATCTACGCTTAATACTTTATTTTCATTAGTTAGTACTTATTTGATACACACACACAACTTATTCAGGTGTCTGCATAGTGTGAGCACAATAACTGAAATATTATATATTATATAATTATATATAATATATAAATATTATTAAGTCTCTAAACTCTCTAAACAGTTTACGGTCAGGTGTGTGCTGAGACGTAACATTTTATACGTTTAGCTTAAACAAAGTACGAGTGAGGAGGCAGAACACAGCGTGGCTCATTTGGGGCTACAAAAGGCCACAACATAGTAGACATGAGGAGTAAAAGACCTTCAGCATCCCGTTCATGCCCGGGTGGTCGTGCAGCGGTATGGAGGCGCCGGTCCTCAGCAGGAACACCCCCATACTGAAGACCTCCGTCTCGCAGATGTGCATGTAGGTAACCGGGGGGCTCTGGAGCCCCGCTTCCCGGGAGTTCTGTTTGGTTTTCCGGGGAGCAATTTTCAGGTCTGCAGCCCTGACCGCGGTCACTAAGGTGAGTAGTTCACTCGATTTGTCCGCAACGAAATTATTATCCCCGTTGGCCGACGACTTAAAGCCTTTAAAGGTCACGAAGGCTTGCTTTGCTATTTTCTGGATAAGAGGAGTTTTGTTATCCCGCGGCATTCTGGCTGCGGAAAAAAAACTAACGCTTATCGGTGTGTCTCAGTGTTCCGACGCAAATAAAACCGTTTTAAATTGCCTTGCAAATCCTCCAATTTCAGCAAATTTCCTCCGGAGCTGACTGGCCCCCCTTCAAAAAAGACAAAAATACGACTTTTATGGAAACAAAGTGCAATTCATGGTGGTAATACTGTCTAATTTAAGCCCCGATAAGAACCGCACTCCCTCCAGTCAATTCCCACCGTCTCGCCCGCGCTCACTGAGCCTGCGCGAGGAACGAAAAGCAACTTGGGAAATGGCGTTTTATCAGAAAGTATAACGTTATCTAATTTACGTAAACATGAACAGTGAAGAAATACATTAACAGATTGTATTTAACAAAGATAAAGTGTTGTTGTGTAAGAATAGGGCATAAAGATACCCAAAACAACCATTAAATAAGATAGCCAGCATTTCAATGAGACTACATTTCCCAGAGGTCCTGGGGTTAGAACAGCGTTGAAGAGGGAAACGCTAGACAGGCCATTGAACTCACCGCAGCTGTCCCCGTCCTGTGCCCCAGCCCCCCGACATTCTTCCCATTTCCAGTTGCTTAGAATTATAACCAGTGATTTTTATCAGAATTTGAGACTACAGAATTATTTTTGGCACTGACCGCTAAGAGGCCTCTAGCTCAGTGCTGAAATGAACCAGACAATATCAAGTAAAATGAATTAGTTAAAGGATTAATCCATAGATAAATAAAAATCAATTTTTTGTGGTTTGGGGTCAAAACAATTACAGTTACAGAATGCAAATATATTAAATTGACTGTGCAAATCAAGTCATGTCAAATGTATTTATAAAGCACACATTAAAACAACCCAAGCTGACCAAAGCACTGAGAACTTAACTTTTTTTGTCAAGGCAAGGACAAACATTTTATTTAATCAAAGAGGGATGAGGACTTGTTGTACAGCTCAGATTACAAGCCTTACCATCTGTGTAAGGGCACAGGGCATTGCAACCTCAAAATGTTGTTCTAAGCCTCACGGTCGTTCAGTAGAGATGGTAAAACAAGGTCCAATTACTAGCCTATTTATGGATAAACTGTAAAAGATTGGCTGTTAAATATTTTTGTGTGCTGTGAATGTTATTAAATATTTCAAATCTCCTTGAAGCCAAAAAGGTGTTGACCTATCCGATGACAGTGTTCGCTGCCTGTCACTCCCTTTTGAACCAAAAGGAACTGAGCATGGTTAACCCTGCAACAAAACGCAGGGCTGAGGCACCCGCAGCACGAACACTTTCTGAGCAAATGTACTTTACTGATCACATATGTACTTGTGTCTGTGTGTGTTCACATGCACTGCACTTGAACAGTTGGCACAGTTGTGGGTTTAGGTTCGAATACCTCTTTACATGTGTGTATCTTTTGTGCAAGTAGTGTATTTGTGTGTGTGTTGCATTATGTATGAAGCATTCTGCATGACGAGTGAGGGGGACACAAAGCAAGCAATATCCTCTTGAGAAATAATGAGGCCAGTTCATTATACACACACACACACACACACACACACACACACACACTGGTTGACACAAGCACAGTGTCATTGCTCTAGAAGATGAGACTATGTTGCTTAGAGACCTGTCTTCATTAGACAAGGCATGTGGTAAACTAATTTTCTTCCATTTGAAATCCCAGCGCGTCAGACAGACAGGTAGTCTATGAACTAACTCATTTGTTTAATTCCTCACTCTGCTCACAACAGAGTGGAGTTTTAGCCAAAGAAACATTTCTTAGAGTCATTGGTTTAGACACAGCTCATTGGATTAAGTTAGTTAAAATTGTAATGGGTAACACCACAAATTTTCATTTAGATCTAACTCCAAGTAATACCAAGGTGAGTAGAGTCAATACTGATATTTTCATTATTAAAAGCACTTAATTTGTGGGACAAAAATGCACCTATCCCAAAACAGTGTAATTTTCTAACATTACATGCTCCTAAATTGCTTATATATATATATATATATATATATATATATATATATATATATATATATATATATATATATATATATATATATATATATATATATATATATATATATATATATATATATATATATATATATATATATATATATATATATAATTATATATGATAAATAAATATCATGAATATAATATATAAATATATACAGTACTTTGGTACAAAGGTTTTAGGCAGGTGTAAAAAAAAATGCTTTAAAGTAAGAATGCTTTCAAAAAGAGACGTTATGTTATTAGATTATATTTATCATTTAACAAAATGAAAAGTGAGTGAACAGACAAAAATCTTAATCAAATCAGTATTTGGTGGGACCACCCTTTGCCTTCAAAACAGCTAGCATTCTAGGTACACCTGCACATACTTTTTGAAGGAACTCAGCAGGTAGGTTGGCCCAAACATCTTGGAGAACTACCCACAGTTCTAGTGGGGTAAGAAGGTACTATGAGCTCTTTGAGATTTGGGCTTTCTGAGTGGGCAGAAGAATTCTTGGACACACATGTGGCGAAGGCCATCCACACTAATCCATTTTTGTTTAAAAATGACTGAATACGCACATCGAGTGGTTGTTCATATAGACCGGGCATGTGCATGCCTGTGTAAACATGAAGCAGATGGTCTCCCTCTTCCATAGTTACAGAAGATTTGGCGAAAGACTAAAGTAATGCAGACAAAGAACCATACCAGATTTTATTTTGCATGGACTAATGACGAGCTGGGACTGTTACTGAAAGAAACACGGGAGTACAAAGAGACTGTAGCGGTGGAAAACAGACTGGGAGTCGTCAGTAAATACGGAGACATGCACAGTACAAGTGTAGCCTATAAGTGTTATTTGCACAGTTCAAAATATTTTAATAAAAATACCAAATCAAAAACTCTGTCAGTAGCTTCGTTTTTCTGCTTTGCATGACTTAAAAGATCTAATCAGAAAGCCAAAGGTGAGCGTTTGTGTCATCATTTCTAAAGTCCTCCGTTTTTGCCCGTCTGTACAAACACACTTCGTGGAGTTTTAAAACCAAAAACAGGGGATTGCAGTGTTTTCAAACTTCTTCATTCATCTTTAATTTTGCCGTTTTAGTCTGGACGGGAGGTGCAAAAGTAACAAAAGGTCTCTGTTTTAAAACAAAAATGCAGTAGTGTGGGGCCCATGTGTAAACAAAAGCATTTGACATTACATCTGCATTTTATCTGGATATGTGAATAGCCCTAAATGGTACCCACATAACTGCAAGCTAAGTATGGGTTGAAAAAATGTTTCATAAAATGAACAGTTGTAACAAAATGGTAAATATTGTAAGTGTAATAACAGCAGGAGGCAGTGCAAAGTGAGTTAAACCAAAGACAGCACAACATTATTGAGGGGCCAGCAGCAGGCCAGTAGATTAAAGGCTCACTGGTTACCAGCCCAGTGGCGCCCAATAAGGCCAATGGACAAAGACAATCAATAAACAACAGATTATAGGCTAAATCAAACATTTTTGGCAACTGATACGTCTAATGTAAGTAATTTTTTGTCTGACTATGCTCCAGTGTTTCCAAAGCCATGCTAGGCTACTGAAAATCTCACCAGCCCTGTTTAAGTTACATAAAACAATATTGTTTGAATTATGCGTTCACTGAGGGCACAGTTGGAAAGGCCTCTGTTTGTCTGAGATCTTATTTGCATTTGCTTCTGCTCCTCTGACATAAAGCCAACATTATTCCCTGGCTGTTTAAAATGTGCATGACTGACATTGCAGAGAAGTCAAGCAAGCCATGCCGTCCTCAGAGCCGTAGCCAAGGAACTCTGAATGGAGCAAGTGATTCTCTGGCTGTCCGCAATTTGCAAGAGCAATATACAAACACATACACATACAGACACATGTTGCACATGATGCCCATTTGGCAGACACATACAGTATACAATATGTATATGTAAATACAAACATGCACAGAGGTGCATATGTGCACACTCATTCAAGTATGCACAAATATACAAGCGTGACTGAACAAGCATTTGCGCGCACACACACACACACACACACACACACACACACACACACACACACACACACACACACACACATTCCTCTGTCCTCTGGAATCAGCATATTGAGACAATGAGACAATGATAACAGCTGCTTATGTATCACTTAGTGTGGCCAGTCAACATGGCCTTTGTGTTCAGTCAATATGCTGCCTGTTCTCTGTCATCAGAGTTGTCATTATTTTGCGATGTGTTCCATGGTTGAAAACATCAGGAGTCTTTTATGTGTTGCCCCCTGTGGCCTCATTGAATCAGGCCATCATTGAAAAAAATGTCTGCATAACTTGACTGGAAGCAGCGGGAGAAGATGCAATGCTGATGGTCCTATTATCAAAAAGCTGCTGTCTTCAGACAGAGGTATTCTGGGGATTTTGCAGGTCTGTCATGGACTGTGAGCCAACACAACCAATCTCATCAGAATCATGAGATGCGCACGTTTGATGTGTTGTTCTGTCCACCTGCTATAGAAAGGTGTATGTACACACATTTTTGGTTCGTCATAATAAATAATTTACTGTATATTTCCATGTCAATCAGTTTGTATAAGCTTTAAAGCTCCCACATACCTTTGCATCTTTTTGTAAGTGTAAATCCTCAATGTTTGTGTTCTCCTCACCAGTGTAATTAATGTTTTCTCCATTGCTCTTGGTTTAATGTGTGGGTTTTATTAAGGCTGCCACTGAGACAAAGTTTCATTAAAATCAACATCAGGAGCATATTTTATTACCTATTATGTAAGTAAAAGTAGGGCCCAGGATTAAAAAACATTTTTTGTAAAAAACTGCAGAAAACATATGGGAACCACTGATCTAGATTTACATTTTCCATGTTTCTCCAACAAAGCAAAACTTTTGTGTTAAATACTCTTTGTGGACTATCTTTGGATATATGTTATATATTTCTTCTTCAGTGGTGGTCTAAAGGTTAGAAAAGGGGGTAGTTGAAGGTCACTGCTGCAGCCCTTGTACAGGTTAAATCTGGGTGGGGAAAGTGGAAAAGCAGCACTTGAGGTGCTCCAACAGATCAGCTGTGGTTGTACTGGGCAGCTACCAGGTGTGAATATGTGGCACTGTGTGAAGTGTGAACGGGGTGTTCCTGAAAAAGATATTGATTTACATACACACATATTCTTAGAGGCTGAGACAGCCAGAGCAGATCTTTTTCACTGCATTTACACTAATGTACAGTGTGTGGAACTAAGTATATATGACATTAAACTTAAACACAATCCTACTGAAGAGCAAATCTGTATGTCATGTGATGGACTTTTGGTGTGTTTTGGAGTTGGTGTTAGGAGTAGGAGTAGGACAGTAACGTTGAGAGAAACTGATGCTGTGGATGTCCTCTGTTTGAATTGGTCTCATCTTATCCAACTGATCCAGCCACACTGTGTTTTACTGCACCTTTACTATATCATTCATCACTCTCTTTGTGTTCCCTGTGTCTTTCATGGTTGGGCTGTAGACCCCTGACCAGCCAGCTGAGATCTCTGGATTAGGAATGATGACAGGCAAGGCTACAGACACACATACACACACGCATACAGATAAACATGCAGATAAACAGGAAAAACATCTCTGATACATCTGTTATATTATTGTCTTTGAATGTTTTATTAGTTTTATTTTTGATTTAAATATTATTTTATATATTTGTAACATTATTTTTCATTTTCATTTTAAATTAATTCAGTTATTGAGTAATGAATTTTATGCTTGTATGTATGTATGGATGCATATGACATTATTTAAATTTTTGTCTTTTTATCAGTCAGCAGAAGGATTTTAATTCTATTCTGGATTTGACAGGGAGTCAGTGCAGGGGCGCTGAAAGAGGAGAAATATGATCTCTTTTCCTGGTTCTAGTCAGTACACGTTCCCTACAGTCTGGATCACCTGGCGTGTCTTAAGGGACTTCTTTGAGCAGCCTGATAATAAGGAATTGCAGAAATCCAGCCTAAAAGTTACACATTTGTGAACTAGTTTTTCTGCATCATTTTGGTCCTGGTTAAAGATAACTCAGAAATTCCTCCAGGTTTTTACATCCTGAAGGCAGGGTGTATAGGTCCAAACACAGATCATTGTGGAACTCCGTGACAAACTTTGGCGTGCACTGAGGATTCAGTGTTAAAGTGTACAAACTGAGATCGATCTGATGAATAGAACTTAAACCAGCTTAGTTCCTTTAATACCTATTAAATGTTTAAGTCTCTTTAATAGGGTGTGATGGTCAATGGTGTCATATGCAGCTGAAAGTCCTTTGTGTAACTGTGGGAGAGAAAAGCCGTGTTTTCCACTGGAAGATACTCTTTTGTATGCTTGTATCAAGTGCCTGCTTTTTATCTGCGCAGGTTTTGAGAGTAAAACACCACAGTTGCCCATATTTTATTGGTAAAGTGCATTGCTGAATATTGGACTGCACGGCATCAAAACACTGCTATAGTTGTATGTCTGAACGCAGCCCAAACCAGGCTGATGCTAAAAAAGAGCAAATGCTAATGATTCAACTTATAATTAACAAATTATTTGTTTATTACTGAATTTGACACTGGTTTTGGAAAAAGCAACCAAAGCTGATGAAAACATCAACTGATCAACTGCATCTCTATCAATCAGGGCTCACAGGAGCGTGAGTAAAGTGTAAAACAATGGGGCGGAACCAGCCCATTTGTCACTGCTGTTGCTGCTTTGATAGAAACTATTATCTTTGTGTAAACTGTCTGGCTCCTGTGTCTCAGGGTGGTGTGTGCTGTTTGCCTGCAGGGTTGTGTTGTACTGAGCAACTTTTTTGACTTTGGTGCATATCTAAAGCCCTTTTCTGACATGCCCTTCACTCCATAAATATGCTGGCATTTTCACATATCATGTTTAAAATAAGCCTTCCAGGTTGGGACAAGTCTGATTTGAATTCTGTAGTTGTTTTCATTGTGACCATTAGCCCCAACTCAAGATTCAACTTCAACAGCCTCCAGTTGAGCCACAAAAGACTTTAGACCGCTTTTTTTTTCACATATGCAGTAGTACACCAACACCTTTAAACACGAAGAGTAAAATTGTGTGATTTCCTCTTAAACTCTAATTCATCCTCAGTTCTGCTCCAGTGATGATAGTTTATTTCTGTTTACCATTTTTCAACAAAACTGTGGATCACAGCCAACATCTTGTCAAAAGTGGGACTGACTGTCAGCTGGATGAAACCTGCTCTCTGTGGTCACCTGTACTGTGTTTTAATGATTTAGTTGTTTTCTTTTGTGTTCTTCCAAACAACAAATATCCTAATCTGGGCTAAGAACATTCTGACTCAAGCTCTGTACACAGAAACACAGACGTTAAGTGAATTGCCCAAGATGTAAATCTATTGCTGTAGTGACAACACCTGTATTGTGTGACAGTATTGAAATTTAAAATAAATGACCAATGAGGCTCCAAAAAATTGTCTTCTTAAATTTACTTCTACATTTACTACTTACCCTCAACCAGGCCTAAATCATAATCAAAATGATAAAAGCACCATTTTCCTTGTGCACACTAAAACGTTCTGCTTGCGGTGCCAGATGTAGGCACTCTGGAGCAAAAAGCACTGGTATAGCGTGGACACAAAGCCAAATTTAGCCATCTTATTTTGGACGTACTCTGACCATTTAACTGTCAGCGGTGAATGGGGGAGGGCTAGCTGGAGCTACTGTAGTGACAGGAGAGCTGCCCATTGCTATGTTAATGTTCTGCTTGTCACAGTCAGCAGCCTGAGGATATTCTCTAACACTGTCCTGCTACATCTGTCCTTTCCTTACACAAACTGTACACTTGAAAGAGCACACCTGGAGTGCTTAATACACAGTGGCTACAAAAAGTGGCCATCCTTGAGCCTTAATCTCAGTCAAAAATGGATATTTGTCATATTTGTAATGACGGAAGATAATTTCTCTTGTCAATATTCAGTGTTAAACACTGGATGGTTGCTGAACTCCTGCTTGATGTTGGCTTACATGTCAACCAGCATCAGTGAACACAACAGCTGTATGCGACTTGTGAGGGGGTTCCAACATTTTGGCTGATCAGTATGCACCATGGGCCATGCACAGATGATCACTCGTAGGTCTCCCATACAGGTCTCCCAACACGCAGTCTGTTTCAATCACAGCATCACTGATGTACATGTTCAATATATAGTAACATTACCCAAAATATTGTAACTCAGTCTTAACCCTACATAACACAGATGTCTCATGATGAGTAACCTGAAACCCAGTTTGCCAGTTGAGTATAATCCTTTAACACATACAGAACTGAATTTGTATTTTTGCGCAGAGATAAGTTCTTACTGTTGTCACAGGGAAGATCTCATTTTGGAAGATAATCTTGAACCCCCTGCAGAGGAGGGCTAATGATTGTGGAACTTGAGGAGGGGGTTAGAGTGTGTGTGTATGGGTGTCTCAGGGGCAGGAAGGATCCACCTCCTCTACCCACCAGCACCCCACCCCCGGCCAGGCCCTTTGTTCCCTGATGATGTATGAGACAGCATCTCCCTTGGAGTACCACAGGAACACGACAGCGGAGCAACAACACTGTCCCATAATGGAGACTGATGGGACAGCTCCCGCTCTCTTCACTTTGTCCACTACTAAGATTGAGCTGGCACGGCACTCCAGGCTCCGACGGGGCCCTTGGACAGCTCCGAGAGGGGCCCTCGTTAGAAAAGACTCAACCTGGCGGCAGCTCACGTCTGTCGGCCGTTCTGGGTCCCGCCACGGCCTGACAGGTGGATGGATGGATGGATGACGTATGAGAGGATGGAGGGGTGAATGGATGGACAGGGACCTGCACAGGTCTTTGTGGCCTGGATGACAGCGGAGGAGAGGTGAGGGGGATCCCTGGTCCTCTGGTTCCTGTTGGACATTCCTGAGATGACTGACCTCGCAAAAGGCAGCAAAGCTGTCTTTCCCCCAGAGCACTCACACTGACTGCATGCCATCAGCTGAAGGTGGTTTGATTTCTGTGTGAAAATATCACACGGCAGCAAAGCAGGATAAAATCAATAAAGTTCAGACCTGTATGTTACATCACAAAATTAGTGAGTAACATCAGAAAACAGATAGACAAGCATTCCTTAATATATATATTAAGTATATAAGTATATAGCTGTTAAAAGAGTGCATATTGAAAATGCATTCCAGTCAAAACCTTTTGGTGCCATGCTAGCTGCATGGTTTTGGAGATGGCAATGTAGCCCTTGGATGGATTGCCATGAAATTTGGTGGATCTCCACTGTTCCCAGATGATGTATCTCACAGACTTTGGTGATAATCTGACTTTTCATCTAGTGCTACCATGATGTTGACATTCATGGTTTTGACTGAAATGTTTTGACTGCAAATAAAAACTGGTTCAGACATTCATGTTCCCCCCAGGACGCATAAAATATCTTGGTCCGTATCAAAAAGTGAATGAAAAAATGCTAACACAGTTACTTAGGGTATTTACATTTACATTTACTCATTTGGCACACATTTTAAGAGACAACACAGACAACAACTGACAATACATACTACTAAGAGCAGCAATAAATACTAGTAAGAGCTCACAGTACATATCACATCAATGGGGTAAATACCTAGGGAAGGAAGTAAGAGTTAACAAAAAAGTGCAATCAATACAAAATCATTGTAGGGTATAGAAGTAGAAGAGCACAGGAAGTGCATGTTAGAGGTTAGGAGTTAGAGGTGTTATAAGAGGAAGTGTTGAGTTTTCAAGAGCTTCTTGAAGTTAGAGAGGGACGCCCCTGCTCTGATTGCGTGTGGTAGCTCGTTCCACCATCGTGGTGTCACAGATGAGAATAGTCGGGACTGGGATTGCTTTGTGTGAAGGGATGGCAGAGCCAGGCGGCGTTCGTTGGAGGAGCGTAGCGGCCGAGAAGGAACGTAAGTTTGTATTATGGAGTTTAGGTAGATGGGTGCAGACCCAGTAGTCACTCTGTATGCAGGCATTAGTGACTTGAATTTGATTCTGGAGGCCACGGGGAGAGTTCAGTCTTAGAGAGAAGGTATGTATTATTAAAACACAGCCTGATCGTGTATCAGTCTGCCTAGTGCAATGGTGATATCAAATCAAATCAAAACCCTGGCTGTACATGTAGGGATGCTATTGACCATTGCTATTTTAAAAGGCTTCAACATCATGTTTTTCTCATATTCCTTATTAGATAATGTTACTTTTCACCCTAGTGTATGTTACAAAGGCCATGGGGTGAACTGTACCATTTCACTCCTTGTGTTTGAGAAAAAACAACAACAACAGCATTTTCTGTCTGGGTTGCAGAGATAACATTTACATCATTTAACAGCAGACACATGTTACTAGTTTGTAGCTCATTTTGAACTCACTGGCTTAAAAGAGCTCCGAGATACAGACAGAAATGTCGAAATAAGTTACAACAATCCATTTAGCCTAAAAGGTATAATTATTAGATTAGATTAGTATGTTAATTGTTCTTTCACAACACTTTCTTTATGGGGTGCAATGAACATTTTTGCCTTCATGGGAAACTAGATACTTTAGACCTTGTTTTTCCAATGCATTCTAACTGGGGTTGTTCTGAATTAGCAACCAAAGAAAATAAGACAGATGCAGGAAGGCAGAATTGTGAAAATGTGAAAATCATTCTTAGCAATTGTGAATTTAATGGATGATCAGACCAGTGGGATTAAACACAATAGGCAAATTCAGGTTGTACCAATTACAAAAAAAATTGCAAAAGTAATGTAATGGTCCAAGCTCTTGGTCCTGAAGATCATAAAAAAAACATCAAGATTTCTGTAATGATTAGGCTTCAGTGGGAAGAGCAAAGGAGGCCAGAGGAACACAAAAACAAGGAAGCGTCAGAGAGATGTGCTAATGACTTGAAAAAACATGGGAGTGATACAGGAGGAGGGACAGGGAGGGGAAAACACAGTATGTGTTTGTATAGCGGTTGTTAGGATGCTTTCTGAGCTCATCTGTGTGTGTGTGTGTGTGTGTGTGTGTGTGTACCGTATGTGGACAGATCATGACTCAGAGCGGAAATAGATATTATGATCTTTCAGAGATGGAGGCTCAATTATTGAATGGATAATACAGAATAATATCTGAATAATGTCCCTACCACACAAAGGCTTGAAACACATGCACACAAATGTCTGCAGTGAATCACTTCCTGTGATCACAATAATACAGTCATTAAAGCATAAATCCATACATAGAGGGCCAATTGTGTAGTCGGGGAACCTGTACAGGCTGTGGAAGTGATTATTTGATTTAAAACACTAATGCAATAATGATAATAGTAATGAGTGATCAAACTATTTCTTGGCTAACAACTATTAAATTTTGCAGTCAAACGTGGTTGGATGACACGCTGGAAAAACTAGTTTCCAGCGTCCTAAACTGACTGGATGTGAAATTGATGATCAGATTGGCCCAGTGTGTGCAATACTGCCGAGGCTGAACTGGACCATCATGGGAAAGGGCAAGTTGTGCCTGAAACAAAACCTTTCAGTCTACACTTCAGTCCAACCCCACACAGATGGCCACACACCTTGCTATATAGCGATCAAAAGAATTCCATAAAGGATACAAGCAGCTGGAATACGTTTTAGGTTGTTTGTGGGGTGCCTTTCAGATTGTTTGACAGCTTTTTTTTAATTAACTTTCCAATATCCAGAATTTATGGAGATTAGGGAGGCAGTGTGGTGCTGCAGGAGGATGCTATAATGGCAGGCTTGTTGCCCTGCTTTCTGGTGGGGCCGTCTGGAACCGATATAAACATGACATGACATGTATGGGAGGACACATTGTATGAACTCCTCCATCATAAGCATACTGAATTCTAAAAGGGACATAGAGAGCACATGAGCCATAATAGGTGGTTTAGAGTCTGATCAAGATCCTCCACTGGCAGGTCAGGGGCAATGTCACTTCAAAGACCCTAATAAAATTCTTGCTCAATGTCCAATACTGCTGAACTTGTCATCATGGAGTACATAAATAATGGCTGTATGTCCGTGGGAATACAAAACACAAAATGCGTCAAACTTTTATTTGCCTTAAATGGAGTTAAGTTTGCAAGTTTTATGTTTTTATGTTTGAAATCATGTCTCCTCCATAAACAGAAGCTGTTTGTGTCATGAGGGGAATCCACAGCTTCAAAACAAGGAAGTGAAAGAGACTGCTCAAGGCCAGCTCATAAGTCATGAATGATTGACAAGGCCTTACTTTCAGTTTGTGTGTATGTGGAGTAATGTGTGTCAATACTAATTTGAAAGTCATGCTGCTAAATATAGTCAAAATCTACTATTCCATGACATGAGTGTATTGGGCAGATGTGTGGGAGAGCAGATTGTGAGAACGGACAAGGTGGGTGTTTGGCCCAAGAGTGACTGTGACCTTGTAGGGAGCAAGTAGCAGTGTTATTGTTAGTTACAATCCTTAAATCTACTTCTAGACAAAATTAAGACTCACAGCATAAACCACTGCAAGTGGCCTCTACAGGCTGCAATGGAAGCACAATTTAGCAATTCTTGGAGAGATACCAGTACAGGGGTCAAGGATTGTGTATCCTGAGGGTGGCATCAGACAAAAGGTCATGGAGTAATCAAAATCACAAAGCTTTATCCCCTTAGAAATCTGTCCACTAGATTTTAAAATGTGTTCAAAGTTTTTTATGGCCATCAGGGGCCTCAGAAGCTCCAGCTTCGCTGAGTAGCAAATTGATTTGGGATGATTTAATTAACAATTGCAAATGTATTTTCTGCATGTTTGCACCTCTACAGTAGTGCAAATTGAAATGATGGGGGCCTTAAGCCTAGCTCACACTATACGATTTTAAACACAATTTGCCGGTCGGTGAGATCAGGGGTAAATCAGCGATCAATCGGTAGTCGACAGTTGTTATGTGTGAACTACTCAGCAACCCATCAAAACGGCTCCCTGAAGCATCACTGACACATCGCCAACGTCCACATATCTGAAGGAGGTGGCCGACTCGACATCCACATCCAGCCAATGAGAGCAGGCAGCTACTTTTTCACTGCAAAACACTTTTTACTCACCTCCAGCTCTCTCTGTGGGTTCGCGTCATTTCACGTTTCACGTGTGTTTTCTTGACAAAACATGTTTTGGAGACCAGCATCGGGTGACAGAGCCGCTGTCAGCTCGTGTAGTGTGTGACCCCCTGTCACTGATCAGTCACGTAGTGTGAACAGCACAATGATCGGCTGACGCTGAAAGTCGTGTAGTCTGCCGGAGCCTTTAAGGCAACACCTTACCTACCTCATATTGAGAATCCATCTTGGTACCCTGAGTTAAAATCTCATTTTAAGAGATTATTTCAATGTTCAGTTCTATTGCACTTGCATGGTGCATTTTACTAAATAAAGTTGTGCTTAATTAAGTAACAATCACAAATTTTGCCCTTAGGGCCCCTTGGTCCTTCCCTGCCTGAGGGTTAAACTAGAGAAAGAATAATGGCATTTTGGAGTATTTTGTAATTTTGTGGTGGGTTTTCTGGTATATTAGTGGACAAGGTTACTTGTTATGACCAAATACCCAGAAGACTAATGATATGCCCATCAAGCTTAACTGTACTTTTTGTTTTGTGCTAATTAGCAAATGTTTGCATTCTAGCATACTAAACTTACAACAGTGATGAGAGTAAACATCGCTTAACAAAAGAATATCAACATTGTCATTTGTTAGCATGTTGATGTTCAAGCACCGCAGCATATAGCCTCACAGAGGCGCTAGGGTGGCTGCAGTAGACTCTTATTTAATGTGTGTCTTGGTGGTGATTTTTGAGAATAATTTTTTATTTAGAGGTTTTTAAAATTTAAAAAGAAGCATGTGTTGGATGGTGTTTGCTCAACTGACAGCTTCCTCAGCCTATAAAAGTCTAATGGTGGTTTGTCAATTGGTTGTTGCACCTGAGTTCTTCTAGGCACCTACCCAGAACAAAGAGCAAAGCTGGCTGTTACCAATCAGTAAGATACTTTAATTTGCAAATGTAGTCCTTCGTCTTCTTGCAGGTCTGAGACAGCAGGAACAAACTGACACTAAAATCCTAAACATTGTGGCTATGAAACTCAATACTGTTTCAATATACTGATTATGATGCATGTTCATGTTGTGTCCTGGCCATGTGTAGGGAACTTCCTTGACCAACACATTTAATGCAACACCCAGTTTTGTAACCGATGCTTTATCCACAGAGAGTGCTGCCATGTACTGTATGTGTGTGTGTGTGTGTTTATCGTTCAAATGGAAACAGCCAGACTCAGTGATGTGGAAATATTGGCTATGGATTTGTTATGGTCTCATTCATCTCTTCATCGCTCTCTCCTCTGTTTTCTCTGTACTCTCTGATAACATCAGGTCAGGTGTACTAAATGACGGATCATTCCACCACAAACACCATAGAGCTGAAAGTGAACCAATTCATCAGCTCGCTTTATTGGTGACTGTGTGCGTACTCCGGGTGGGAAGGGGAGAAACTGTGAAAAACTGATAAAAACTGCGAAAAACAGTTTAATCTTTTTCTCACTTCCTTTGATCTTCCCATCTCTCTCCCTCTCTCTTGTTCTCCCTTTTTATGTATGTAGTGGCCTAAAATGCTTGATTTTGCAGCAGCTTTTCTAAAACATTGCGATAAAAGTTGTGATGTTTTGGGGCATTTTTTTCGCAATGAAATCAAATAAGTGAAAACTGCTAATGTAGATTTGATCTTTTTGACTTTAAAATTATAGTTAAATCATTAAACAGTCCCTCCAGGATTTCGCTAACCCCTAACCCTGCATATTCAAACCAGCCTAACTTGATTTTTTCTGCGCTTGCATCAGAATGCAACAGCCTGTGTCAAAGTGATTTGTCTTGTCTAACATCCTCCATGCTTATTTACAAAGCTTGTTCAATCATGTTTTTATCAACGTAGAAATATAGCTAAAATTCGATCTATGTTAACTTTTAAGGACACCGAGACCATTTTACACGCCTTCATCTCATCACGCCTGGATTATTGCAACAGCCTTTTCACCTGTTTAACCCAAAAATCTATTGATCGACTCCAGACTGTCCAGAACTCAGCTGCCAGGCTTTTAACCAGAACAAAGAAATATGTCCACATTACTCCTATTTTAGCTTCATTACACTGGCTCCCAGTATGTTTTAGAATTGACTTTAAAATTCTATTGATCACTTTTAAAGCTCTTCATGGCCTCTCGCCTTGTTATATTTCTGACCTTTTAGTCCCATACGCACCAGCACGTACCTTGAGATCCTCGGGCAGAGGTCTGTTGTCTGTTCCAGAGTCTCGACTGAAAACTAAAGGGGACAGAGCGTTTGCTGTCAGGGCCCCGAGGCTCTGGAACAGCCTGCCCGAGGAAATCAGGTCGGCTGAGTCAGTGAACTCTTTTAAGTCCCTTCTTAAAACATACTTTTATAGGAGAGCCTTTCCCGATCTTATTTGACTTTATTTTATCCCTTTTATTTTATTCTATTTTACTAATTTTATATTTATCTTAAATGTGTATTTTAGTCTTTTCAATGTTTTCATGCTTTTATCTTGTATTTTTTTTGTTAAAGCACTTTGTAACTTGTTTTTGAAAAGTGCTCTACAAATAAAGATTATTATTATTATTATTATTATTATGTTGTTAACTGTTTACCATGGTGGGTCTCACTTTTGTTGTGGCCTTCTGAGCCAGGTCATAACAAATGGGGGCTCATCTAAAGGATAGTGCAGTAAAACTAGTTTTGTGCATCAGGGTGCGTGGTGTCACTACACTGCTGATTAGTCATTTTGTGCTTTGTCTTGGGAGAAGCTTCATGTGTATTGGGTTTTCAGGGAGCCCTAGTGCCTTACAGGTATAAGGTTTTTGTGTGCTGATCAGAGGGTGAGTAGTGACTATTTTTCATATATTAGGTATAAGTGGCGTTTCCCCTTTTGGGTTGCGTCAGTTTTTTGTTTCACAGAGTTGTGGTGACGTGGTTAGTGTCAGCTGTTTTCAGACAAGCTGTCTCGGGGGCACATCCGCGTGATTTTGTGGGGTGCCTGCATGCACGATACTCTGCAAGTCCGCTGGTTTTGCGTGCGTAAATACCCACCATAAGCCACATGAAGACTAGGGGTGCAGTCAGGGGGAAGTGTTCCTGTTGGGGGTTGTGTGTGTCTGTAGTTAACATTACTGTCTGATTGGTAAGTTGCATTTATGGCTTCTTTGACTTTGTTTTTTGGTGCGCCTACGGTGGCATTCATCAATGGTTGTAAGAAGGAGCAATTGGTGAAGATAGCAGATCATTACGGCGTTGTTGAATCAGGGAGTGGTCCTAAGGGGGACATTAAAAAGGTAATATTGTCATCTTTGTGTGAGCAGGGGGTCTTGCAGAAAAGTGATCTGGCTGCAGAGGAGCCTATGTCTGTGCTGGTGTTACCACCAGAGATGGTTAAAATGCCGGGTTTGTCATTCGAACAGCAAATGGAGATTTTTGTGATGCAATTGGAAATGGACAAACTTCGTCAGCAGGATAGAGAGAGGGAAAGGCAGCTTGAGGTTGAGAAGCTACTTGAATTAGAAAAGATTCGGAATAACACAGAGGATGAGATTGGACATAGAACAGTCCAAATTACAACTGATTAGGGAAGGCAGGCTTTCTTCTCAGGAGTTTGATCTTGTTAGCTCTAGGTCAGGTAGTGTTTATTATTTCGGATTTGCGTCTGGTGCCGAAATTTAATGAGCATGACCCTGATACATTTTTTTATTTTGTTTGAACGTGTGGTGGAGGCAAGGTGCTGGGCGGACTCAGACAAGGTGCTTTTGCTTCAGTGTGTCCTCACTGGGAGGGCGCAGGAGACTTATTCGGCAATTTGTTGTGAGGTTAATTTGGACTATGTGGCCGTGGTGGGGTGGATAGGTGCCAACAACCCTGTTAATTCTTACAGCGGTGTAAGTATTGTAAAATCAGCTCCCTCCCATGAGCCTGCAGGGGCTGGGCAAGCTGGGTTGTGTAACTACCAGTGCCCTTTGTTAAAATCAACAGAGAAACATAATTTGTCCTTTCATGCTCCAGTAATGTGGTGTTCTACTGTTGCCGTGAGTACACAGTCAGCTGGGGACCTGAGTGTATGCCCAGGTGTTGCACCATACAAGAGAGCTTGTGTTACCTCAACTGTCGGTTCTGGGTTTGAACCTTTCATCACTGATGCTATGGTGTCATTAGTCGGCAGTGACAGGCATGTTCCAATTAAGATGTTGCGTGATACAGCAGCTTAATAGTCCTTTATTTTTGAGTCAGCGCTGCCTTTTTATTTCACAGAGACGGAGACAGGGGATCTTGTCCTGATGACCGGGATGGAAATGGGTTTTGATTCCGCATCATAAAATAGTGCTGGACTGTAATCTGGTGCAGGGAGTTGTGGCTGTCGGGGTGTATCCGTGTTGCCAATTGATGATGTACATATGATTTTGGGCAATGACCTAGCTGGCAGTGTTGTGTGGGTGAACGTACCATCACCTATAGTTTTTTCCCAGCCAGTAGAACGTGGGGTGCGAGATGAAAGTGGTTTACTGGTCCCATTACCTGAACTTCCTCCTTCTTTTTCAAGGGAGGATTGGGTGAATAGCCAGAAAGCCGATTCATCTCTATCTGTTTAGAGATTAGCCAACCGTTTCATCAGGTAATCATATATGTATGGGGCCTTTGCCTCCGTCCAAGTCCGGTTGTGCCTTCATGTTAACTATAATGTGTCAAGCTACAGGTTATCCTGTCGCATTTCCCCTATGTTCTATTTCAGTGAAGCAAGTAGTCAGAGCTTTAACTCAGTTTATCTCTACTTTTGGGACCCCACATGTAATTCTGACTGGCCAGTGTTCTAACTTGACTTCCCATATGATCAAACAGATCCAGCAGCAGTTGGGGCTTAAGTATAACCGTGAAGCAGCGTACCATGCACAGAACCAGGGGACAGTTGAAAGATTCCATCAAACGTTGAAGTCAATGCTGTGTGCATATGGTATGGAGATGTGGAAGGACTGGGAGGAGGGACTGCCATGGCTCTTGTTGGCAGCTAGAGAGCAGGGGTGGGGGGAAAGAAATCGATACAGCACAGTATCGTGATGTTTGCCATGGCAATACTGTATCGATACACGGACACCAAGTATCAATATTTTAGTATATAAATTGCAGACCGGAATTTTAACTTTTTGGTACTAGAATAATAAAATCTATTTTGACTACCTTTTTTAGTCCACTAGAAAACTTAACAGGACCATATAGAGGACTGAAAAAGTGATATGAACAAACAGAGAAATGTATCTTTTTAGATAAACAGATGTTGACGAAGTTTGACTGTAGGGACCTAATTAGAAGTTGGAAAAAATTAAAAATAAATTGCAATATATCTTAATATATTTAAAATCGTAATAAAATCGAATCGTAACATATCATCAATATATCATGATAGTATCGTATCGTGGGGCCTCTGGTGATTCCCACCCCTACTAGAGAGGTGGTCCAGGAATATACGGGTTTCAACCCTGACGATTTGATGTTTGGGCATTCAGTGCAGGGTCCCTTATTTGCCCTTTGGGATGGGTTTGTTGAGAGGGAGCCACCTAAAAACTTTGTGGACTATGTTTTCATCGCCGCCTTTATGTAGCTGTGGAAATGTCAAGGAAAAACTTGGTTGGTGCTCAAGCTAATATGAACGGACTTTATGGTCACAGACATTCAGTAAATTTATGTGGTGATAATGCCGTTTGATCAATGAGCACAGCAAAGTGTCTAAAAAGGACCTAAAGAGGTGGGTGCATAATTCGGCAGATCAAATGTTGTAGGCTACCTGCTGAGATTTGCATCCACCTCTTTTCTAAGCATAAATGACCGTTTCCACCCGCGAGGTGCGTGCAATTCTCGGCAGGCAGGCAGAATTCAGCACAACACCTGAGCAGGTTATGTCCCAGATAAGTGATCAGCTTTAAAAACACCGCCTACTGACCAATCAGTTACATCACCATCTGTAGGACATCCCACAGACTGTTTTATAGGCTGCCTTTATGTTTGCTGCGGTGATGCGGAGAAACTTTTGTATAGCTATATGAAGAAATCAGGCTTTGGGCAATTTTATTCGCTGCACAAGCGCAAACAATAAAAACAGATAAGATGTAGATACTGCCAGAAATGCTAAGGGATAAAAGCACACGGTTAAAAACACCTCAGCTTCTACAGGAGCCAGACCTGCAGGGGCGTTACCTGTGGGCCACCCAGGTACCTTGACACCACCACTCACACTGGTGCGCAGCCACCTAAGCACAGCAAGATACACACAAACTCCACACTATAAAACCAAGTTAAGCATGCGCACACAGCTGTCATACACACCACCACATGCAGTGAAGGGGAAAGGGGTTCCCACAATCCACCACCCTGTCCGTCTGGCAGAACACTAAAAAGGGGAAGAAATGGCTAACAAGCTGAGGGAAATCGTACAGCCAAAAAAGGGAAAACAGCCACACCCTTAGCAGTTGGCAAACACATTCACAGGGGCCCATCCACCCGTAATAAATCTAATAAAATAAGAATTCAAGCACGAATAGCAGCCGCTGATCAGGCAGGCAAAACAGCAGTGGCTATACAACCCTAAAATTACAAGAATTTAATTAGTTCAGTTATTTAACACATACTACAAAAACATATCTGCTAAATACCTGACAAATGATATTTACCTCCAACAATGCAGTAAATAGTCAACCCAGCTCTGACTCCACCTTGTTTACAAATCTGGGCCCGCATTCATAAAGATTCTAAGAATCCTCTCAAAAAACTCTTAATTTAGCTTAAAAACTTTTATGTAGGAGTCTTAGCTGAAGAGCGATCAGGGACTGATCTGAGAGCAACTCTGAGCAAGGAAAAGACAAACTTTCATCTTAATGAGGAGGTGGGGTTGACCCCGTTGCTATGTATGACACAATCTTTTGAAGACTGATTGGTTGGTTGTCCATGAAGGAAAAAAAGAGTGATTTTAAGTATAGCTTCTATTCTAAGCCTTCACTTTGGAAATTACATCCATAATATTTCCTATTTGACCGTTCTCACACACACACATACACAATATATGTGTATATAAATCCTGTTTTTTATTTACCATGCTGTTAATTTCCTATCAGGTATTTGATTGGCTTAGAATGATAAAAATTGTTCCACTCTTTCCAATGACACTGATTGCTAGCATGTCTATTTAAGTGGTGGTTTGAATGTTGGTTTTAATGTATCAAACATGGAATCAAAACCAAGAAGGGTGAGAAAGCCCAACTGGACAGAGGAACAGTGTTTACCGTTAGCCCAGTTAGTGGATGAACACA
Organism: Micropterus salmoides; assembly: GCF_014851395.1. Lineage (NCBI taxonomy): Eukaryota > Metazoa > Chordata > Actinopteri > Centrarchiformes > Centrarchidae > Micropterus > Micropterus salmoides. Next base: position 2,332,412 of record NW_024041262.1, read on the forward strand.
AGGCCATTCTGAAAGGAAAATTCGGGCCGGGTGTCACAGCACGGGGCAAGAAGCAGACGTGGGAGTGTATAGCACGAACTATTAACGGTTCATTCCCCCCTGCTTGTGCGCACCAGGGAAGACTGCGAGAAATGCTGGTACGTGTTGCAATCAAAAGCCAGAGAGGAAACTGCTAACCTGCTAAACAGCTGTCCCAAGTAGCCCAAACCGTGTTCAACATCTTTGGTCACTCAGAAACAAATATTACCGGTTTGAAGGAGGGCACAGACAGCTCAGTGATTCAGCTGGTGGAACTGCAAAAATGGTCATTTTAATAAACCAACAGCCAAGTAACGCAATATAAAGACACATTTTTATTTAACATAGGCAAGGCCATTTCTCATATTTATATCTGGCATTCTATGAACTGAAAAAAAAAACTAATTGGCCTAAATTTATTTTAAACAACAAAGATTAAATGTTTTCTCCTTTCAGTAGCACAGAGCCTTCAGCAGAGGAAGGCGGACCATCGACATCGCAAATGGGCGACCCTCAGCCCAAAGCACCTCATTCCCTGCCTTCTTCTGCTGAGATAGAGATGGATGTCCTAAAGCAGCAGAAAATAGTACTCCATCTACAGGAGGAGTACTACAAACTAAAAATTGAGCTACTCAAATAAAACTAATAACAAATAATTTTTTTGTGTCTTCATAATATCTTTCTAATGAAAATGTTGGCTAAGGTGTGTCTGTTTAGTCACGATTTTTATATTACATTCACTGTCACTTACATGAAATGCAAATTAGTCAACTGGGTTCTGTAAAGATTCCCACTTTGGGACAGATCTCTCCCTTGTGGAGGGTATTCTTCATCATCCTCTTCATCAGACCGATTGTACGTGGGAGGGTCTGCAATTTGTCTAGCTTTACAGATGTTATGAAGCACTGCACAGGCTGTTATCACTTTGTAGACCTTTCCTGGTGCCAGTCGCACCTCTCCATCCAAAATGTGAAAGCGCCTCTTTAGTTGACCAATAACCCGTTCAACTACAGCTCGTGTTTTCTTGTGAGCTCTGTGAGTTAATGAAAATGAACAGAATTTAGTTGATATTTTCATAACATAACGGTAGGTTATTTATGGGAAGTACAGTAGCCTACAAATACTACTGCAACACATTTGTTGTTCTCTAAATTTGAAGTCCACACACAATTGTATGTTGTCACTGTTACCTGTTGTAATTTCGCTGTGACCCCTGGTCAGGACTGAGGGTAAGGTGTGAGGAGCCATGGTTTACAAGGATAACCACTGTCCCCTAACAAGTGGCAATTTGCTGGAATACGACATCATTCAAACAGATGTCTCAGGCCACTCTCCGCCAGTATCCTGGCATCATGTGTTGCGCTGGGCCATTTTGCAACAATGTCTACAATCCTATAATCTGCACTGAAAACAACTTGAACGTTTATGCTGTGGAACCTGTTTCTATTAACATGAACGTCCGTGTCTTCCAACGGTGCAATGATTCGGATGCGGTTTCCATCAATTACTCCGACAACACCAGGGAAGCCTGCTATATTCATAGATGCAGTTTTGAGCCTGCAAGGTGGGAATGTCCAGTGGAAACAAAATGAACTGAGACACAATAATAGGTTCTGAAAGTGCTGTAATTGTGTGATCACTCTGCTTACAGAAGGTTGTGACAGACCCAAATCATCACTGCTACATTGTTGCATTTTCCCAGTTGCCAAATATCGTAATGTAGTGATTACTTTCATTTCTGGCGCTATGGCATTGCTGCGCTGTACCAGAGATGTTAGCGCGTCTCTAATAAGATCAGTCACAAACATGATCCCTGCACGATCTAATCTATAACTGTCATCCATTCTCCCTCTTCGTCTTTCTGCCATTTTCTCCTCTACTAAAGAAACTCATAAGCCTCTTAAAAGTCACCGTCTGTGCTCCTAACAATTTTGACCTTAAGACCTCTTTTAAGGGTTAAGATGCTTTCTGAATTACTTCTTTACTAGGAATTTTTCTTTAATTTTAAGAGTAAACGCCTACATTTCTAAGAATTTTCTTGGAATTTTGTCACTAGGAACCACTCTTTGCATTAAGATTTTTTATGAATATGGGCCCAGACGTTTACACTGCAATGTAGGGGCGGCTGTGGCTCAGGAGGTAGAGCGGGTTGGCCGCTAATCGGCTCCCCCTGGTTGCGTGTCGAAGTGTCCTTGGGCAAGATACTGAACCCCGATTTGCCCCTGGCGGCTATTCCGCCAGTGTATGAGTGAGTGTGAATGCTAGTTTCTGTTTGAGCACTTAGGCTCAGTGTATGAATGTGTGTGACTGGTGAATGCAGATGTAGTGTAAAAGCGCTTTGAGTGGTTGAAAAGACTAGAAAGGCGCTATACAAATACAGAGCATTTGTAAATCATGCTATCAAAAGGCACACAAACTAGTAAACTTGCACAGCTCTACTAGATTCTACTGTGCAGTTCTGCACCTTTGCTGGGGCCCACAGTCCCTGTCTGTGAAGGCCTGAATGCTTTAGAACTTCTCAGTCTTCTCATTATCTCTGTTTCTTTCCATTTCATTTCACTTGTCTTCTCTGTGGTGAACTTTAGCACGACAGGCTACACAGCTGATGAGGTCTGGACGACAAATGCCTTGACTCAGAACTTCTACAAGACATACCTGCTCTCTAGCCACACTGGAACACAATGCCTACAGAGAGATCCTGAGTGTTCAACAGGTGTGTGCCTGCTTCTAGAGAGACAGGGGGGTGGAGCTTCACTGAGAGGCAGCAACCAACCGTGGCCTTACTAGGCCAAAAGCCTGCCTATTACACAACAAAAAGAATTTGGTGCGGATCTTCGTCTCTAGTATTACTTTCTCCTTTCGACGAATCTTTTGCAATTGCGGAGTAGGCAATCAGCTTCACGTTTACACCGGCACATGCATGTGAGGTTTCAGATAGCTTGTTACCTTGTTATATTTACATCTCACCCCCTCAGAGTGCCAGCCAGGGGTTAAAAGGGTCAATATGGAAAAAGGGTCACCTTCCAATTTCCTGTTCCTTACTGCCAACAGCTCCAGCACATCAGTGTGAATGAAGGGGTCCTGATGAGCCATTCCCCCACCGTATCATTAACCCCTTCTAAACATGGAGACTTCTGTGCTGTGTACTAACATCACTATGCCTCTGCTAGTCCTCGTCAGATTCAGGTGTGATCATAGATTCCTCTGTAGTTACTCAGCTTAGCATCCCGTGGAACCCTAAAGCCTAGTTCACACCACACGATTTTGAAGCTCAATTTGCAGGTCACCGAGCTTGCCGACAGACAGGCTGTGCCCGGGGGCAAATCAGCGACTGATCGCCGCTTGCAAATCGTTATGTATAAACTACTCAACAAGGCTCGCCAACGCATGGCCAACGCCAGACAGATATCTAGCATGATAAATATCTGGAGCTGTTGGCCGACTCAACATCAAGATACACTAATCAGTGTGAGCAGGCAGCTGGCAGAGCAGAGAGCTTTTTTTCATTACAAAACATTTTTCGCACCTCCAACTCTCTCTGTAGCACAGACAATCCCTGCTGCCCGTGTGTGCTAATCTATTCTTTCACCCATTTTCTATGTCTTTATAACAATAAACACCTCCTGTTTCGCACATAGTTTCGCGTCATTTCCCGTGTCATTTCTCGCATGTGTTTTCTGACAAAACATGCTTTGAAGACCAGATAGAGACATCAGGTGACAGAGTCATCAGCTCGTGTAGTGTGTGAGTCGTTTAGTCTGAACAGCACAGCGACCTGCTGACGCTGAAAGTTGTGTAGTGTGCACTAGGCTTTACGTGAGGCTTCAGATGATAACACGCTGGATGGAAGACTCTCCATTAAGTTTCTGGTTATATCCTCCCCCTATTCTCCAGTAGTGTTAGGACTAACATGTCTTAAGTGCCATAACCCACAATTTGAGTAGTCCACAGTTATTACTTTTTTGCCATTTTCACTTCTGTCTGCACTCGCTCCCAACAGCAGCCATGGTTCCTGGGAGGGAGATGAGTGGAATACAGCGTTTAATATGCCTTTGGGACATATTGAGTATCTTCACCGCACCTTCTTCCTTATACGACGACATTTGGTGCCCATCCATGTCTCAGGATACGTTTGCTTGTGTGGCCGCCTGCTCCATCTGTGCCTTCAGCAAGCGTTCTCATCTACCTCCAGCCTCTCCACAGGTTACTGTCCGCAGACCAACAAGCAGATGGAGCGGGCCAATCAAGATCTGGTGACAGCACTGCGGTTGTTTTGGCTTGTCATCCCTCCTCCTGGAGCAAGCAATTGCAATTGAGGAGGCAAACGCAGTCAAAGTGGATGAACACAGTTTTCCAAATGTCAGATTTTTTGTGTGGCATGAAGGAATTACAAACTTTAATTTTGTTGTACAACCTTGTGTTGTATAATAAATGAAATAATAAATTATCTTGATACCTTGATACATCCATCCATCCATAAGTCCACACGTACATCCATCCACACAAAATGCAACCATCCATTCATCAACACGTACATAAATCCATTCAAACATACAACCATATATACTTACACATATATATTATGCATGATGCATCACAAAGATTAAAATAAAGGACCAAAATAAAGAATATTCAAGGAAAACAGGCAGGTCTTTAAAAAAAGGTTAACCTGTAGAAATCAGTTTTCAGCAGTCACTTAAAACAGACTACAGATTCAGCAGATTCAATTCAATTTAATTTTACTTATAGCACCAATTTATAACAGAAGTGATCTCATTGCACTTTTTAAATAGAGCAGGTCTAGACCATACTCTTTGTAATATTTTATCATATTATTATTTAATATATTACCCAACAATTCTCCCCATGAGCAAGCACATTTAACAGGTAGAAAACTAGTAGAACCTAGATTCAGAGTGTGCAGCCATCTGCCTCGGCCAGTTGGGTTGTGAGACCGAGAGAGAAGGAGCCACATACAGTAACGGTAGCAGTGGTACAGAGGGTGGCTCAGGAGGTAGCGCGGGTTCCCCCAATACAGAACCCCGAATTGCCCCTGGCGGCTGTTCCACCAGTGTATGAATGTGTGTGAATGTTAATTTCTGTTTGAGCACTTAGGCTTAGTGTATGAATGTGTGTGAATGGTGAATGCAGATGTAGTGTAAAAGTGCTTTGAGTGGTCGAAAAGACTAGAAAGGCGCTACACAAATACAGAGCATTTACAGATATCAATGAAAATATTAATGATAATCATAATAGGACTGATATAATTAAATATAATATAATTAAACTTGCAAGCAGCGTTGAACGGGCCCTTGCCTCCACACATGCTTTGGGGGAGTGACAGTTGCATTCTTAGCACTGGAGGTTGGCTGACACGGCTCTGAATCTTCATGAGTTCAAACATATCAAGTTTGCTGAATATTGGACAATGTTTAGTCACAACAGAATCCTGTTTTATGGTGAAACATAACATTTGTTTAGAAATACAGCAGAAATACAAGATCACTTTGAACAAGGAACAAAGGACATTGGATTTAGAGAGAGAGAGAGAATTAGACTGAGAGAGAGATAATTAATTCATTATCAACTGAACCCCCAAAAGTGTCCCTTCCATCAGCTGGTCCTGAGAGGTATTGATCAAATAACACACAATACTGTTCAACTTAAGACCAGCATTTCTTTCCACTCATGAATCACTGCAAACCAAATTATTAAATGAAAAAAAGATGCCATTCTGGTACATTTAACAATTCAAACTAAAACTCATACAACCTTAATTGCTATCATTCCCAAAACCAGGAATATAACTGAGCATGTCTTCACTGTCAGAGATACAAAGCAGAAACAGATCCTCCCCGAAGGGTGACCACAGTCTAACCATACAGAAAGGAAGACCCAAGAAGTCCTCCAGCCTGGGATAAGGAATTGCAGTAATCCAGCCTAGAAGTAATAAATGCGTGGACTAGTTTTTTTTGCATAATTTTCAGACAGGATGTTCCTGATTTTTGCCACGTTGGTGAAAAAAAAGTGGTTTGTTTCATGTGGTGTTGAGAATTATTTTAGAACATTACAGCCTAAATTGTTATCATTAATTGTTATCATTAATTGGTAGAGCAAAGGTGGTCTGCATTGGCATCATTTAAAGTATTATTTTAGAGTGTAAAGTTAGGATTACAGTGTCAAAACTCTATAGCTATTGTCATCATTTAGAGAGTTATTTTGTAAAGTTAAGATCACAGTGTTAAGACTCTATAGCTCTGAGTGTGTGTGGTCCTCTCTGTGAGGCAGTAGCACATGTGTGTGTAAGCAGGCACGTGTGCTCTGGGAGCAGAATGAGCACAGCAAGGCATCATCAAAAACACCAGCAAAGTTAAAATGTAGAAGCAGAATTAGTGTAAATTGTGTTACAAAACATACATAAACATAGTCCATCACAGTAGGAATGTCCTGTCTTTAGCACACAGCACAAAAGACACCAGCTTATTCCACAAAGTCAGGTTTTTGGTGAACGTAGCATGATCAGCAGAGGACAGGTCATCATTTTTGATCATTTTAGTATCCTTAATTAGTACTAATCATTAATTACATATTATTAATTGTCCTTACTTACTTCTTACTTACTTCTTAATCTTTGAATATTACCGAGATGTGTCTTATTTTCTACTTAGAAGTGCTGTGCTGTAATCATGAATGCAGTAACAAACTCACTGTGGTTAAGATCCCTGAGTGGGAGCATTGACCGTAGACACTGAGACTATGCACGCCTTGTTCAACTGTTATCTACTGTAGATTTATGACAGCAGGAGAGGCTTCAGGTGTTCATAATCTGCTGTGACAAGTGCATGCTTTGGTCTACTGTTATCTACTGTTGTTTTGTGATTACATGAGGAACTGCTGATGTGTTAATGTGCTAATATTAAGACTACATGCTTAATTACTGATTAAGGAGTTTGATTGTCAACTTCCAACCTCTGGTTATTATAGCCAGTGTGAGCTTTGAGTGAATTTGCTTAAGGAATTTTTGCTTTGCAGAAAAGCAACAGAGGCTGTCAGAAATCACGATAGATAGGATGACCAAAAAACCATCAGATGCTTGATAAAAACACAACAGAGAGATAATAAGCAGAAAGCAGAAAACTGCCAGCATAACATCAAGATTGCTGTAAGAAACCAAGCATTAATGAAAAATGCAACTTTACTTATGTTATTCTTATATTAATTGTTTAAAAAATATAATTGTGTGTCAAATTAAGCATGCGTAACCTTTAAAAAGTACGGTGAGATTAAAGTTAAAATGTAAATGGTGAACTTCTTATCCAATAGTATAAAGACATATAAAGTCAACAATACAGTAAAGAATGACAGCTGGAGAACAGTGGCAATTGGTAAAAACAACACAATAGCAGAGGAAAAGAAGTTCATCATGAGGAAAGGAGGGGGCAAACCAGCCCAGAAGAGATGTATATAAGGCTGTCTGCAGACCATAGGGTTGACTTCATCCTCCGACCTGCTGGGATGTTGTACGGGTTTATGTGTCCTGTTCTGGAATAAACTCTTGACTGTCTCCAGAGAAGTTTTTGATTGCAAATTTATTGATTATTATAGAAAGCTAATGGAGTATTTTCTAACAAAGTTTATAAAGCTGGTGAAGGTGGGGACCAGGCTTAACTGGCCCAGCCTGGTCGCACATCTGACCCAACAGCGGGACATGTCCTGATCAAAGATAACTCCAAGATTCTGCACATTGATTCTGAATAGATATAATTGAGTATCATCTGCATAACAATCAATGTTGCTGCACAAGCTCCTCTCTTTCTCTCTCTACTTTTTTGTACACCACTGGAGCTTCAGCTTCAGCAAAAAACAAATATATGACCTGAGCTTAAGAAGGCCTGTACTCACCTGTACGCGGTACTGGCACTTCTACTACATTTTATCCTTTGGTGTACCGTGACTTTTTCTTGCACACTGGCGCTTCTCACAAGCTGCCGGTACTCTTTTCTGCCCTCTCCATATCAGGTTTAGAGGGTGAACTGCATTATCCAGGGGCACTGCATTACGCATACCTGTTCTCTTCTCTTGCCTGCCTGTCTGTGGGTAGTATAAGTAACATTACATTAAACTTACAGAGCGGGGCTCCAACTTCCATCCATCCATCCATCTATCCATCCATCCATCCCTCCATCGTCAACTGCTTATCCTGCATACATACGGTCATGGGGGCTCCAACTTCCTTTTAAACAAATATGATTAGAACCAGTTTAATGCCAACCCAGTGCCTCCGTCAATCTAAAAGAAGGCCATGATCAGTTGTATCAATGGCAGCACTTCAGTCCAGCAGGACTGAACACATGCCTTTGTCAGATGGCTTTCTCAGTGCTGTGATACTGACAAAACCCAGACTGACTTTTCAAAGATACTGTGCTATTTTCTTAGAGGGGGAAAAGGCATTTTAGAGATCGGATGATAATTATCTAGGAGGTTAGGATCTAGCCCAGGTTTTAAAGACACAACCAATAGACAACTGTTCAAAATAGATAGCAAACAGAGTCCAATACAATCCATAAAACATAAAAAACTTCCCTATGTCAAGAGGGATGGAGGATAGTCTCATGTGAGTAGTAGAACTAAAATAGCTCAAGGAATCCTGGCGTGGGTGATCAACATCTTGTAAGGCAGGATAGTGGGTAATGCTAAATCTTAACAACTCTGTCTTTCCAGCAAAGTGGGATAAAATCTTTTCACAATCAGCAGAGGCGCAAGGAGAGTCTGGGTATACTGATCATTTTTCAAAGGAATCTGTTGTTGTGCTGATGAGCAGAACTAAGGTAAGAAAATGGCATGTTCTTGCACGTTTCACCATTAAACTAAACTGCTGAAAACGGTATTCAGAACCCTGCTTTGTTTAGTCTCCTCTACTTTTTCAAACCAGTGTGATATTCAGTCATAGACACTCATATTTAATCCTCCAGATTCTCCAATTTTTCAATAGTCCCTTCCCCCATTCCTCCACATTTCGGCAACAAAATAACTTCATAGATTCACCAGCATGCAGAAAAACAATGTCTGAAAATAACAATCTGTGGGAAGATCCCCAGAATGCCTAGTTGGGTTTGGTCTCCCAATTTAGGGTATGATGTCTGGAGGTTGGCAAGTATGCTCATCAACCATACTTATTCATCAGTGGCCATGATTATTGACCTTTCATCTCTACATGCTTTAAAATAGTTAATTTGGCTACTGAACATTTTAGGCAAAATTCCTGTGGGTTGAGGAGTGAGGACCCTGTCGCAGAAGGCCAACACATAAAATGACTTCAACTTCAGGATGAAGCGTGGCTTCGGCTGCATATGCACAAAATCCGATAATGTGGCTATTTCCCGCAGGCTTGTGTTGAGGTCTGGCTGAGTTTACTTGTGCTTTAGAACTTAGAAATTAACACTGGTAAATTTTCTTTTTGGAGAGTAATTCTCAGAAAGCTATCTGCCACACTGACGGATAAATGTTTGTACCAGAATTGAACTGTAATAAAACCTATGCTGAGAGTCTCTACCACGTTATGGTGTCATTTCTGAGCATGTTGCTTCTCTCCTCCTCTGCTGTCTGTCGGAGTTTGATACAAGCGTACTACACTCACACCTATGTAGTGCAGACACAGTGGACAGGATGGAGCGTGGCTTCGGCTGCATTCACACATAATACCCTTCATGCAGGGTAGCATGGTATTGTTTTTACTTAAAAGATAAGAGACCTGAAACTTCTTCCATCTCTAAAAAGTCAGACAAATGCTCATTTTTAAATGGAAAGAAATTTGCAACATGAAGGTTTGAAAAAGCTGTGAAATGAATTCACATTTCCCACTTTTAGTTTTAGTTTTTAGCATGTTTTTGTGTAGATGCATGATGGCTTTTTTACAGAAAGCCTATTAAATCTATTTGTCTGTTTGGACAGGCATATGAATTTACGTTTCTCTAACCTTCTCCCCTATCTCATCCTCCACCTCCATCCATCTTCTTAATCTCCTTCTTCTCAATCAAGAAAGTTTCTGACTTTGCAAACTGTTGCATGAATCATGTTTTAAAAGAGCTGCTTCAGAGTTTATGATGTTGCTTGGAAAGAGTCAAGGCTTTGGATTGTCCTCAACCATTAAAATATTCAAAACACAATTACTACCTCATTAAAGCATATAAGCAATACAGATTTAAATGGCATCCTTAGTGATTCCTCAAATGTAAACTCCATCCATTCATTACCTATTTTTCAACTGACAGTTCAACTGCTTTTAGTGCCAACACAGCAAATGACGCATTAACACATTGATACTCTTTTGTTAAACTCTCTCTCTTTTGTTTCCACTTTATTTGACAGTGACAATAGAGAGAGAGAGGATAGGCAGGGGAGAGAGGGGATGAGATGCAGTGAAGCTAAGTTGGATTACCTTTAGTTCCTTCTAAAACTTACAGTTCATATGACACTTCAACTGCCTTCTTCACTTACACTTCTGCCAACACCTTTCGCTTAAAAAATTTAAATTATATTTCTGGCTCCTCATTCTGCACTCACACTTTAACCGAAACATCCTTCCAACACTTCAGCTTGTACTGCTTTTTCAAGTCCTTTCAGTGCTTCACTCTGAGGTACATAATCACTGGCTATTACTCATATAAACAAAGATTAAAAAAGTTCAAAAGAAACATTTCGGCTGTAACGATGTGTACATTTTCTAGTTAGATCTCCTCTTTGATTTGAGCAGTCATGTCATTCAATATTGTAATGAACTAGTAATGGATTGTGCCTGTGTTCATTTTTGTAAGTTGACATAGTTAGAATGAGTAAAACACATGGCTGAATAATAATTTTGAAGAAAAGAAATGTTGCTGATTGAGACAATTCCATTCAAATGAAAGAAAGATCACTGACATACAATATGCAGCCCTAATGCACTGTCAAAAGGCTCTGGGCCAGTGTCATGAACATGTCTTTCAGGTAGGGTGGGGGTTAAATGCCAGATGTAGCAAACCAGATGATTATAACAGTACTAATATTATTAGGAGGATGGTGAAAATGGATCATCCAAAGGACAACATGCACTTGATGTTAAAGTGGAAGTTCAAAGGCTTTGAAAACCAGGAGGGTAGCTCAGGGTTTATTAGACTCTTCATAACATGATGCTAATGATAACAATGATGACACTAAAGAAGCCAAGGATGATGATGACGACAGTGATTGTAATTATGATCGTAAGATTTGAGATAAAGAACAGGTTCAGGTAAGGGCTTGTTTCCATCAAACACTGGACAGAAAGTATTTTTCCAGCACCGTCTTCTTCGTTGCTTTGTCTTTTGTCTCATTTGCATTGTTACATCTATTTTGTGATGATTTAGTTGTGATGCTAAATCTTGTCCATATAGATGCAGAGGACTGTAATTTGTCTGCTGGCACCGTCAACTGGGACAAAATCTTTAGTGCAGTTCTGCACAGATGAATCATCTTTGCTGGGGCCCACAGTCCCTGTCTGTGAAGGCCTGAATGTCTTCTCAATATCTCTGTCTGTATCTCTTTTATTTCCTTGCTTCCTTCATCTCTTCTGTTTTTCATATTTATTCCTCTTTGGATTCAACTATTTTACATTTTCTATTCTTCTTCATATATCTTCTTTCCTCTCTTCGTCTTTGTTCACATTTCTTTTTACCATCTCCTCTTTTTGTCCGAGACCAAACAGCAAATTCAGTTCTTCTATATTCACGATATTAAAGTCTGTTCTTATTCTCTTTCATCAAAGTACACCAACATCAGCCATACTGGTTTTATGTTTAATTAAATAAATGGTATCTTCAGTTTCAACTCCTCTGGCCTTTCACCTTCTTTCCCTTCAAAACATGACATTGCTGCCCTCTGCTGTTCTTTTTGAAAAGTTGTTTCTCTCCATCCAATGTAACTTGCTTTTTTGCATGTAACATTCATCACTTCATTACTTTGGCTGAAAAATTCCGAATATTTTTCATCTGTCGGCAAGTAGAGGCCACATTCATGCCAGCCTCTAGATGGCGCTCTTGAATAGGGTTTGAATCCCGTTCGAGTTTGTTCCTCACCGTGGAACCTTTTAGAATTTTGTTTCCACTCGTTTTATTACGAAGGGACGCTTCGTACACTTCCGGGCCGTAGGTCACTTCCATGCACCGTACACACGTGAGAACAGAAAAGCTGGCTGTGACTGGGAGCAGACTACAACAGGGTTTTCTTCAGGTATTGCGACTAGTAACGTTAATTAAATTTTCTGAGCATTTAGCAGATGGAAGCGGCGCACACTGCTAGCGAGCTTCCGTTCCTACAGGCAGAGAAGTTACTAGCTGTTGCTTGTGTTCCGTATATAACACTCCCTCACTTATCATGTTAATATATAAAAACGTTAATTGCACTCTGAGCTAAAGACAAACTAATGTGTGACCCTACATAATGACAAGCTAGCTGAAATAATACACAGTCTGGGGCCCCTGTGCTGAGGGTTAGGGCTAAGGTAACTCTGACACAACACCGGTATCCTTAACGTTGCATGGCCCTTTTTTTGTTCACGTTAACAACAAACTTGTGTTTCGCTGAATCCGAAGGCCTCTCTCCAACAATGAGAAAAATAAATAAATGCAATGTCATGTAACTCGGAAGTTGTTTGCGTTGGGAGGTTATCTGAATGGAGATTTGTTTGTTCATGAATGGTGTAAGTTAACTTGCATGGCTTTACCAGAAAAGTACGTTTCTCAGAGAAACGGCACTTGCTAACTTGTTTTGTTAGCCTACTTTTATGAACTTATTCTTTCAACCCAAGTTATTAAAAGGTTCCTGTTGTTTAGCTGAACTGTTGTACTGCTTCGTTTCAGCGTTTGCTGTGACTGCATGTTGTTGTTGTCTGAATTATTAATAGGACTGTTAGTATGTCACTGGTTTTTATTAAGTGTGGAACAGATGTTCGTTTAAAACTGCCAGGTTAACCTTTACAGTGGAGATGAAGCATACTACATCACATAAGGTGTTCCAGCATCAACACATAAAGGGCCATCTTTGACACCACCATCATTTCACTGACCTCTCTCTCTGCAGTGACAGCCATTCTTGAACTGAATTCAAGTCTAAACGGGGTGTGTTAAGAAAGTGGTGCGCTTACAGTAAACATCCTATATTTTATTTCTGTCAGTTGTAATCATTGCGTGGTTATACTTTGAACACTATTTTGTCTCTTCGTTTTATGGTACACTTAGGCGATATGGCCAAAAATGTTATCACGATAAACTAAAATTCAAATCAGTCGTGGTAGAACATTCAAAACAGTTATGATAATACGGTCTTTTTTCAACAAATATGCATGATTAATATTAAGTAAAATCTTTTTTCAGTGCAATTTCCTCAACAAAATAAATACAAGTGCTGATTTGTTTGGGATTCAAATGAATTTAAAAGAACATTTGATATTTATCAAGGGAAATGATATTGTGATAATTATATTGCCCAGTCCTAATTGGAGTTACTATGAACAAATTGTGAATCCATGACTTTTGTTTTGGTCCTTCCCATTCTCTGTGAAGAAACACTCACGTGGCATTGTCTGTGCTTTAGCGGACAGGATGGACGGGAAAGTTAAGGAGCAGAAGCGACATCAGCACAAGCACAGCGGACCAAAGGCAGAGAAGAAGAAGCTGAAGAAGCAGGGAGGCTCCACAGAAGAGGATGAACGGAAACGCAATCCCAAAGCGTTTGCGGTTCAGTCCGCTGTACGCATGGCCAAGACCTTCCACAGGTCAGTCCTGATGGCTCCGTAGTGCTACACATCTGACAGACAGATGGACTTGCAGCATCCAAGATGTTATATAAATTATCCTGGCCTTTACGCTTCCACTTTCACAAGAACACAGGAATAACCTATAATTTTGTAAATTCCAAGGTTACCAGCTAATGAAAATAATAGAGGAATGAAACAAACATTGTGAAACTACCGCTCATGTATATTTTTCCTCAGGGCCCAGGACATAAAGACCAAAAAACATCACATCCCCCTTGTAGACCGGACTCCCCTGGAACCCCCTCCAGTTGTGATTGTAGTAGTTGGTCCTCCCAAGGTGGGAAAAAGCACCCTGATCCGCTGCCTAATCAAAAACTTCACGCGACAGAAGCTCGGGGACATATGTGGACCCGTAACCATCGTGTCTGGTATGTTTGGCCACTTATTCCTGATGTAGTAGATGGGTTAGAAAGGGTTCACACTTCCATCAAGCTCTGTTGGAAAGTTATTTTTGCAATAATTGCGCCCTATAGCAATGCTTTATCTACACAGAAACAGATTGACATTCTTTGAATAAGACGGGATTTGCTGCGATTAGCTTTAGCTAAACGATCTGCATTAATCGCCTCTATGGAGACATGACAGTAGAGGTGAGAGAGATGGGGAATGATATGCAACAAAAGGTCTCTGGCAGGATTTTAACTGCATACTGCTGTTCATGGTCGGCTACTGAAACCCCTGGGCCATCAGGGCGCCCCAATATCAGCATGTTAACGTCAGTGTGGTTGTGTTAGCTTGCTGATGACAGCACGGGAGGTTTTCAGAGGTCTTACCAGACTCTGCCAAACCCATGTGCAGAATAATGTTATGAGCCGCCACAAAAATACGATTTGGTGTGTAATAAAAGTAATGAGACATGGATACATGTGCACCATTAGACATTTAACCATTATGTGTCTATTATTTGTGTTTGATAAATATTCTTTAGGCAAGAAGCGCCGGCTCACTTTCATGGAGTGCAACAACGACATTAATACAATGATCGACCTCGCGAAAGTAGCGGACCTGGTGAGTTTTTCAAGTGCATTTAATGTTGATTTCACTGACATATGAAACAGTTGTCCAAAGACATGCAGGCTAGGTAAACTGGCTACTCAAAGTTGTCCTTAGGGTGTACTGCGCCTTTTGCCAATGTCCGCTGGGATAGGCTCTAGCCCTGTAAACAGGATATGTGGTTGACAGTGAGTGAAATGAAATTAATTGTTCTTATGTAATTTATATGTATCTTTGGCAATACTGGTGTTATACATTCATGCCAATAAAGCTGACTTGAATTTGAATTTGAGTGTGAGGCAGTATCACATGATAAAACAAGTGTGTGCTTTGTAATATAGTCAGCTTTACACATTTTGTCGTCAACAATGAGGGTAGTTTTTAAGTCCATAAGGCTTGTTAACATTTAGTTTTCACTTACTGACAAACTGATAAATGTACCTTTTAACTTTTTGTCAACAGAATGGTCCCGTGTTAAAGCTTAATAACTGGATTTGAATAGAGTATTGAGGGATGAATAACGTATTGACTAAATGAAGTTACATGAGTGCATTGTTTTTTCCCCCCTCCAGGTTTTGATGTTGATTGATGCCAGCTTTGGCTTTGAGATGGAGACATTTGAGTTTCTCAACATCTGCCAGGTGCATGGCTTCCCTCGTATCATGGGTGTGCTGACTCACCTGGATTCATTCAAGAACAACAAGACACTGAGGAAGACCAAGAAAAACCTCAAACATCGCTTCTGGACTGAGGTCTACCAGGTAAACCCACTGTAATTACACCTTTACAGCTGAAAACACCCCCTTAGCTCATATACAGTGTGCAATAGTATAAGTTGTATGTACTGTGAGAGTGTGACCATCCGATTAAAGACTGTTGTTATGTTTTTTTGTGCTTGAACCTGTCAGGGGGCCAAGCTGTTCTATCTGTCTGGTATGGTGTACGGTGAATATCAGACTCAAGAAGTGAAGAACCTCGGTCGCTTCATCTCTGTCATGAAGTTTCGTCCTCTGGTGTGGCAGACCTCCCACCCTTATGTGCTGGTTGACCGGTGAGTGAAAACCTGAGACTGCAATCTCCTGACTGGCATGAGTTTAATTTCAACATCCCCATTTGTTTACAGGCAGTTTACAGCATTTGCTCTGTTACATGTAGATGGATGATGTGAAGTGAAAGAGAACAAAGATCCGTCAACTCCTCGTGTAGTTGCAGCCTAACCTTTACATATTGTTTTAAATACTACATACATACTAGTGTTTTGTCGATCCTAAGACATGACTTGAACACTTCACAGCTTCTACACATCTTGGGGTGGTGTTGAGGGTTGTGGTGTACAAAAGGATCAATCTGTGTGACAGTGATTTTCAATGGTCTGGTTAAAGTAATGCATTTACCAGTGACTAATTATACCTGGATGAAGGTGCCTTCTAATTACAATATGATATTAGAGTATAAGAGTTGGAGAGTTCCAGCTGAATGCACCATTAGGCAATTCTTTGGATGCAGTGGATACTGTGGGCTGTGTCCATATAATTCAAAAGCCCCAATTAGGGTTGGGCGAGGTCTACAAAATTTCCATCGGACGATGTCTGCAATGAAACATCGGGATGGATGATGTCATCGGGTGCTCGGGCGCGCACGCTTGCGGGAGGCAGCAGTCGTCTTATGTGCACGTGTTCTCGCACAAACTTCACTCGGTAAAAAAAAATTGGTAGACTATTAACTTACGTTACAAGTCCTGTTCAGAGCGAGGAACGCTTAGGCTGTGTGCGCCAGTTTAGCAGAGCATGCTGTGACTGTATCCACAATTCAATAGCAATGCCATGGCGTGGATAAAAGCACACACTTTTAAATGACTTCTTATAGTTTTAAATTCAACAAGAGGGCTAAAAAGCACAAAGGTAGTGTGTTCATTTTTTTGAATTTCAAATTTAACATGACCACCAAAGATGGCTGACAGGTTCTGGGAATCAGCATCACAGAGACCCTGACATGGTCGTCTCGCATCTCCACGCTGGTGAAGAAAGCTCAGAAACGACTGGATTTCTTGAGGAAGCATAAGAAGGCCAAATTCCCACACCAAGTTATTGTCAGCTTTTACAGAGGAGCAATAGAAAGCATCCTGACTGGAAAAATAACTGGCATGGGATGTGCACGGCCCAGGACCGGAGGGCTCTGCAGCGAGTGATTAAACTGCTCAGAAGATCACTGGTACCCATCTCCCGAGCATCAGTGATATCGGTGAGGTGAGTTTCCTGCGCAGAGCCCTATGGATACTAAAGGACAGTACCCACCCAGCTACAGCCTGTTCACCCTGCTGCATTCTGGGAAGAGACATAGAAGTTTCTGCTGCCGCACCACCAGACTGCAGAGCAGCTTTTCTCCCCAAGCTATCAGACTCTTAGAATATAGTTTATTTCTGTTTACCGTTCTTATAATTGATTCTTTATTAATGTATATTGTCTGCTACACAGCAGAAGGGAGTTAAACTCAATTTCACTATATAACCTGTTATATTGTGACAAAATAAAGGTACCTATCTACCCACTATCAGTAAGCATCTGACTCTATCAAATGCAACAGAGCACCATAAAATCCAGGCATGATTTAGATACAATGAAAAAAATGAATATATACTAACCCTAACCCAGGCGCTACCTCAGGAAGTAGACTGGGTCACCCACTAATCAGAAGGTCAGCGGATCGATTCCCAGTTCCTCCAGTCTGCAAGTCAAAGTGTCCTTGATGTGCCATCAAGGTGATGGATACCGCTTGATTCATTAGTTCTCCTGGCTGTTGTTGGCACCTTGCACTGCAGCCTCTGCATATGTCAGTGTATGAATGGGTGAATGTGTCATGTAGTGTGAAGAGATTTGAGTCGTCTGTGTAATATATAAATGCAGTCCATTTTCCTTGTGTCAGTTGGTAATGGTAATTCTCATGTAGGATCACAGCTGCATACAACGGAGCCATCGTTATTAGCATGGGTTCTGCCTGCCTCTGCCTGTCATTGCAAGATGGTTTGATGTTTCATTTTCATTCATTTTGAAGGAGCAGTATACATGCATGCTTTTAATTTATACTCACTCAATGATTCTATTCCTTCTGTATTCAAACAGTATGGAGGACTTGACCGACCCTGAGAAGGTGAGGACAGACCCCAAGTCTGACCGGACAGTGTCACTCTACGGCTACCTGCGAGGGACACACTTGAAAAACAAAGGCCAGGTCCATATCCCTGGTACATAGTGCTAGTTACCTACAAAAACCTTTTGGACTGCCCGTCATGCTGTCTAAAGCAGATGTGCTTCAAATTGTATTGATGACATTTCCCTGGAAACATTTACAAACATATGTTGTGTTTTCTTCTGCAGGTGTAGGAGACTTTCAGGTGGCAGACGTAAACTTCCTGCCAGATCCGTGTCCACTGCCAGGCGCTCAGAAGAAGAGAGCGCTGAATGAGAAGGAGCGTCTGCTCTATGCACCCATGGCCGGGGTTGGGGGGGTTGTGTATGACAAGGATGCTGTGTACATTGACCTTCCTGCTAACCACGTCAATCAGCAGCAGGTGTGTGTGTTTGCTTGGCATGAAAGTGTTTTCCTCATCTGAAAGATCTGCGTTTTTGTGCTTGGATTCACTAATTTTAAAATTCGACCAATTAAATCAGATTAGGTAATGTTAAGTGTATTTGTGTTTCCTCGGTACAGGAAGAGGTGCGGCCCACCACAGAGCTGGTCCAGTCACTCATTGATACACATGCCACCCTGGATGTCAAGATGGCTGCCAGTAAGGTGTCTCTGTTCAGTGGTTCTGTCACCCTGGAATCCACAGACATGGACGAGCAGAGCGGGTGAGACAACTCACCAGACCTATCTCCACCCTCTGTTTCAGTGCTCTGCCAGTGCTGGAAAAGGTCTGGCTGTACCCATTAATAAACCAATCACAATCATCTTGGGCGGCGCTAAGTCCAAGATGAAGCAACGGGAGCATCACAACCCCCGCAAATTCAGAATTTGATCTCTCGGTCTGATTTTGCAACATTTGCAAAGCCTAAAAGAGCATTTTAGTCCATTTAAGACACAGACACCAACGCACAAGTATAAAAGCTCATGACGGTGTTGCTATGGCATATACATTTTCCATTATACCCGCAGCCTACTTCCTGTGAGCCAGACTGGTATGTAAGTAATGTAAATGTATAAAGGACAGTGTGTATAACATAGTTTGTGTATGTACGATAAAACACAATAAAATTCTGAATAGAAATTGATGAGGGTTTTGTAAATTTGTCAGTTTTCACATGTGATTTGTCTATACACACTGTGCACTGGCGAAATAATAATACAGAGCACGCGGATGTTGTGCGGCAGCCTTGTGTGTGACAGAGAACGTAACCTCTCTTGTTTTGTGTGTGTTCAGAGAGACCGGTCTTCAGGAGAAGCTCGTCTGGGATCCGAACACCCAGAGAAAGAGGAGGAAGGTGCTCTTTGCTGAGGAGGAGGGCGACGATGATGTCAGTGGTTCCAGTGATGATGAGGATGGTGACAGTGAAGACAGTGACCAGGATGAAGATGAAGACAATGATAACCTGTCCACAATGCTCAAAGAGGCAAGAGCCAAATCTGACAAGACAGATCAGAACGTAACAGACATCACTCCGCCGGTGAAGAAGCAGAAACTAGAGGAGAGGAAGGAGAAGGGGGAGGGGACTGCTGAGGTGCCGGCCTTCGCTGACAGTGAAGACGACCTGGAGATGAGTGAGGAGAGTGAACAAGAAGGTGGGGCTGGGAGAGCAGGAGACTCTGGTCACTGTTCTGAAGAGAGTGATGAGGAGGAGGAAGAGGAGGAAGATGAATCAGTGGAAGAGGAGGATGATGAAGCTGGCACCACAGTGAAGGAGGAGGAGGAGGAGGAGGATGAAGAAGAAGAAGAAGAAGAGCAGGGTAAGAGCAGGCTTTTTGTGTTCATTTGTAGGAAAGGGTTACACTACTTTTACTCTGGTTATCTTCAAATACAAGGAGTACCAATCCACTATCAGATCTTCTTATTTTTCACTTTAAATCTGTATGAGTAGTTGTTGTTAATTTTTCTTTCATTCAGTGTAGTTTTTCTTTTACTGTATAATAATTAATTTACAGAAGCACTGAGACGCATTCTGGTGATCCTGTGTTTGTCACATAACAAAAGATGAAAAAAAGCTTTTTAGTCACTTTTTTTAATCTGTGAAAACTGGTGGTTTGTTTTTTGTCAGGATCAGTTTGTGTTTGTTGTTGTAATACTCATTTTGGCCACAAGAGGTGCACCACTGCCATTCCATTCCATTCACTCATTCATCTAATGTTTTTTATCCAAAGTGACTTACAATTGCTGAGTATGTCAGAGGTCGCACACCTCTGGAGCAACTAGGGATTAAATGTCTGGCTCAGTGTTGTCAGGTGAGAAAACTCTCACTACAAGGTAGGTATCGCACGGTATCTGGAGTTTGCCCAACTGTATGGTAGATACATGTAATGGTAGATATTCAAAAAAAATCCTAATACATTTAAGGGCTTCTTGTCCATATTTGTTTAAAATATGAGGGGCAAACTCCATCTACTGGTGAACATCATGTGATATGATCAAAAGCTCCTGAACCAAATGTTCCCTTTTGTTAGACCATAGTGCAGCTCTATTTTTAGCTCTCTTGGACTAGACGGTTACTGTTATTTCTCGTTGTAGTTCAAGTGTTAAACTGAAGAGAATGCAAGGTTTTGCGGTGCAGCTGTGCCAAAACCGTTACCTGTTCCGTGAGTCAAGTCAAACAGTACAGAAGGAGTTCCTTCAAGATTTGAGTCAGGACAAGGACTGCAAATTTCTTTGGTCTAACGGTAGCTGTCTGTGTTCTGATGTCTAAGCCACAAAGAAATGGGTCACGACGTTATTCTGAAGACAGCATCTGGAGGTTCAGTGATTTTGATTTTGGTTGATTTCTGTCTTCTGTTTCCATCCACAGGGGCTCTGAGGTGGAAGGAGGGTCTGCAGCAGAAAGCATCACAGGCATTTCTACGCCAACAAGAAGCGGTCCCCAATCTTAGAAAACTGGTTTATGGTTCAGGTAGGCCGGGGCTCTGGTTGCATGTGTATCAATATATATTAGCCCAGCCCAAGATATGTCAGTACAGAAATGCCAAAGATATGTTTGAGTTCATAAAGAGACAGAAAGATAGTTTATTTTTACACTGTAAGCTGTCTCTAGCTGTTTGTTGTTTTTGACCAACACAAACGTGTGCTACAAAACTGCTACCTGCTCTGATTGTCAGAGTGTCTTGACAATCGTCATTTTTGTGTGCAGTTGTAGAGTCAGCTGATTCTGAGGATGAGGAGGAGGAGTTGGGGGGGCTGTTTCGAGTCAGCCGCCCTCAGAACAGCAAAAAGTTCCAAGCAAACGCTCTCGACTGCTCCCGCTTCAACCCTGAGACCTCCCACGACTGGGACTTGGAGGAGGTACAGTAGTTTGTAATACACCGCTGTTACTGGGACAGATAGTGTCGGATGGAGTTCCTAATGTGCTGTTGATATGAATACCAAAACAAAATAGATGTTGAAATGAAACTAATAAGTTGTAATATTTTTTCCCAGATGCTAAACTCCATCAGGGACTGTTTTGTAACAGGGAAGTGGGAAGAAGGCCAAGATGCTGCCACACTGCTGAAAGAGGACGGTAAGAGAGGAGAACCACTTCACTCAGCCAAACACAGTGATCCAAACTTCAAACTTATCGTCGGGAAAAACGCAGTTATAATCATTCCGTTGTGAGAGGGTGACTTTACATGGTTGAGCTACTTGGATTTGAACATTTTAGAAGCATTAAGGTGTAGCTGAGCTGTCCTTTTAAGGGGAACAGTTTTGTTTGTTACTATTGAAGCACACAAACCATGTAGTAGCTTAAAAGACCCTAACATACAGGCTTTCGTTGTGTTTCTGTATCTAGAGGAGCTATATGGTGACTTTGAGGATTTGGAAACAGGGGAAGTCCACAAGAGCCAAACTGGGCAGCAGGATCAGGCTGAGGTAGGTCCTCTTTCCATCATTTCATTCACTTTCCACCAGCTGACTGACCATTAATATTTCAATGTAATTAGGATATAGTTGTGGATACTGTGTTAAAATCAACAGTTGTGCCACTGTTCCAGTGTTCATGTTCCACTAGAAAATTATCATGGCATTTCCTCGGTGCTCATTTCAAGAAATGAACTTTTACTAAAGTCAGTTCTGTGTTACATGTGGTTTGCACTTTAATCATCCTTGGTTGTGAATCCTGTGTACCAAACTGTCCAAATACTTTAAATACACCTCGCACTGTGTGTTAGGATAGATCAACAGCGGGGAGAGGAGCAGCATGTTTGAGGCTATTCGCTATACTTTAAATCAGCTCATTTCAAACACCAATATTTAGGGTCCAAAAAAGAAAATCTTTTACTTACCTGGTACCCTGACAGCATCTGAAACACACCTTGGTAAAGTTGCCACAATTGCAGTGATTGGAAGTGTTGAAAGCAAAAATGTGGATAAATACACAAATGGTTCAGGGTTGAATACCTCCAGTTTTCTCAGTTGGATGATGTTTTGTCTTGTGCACCTTGTGACCAACAGAATAGTGAGAATGAAGATGATGATGACGAAGAAGCTGAAGAGAGTCTGGTGAAGGTGGATGATGATGAGGTCCAGAAGAATAAGCGGCTGGAGAAGAAGCGCAGGCTGAAGGAGCGATTTGATGCGGAGTACGATGACGAAGATGCCACTTACTTTGACGACCTGAAGGAGGAGATGCAAAAGCAGGCTGAGGTACCGCAGCTGGTTTGGGCCTTCTGTACAGATGTGCTCTGGATACGCAACAGCTGTTGGAGTTGATTGATTTGATAAAGATTCATCGTACAGAATGTCCTACACAAAATGTCAAAAGGATATATGATCAATTCAGTGTTCGGCTTTGCTGTTGTCTTCATGTTCATTAGAGTCCTGGCTTTTTATCTGAGAGTATTTGTATGAGAATATGTTGCTGCATTCTGTCCTCAGCTGAACAGGGCGGAGTTTGAGGATGTGGATGATGAGACCAGAGTGCAGTACGAAGGCTTCCGACCAGGAATGTACGTCAGATTAGAAATCTCCTCTCTACCCTGTGAATTTGTCACCAACTTCGATCCCCATTATCCCATCATCCTCGGTGGTCTGGGCTCCGGTGAGGGCAATGTAGGATACCTGCAGGTATGTGCAATGCTCTCATTGTATTCTGCCATTAGCACTTTGTTTGTTTGTGACTGGTAGTACCTTCTTGTTAAGGCTAAGCTGTTGGGTAGACTTCAAATGAACTCTGGTTTATTTGCTGAATTACACAGCCCATTTAGTTAAGGTCCGTGGCCATCAGTCGTCATCTAAACTGTACAGGGCAGATGCCAGGAAGGAATCATTAAGATAACAGCATTTGGATAGTAATGGTGTATTTTCATCAGGTGTCAATCACCAATGTTTATGATGTGTTACTGGCAGTCTAATCAGGCTGACAGAACCATATTCTGAATTGGGTTTATGCACACAACCGATTGATATATATGATGGGATTCATTGCCTGAAGAAAAATCTTGATTTTGCCCATATAATGAGATAATTAACTTCTTATAATTATCTTGAGATATTGGGATGAAATGAAATTAATTAATTAATAACACCATGGCTGCTATTTGCTCCTCTGATGGTATTATCAGACGTACGTTTGCGAGTGGTTGCTGCTTCTTGCAGAGGCTGATTTCTGTCCTGACATGAGGAATATCCCTAAATGTCCTCCTCGATTTTCTTAGCAACAGTTTAAAATAGTAAGCACATACCTAAAGCTGTGTGTGTATGTCAGATGCGACTGAAGAAACACCGTTGGTATAACCGCATCCTGAAGACCCGGGACCCCCTCATCCTGTCATTAGGCTGGAGGCGCTTCCAGACCATCCCCCTCTACCACATCGAGGATCACAACGGACGCCACCGCCTGCTCAAATACACACCACAGCACATGCACTGTGGAGCCTCCATCTGGGGTAAGACACTTTAGGCACACTGCACTACTGA
The DNA here is from genome assembly GCF_014851395.1 of Micropterus salmoides. NCBI lineage: Eukaryota > Metazoa > Chordata > Actinopteri > Centrarchiformes > Centrarchidae > Micropterus > Micropterus salmoides. Next base: position 2,356,351 of record NW_024041262.1, read on the forward strand.
CTGCTGGTGTACAGTGATGATTAGAAAAAAAACATCAGTTAAAAGCAGAGTCCCAGTTAGATACCTGTCCCTTTTACTGGTGTGGCTACACGTTTTGGCACATAAACGCTGGTTTTTATAGAAGTTAGTTTATAGAAGAAGCCTAGATGCGCTCTCTCTCTGATTCGTAATTGAAAAGTTATTTGATAGCCTCATTTGTATTAAGTTAGTAAGTAATATTCATACTGGTTTAAACAAACAATTTGATAGTAGCCTATTTCACATTTTTGCTGAGTGAGAGGTTTGTGGGAAAGGAATTAAAGGCCTGTCCCAGATTTAGGCAGGCTCAGTGACTGAAGCAAAGAAAACCCCGGGCTACTGATTCAAGTTTTATAGTAGATTAAGTGGACCTTAACGTGATTGTATGTTGTAGTGTGTCTCAATGGTTGTGTTTATATGCACATAATAATAAGATTAAGGCTAAAAATTAGAGTAAGACATTATCCTGAGACAGACATTTCCATTGGCTGATTACAGGAAAAAGTCCAATCATACTCCTGTATGACAAAAGTCCCATTCATGTTCATAAACGTGTTACTTTGTCAGAACTCTGTCCAGTATTCAGCCTCACACCTGATCAGTATGTCACGATGCTGTGGTGTACTCCTCTTTGTGCTACCTCTGCAGTAAATCTGCGCTTTGATGCTCTCCTTTTTTATCATTTCTACACAGTAAAACATCTACAAAGATGTTTTCTAAGACAAATATGAATATGAAAGAGACAGTGATGCTGAACTTGTTCGGGTGCATCATAAACACTTGTGTGTGGTGCAAAATCTCTGGTAGTCATATATGGATGAGGCCTTAAGTAGAGCTTGGCCGTTATCAATATAATTATATATAATTATATCAATATATTAAAAAGTAAAACATAAAAACATATTAAGATCTCTACATTCTACGAGGGAATACCAGCCAAAGCAGGATGATTTGACTCCTTAGTTAAAGGAGGCAGCCCATTCTATCTAGCAGTAGCTGTAAGCTCTTGCTATAAAATTGTGTCAAGCATATTTAGTTGCATATTACATGGACAGTAAGAACTGACACCTGCCAACATGATTCTGAGGCTCACACTCTGTGACTCACAGCAGTTTATGTGCCAGGTTTCTAAATAACCTCAAGCATATCTTTGGCATTCTTCTACTTCAATTTCTAGGTTGTTATTGTCCAACAAACACAAGTACTATATATATATATATATATATATATATATATATGATAAGCCAATTAGGCTCTAATGAGTTGAATGCACTATAATAATGACACTACAATGTGGTGGTACTTCAGCTGAGAGCACAATCACATAACAATCAGATTATGCTGTTAACGCCTGCCTTATACATTTATTACTGTCTCAGTGACAAAATTGGATTATTGCTGTACTTGTACGTGTAGCCAGTGTTACAGTCATTCATGTGCTGCCATGTGTTCTTAAATGATAGAGATAAATGGTGATTAAGTCATCTGATGAGGTTTAAGCAGTGACTATGTAAAGTTAGTAGAAGTCATTTCTTCCTGTATAATGAGACTTGTATTCCAGAACTGTTGAGAAGAAATGTTTTGCAGTCGTGGGTAATTATCATGTATATCTGATGATAATAACGAGTAACGTTCCCTCTCTTTTTGTCTCAATGAAGGTCCTGTCACTCCACAGGGCACCGGCTTCCTGGCTGTGCAGTCAGTAGCAGGAACTAAAGTAAGTCAGTTATTCACTTTAGTTATAGCAGCTAACATCTGTGTGAACAGTTGGTTCCATTTCAGTTCTTGAAATGATGTAACTGAGAGTAAAATTAAAACTATTCCAGCCGTAATAGAAGTGACAAGTTTGGTAAAATGGCAATATCATATGTTGTAACTCTCATTTACATAATTATATGGAATTCTGCCTAAATATATATATTAGACTTTGACTTATAAATTCCTGTCTTGTCTCTGCAGGCTAATTTCCGTATTGCAGCCACAGGAGTCATCCTGGACCTGGATAAGTCTGTGACTATAGTGAAGAAGCTTAAACTCATCGGTTACCCCTACAAGATCTTTAAGAACACCTCCTTCATTAAGGTAGGACAACTTTTCTTTACTTGTATCTTTTAAATATCTCATTCATTTAGGTCTACGGCTTTCAACCTTTATGTAAAAACTTGACCACTAAAACAGGTGAGATTGGATGTGATTTTCTTAAGAAATATTCTTTTAGTGTCAGATTTTAATGTTTTTTTTTTAATAACTTTTGGAAACTTGGAAGCTGATCTGTAGCATAGTCGGTGTCAAAGTTGAGGGTGAAATTGTCCTGGATTGAAGGGACTACATAGAAGACAGACATGTCACAATAAATGAAGCACACTTTTAACCTCTGACCTGGATCAAAAAAATCAAACACTGTTCAGCACTGCATCATTAAAAATAGTTAATCCACACATCTAGTGTATGTCATTTTTGTATCTAATGTTTGCTTTTTTGTGAGCAGAGTAAATGGAATGTTGTAAAAGGACAGAGGTACCTTGTGTTGAATGAGATCTCAGTGCTTTGTGCTCTGTGAAGAAGCAGTTATATAATCTTACTGCTACTTGTGTTTTGATTGCGCTCTCCCTCTGTGTTCACAGGGCATGTTCAACACAGTGCTGGAAGTAGCTAAATTTGAAGGTGCCTCTGTACGAACAGTATCGGGGGTCAGAGGTCAGATTAAGAAGGCGCTGTCGACACCATCAGGAGCTTATAGAGCCACTTTTGAGGACCGCCTCCTTATGAGTGGTGAGTGTGTAACTGTCACTATACTGCTTACTTTAGGTAAAAATGACTTTTAAACATTATTGTCTTTTATTTTATGGCCATTATGCAAAAGTGGAACAAAACATTTGACACTGATATGTTGCATCTGAAGGACTCCTCTGTAGTTGATGCCTTTGTGTTGATGCCTTTGTTGTGCAGACATCGTGTTCCTGCGCTCCTGGTTTCCAGTATCTGTTCCCCAGCTCTACAACCCCGTCACCTCTCTGCTGTTGCCTGTTGGTCAGAAGGACAGCTGGGAGGGCATGAGAACCCTGGGGCAGCTCAAACATGACCTGGGTATCCGCAACAAACCCAACACGGACTCTCTTTACAAGGTAGAGTAGGCTCAGCCTGATGGATCTCTACACATGATCTGATGAAGGGAAGAAGGAGTAAGAGCAGTGTAATACAGTCCTACCAACTATAGCTCTGAGAAGGAAGCTATTAATAGATCTTACTGATGTTTACATTCTCCAAGATGCAAACTCAAAACATGCACTGCACAATTTTGGCTAAAAGATGGGAAGGAAATCCAAAAATGGGAGAATTAACGATGAAAGAAATGATTAGCTGAGTATTCGATAAGTCAAGTAACTTTAAGTTAGTGTGAGAATTTGCTGTTTTATATCACAGTAAATGGAATATATTTGGGTCGTCTGGCATAGACAAAATATGTTATTGAATAAAAAAACACTAATAATAACTAATCATTAGTAATATATTTCATTGTGTTTTTAGGTATGTGTATATTTGTTTTGTGTTGGCTTGCTTGACAGTTAAACTCCTCACGTAGTTGTCTTGCAGTTAAAGCATCTGCAGACCTGTCCTTCACACAGTAGTGTGTGACATGTGACTATCCATCGCTTTCCCTTCCAGCCGGTGGTCCGAGCCCAAAGACATTTCAACCCCCTCCACATCCCCAAGGAGCTCCAGAAGGCCCTGCCCTTCAAGAGCAAACCCAAACAGCAGCAACCCAAAGGAAAGGTGCCCAGAGATCTTCAGAGGCCCAGTGTGATCAGAGAACCCCACGAGAGGAAGGTGAGCAAAACCTGGCCCTGCTGTCTCACTGCAGCAGCTCATCAGCCTTTGTTAGGAGTGAGCATTTATGACCTATGACCTCAAGCAAATCACTGATTTGTACTGAACCGACAACAGAAACAGTAGGCTATTGCTTGTTCAGTCCTCCATTAAAATGTTATCACAGGTGGCAGAAATGATGGCCAAAGCTGTGCACACATGACCCAGTTTGTTGTGGATTGCTTTAAGTTCAAGAAGGCCTTGGACTACTCCCTGCACTAAAACATGGCTTTATCTAGAAGTATTGTTTTTCTTGTCCCTTTCCTTAAGGTGGCGGCCTTGCTCCACGCTCTGAGCACGGTCCACAACCAGAAGACAAAGAAAGCCCACATGGTGCAGCACGCCAAACACAAGAAGTTCCTGCAGCAGAAGGAGAAACAGGAGGAGGCCAAGCTGAAGAGACAGAAGGAGGCGCGGAAAAAACTGTACCGTGTCATGGGTCAGATGGACCAGAAGAAGCAGAGGTCCAGTCTAAAGGGGGCACCCCAGGATGACTAACCCACTGTTTATGGACTCATGAGGCAAACCTCTGCAGACTGTGACCGAGTCTTAGTCTGGTAGCAGGTCTTTTATAATTTTGGCAGGTTCATTTTGATTGTATTTTTCTATAGCATTGATATTAAAAGTCAGCTGTAAAGAAAATGAATCTCAGTCTTTGCACACGCACACTTTCAACTGCATATCACAGTGTTAGTGATTGTGTTGGAGCTTTCAGCTGTCTGAGTTTATGCTCTCTATTCTGTCTGTGTAATTCCAGTAAATAGGACAGTCATCACCTTTACCGATGATCACATGAAGGTATTATGGAAATAAATTGAGCCAGGTTCAGGTTTGAAAAAAGTTTAGGAGACTGACCCAGCATTTGCTTATTATAAATACAGTTGGGACACATGGGATGCCAACACCAAATCTGAAGGGTACTTCCTGTCTGAGGATGTTTATCCTTCCTAGTGTTTTAGAGAGTCCCTGGCTGTCACCTCTGGTTTACTTTAGCTCAGCAATTGACCATGACTATCTTGACCTGGGTGCTGGGGGTTTTTCAACTTCCACCTCCAGCATCAAATATTTTGATGGACCACCTATGATAAACAGATTTCAAGACTTATTCAGTTTTGTTTCAATGTTTTGAGTGTGTGTGAGAGAGATGTGGTTATAAGCGGCCGACGATGGATGGATGGACATTTGTGATGTTTCAGCACATGAAGCTTGGCATGTTACAGTAATTAAAATGTGTTGTTTATTGACCAAAATGAGAAAGAAATTGCTCTATTTTTACTGAACAAAAGGTACTTAACTTAACATCAGTCTGTGGTAACCGCCCCCCTTTCGTGGAGTATTAATTTAAATGTTACTGCTAAGGTAAGTGGGAAAATTGTGGTGAAGCGTTTATTGTGAAGGGCTAGGCCGGAAGTGTGTTGCTGCAGCTGGTGGAGCACAGACACGCTGCCGACCAGCCGGGAAACCGGTTGCTTGGTCAAGTTTGAGCTGCAACATTAACCGGCAGTTCTTCAGAAGCACTTCAAGGCTGGCTTTTCACAAGATGGCTCCGACTAACGTCATTCATCGAAAGTCTTCAGAAGCGGGTAAATATTAAACGTTATCTTTCCCAGCGTTAACGGTTAGCTTAGCTTTTAGCCTGCGGCGCTGTCTCTGTGCCCACTCCCGGTGAACTTACTGCTGTCCAGTTGTTACACCACGGTCCACGTGTGTATGTGTGACATGCTCTTACGGTACTAGCTATTATATAACATGTAACCGTATGTGGAAGTTCATTTTTGTAGAGTTAGCTATGATAGAACATTCATTCCAGCAATGTTAGTAAGTTATACAATATGAGAGTGCACGCTGTTGTGACCAGCAGCACCAGCTGGATCGCTTGAGGTCTGCACACCGACCATCTGACAGCTCTGTATTTAGTATAAGGTTGGCTCTCTTCGGCTTTCAAGGGGGGAACTCGGTCATAGTTTTGCCTTCACCTCAAAATGGACCCCAAGAATACAAAAAAGCCACGTTTGATCAGTACTTCAGAGCCAGTGAAGGCTTTACGAAAACAACAAGTGGTCGCTGAGCAGAGAGTACCTGAAAGTTTATTTCTCTATTAAAAAATTTCCCCACAATGGGAAGCATTTTGTCATAAAAGAGTTGCAACTAACAATTTTCATTTTGCACGTTATACAGTAGATGGATGTTTAAATATAAAAACTCAGAAATAAACTATTCGGCATGGTGCAGTGCGGAGGACGAATTTAAGTCTCAGCCTGAGGAAAGAAGCTGCTCTGCAGTCTGGTGGTGCAACTGCAGATACTTCTGCATCTCTTTATTTCAGCTTTATTTGCCAGGTGTGTGTACACATACGAGGACATTGACTCAGGATTGTACATTGCTCACGATGTGCTTACTCATACAATAATACAATTATAAAATAAAAAAATAAAAAAGATAAAATCACACACAGGCTACACTCTAAAGAACACAATATAAACAGAAACAAAAACAGTATAGACGGATTGAGACAATAGTGCAATGAAGAGCGCAAAGGATGCAGGAGTAAATTATTATTATCACAATTATTATGTACATGTCGGAGGTGGATGTGATGTTTTCTCTGAATTTCTGCCCTCATTTCCTTTAAAACGTTTCCAAATGATAATTTCCAGGAAATGTTCAGTATAAATGTAGTTGCTTTGTAAATGGTCAAATAAAAGTTGCTGCTGAATGTTTATTTCCCTGCTCAGGTTACCATTGGATGAACTAGACCAAGACAAAGCTTTGGAAGAATAGAGAATAAACATTAATATAAAATAGGGCTACGGCTAATGATTATTTTCATTGTCAACTAATCTGCCGACTATTTTCACGATTAATCGACTAATCGTTAAGTCTATAAAATGTCAAATTTTGAAAAATGCTCACCACAAGCTTCCAAAAGTGACTTCTCGAAATTGCTTCAGTTCAAAACCCAAAGTATCATGTACTATCATAAATGACAAAAAATAGCAGCAATTCCTCAATTTCAAAGATGAAACCAGCAATATTTTCACATTTTTGCTTAAAAAATGGCTGAAACGATTAATTGATTATCGAAATAGTTGTCCATTGATTTTCTTTCGACCGACTAATCAACTTATCGTTGCAGCTCTAATATAAAATCACAGTTTATCTTACAGCCACGATTGAATAATAAAAATGTGATATTCATGATGTCTTTTGTTCCGATAGACAAAATTTAATGAAGTAGCATTTGACTCCAATCAGAATCAACTAATGTCATAAAGGATGCATTTTGCCAGCTGCTTGTTTTTTTTGTTTGAAACATTTGTCTTATTGTAAATGTATTTGCAAGTTAGCCATCCTGGATCCTTTTTATTTTCTTTCCAGGGTGCGGATGTCCACTAGAGTCCGAGCTGCGAGCTGTGCTGCAGCAAAAGATCATGGTCCTGGACGGTGGTATGGGAACCATGATCCAGCAGCATAAGCTTGAAGAGGAAGATTTCAGGGGGGACGAGTTTAAAGGGCATCATCTTCTACTGAAGGGCAACAATGACCTTCTCAGTATCACACAGCCCGATATCATCTACAATATACACAAGGTAGTTCACCCAATGAGGAAAAAGTGAAGAGTCACAGACTGATTTACTCCACTTACCCTTAGCGATATCATTTCAGTTTTATGTGTTGTGAGTTAAATGTCTGTGTCTGAGATTTCTGCCACCAAAACAATACAAAGTGAATGGAAGTTTGTTTGATCACTGCAGAAGAGCATTTGACAAATATGAATAATGAATAATATCCTAGGCCTCTGGATAACCCCCAAGCCTCACTGCGAACTACCGTGAACTGCACCTGGTCCCCAGTGCATAACCTTTGCATTCTGTGTTTAAAGGAGTACCTGCTGGCTGGAGCTGACATCATAGAGACCAACACATTCAGCAGCACTTCCACTGCCCAGGCAGACTATGGACTGGAACACATGGTATTATGTCTGACCCTACTAGACCAGTTTGGACAACTCATGCACTTACGTGGTAGTAGAAACAAAGGTCAGGCACAGATGACGGATGGTAACTAATTAACCAGCGATGAAGACACTTCTTAGAAGTAGACCTACCCCCGTTTCTACACAGAGCTGTACACTCTTCTGTGACCTTGCTGTTATCGCTTTAAACTACAAAAGTGGTGGAAATAACAAAGAAATGCTCGGATATATCCGAAATGCCACTTATTTGTGTAAAGTGGTCTGGTGCTTTACATGAGTGCTTCAGTTTATCACTTTAGGAAAAGTATTGTTGCTACTTGAATTGTAATTGACTGATTTGTTGAAGGCTTAGGGAAGTTCTCTTAATAGTATTCCTGAATTTATACTGTGTGGCCATAGTTTCAATGTGATTTGGTGGTTTGTCACCAGCTCACCTACCTTCTTTAAAATGATCACTCGTGTTTGTGCAGGCTTACCGCCTTAACAAGGCGTCAGCGGAGCTGGCGAGGAGGGCAGCCGACGAAGTCACCAAACAAACGGGTTAGCCGAATTATTAGCATTAGAGCTGCATTTATCAAGAAGATAAATGTACAATCTCCGACTCTCTGGGAATTTCGCATGTGTGTAACATTAACTGTAATCTGTGTGTGCGTTATCAGGTTGTAAACGCTACGTGGCCGGGGCAGTGGGTCCCACCAATAAAACCCTGTCTGTATCCCCGTCTGTGGAGAAACCAGACTTCAGGAACATCAGTAAGATGACATAACAGCTTTTTTGTCTTTGTGCATTTTAGGACACTGTAAAGGGGCCAAGAGGGGGCAAACAATGAGAAAACACCTTGCATTTAATTCAGTTCATTACAGCACCACCACTAATAACAACCATAATGATAAACAAATAGTTAAATGAACTCCTCTTTGACAGTGTAAATAATGTGAAGAAACTCAGGGTGATCACTCTTATGGAGGTCCAGCTAAGAATACAGTGTCTTTCACAGCAGCTATTTTGACATGTCACAGTAGGAAATGTACAGGTGCAAATAATAATAATGAATAATGCAAATATCATAGCAATGCAATATACAGCATGGAATAATATTCCCTGTAATGTGTTTGTGTGTGTTTTCCCCAGCATTTGATGAGCTTGTAGAAGCCTACTCAGAGCAGGTCAGAGGTTTATTAGATGGAGGAGCCGACATCCTACTGGTTGAAACCATCTTTGACACTGCCAATGCTAAGGTAACTCTCACTTTTAAACACGTCTGTTGATTTAACTTGAAAGCACTAACTGAAGCTGAAGTTTGAAGAGTTGAGGCTGACTGGGACCCTGGAAGAGATAGACTGGATGCATCGTCTTAATTTAATGCACTTTTATACTTCTAATGTTGCAACTAAAGAAAGACTTTTAATACATTTAAATATGTGATTTAAAAGTAGATTAACCACAATAAATCAGTCATGTCCAGAGGCGGCCTTAGCTATGTTTCACCTGTTTCGATTGAAACGGGCCCCGCCCACCAAATGGCCCTGACTGACATGCAGCAATTGAGTAATTCACCCACTTTTGAAATAAACTAGTTGGACCTACTTATTTCACTCAGTGTGTAGAGACATCGACACAGGAAGTACAGGTGCTGAGGGGGTTGCAGCACCCCTACTTACTGCCAAAAAACACTATATACTATATATATACTATAAAAAAAATGCCACAAAATAAAAATAGTACTATTAGTTTTACCATATTAATACTATTGAGTTGGTTGTTGATTTAAGGTAAAGTTATAGAATTTATATTGTATTGCTATAATGTTTCCTGTTGTATTACTAAGGTTTTTCAGGAAAATACTACAGTTAGACTATATTGTGTGTATGTATATATAATATAGTATTACTGTAGTGTTTTCTGTATGTTATTTTTTTTTTTAAGGCATTTACTATAACATATTCTAAACAAGTGTTTAAAAAAACAACTACAGAAACTACTAAATATACTGTAGTAATACTATGGTTCATTTTCCTAAGCGTGGGATTGGTTTTTATAATACTTTATGCTAGAATATTCTAACAGCAAATGAACGGTCTCCGATATAAATAAATATGTTCATGTACACAAATGTTTTCTAAAATTGGGTGATTCGTGATGAAAGTCGTGCTCTGCATTTGTTATTTTTCTGGTCCATTATTAATGGGGTAGGGCCCCTTATTAGCTCTTGAAACCGGCCCCCAGATGCTTAAGGCGGCCCCTGGTCATGTCAAAAGCTGAGATGGCAGTTACGTAGCAGGTTCTCTACGAAGGCCTGTTACCATTTGAGCATACTGATTTTTGTCTTTGTACTGCAGAATGATCCAAGCACATCTGGAGTGTTTGTCAATTTTAAAATGTTCTGTGGACATGCTATAAATCTAAGTTCCTGTTTCAAGATTAATTAACCTGATGTTGTATGTACAGGCGTTGATGTCTCTACCAATGTATGCTTCCTTCTACAGGCTGCCTTGTTTGCCATAGACCTGCTGTTTGAAAAGGGCTACGAAAGAAAACCTATATTAGTATGTCTTTGATATTTTATTGATAATCTCTTTTCTGTTTCTGTATTTTCTGTTAACAGTTAATGCATGGGGTGGAGTGGTTGTAGTTGAGTTTTGTGGTTTGCACATGAGCAAATGCAGTAATGTAAAAATTCCTGTAGTGTGTTTCATTATGTTCAATTCAATTCAATTCAATTTTATTTATATAGCGCCAAATCACAACAACAGTTATCTCACAGCGCTTTTCATAAAAGAGCAGGTCTAGACCGTACTCTGTGATGATAGTTCAAACAATTTCCCCAAATTTCACTGTATCCTTGTGTGGTTTAGAAGACACCTATGAAACAGGTGTCTGATCAGAAAGAAAATTCTTGCCCACCATCTCAGTTGAAGCAACGATCAATGCGTTCTCTATTTAAATGTCTTTTCCTACTCATCGCATAGATCTCAGGGACCATCGTTGACAGGAGTGGACGAACTCTGTCCGGTCAGACAGGAGAAGCCTTTGTAGTGAGCGTGTCTCATGCTAAACCTCTGTGGTGAGTTACTGTACACACATTACATCACACATTACTACACTTACTGTGACTAAACCGTGAGAGTGAGGATTGGTGTACAGTGCAGTTTCTTATTGGTTTTGTTTCTCTCTGTTGCAGTATTGGCCTGAACTGTGCCTTGGGGGCGACAGAGATGAGGCCGTTCATTGAAGCCATAGGAAAAAGCACCACAGCTTTCATTATCTGTTATCCCAATGCAGGTAACCCACACTCAGTCTATACAACTACAGTTCTTCAGCACAGTTCGTTGTTGACCTTTACCATAAAGCACTCAGGGCTTAAATCCAAATTTTACAACCAAATATACAGTTGTAAAAAAGGTTTCAGCTCCTCTGCTCAAGTCTGACTTGTTACAGAAGGTATATAACCATTCCATATATTTAAATCGGTGTTAAATAAATAAATATTCCCATCAAATAAATCCTGAAATAAATATGAGGTAATACATAAATAAATGTAAATATAAATGAATCAGTATAGTTAAAAAATAAATAGGTTTTAATTTAAAAACATTTATTGGTTTCAGGGGAATTTGTTTATTTCAGGGTATTAGAAAACAGCTTTCAATATAATTCAATCCCAGAATACACCACCACCAACACAAACTGCAGCCACAGTAATGACCAGAGATCTATTGAAGGGAGGTTTAGTTATGAACATGTTAACACACTGTAAATGATCCTGTTTTTTTTCTAAGTAAACACTGACCTCTAGCCTAATTTATGTTGCATCATGTGTCAGACCACCAGCGATGATGTAATGATGTCGTGATCTCTGTCTTTGCCTATCTTGTTTCTGGCAGGTCTTCCCAACACATTTGGAGGATATGATGAGACTCCACAAGTTACAGCTTCCAATTTAAAGGTTATATTTTATTCTTTATATTTTTTATATTTTATTCTTTCTCTGGGGCCGATGTTTAACAGTCCCAGAGAATATCTTGGCCCTTAGGTTCCTGCAAAATCCTAGCAACAAGGAAGCGGTTCCCTACTGTAAGTCTTATAATTTCCTGTTTATGTCAGACATGTTGGGAACGTTGTGTTAGTTGACTTTTTCTGCTTGTGATGTTCTTGCACCTCATTTTTAGCAAATATATTTAAAAACAAAATATTTCACCAATTTTATATTGTAGCGTACCGTGTTAATCCCCAGAATTCTTACCAACATCAGACACTCTGCCATCATGTCATGCCCCGTCTTTCTTTCCCATTGTTTCCTGTCGATCTCTCCGCTCTAAACTACCCAATAAAGGCACAATGCCACAAAAATAGTCAAAACTAAGCAAGTACTTTTAGTTCCTGGAGAAAATACACCAGAAAACATTAAATACTGTGGGGAATATGTTCATGTGTTAAGAGTGAAAGATTGATATAAATCTAATGCCTGTGTGTTAAGTACAGATCTGGAGTCAGGACAAGGTTTGCCTGGCTTAGCATATAGATAGAATCAGGGGGAATAGCTAGCCTTTTTGTACTCTGGCTCTGTCCAGAGTACAAAATACCCTTTGCATACCTCATAGATTAGCATGTCATATCTAATGTGTTTATTCTACCAACATGCAGACATTAGATAGATGGATAGACAGACGTCTCGCACTCATGATGAATGCTAATAAGCGTATTTCCACATATTTTACTATTCTTCACTTTGAATGATTAAACGTAAAAGTCATAAACATCATTAAATGCTTTTGTCAGCTTTTCTTTTTTGCTGTGTGTGTGTGTGTGTGTGTGTGTGTGTGTGTGTGTGTTGGTTCTGTGCTGTGACAGTTGCCGCCTCTTTTTTTTACCAGACCTATCTTGAAAAAGATATTGATAAGATATCAAGAGACCATCCAGGTTTAATCCAGTAGTTAAATTCAAATATAGGAAAATGTGTCCATCATTGCTCCAGCTACATTTTTGTCTGCAGGAGTTTGCTCTGGATGGGCTTGTGAATATTGTGGGAGGCTGTTGTGGGACCACTCCAGGACACATCAGGTCACTGTCATGTTTCTGACCATTAAGTGTTTGTATTACATTTCATGCAGTTTTGAACATTTAAAAATATTTTCCCTTCCTCCTCATACAGAGCCATATCTGAAGCAGTCAAACACTGCCAGCCAAGAGTTCCTGCTGGTGATCTTTATCAAGACTACTTGCTGCTCTCAGGTATTAAAACCTCCTGTTACCATCTGTGAAGAATGTCTTCTCATTTTCAGTGAGACTTTGATGTCTGATCTAGGTTGTTGTGGTTAATAAATATAAACTAATTAATTGTGGATGCAGTCAGTTCTCTAATAGTGTTTTATTTATTGACCTCAACTACAGAATTAACCTATTATTTGAAAACATTTAATTTTTTTGGTTGAAGCCTCCATGTTCTCATGTCCGTATTATTAGATTAAAGGGAACTCTCTCGCTTTTTCAGGACCACTATCGTCCTTAATGGATCGTTTGCTCCGTGAAATAATATCTGTATTCATTATGCAGATTTACTAAGACTCCGTTTACTGAGGAAGAACATACAATGTGGTTAAAAGCTACAGAAAAAGCTTGCAAGTGGACCTTGAGTTAATGCTTTTTGTTTTTTCAAACTAGAGTTTTTCTTTATCCTTCCTCATTGTTGAGTTAATGTCAAGAAACCCCTTCCAGCAGCTCAGAGGTTATTATCCCCGCCTTTCCTGGTAGGATTTTAATATGGAACGTATGCAGGAAATTCAGATTTACTGAAACAAGGAGAGAGAGGATTTATTTGTGAATACAGTCCTGGTACTCATGATACAGGTAATTCCACCCTCCTCAATGTTTTTAGTGTTCATTAACAATGTTTATGTGCACAACAAACCCCGGGCAGTATTTGAATACTAGCTTTTATTTAAGAGTTTATGGTACACCCCTTCTCCTGGGGAAACTGCAAAATATGTTTCAAACATATAAACCAATTGAAATCCCAGGCATAGGAGTTCATGTTTTTATTTTTTGAAATCAAACAGTGGTGCTGAAATGCAGGATGTCAATGTCATAAAATGTCTTTCTCATTTCTAGGGTTAGAGCCATTCAGGATCGGCCCTTACACCAACTTTGTCAACATTGGCGAGCGCTGCAACGTGGCTGGATCACGCAAGTTTGCCAAACTGATCATGGCAGGAAACTATGAGGTGAGACAGATGTTCAGTAAAATGATTTTTCTTATAGAAGTTATAAGTATTTCTATTATGTCTTTTCACATTTTTAGAATTTGCAGTCAAATCATGAATTTTAGGTTGTGCATATGTTTATTTGGATGTGCTCCAATGTTTGTTGTCCAGGAGGCTCTAAGCATTGCTAAGGCCCAGGTGGAGATGGGGGCCCAGGTCCTGGACATAAACATGGATGAGGGGATGCTGGAGGGGCCAACAGCTATGACCCGATTTTGTAACTTCATTGCTTCTGAACCAGACATCTCCCGGGTAGGAGCTTTAAAGGCAGTGGAAATGAACACATACAAATTCTCAATAAGATTTTTGGCCATGTTTCCTTATTATATTGGCGATATTGCAAAATGATATGAAGTTATTGCTGAAATAAATTTCTCCCACATTGCAAATTGTGACGGTAGGAGACAACAGTTGAGGTTCTATAGCCATGCCAGCAGTGTGGCTCTGGAGATGGGAGTGTCTCAAGCAGCTCAAAGCACTGCTGTGCTTAACTACAGCCTCACAGAGCTGCTAGCATGGCTGTAGACTCTTAGTCGTAACTTGTGTGTGGGCCTTGTAAACTTTTTGCAGTTTACAAATTTGTCATTTCAAATAAAATAGTTTAAAAAAATACTAAAATAGTTTTCTCTCTGGTCTTGGGGATTTTACAGTATTAATTAATCACATTTGGTTGTGAGCGTACATTTTATTTTCCTTTTATTATATTTTCCATTCCAATTTAGCATATGGTGCTATTAATAACGAAACAATAAATGAACCTGCTCAGTAAATCAGAAAAGGGCGTTGAGCCTCTCTTTCTGCTCCCCAGGTTCCTCTGTGTATTGACTCCTCTAACTTCTCAGTGATTGAGGCGGGGTTGAAATGCTGTCAAGGGAAGTGTATAGTCAACAGTATCAGTCTGAAGGAGGGAGAGGAGGAGTTCCTGCTCAGAGCTGCCACTGTGAAGCGCTACGGAGCTGCTGTGGTGGTCATGGCCTTCGATGAGGAAGGACAGGTGAAGCATGCACACACACACACACACACACACACACACACACACACACACACTCTCTCTTACACAAATGGACATGGACACTCATGTTTGCTGACATGTCTGATGTCCTCTGAAGGCCACAGACACAGAGCGTAAAGTGGAGATCTGCACTCGGGCCTACAAGCTGCTGGTCAACAAAGTGGGATTTGACCCCAACGACATCATCTTTGACCCCAACATCCTCACCATCGGTACAGGCATGGAGGAACACAACGAGTATGCCGTGAACTTCATGAGAGCCACCAAACTTATCAAGGTAATGCAAGGTGGGGATCGCGCAGTGGATAAGACGCATGACTTTTGTGTGGAAGAATTCGAATCCCACCGCGTCACATCCAGCAGTGTGTCCCTGAGCAAGACACTTAACCCTTTGGTTTGGTGACACCTGTGGTTACTGGTGGTAACAGCAAGTGTAGTGTAATACTACACATTGTTCTGGGGGCAGCAAAACAAGCAATTGTCGTTTTAATAAAGAAGTCTGGCTACAATTAGCTTTTTCAGACCATTCTGTGATTTTATGCTGCAAACAGCACGAGTGTGAACAGTGGGGCATGGTGACAGGAGTTGGTTACACAGACACCCATTTCATAATACTGCAGAAAGTGACTTAACAGACATTTATTTAAATCTTCAAGATTATTTCTTTAAACTTCCTGCTGACTTGTGACCTGACCCCAAGTAATTACCTGAAGTTATTGCATATTGTAATAACACAGAAGTTATATTGTACTATTGAACTGAAACTTGAATGCCAGTTTAGACTGCATCATACATTGTTTGTGTGTGTGTGTGTGTGTGTAGGAGACATTACCAAGAGCCAGGGTAAGTGGAGGACTGTCCAACCTGTCCTTCTCCTTCCGAGGGATGGAGGCCATCAGAGAAGCTATGCATGGAGCATTTCTCTACCACGCTATCAGGGTAAACGCACAACTGTCCCACCTTGCATTCACCTTGATTGTATTGGAGTGGTAGCATTAGTCTAATCAGCAGAGTTCTCAAACCTGGGCATACAAAACCTTATCTATCTGCATGACCACATTCCTAACAACAAATGTGAAGCTCTCGCACTGTTTGTCCCATGAAAATGCACCATGCAAAACATTGATAAAATTTCTAAATCTTCTGAGATCTCTCTGTAATACCAGCCCAATGAGAAGACACCCTGACAGGGTTTCTACTTCTAACACAACCACACACTGTCTGTCTTAGGATGGTATGGATATGGGGATAGTGAATGCTGGGAACCTGCCAGTCTATGATGACATAGATAAAGAGCTGCTGTTACTGTGTGAAAACATCATCTGGAACAGAGACCCTGATGCTACTGAGAAACTACTGGCCTACGCACAGGTACACGCACATACAGTACATACAAATAATATGCCATGTGGTTGCTTTAGTCTGGCTAGCAGATGTTGACCTACTCCTCGTCTTTACAGAACAATGTGAAAGGAGGGAAGAAGGTTGTTCAGACGGATGAGTGGAGAGAAGGAAGTGTGGAGGAAAGGTTGGAGTACGCTCTCATTAAGGTAAAATGATCGTTTAAATGATCACTGGGTATGTACATCACACATTAGGCCTGCAGTTGTCATTAAGATGGATTTGTATTTATTTTGTGCGACGACCTTGCTATTGTAAAACGGTGATTTGGGCAGTGACTCAACAGAACAGGATTATCTGTTCACCTGTCAACAGGTAGCGTTTTTCAGCTGCTATTAAATTGTTAGTTAATACTGACAACAGGAAAGAAATAATGTATAAATGACTAGAAACTACCTTATTGGTTTAGCTAAGACTAACCAGGCTGTTTCTGTCCCTCTTTTGACTAGATACTCAGCTTTGTTTTTACCAGACAATTTTCATGTTTAGCTGGCTTATTGTGGACATAGTCTGAAATATTTTCACAGAAACACACATCTCACTTATTGATTTTAACAAAAAACATTAACAGCCTCTAATAAGTCAGAGTCCCATCAGCTGAATTCAACAAAAGTCTTCCTCTTTCGTAAAGATATTCACTGGCATTCTTGGGGCTTGGTAGAACGGGCCAGAATTTATAAATGGCAAGTTTCTAACACTGCTGATGCACTGTTGTGGCTCTGATCTTGAAAAGTTGCAACACCAAAACCTGTCGAGACATGTTAAAGTGTGCACATTGACTTAAACCATTATGTAACATCCCAGTCTTGTTTCCAGCCTATGAATAATGATTTATAATGTTTGTTTTTTAAAGGAGCAGATAAGTTTAAAGTGTCCCCTGCAGACCGTGAATGAACAGGTCTTACAATGGGCAGTGATTTTTTTGTAGGATTTGTAGGATTTTTAAGCCTATTTTCACCTTGTTTTTAACTTTCAAAGTAAACACTGATAGACATGTTTTTTTTTTTTTTTTATCTAAAAGCATTTAGCCCTATTAACAGTTCGCCTGTTCATTTCAGGTTTTCATTTTTTTTTTTCTTTTCTCCTGTTATGCTCCATCCTGTGTTGTCGCTGTCAGGGAATAGACAAGTATGTGGTGGAGGATGTGGAGGAGTGTCGGGCTAATGTTGCCCGCTACACTCGACCCCTTCACATCATTGAGGGCCCTCTGATGAACGGCATGAAGGTGGTGGGAGATCTCTTTGGAGCTGGGAAGATGTTCCTGCCACAGGTAGGATGGCTGCTCATTTTGGAATCTTTTGTGGTCCTTGCTCCGCAATAGGGCTGCAACTATTAGTCGACGTAATTGACGACGTCGGCTATAAAAATTTGTTGACGTGAAATTTCATTGTCGACCTGTCGTTACAGAGAGGCTGTTTAAGGGAGAGGTAGCAATCTTTTTCTTAAGAACATTTCTGGTTGTTTATTTCTAACTGCAATGCACTACAGGAAGTACTGGGGGCAGTATCACTTTCACTGTCTGCCATGAAGGCTTGATTGTAAGACAACTCACGAAGACGAAGCTTTCATGCAGCCATAACTAACACAACCATTAGTGTGCTTTTCCACTTTGATTTTGAGTGAATCCAAATCCAGACCTCCATGGGTTGATAAATTTGATTTCCATTGATAATTTGTGTGTGATTTTGTTGTCAGCACATTCAGCTATGTAAAGAAAGGAGTATTTAATTTTGATTATTTCATTCATTCAGATCTAGGATGTGTTATTTTAGTGTTCTCTTTATTTTTTTGAGCAGTGTATATTTCCCCCTAACTCAACAACTCACAAAACTCAGATTTTTTTTAAGGGAGTTTGGGGCAGATTAGCCGCCGCCTCACGCATTGACAGGAGAACCGTTTTCTCTTCTTTAGAAAGTATGAAATTGTCCAGTGTTTTCTAATCTTGTGCACTTGGCGGCAACACGTTCTGCAGCTGGGAACGTCGCCATGAGCGATGCATCGTTTATGTTTGTAAAGTCAGGGCACATCTGGAATGTGAACGCAGCCGTTGTGTATCATAAATGTGCTACTCTCAGCGCCATTAAAAATCAATCAAATTGTCCAAAGCAAACTGTATAGAAAACGTTACAGCTCATAACGTGAAGTAACACGGCTTTAATGGGAAGCTAGCTCGCTAACTCGCTTACCGAGACGAGTCTTCATCATCCAGAGAGCAACAACGTTACGCGTCTCCTCTTCAGATGCTCTGGTGTTTCCAGGAAAAGCTCAGCTTTGCAGACGCTGCAGTTAACAACCTTTTTGGCTGAGTGAAGAGTGAAATGCTGCCACACTCTGGAGGTTTTAGGTGGTGAAGGTGTTACTGCAGCATTGATGTTTTAGTAACTTTACTGTTCACGTCACTTTAGTCCAATAAGCTGACGGTGTCGTTACGGCCTGATGACGTCATGAACAAATCGATTAGTTGTTGCACCCCTAACGTCAAATGAATACATAACATATTACATAATGGCAAAGTGGCTGTCCAAATGCCATTTGAAATTATTGTTGTGCTGCAGAGATGTCTTGGCCTACACATCATATTCTATAGACTTAAGAATACATCTTTGTTTGCAACCAATGTTCAGCCCTTATATGAAACAGTAACAGAACTTCTAGTCCTTGTATGTTTTTGCAGGTGATCAAGTCGGCTCGTGTGATGAAGAAGGCGGTGGGCTACCTGATTCCTTTCATGGAGAAGGAGAGAGAAGAGTCGATGGCATCATCTGGGTCAACTGAGGAAGTGGTCAGTCTCAACTTAATATGGATGCATTTAGTTGCATGTTAATACAACTAGGTATTACCCTAAGATTTTTTTCACTGTAGACCTAACTATGTGATGTCACAATACTAACTGAACTGAGTGTATCTATGTTAAATCTCCAACAGTGCAAGTACATACATGTATATAGTTTTTATTTCAAGGTATCCCCAAATAACTTTCACAGAGAAAGGGTCAAAAATAATGACTTGTTTTAGCAAGCTGGACTGCACGACCAGATTCTTTATTTTTTTTTTTTACATACATTACAGATCCAAATGTAAACCACTATGGGAGGTCCTGTTGTCAAATGTTTGAAGTATGATGAAGTGAATCAGCTGACTGATTCGTACCAAAGGTTACACTATACTTAAAGGTCAAACCTTTGCTGACAGAAGCATGAAACCTTTTACAAAAGATATGAGTAATGGTATGTGTCAAAAGAAGCTGACCATTTTTAAGTTTAAACCTTTAAAACTCATTAAAGGGATGTCCAGATCACATTGTTGGATCAAAGTCATTGCATTTGGTATCTGTTGATACAATGACTTAATCCAATATTTATTTTATTTCATTTTTTAAAATCATATTTGATGATATATGATTAAAGCAATTTGTTATACAGCTGCATTAAGAATATATAACCTGCATTACAGCTTTTCTTTCATGGTTTTCTATAATATAATATAGTGTGTTTCTAAAATGTGTATTATATCCATGGAGTTCATTATATTCATCTTGAGCATAAACAAAATACTAAAATTCAAATGCAGGTTTCAGCCATTAGCAGTGATTTAGAGGTGTGGTTCACCTTCAAAATGACACGGAAAGATGAGGCAAACGATTCGGGAGCTGTTCAGTGATGTAATGAAGTACAAAGTGGGCATTGTTGACAAATGGCTTACTTGGTCAAACCAACCAAAGATCGAAACTGGATTGGTTTCTTAAAGCCAATACGATCTGTCAAAAATTCCTGGATTTTCCCAAATCCTAATCCCACAAATTGGTTCAGGACATCTTTACAGTAAGTGAGCTGAAATAGTCACAGTTCCTAAAATCAGAAAGAAAAAGAATGATAAAGGGCAGAGAGGAGCTTTACAACAAGCTAAAATATTCTGTTCTCTCGTCCCTCACTTCCTCTAATGTTTTCTTCTTTGTCTGCAGGATCCTTATCAGGGCACCATAGTTCTTGCTACAGTGAAGGGAGACGTCCATGATATTGGCAAGAACATCGTAGGTGTGGTGCTGGGTTGCAACAACTTCAGGTAAAACCGGCTTGCTGCTAAGAGTTTACAGTACATCTTCAATGATCTGCTGAGCTTTTGGTTCTTTTTCTACCACACCCTCCCATTATATTTAATGTGTCAGCTGACTCACAATGCATTGTAAATAACATGAAATATGTTGTTGACTGGAATTGACATTTGTCAACAGTCAGAAAGCAGCATTTTATAAGTCTTCAGTTTTTTAGTGTGCGATCAAACAGCAGCAACCTCCATGTAGAAGCCCAGAGGCCTGAACTACGAAGCAGAATGTGAGGTCAGCGAGGTCAATTCAGGTTTAACCCTCATTTTTCAGTCCTAAGCTGGTGGTTCACTTCTTACTTCATACATTTGGCCCCATCATACAGTACGTATTCTGTTCTTTAGTCCCTCACGGTTTGTCAAATATGTCGCTCTGCTGCCAGTAGACTTGTCCATGTTTGTGATTGGTCATCTGCTGCAAACACCGGCCCTTTTATGTGAACGCGCTCATGGCTGGATTAGGAAACCCTGGGTTGTCTTAAAGAGCATCTATTAGGTTTAGGTAACGAAAAGAAACAGAAACAGTGGGTATGTTGAACACTAGCAACACATAATCTGCTGCTGGCCTCTTAGGTGAATGTATTCAGTGGCACTGACAGTAGCTAACTAAACACTTCAGAGAATTAACCAGTTCACTGCACATTGCCTTTTGATCCCCCACAGGCCACAGTGTTGCACCATTGGAGATAAGTGGCAATCTTGATTTGTGGCTGGACCCTGGGCACCATCCCAACACGCTGTTTAATGGCACTGTGTGTGTGTGTGTGTGTGTGTGTGTGTGTGTGTGTAATGTTTCTTGTCTTTCAGAGTGATCGACCTAGGTGTGATGGTTCCCTGTGATAAGATCCTCAGAGAGGCCATCGTACACAAAGCAGGTAGAGTGTGCAGTTCAGAGCGCATATTGTCAGTGTGAGATGCTAAACATGCTCAACACAAACACATGCACCCCAGGGGTGTAATTTCCTCTGTGGATAAAGGAACAGATCCCCCTCCCCCTCAATATCCTGTTTTTGTCCAACTGCCAAAATCCAAATAGGAAAAGCTGTGAGTTTATCAAAATGTCGCTTCCAGTTATACCCGGGCACTCAAAGCATTTAACCGTTGCAATACAAGCAAGAACGATTGATTGATTGACTGTTTTAATTGATTGGATTTTACCTCTAAGGTAACATACAAACTGCCCTGCCTTCTTGGTGGAGGTTTTCGGGGCAGAATGCAGCTTGTGAGGAAGACTGCAGACACTACTCAGGACAGAAATTCTGTTTTCAGTGGTGTATAAAACCCTTACATAATGAACTGTTTTTATTACCTTAGAATGAGCCATTTCTATCTACTTAACCGTTGAATACGTATACACTGAATGGGTCGGCAAATAAGTTTAGCAGTGGAGCAATTTTTTTATCCATCGGATGGTGGGTGAGAATATAAGGTATAATATTTAAACTGAATGTTGGGTGATTGGTTAGCTCAGTCGTTAAATCGCAAGACTCTCACCTAGAAGGTTGCGTGTTTAATCCCATGTTAGGAGAATTTTTCCCCCCCTCTTCAACAAACTTTATTATGTTACTGTTTAACATGCTCACAATAAAGCATGTGCGGCGGCGCTTGCCATCCTCCGCAGTAGGCTTGACCAATAGCGCGGTATTTCAATTTTGCGGTAATCGCGACAGCCCTAGTGTCAAGCAGGCAACAGACTCCGTTTAATGTCGTTCAAAACTTTTCAAAGTAAAAGCTCTCTAATCAACTCGAAATAAATCATTGCTGCAAAAACTTTTCTCGCGCTTTTATTTTGCAGGCAAAACCACTAAAGAGGAAGTGATTATGTGAGTAACTGAGATGTATTTCAGCACCGCTATCAAATTATTTATCTATTTATATTTTTTGCCCCTATCAAAGTACCATAATCTGACCGTGGACCAGATGTAAGCAAGGCCCCATAATCACAGTGTTTCCCTTGTAAATGTTTGTATAAACTTCATTTAGACTATATTGTTGGTGTCAGTTTGCAATAGATGCCACTAAATCTTACTTATCTTAAGACTTAACCTTAAAAAGATGTTAGAAGTGATCATCAATCGAAGATAGGGGTGTAACGATGCACCAAATCCACGGTTCTATTCAGACCTTGATTTTTGAGCTACGCTTTGGTTCATAAATAAACACTGAAATCAGGTGGAAAATTGCTACAATAATCTACTTTCAATAAAAATAGATATACACTGCTGCAAGCCCACCCTCCACCGGCCGCCACAGTTGCACTGTTTTAATGAGAGCTCAACGGTAATAATACAATAAGCGGGTGCGTCGCGGTTCTGTCTCTCGATTTCGCAACACGAGACCGTAGGACTTTTGTGTGGCAATTTCGGTCTCGGTTTTAGAACCGTTACAGCCCTAATCAAAGATAACACAGTAAAAGACAGAGCCTTTATAAAGATTGAAAAAACTGGTAATTAGAATTTTTTGTCAAACATTTTTACATCATGGCATAATAAAAAGTATTTATTCATCTGGTTTTTATGCATGTAGATTTTTTTTTGGGGGGGGTAAACTAACATTATTATGGAGAGCATGATAACCAGTTTAATCCATGATGATTTAAATGTATGCAAAATAGAAGAAAAAAATATCTTCTCTGAGACTAAACCTAACCCCTTGCTTATACCTTTGTATTTGAGTTGTGTGCCAATTAACTGTACTGTCAAATAATTAGCCCTATAGCCACTGATTCAAATTCTGGCTTATTAAATTATTGCGACTAATGGCAGCAGCAGCAGCAGTAATGTTTGCTTTATTGCTGCAGATATCATTGGTTTGTCTGGTCTCATCACCCCCTCTCTGGATGAGATGATCTATGTGGCCAAAGAGATGCAGAGACTAGGAATCACAACACCGCTGCTGATTGGAGGAGCCACCACATCTAAGTAACACACACACACACACACACACACACACACACACACACACACACACATTTGGGACAAGGTCGGAAATATACCGATGAACACTTATGTGTAATAGGTAACAGGTGCTGTATTGTACTAATGTAATATATTATTCATAGCCGCCCTAATCCCGCTGCTTGTCCAAACATTACATCACCAGTTGGGTAGTACCTCCCCTGCTCACCATAAAATGAGGATGATATTTTACCGTTCCCCCTGTGTATTTTTTGCTTATTTTTTGATAGGACACATACAGCAGTGAAGATCGCCCCTCGCTACAGTTGTCCTGTTGTCCATGTTCTGGATGCCTCTAGGAGTGTGGTGGTGGTAAGAATTTCTGGAACTCTTCTAGGGTCTAGAGTATCACTGGCATTTTTCACTACTGATTAAAGAGAATGTCGGAGATAATAAGGGTATCAACCCAATAATTTCACATCAAAAGAAATTAGCAACACTTAAAAGTATTAAAAAAGTCTTAAATTTCATATTCCAAAAATAAGGCCTTAAAAGTATTAAATTTCATTACCAAAGTATTAAATTTCGTTTACCAAGGTCTTAAATTTGTTCTTGGATTAAATAAATTAACGTCATAAATAAACGTAACGTCATAAATAAACACTTTTTATGTGTGTGACTTTATAATTTACTCCGTTTGGTGTGACTCTGATGTTATACGGCAGTACAGGTAACGTTACTGTTTACGTCAGTGTTCAGCTTTACACTCTGGAATGTGGAGTGTTTGCGGTTCACGTGCTCTGGCGCGAATCATTCAGTTGTTCAGAAAATGTCTCTGACGTGCTACTAACAAGCTAACGCTAGCTCGTTGCCTGAGAATAGTAAAGTGTCTGAAATTCAGAAAGCCAGAGATATGAACAAGTGGCGGTTGAGGCTGAGGGCAAAGGTGCTCACACTTTGGCGAGCGCTAATGAAACAGCGGAGAAGGTTCCTCGACAGTGAGCGTTACAACAGCAATGGCGAGACCATTGTGTATGAGACAAGGACCGTGTCTGTGTCGGCGTTGCGCCGCTGTTGTAGGGTAATGTTATATGAATGGAAACAAACTAATTATACTTACATCACCCAGATCACAGGAACGAGGAAAAAACAAACCGAAGCCCAACTCTTTATCCCTGCTGCTTTCAAGCCAATACTATATAAATCTATATTTCAAGCAGCCTTTAGACGCAAAAACAGAACAGGATGAATAATTACTGAAGCAATTGTGAGCTAAGTGTATCATAACACCCCTAATCTGAACCCCTATGTCCCCACCACTTTTCAACACAAAGTGACGTCCTTGATTCATTTTATCTCATCGAAGTACAAACACACCCCAAAAAGCTATAGTGTGTTAAATATGAATGTATTATAATAAAATGTTTTATTAAATTCATGTAACTTTGTAAATATTTTTCTCGGGCTTAAAAATTCACACAGATTTTTCATTATACGGCAGCGAAGTTGGTATTACATTTCATCCTATAGGTGGTATTAAAAAGGTCTTAAAAAGTCTTAAGTTTGACTTTGAGAATCCTGGGGGTACCCTGTTAAACATTCCATTAAAACTATTTCAAGAGCATTTTGTTCCATTTGTTGAAATTCTCATTACATCTCTACAGCAATCAATAAATGAAATGCTCTGACTGGAACTGCACCTAAAACTGAAATCTGTGGCTGTCTCTGGACTGTAATAAGCAAGGCCACTCATTTCAAATGAAATGTTCGGCTGACCTACCTGCCTGTGCAAACTCTGCCAGAGGGAGGCCTGAAGATTGGTGGTGGGATTTTTTAGGTTGGATACTTTCAAAATCTACCTGTGTCTTGCTGGTTCTCCATGTTGCCTACCCCCAGCTTTAAGACAAAATGATGATGTTATTTTGCAAATGGATTTAAATGAAAGCAGATTTGTCTCTTAAATACACTGAATGCTTAGAATCTGCTTGAACGCGTAGAGAGACCGATCTTGCACATATACAGTAAAAAGACATGCAAATTTATTTATTTATTATTTACTAGAAATCATTTCAAGAGGACATACCTCCACTAAGGCTTTACAATGCTTAACTTTTTAAATGTTTTTTTAGATAACAGATAATGCTAAGAAAGTTTTATCTGCACTTGTGTGGGAATCCGTATTAAAACAGAAATAGGTTGACAGTGCCAGATTTCCTTCAACCACCTTAAGTCCAGCAGTTGATGAAAATATTGTGTCCAATAATATGTCCAAAAATGTGTTGTTAAAAAATCCTGGATCCACAACAAAAACGTGTCCCTTTTGCCGGTAGTCTAATGTGGCACCTAACTTAAGTGAAATCTGTCTTTCTAATTCAACAGAGGGAAGTGAAAATGGATCATTTCTAATTGGATTTGATGATCAGAGAGTTGATATTAGTTGTTGTGGGCACAGATTGGAAAGATGTTTGAGTTGCATAATTTCCTGTCCGTCAGTGCTCGCAGCTGCTGGATGACACAATGAGGGAAGAGTACTTTGAGGAGCTGAAAGACGAGTATGAGGAGATCAGGCAGGATCACTACGACTCACTGAAGGTAAGAATGGCTGGTTGAAACCCCCAATAAGGTAAGCACTAGAGGGCCCTGGATCCAGTGACCCACATAGGCAACCCTCTTTGAGATTAGCATTGCATCAATGTGTCTTGAACCTTTAGCACATTTACAAATACAGGCTGTTAGACTCAGCAGTTCCCAGACAACTTAGGACACCTGAGCCCCTGCACACAGTCTCATCTACGGTAGTTTCTTTCCACAGTGGTCTGTTTATCAAAGTCGAAATAGTGCATATGTTGGGGACTATTTTCAGTCGAGGATGAATCCACATGTGGAGCTCTAGTGAGTTTTTGGGGCAGCAGGACAGTGTGTGTGGGACTGAGCCAGAATAAACTACAGTGTGTGTGTGTGTGTGTTCGTGGTGATGAAGGAACATGTCACCCAGTGCAGCAGTGAGGCTCACTGATGGGTTTTAATAGTTTGTGGACAACAATGGAGCTCAACGGCTCAGAGGAAGAGGAGACCTCAGGCTGTGAGACACACAGGACCTGTTAGTGGAAACATTCACTGTTGGTTTTCACTATTGGTTTGAGTCTGACAATAAAAGAGAATGTAGACTATCACCAGACTTCCTCTTTAACACAATGGCCTTTTCTTCCCTATATGTTTGTATTGTTATAATGATGCCATCCATTTACTTTGGAATATGCTCATATTAATATACTCTGTGCTACATAGTATTTGGGCTTATCAATGCTGAATTCCGTAGTTCTTCCACTACTCTTCTTTAAACCACTCTAAGCCTACATTTTTATGTGTGATACTGTTAGTTCCATGTTTACATTATCATAAAGTGTTTACATTTTTAAGTAGGTAGTAGTAAACTCACAAGGGTTATAGTTTAAAGACATCGCACAGAACTAGAACACAGTGAGTATCTTCTGAGTGGGACTAAAACCTTTCTCTTGACCTTCTGTTGTGTACTCGAGGAGTACTCTTAAGAGTCCTCACAGTCAGGCTGTCAGGCATCAGACAAGACAACAGCAGCAAGTTGAAGTGATTGGAGATGAAGTTAGAGTAATGAAACAATGAGACAGGTGTTCAGGATGTTAAACCAGATAATAAATCAGAATCACTTACAGGAAGTTTGATCTCATACAGGAAGGCTCATCTAATAAAGTTAAATGACATTTTAGCGCTGTCTTTTCTATGCTAACTTGCTGTATGTACGTTTTTGACCCAGTTTTTTGTTGACTACAAGTTCTTTAGTTTTTGTAACAAATGAGGACATGTCCGAATCATCTGTCACTGAAAAGATCAGTTCCCACAACTGTTTATCCTATCACTCATATGGATCACACATCGCTGTGCATTCTTCTCTCCTCTGATACTACTCCTGTCATAGCTCTATAAAGGAGCTGTTGAGGTCCAGGATTTCTTTACTGTTTAATAGATGTGTGTTTTGCATATGTATTTACTGTTGAGCTTATGGAGTTTACTTGATGGAATGTGCTATGTAAATACAAATGCCTTGTCTTCTTCTTCATCCTCCATCTCTCTGTGTTGCTTCAGGATCGTCGGTATCTGTCTCTTTCCCAGGCCAGAGAGAAGGCTTTACATATAGACTGGCTCGCTCTGCCCAAGCCATGTAAGTTGGACAGGGAAGTTACAGATGAATGAATTCCAAAGTCATTAAAACAAAACTCTATCACAGATACACTGATACAGTGTACAATATCTGTCATTAGAATATAAACATCTTATGCACAAGCAGCATACAGTTTGTACATAATACTTCAATTAGGGCTGGGCGATATGGCCAAAAATTTTATCACTATAAAATATATATTATATATATATATATATATATATTGATTTTTGCTTTTTGAAGAAACCAGATGGTTAATTGTGGTTTTAAACTTTTCTTTATGGTCAGAACATGACAAATACTTGCCAAACAGTGGATAACGTAACAAATCTGAGGAAGAACATTCAAAACAATTAAGATAAAATCTTTTATTTAAAATCTGTTTGAGTAAAATTAAGTAAAATATTTTTTTTCAGTCCCTTTTCCTCAACAACATAAATATCTTAATAGAAAAAATAAGTGCTAATTCATTCTTGATTCAAATGAATTAAATAAAACATTTATTGACAATATATTGAACATTTATTATATTGTTATTGAGGAAAACTATATTGTGATAATTATCATTATTGATTTATTGCTCAGCCCTAACTTCAATACAATGTATAACATTTTCTGTACGGCCCTTAAAAAGCGAGTGTGCTCTTTCTTTGTGTCAGTGCGTCCTCAGTTCCTGGGCACCCGTGTGTTTGAGTGGTACGACCTGAACCGTCTGGTGGACTTCATTGACTGGAAGCCTTTCTTTGATGTGTGGCAGCTGAGAGGGAAATACCCCAATAGAGGGTACCCCAAGATCTTCAATGACAACACTGTTGGTACGAGCTCGTCCTCTGTCAGCATTCATCAAGTCATACTACAAACATCCATCCTGCTACATATTTACCCATATGTTGCTTGTGCGTTTTATGTTTGTAAAAAGAGACTCTTGCTAGATATAAATTAGAAATAAATAGGGGTGAGACGAGAGCTCATACCATGAGATCTCGCAAGATTATATTATGATCACGCCAGAATCACGCAATTGACATTTTTCACATGCTGTCAAGCTACACATTAATTTTCTCACGCAGTGAATTACAAATGTAATTATGACTGATAAGAGAAACTCAGAGCGAATCCACTCCGCCCAGCTAATGCAACACCGACGTACGCCCTGATAGTAATCAACTGAACCGCACAGCTCGTGAGTTCTGACAGGTGTGATGAGTGGTAACGTAGCTGGTAAACACTGAAGTACAGCCTTGCTCTGTTTGGAACTGTGAGCTGCACTTTATCTGAGCTGCTGAAGTTAACGTGTGGATTTGTGGTGAGATTTCTGCCTCACATGCAACATGCAGTCCCAAATTGAACACTCTGAAGGGGGTAACGTTACTACCAGTGGATCAAAAACATAATGCACTGCAGAGTAAAGGGCGGGTACACTTCTCATTAAATGATGTCATTTGTCAGGTAATATTCTGCCTTTTCTCTGGACCTGTCAGAGAACACAGATAGCATGTGTGGGAGAGATTCTGAATGTGCAGAAAGTTTTGAACATGAGCAGACACACAGTCCAAGAATTTCTAAGTGAATCTAAAATTAAATAATTTATCAGTGCGGTGAAAAGGTGCCACAATCACATTTAAAGAGGTTACATCCCCAAACAAAGACACAAAGAGGAGGGAAGACTAAATCATGACTCAGCAGGGATGATATTAAATCAGCACAGAATGACTGAGAGCTGCGCTGACTTAGGTTCTGGTAGAGTTAAGGCCTTTTCACATGGGAAGCGATTTATGTGACTCTCAATTAATTTTCAATGAGAGGTGAGCGTGAAGGAAGGGAGGTGCTGGCATTGCGACAGGCATAGCGACAAGTGGGCGTGTTCCCGTGAAACTGTTGCGGTCGTGCTCGTCTCATGCACATGCCCGTTGGAAATGACTTGAACGTTCTGTAGCCTACGCGACACGCAGCACAAAAAGAAGATGGATGAGAGACTGATACTCTCCGTCTGTGACTTGGTGTGAAGTGTTGAAGTGTTCACTGAACAGTTACGGGACATTAACAGGAGGGCGTTTGCATGACCAGATTTATCAGTTATATGAATAATATAATAATATAGCTTATCAACTAACGTTACTTTTGGTTTTACTTTAAGCTAGGCTATAAAGGAATACAGTGGCGCACAGAAGCCGTTGCCGTGGCTTAGGCTACAGAGTTTGACCTGCCACTTGAATTTTGTGTTTCTCTTTACTTGAATAAAAACACTTTCACCAAAAACTGGTTCAGAAAAATCATCATAATGCAGGAATTAAAGTGTTTAATGCTCCAAATTTTTTTAATATAAATCAGCACTAAAGATTTCTTAAAAATAGTTTTAAAATCTGGTCTCGTCTCGTGGGTTAAGTGTCTCATCACACCCCTAGAAATAAGAAAGAGGATAATTCATTAATTTATTATGACAAAACAATCTAAGTAATAACTAAGCTGTGTTGATGGATAAATGTAACCAGTTTTTGTTGCATACAATACAGTGTAAGTTATGGAAAAGTGTGTGTATATTGTGAATGCACAAGTTTGATGCAGGTGCAATTGGCTTTGTACAGTTTAAGATCATCAGTATACAACTGATGTATACTCAAGTATACAACTACAAGAACACAACAGAATTCAGCGGAACGACTTCCAGCCTCTGATCTTAGTGGGATTTGCTTTCTGCAGGTTCGGAGGCTCGGCGAGTCTTCGATGATGCCCAGCGGCTTCTCAGCCAGGTGATTGGCAAAGGCAGCCTGAAGGGGCAGGGTCTTGTGGGGTTCTGGCGTGCCCAGAGTGATCGTGATGACATCAATGTGTACAAAGATGATGTCACAGTGCACAGAGACACCAAGCCCATCGCCACATTCCATGGCTTACGGCAACAGGTGAGGGTCATTAACAGTTGCAGTGTATTTCATTCCATTGCTTTTAAGTTCCGTGACGTGCACAGGTACAGGAGGAGGGAACACGTGTAGCTAGGGCTGGGTGATATTTCAAATATATTTGAAATATACAAATATTAATTAACGTGCGATATAGCAGATGATGATGTCATCATATTCAAGTTTTCAGTGTTTCAGCTTGTCGCTGTTGATGGGTAGGTATGTTACTTTAGTCAGCCATACAGTGTGTAGATAGGCCCAGGTTGCAGTATAAAAGTTACTAAAAGGCTGTGTGTTGTGTTTGCTGCCTCAGAAAAGGAATAAAATGCTCATTTTAACTACTTTACATACTGTTGGGTAGTTCAATCTACGGCAGTGCATAATATTCTGCAAGATCATCATGTTTGTACAGTATGTTAGTATAGACAAAATGTGTTTATTGGGATAAATATCTTGTATTGTGGCATATCCTAAAAATATTGAGGTATTATTTATGAGCCATATCAGCCAGCCCTCCATGTAGCATTAAGACAGCATCATGCTGCTGTGTCATGGTGAGGTATCAGCCTAGTACTTGCCAGATGTAGTACTTTCATGATGGAGCCAGAAGTGGATGGGAATACACTTCCAAAGAAACAGTAACACATTTCTGTGTGTGTGTGTGTGTGTGTGTGTGTGTGTGTGTGTGTGTGTGTTGCAGGCTGAGAAAGACAGCTCCAGTTCAGAGCCCTACCTGTGTCTGTCAGACTTTGTTGCCCCTGTAGACAGCGGTGTAGCAGACTACATCGGTGTGTTTGCTGTGGGTGTGTTTGGAGCTGAGGAGCTGAGTCAGGAGTTCCAGGATCAGGGAGACGACTATAGCAGCATCATGATCAAAGCCCTGGCTGACCGACTGGCTGAGGTACAGTATGGACTGCTTCCTAACACACCAGATCTCCTTCACCATTGTGTCAGTGAGTCACAGGTGCTGAATGACATGCTAACTGTTGCATGGTGTTTCTTTGGTTTCTGCTACATCCTTCTGTCCCAAGGCCTTTGCTGAGGAGCTCCATGCTCGTGTGCGTAAGGACCTGTGGGGCTACAGCTGTGACGAGGCTCTGCAGGCCTCAGACCTCCACAGAGTTCGATACCAGGGCATCAGACCTGCAGCTGGCTACCCGAGCCAGCCTGACCACACAGAGAAGACCACCATATGGAGCCTGGCTGGGATCCAGGAGAAGACAGGTGAGAGCAACAACCACTTTACTGTCATGACTGCAGCTGAAAGGCTGCCAATACTGTTGTACTGTACTGCTGCCAGTACTGTTATTTTTTCTTATTAGTCTGAACAGCAAAATAAAATTTTCATTTATTACTAGGGGTGTGACAAGATTAAAATATGACAAGATTTCTTGTCAGATTAAAAGCTGTCTCGCGAGACTCATGCAATTCACCCTTTGCTAAGCCACACCCCAAATACGCAAGATGGCCAATCACAGTATAGGACTGGTTCTAACAGAGGCCGGACAATTTCATGCTGATGCTCCATTGACTCCTATGCAAAAGTTTTATTAAGTTATATTTTTCAGCTTTACAGAACAGTGTTGATCCTTGATATCGTTGTCCTTTGTCTCAATCATCAGTTGAAGTGGTGGTTCACTTTTGCTGTGTGATTGGTAGGCTTTAGTTTATCTTTATTTTTTTCACGTCAGTTTGACAGCCTGAATACAACCTTCAAATGCACAATGCAAACCTTTCTGTCGGCTTCTTTCTGAGATAGCTTTTTCAAAAATAAGACAATATTTCTGCAGGCAGTGCAGTCATATACAGTGGCAGCGCCTTGCTTAGTCCGACAGGTCTGACAGCTTGTCAACTAAGGGGGGGCGTGGCTTCTGGAATGGTCAATTCATAGTTTTCACGTGACGTCACGTTCCAAGGGGAACGCTCCCTTGGAGCGTTAAAAGACGTTATTTTACGCTGCCCGCCAACTAGGAAGCAAGTGATACACTGTTACTTTGAGATTACTTTTGTGTTGCCAAAATGCCAGATGGTTTTTGTTATTGGATGCATTACATTTACTCATTGGCAGACGTTTCTATCCAGAGCGACTTACATTGAGGAACAACATACAAGCATCAACATGCAAGCATCAACATGCACTAATTTACGAGACAAGCCTGGGCTATGTATTCCCTACTGAATTGAATTGTAATTGCAATATCTGGCAGAAAAAACTTAGGTAGTAAGTTGGTAAGTAGGGCTGAATGATTTGGGGAAAAAAATCTAATTTCGATATTGCAATTACAATTCAATTTGCGATTTCTTTTTTTTTAAGCTTAGCTCAACATTCACTGCCAGTCTATTTTTGACGGAACTCCCGATCATATATCAACAACAAATACAGTTAAAATAGAAAATACAAAAAAAGATACAATTTAAATACAGTACATCGCCTACTTAACCATGGTAGAAGCACAAAAATCTGAACAAGTCAGCAAAATCAGACAGGCAAAACATTATTCTGAAATGCTTCATGTGGGATATGTGCAGAGAGCGGAATGGAACAGACTCGTTATCCGTAGCAGCACACAAAATGACAAATTAACAAAATGTCAACAATGTAGGGCAACTAAACGCTCTGCTGCTGAAACTCTTCAGTGTGAGTTGACGCCAGGCAGAGGACAGACAAAACCGCGGCACAGCCGCCGCCTGTGCAGTTTCGGCTGATGCCATTATCCCACGGATGCGCTGTATAATTAACCTACATTTTAATCTTAATAATAATAATCGTAATCAGTTGAACCCGCTCTTGTGCGGTGAGTCCAGACAGTTGTGAGTGGTAAATAACTGGTATAGTTGCTCTATAAACATCTGAAAACTGACTGCGTGCTGCACTTTATCGAAGGTGCTGAAGTTAGCGGATTTGTGGTGAGATTTCTGCTTGATGAAGTGTTTTCGGTTAGTTTCGGTTTCACATTCAACATGCAGTCCCAAACTGCGTCGGTCAAAAGGTCTGTAGGGGATATTACCAGCGGAACAATAATGTGATGCACAGCAGAGTATAGGGCAGGTAGACCTAAAAACTTTTTTCTCAGTATGTCAGAGAACACAGATATGTGGGAGAGATTCTGAATGTGCAGAAAGTTTT
Source organism: Micropterus salmoides (assembly GCF_014851395.1). Classification (NCBI taxonomy): domain Eukaryota; kingdom Metazoa; phylum Chordata; class Actinopteri; order Centrarchiformes; family Centrarchidae; genus Micropterus; species Micropterus salmoides. The sequence goes on from NW_024041262.1 coordinate 2,390,105, forward strand.
GAACATGAGCAGAAAACCTGCTGAAACAGGAGCTATTGAAGTCGAGGAGTTTCTAACTGAATTAAAGTGAATTCATTTACAGTATCATTGAGGTTAAAGAGGTTACTTCTCCAAACAAAATACAAAAAAGAGGAGGGAAGACTAAATCATGCCTACATGTGTGCTGACTAAGCAGGGATGATATTACATGAGAAAAGTTGAGATTCTTGTGTGGAAATGTGGCCATGATATACAGTCACACTTGCCACATTGATACGTGTTACCACAACAGACCCCAATGCATTCGATGTACCTGCAGCTTATCTCTGAGTGCACAAACTGGAGTTCTTCAGAGTCGGTATAGAAATGTAAATTTGTCTGCTTAGCTGAGCCAACATTAGCAAGGAGGGGGAGGCATTACGGTGACAAATACCTTGCCTCTGTCTGAAGGTGGGCTGTACATTATCCTGTATATCAGTTTGTCACTGTCATCTCCCCACCATCTTAGTCAAGCTGTCAGTTCAGCTTTCCGCTGGTCCGTCAGGCTGACGCTGGCTCAGCCAAGCTGCTGCCAAACTCATCATACTGTCTGATGAAGAGCATCAGATTTAGTGTTGTCATCACAGTACTGACAAATGCCAGTGTGAACATTGTTGGACCCCATCCCAGTGTAATCCAGATGGCAAGTGAAGGTTTGTGTGTCCATGTAGGTGTTTGCTGTTCGTGCTGATGACAAAACATCAGATCTGTGAGGAGAAAAAACTATTGATTTTGAGCATTTTAAATCAACACAGCTAAATTTCATAATGTATTTTCTATTAACAATGGTTCAAATGACTAATGTGAAAATGGTTGCTCTTAGTGACAAACCCACTGAGAATTATCACCAGCTGCACAGAGCTTTTCTGTCAGGTCATTGTTTTGGTTGCTTTGGTTTTACAGTCTACAACCCCCCCCCCCAATCAACCTGCTTTCCACCTGCAGCACTTTTCTGTGAAATTTCTAAATGGAGTGGGGAATATTACAGTTTACAGTTATCTGGTGGACACAAATCCAACTCCAAATGCATGCGTATATGTTGCTGTTGAAAATGTAAAAAGGTAACTATTTGCTAAGACATTGTGGGTGATGATATGTTAATCTTGTATTTACACTTGTTCAGCACCCCCAACTGTCAAAAACCCCAATTAATACAGCTGTTTTCTTCTGCTACAGCATGCTAATCAACTCTCTCTGAGAACAAATCCGCATCTAAAAGTGAGAAATGTATTACTCTTGTCTTAACCCGTTGGATACACATTGGATCCCTGTCTACACAGACGGACAGCTTTTCTTTATACATTATTGAATCATTTCATGCCTAAAGCAGTAACATCTCTCGTATCTAGGGGCTGTAACGATTAGTTGACGTAATCGAGGAGTTTTACTACAAAAATTTGTCGACGTGAAATTTCATAGTCGACGCATTGTTACAGAGAGGCTGTTTAAGGGAGAGATAGCAGTCTTCTTCTTAAGAACATTTCTGGTTGTTTATTTCTAACTGGAAAGCACTAAAGGAAGTGCTGGGGGCAGTATGCCATGACTGTAACGAAGAAGAGGCTTTCATGTAGCCATAACTCACGGAGAAATAGCTTTTGTACACTATTTCATCACTAAATACACTTTTGAGCGGTTTGAGGTGAGAAATCAACTGTGTAGAACTTGAATATTGGCTGTTTTTACGAAAGCTGATGGCGAATCCAAAATGTGCTCAAACGTGTTCGGGTTGGGAAGCTCCACAAGTGCCCGTTAGGTTAGACCGGTCGGCCAGTCGCGCCCACAGAGCCCTCGGGTCCCAGTTACTCAGACCACTGCAGCAGCAAGAACAGAGCAGCAATGACAGACGAAAGACAGTGTTTCCCATACCTTCATTTATTTTTGGCGGCCCTCCACAATATCAATGCTGACCGCCAAATACTGACATTGATTTTTATTTATTTTTTTACTAGGCCCATTTAAAATCGTATTTGATTGCACCTCAGCGCTGTAGCGCATTCACACAGCAGCACGTCCTCTCTCTCTCTCTCTCTCTCAAACACCGCAGCATAAATCTGTCCAACACAACGCTGGCAATGTCGGAGACCCAGCTTTAAAAAGGTTATTAGTAATGAGTAATGGTTCAAAGTACATCAAGGAACATCTGACTCCTGATGTAGGAGTTACTGACTAAAACTTATAAGCACTTTTGAAGAATAAACTACAGAAGTAGTATGAAAGCGGACTGTTGCTTTATTATTCTAAATAGACATTGTTAGTGTACAGTTGTGGTTATAGTATTTGCTTTTAATTTGCTTTTATTTTATATAGTTCCAAAGCAAAAATCTTTGTTAAACAGCAAAGTTTTAAAGTTAGTATAAATCAGTGAGTTACAGGAGTAGCCTACGCTGTCTTGTCTTCTTCCCTGGTTTCCCCCTGGCGTTGATACTGGTGTTCATTCTGAATAGTAAACCTTATTCACTTAATGGTAATGTTAGCTAGTTAGGCTGTGTGTTGGAGATCAGTAATTCACTTGAAAGATATTTAATTAGTTAAATGGTTTAATTAGGGTTAGGGGGTGACAAAAATAATCGTGACTAGTCGACTAATCGAATAAATTATTAACAGATTAGTCGACCACAAAAATAGTCATTACTTGCATCCCTACTTGTATCATAGGCCAACAGTGCTGATGACTATCAGACAACAAAACAACACAAAGGACGTTGAAGAACAACCCACACATGGCGTCTAGCTAATGTGTACTTCTTACCTAACCTACACACTTCTTGTATTTCACCGTGTCTTGTTGAACGAGCTACCAAACAAAGCTCAAAGTCCAGAGGGCACTGCTAATGTACATTTGCAGGGTAGATGGACAAGCTAGTTAGCTATAGCGTATTGAACCGCTTCAGAACAGTGGTCAGCATCAGTCAGATTAGAATATACATGTTGATCTTGGTGCCCCTGTCTGCTCAGCTATCAATCAAACATGTTCACTGGATTCAGACCAAATCAAGCACTGCGGCCAAATGGCAGGTCCTCCCGTTCATATGAGTAGGTATAGTCTCTTTAGGCTGTGGCGGAAACGATGAAACAGAATCAACTTTTATAGAAACACAACCCGACGTCGCTCTGTGGTGGCCACAGCGCTCCAGTCAGCGTGAAGTGTTACCGAAACGGTGTAGTTCATGGACCAAACTACAAATCTCTCCCTGTCCTCGCTGGGTTTATTTCGGATACCCAGCTTCGTCGACTGAGTCTGGCTTGCAGTCTTGGCTGAAAAATAGCGACACAAGAAGCCTAATTTGGTTCGTGTTCATTTGTTTGAGAGAGAAAGTTTGCTGAGTGAATGAGGACTGGTAGCGAGAAAGCCAGTGAATCAGTGAAATGAAACGTTATTTTCTGATTATTTTACAGCGGTTATGTTCTAAAGCATAAATAAACACGCCCACACCCCCATACAACCCTGCGACTAAGCGCTGCAACACCACAATTGGTCTCAATACAGTCTTGAGTGATGGCAGAGACAGAGATACAACAAAGGTCCCCATCCAGATTCCACCCAGAGGCATTATGGTTCATGGTAGCTGTCCACCCCTCAAAGTGTTGATTTTTTTTTTTTACTGAAAAAGCAGGCTCTCAATTGTATCAGCAATATTCAGATTTTCTAAGTGTGAAAATGAAACCCTGAGCTTTTGTCTCATTTTGCTGCAGATTTTGTGCGTGTGTTTGTTATCATTTGAGGGTTTGTTTTCGTGATTGTATGCATATGAAATATCTACATGTGTGTATTTTTGTCTGTGTGTGTGTGTGTGTGTGTGTGTGTGTAGGTATTTGTCTGACGGAGTCTCTGGCCATGACGCCTGCTGCCTCAGTGTCTGGACTTTACTTCTCCCACCCTCAGGCTTCATACTTCGCTGTGGGAAAGATCACCAAGGAGCAGGTTAGTTAACCATCCACATTTAAACTGCTATAAATAACTCAAGAAAGTGTTGTGAATGTTCATGTTAATGAGATATCCCATTAGTGTCGGAAATCACAAATACTATAATATCACATTGGGTGTTCTAGATGTGTGTCCTTCAGCAAATTAGATTAACACAGATAAAATACCTGCGACACAACAGATCTCTTCCACTTTATTTAGAGGCCTCTGGACAAGACAAAAATAAATAAAATGCAGTAAACACCAGAAAGACAATATTATAATGTTAAAGGGCTAATTGGGGATTTTTGAAGTGGGCCTGTATGAGCTACTTATCCATAGTCAGTGTATTATCTGCAGTAGATGGCTTTCAGTTTGGAGAAGATACACAATGCACTGCTGTGGACAGGGTCAGTAGCTATACATTTTATTAGCCACCTAAAAGAAGGCCAGTTGAAGAAAATCAATGTCAGTTTAGGTGTACATTATAATTAGAATAGATAACTTTTTTGGGTGTTTGGAACTACACTCAACTTCCCACACATAACTTGGTTGCACATTGTATAGCGCAATGAAACCCTGAGACAGTTGCACGTTTCACTTTGGATATCTGCGCAGTAAATGATGAAAAACGGCAAAGCAATAGAGACTGAAAAATAAAGGGAATGAAAACAGTATTTTTGTAGGAGAAGAAGGTGCTCTTAGCGGTGCTCTGCTGATGTAAAACATGCTTAATGAAAGCTCCTAAATAAATTTGTTGATTTCTGTCTAAATTTGATCAACGTTGAAATGTTATGAGAAAATTGTAAAAAGGAATGACCACAATTAGAAGAGGACTTCAGAGACAGAGGGAGAGATTAAGACATGAAACAAACTGACTGAGGCGCAAAGCAAGTAACTGCTAGCTACTGGACACTGAAATCAGTAAGCATTAAAAATGATAAAACAAGATAACACTAGCTAAACAGCAGTTGGGTGTACTCAAGGAAAAAGACTTACCACCACCACAATAATAATAAACAGAACCGCCATGATACTAGGTGACCTGGGACAGTTTGAGCGAGACATTGTTGTCATGAGGCTGAGAAGGAGAAAGAGACTCTCAGAAACACCCCAGCAACCCTGGGAGCCAAACCCCCCTGTTCTACCCCTGCTCCAGACCCACAGCCTGTAGATACCGACACTGACCTTATCCTGCCAGACCACTCTGGAGCTGGTTTAGCTCAGGGAGCAGCTGGACCAACAGCAGCCTAATTCTGCTACCACCAGTGACTTCCTAGCAACTGACCAATCAAGAGAGAACAGGACATGTCAACTCACAACTGAGAAATAATCAGCAATATGCAGCAAGTCAGAGAAGACCACGGGATTACCTCAGTGAGGAGGTGAAGGACTTTAGAAGGTCAGACACAACTGTGGAACTGTGTTGTCTACGCTGAGAGAGGAGCTACAAGAGAGGGACACGATCCTTTGTACCCACAGACACCCCTCAGACCCAGACCTCGCCCAGCCAAACTCGCCTACACCTGCTGATTTCAATAGAGTATAAAGACATCGTTGAGACATGGTGCAGAGAAGATGTTTCCACTGATCACTATCCCATCAACAAAAAATCTCACAAACACCCAGGGAAACAACTCAGGAGCCATGAGTATATGGTGTACATCAGAACTGACTCATTCAGTTGAAATGATCCAAAAAATAGAATCCTATATTTGGCTAAAAGTGAACAAAGAGATGCTTTGTGCTGTCTACATGTGTACTATTTATAGAGCACCATCAGAACCCCCCCTACTACAACCAGGATAGTTTTTCTGTTTCTGAGGGGAAAATGAATCATTATAAGACCATGGGAAATGTTTGGATCTGTGGAGACACGCTCGACGGAGGAAAGAGCTGACTCTATGCACACCTGCGGAGACGTCTCGACTGTGTACAGACCCAGCGAGCGCTACCTAGCTATAGAGAAGGGTCGGCAGAGGAGAAGAGGAGAGACTCTGCTGCCAGTGTGTAAGACAAAAGGCAGAGTCAGAGCTGCACCCCTTCGTCAGGACCAAACCCCACTCTCTGAGAAATAAACACTTTCCCTATGACAAGCCGTTTAACCATTTATTCCTTAAAACATACTAGTCTTTATTTAAAATTCACTAGTAAATATTACTGTTTTACTACTAACAATTGAATAGATACTAGTACTTCATTTTTAGTTACTAGTAACTATTCCATTTGTTACGAGAGCAGATGGAAGGCAAATATGGTCATGACAAGTTCAACATCAGGTCCCTGAAAAGTGACCTGACCCCTGAGTTACTGAGGCAGGTGCAAAGCAGGTAGATTTAAAAATAGATCTAATAATAATTTCTGTGGAAATTAAACAAAAAAACATGCTTTCACTGGGTGCTATAGTGGGTTAACTCAAGATTCCCGCTCAACATTGTGATGTCCGTCAGCCATCAGCGATGGTCTGTTGATGGTCGATCTCCTAGTCCTGAAGTGATTTCACTTGAGTCAGGGTCGGTTATACCGATCACCGATCACTGGGTCTATTTGAAGCCTATTGTTTATCATGTAACATTATACAGTATATCTTATATTTATTTAATTAGTCCTAAAAACAATATATTAAGTGTTAAAATTAACAGATGATAAAGTATCCAGAAATGACAACTATTTTATTGTCAGGAAACAAATTCCACTTTGTCTTAGAGACTTAAACTATAGCAGCCTTTGCCTGGTTACTGCTTAACAAATGTAGCTTTCCTGTGGAATAAACCACAAAAAAGACAAGCAGCATCTTTATAAGTTTACTTCAACTATAAAAACTGCAACAAAAAAGGCTTTAGCCAAAGTATTTAGGAGATAAAGGAGCACAGGCATCCTGAGTCGACGATAAACTCTGAAGTAGCTGCTTTTTGTTCTGGAAAGCTGAGGCAGGTTCTGTGGGCTTTAGGGGAGAGAGAGGAAAAGAGAGAGGGAGAAGGGTTACAGAGAGGAGTCAAAACTGTCTTCAATGAGATTTGAAAATAAAGGAAATTTAAATAAATGAAAGTACAATGTTAATTCCACATTATGTTGTTAATATTACTTATAGTTACTATATTCATTAGAATTTAATTTGGTTTACCACTATTGTAAGCCTAATATTAATTCAGTGGGTTGTTTTCATTTATTGAATCCTTGTGCAAGAAGCACAGTCTACATCTTTTACATAGGCCTACTGCCACCGGCTTTACCAGAGGAGAGAGTAGCAAACACTTTAAATACGGCCAGCAGGTTTTTATTTGATTTCATAAAGGTTAAAAATACGGGAGATTTACGGGGAAACATTTATTGGGAGGATACCCGGGTGAGAACGGAAAAATACGGGAGAATCCTGGTGAAAACGGGAGGGTTTACATGAGAGGACTAAAGAGAGAAGTGGGGTAATGTGAGGCTACATCCACACTACTAGGTTTTTTAAAACCGTTTTATAATGAATACAAATCTTCTCTGTCCACAGCAGCGCTTTAGCTGCATATTAGAGTTGATCTCAGTCTATATTAAAAGGACTGAAAACAAGCATCTAGTGGCCGTTCATGTACACTGGGCATGCCCGTGCCGGTGTAAACATGAAGCAGATGGTCTACTCCGCAGTTGCAGTCCGCAGTTGCAGAAGATTTGGTGAAAGAATAAAGTAACACAGACAAATAACTTCACCAGGCATTTTTTTTGCATGGAAAGCTGTTTCTGAAAGCAACACGGGAGAATAATACAAAACAGGAAGGATCCATACAGAGATTTGATAGAGGATATGTTATAGACTGGACTCCGACACAAAATCAGGCTAAACTCATATTTTTTCTGCTCTTCTTGTCTTCAGGTGGATGACTATTCCAGGAGGAAAGGGATGAGTGTGGAGGAGATACAGAGATGGCTGGCTCCTGTACTGGGTTATGACAGTGAAGCTTAGAGTGTGACCGCTCCAGCAGTAAACTGGGACACAGAGGGGTCAGAGCAGGGCACCACCAGCCCAGAATTTACAGTCCAACCTTTCTTCTATAGCTCACACAGGTTCTTACTGTGGCTGCTTACACAGGGATTCACTGATATCTCGTAGTATAAGCCTTAACGTTTTACTGTACATTGTTAAGAAAGGGTCTTTGACCATCTCACTACAGTTAAACACTACGCACACACAAATACATTGTGTTTAAGGATTATGTTGTCTGTTAAATGTATTCGCTGTTTATTGATGGAGTGATTCTTACACACAAAGTGAAAACTAAATGGTGTTATATCACAGTCACATGTGTCTTCAGTGGCGCTGCATGATCAAGCTAAAATGGTTATGTGTTTATTTGTATACTCATCTCTGAGCTGGGTATCTTTCAAAGTCAGTCAATATCTGTGCCAACATAATGACTGACTTTTGGTGACACCTTGATTTGCTGATTCTAGAAACATTTAAAAAGATGTTTTCCTTTTACTAAAATGAAGTAAACTTCTAATGTAAGTATTTCTGTTACCTTAAAGGGATAGTTCAGCCTTTAGGAAAATGTGCTGATTTGCTTCTTTCTGAGTATAATGAGGAGATTAATATCAGTCTCATTTCTGTGTGTAAAGTACAGAGCTGGAGTCAGGATGTAATTGAGCTAACTTAGCATAAAGCCTGAAAGCAGAGGAAAACAGTTTGTCTGGCTGGGCCAAAGTTCAAAAACACACCTAACAAAGGTGCTAAAGCTCACCGATTAACCGAGTATCTCCTTCTCTAAATAAGTGCACAAACAGAAATGTGAACGAACAACAGTTTATCCATCTGACCTGTACTCGTGTGTAACATCTCTGCCTATAGCATTTTTGAACCTCGGTTTGGCAACCTCACTGTGACAACTAGACTCCATGAACAAGCACTGCACCTGCTTGTGATTTTGTTAGTGAGCTCTTTGTAAATGTATTTTTGTACTTTGGAAAGAACCAGGCTTGCTGCTTCCCCCCCCCCGCTGCCAGATTGTGATTGTGATTAAAGTCAGGAAATCTGATCAGACAATTAGTAAAAAGCACTTAAAATCTGTTTGTATGTTCAGTGCCAAATTTCGATATGTGACAGTTTTCAGTTACATTTTTATACTTGGTGGTACGGACCTGTTCATTCGCCTCAAAAAGTATGGAGGTACAGCACAGTAAATACTACAACATTACCTCAACAATAGCCACATGTATAAAACCAAACTAATTACACTACAACCATGCAGTAAACCTTGGACACATGGGGAATTTAGGACATTATAAACAACATACAGTTTAGATTCGTATGTGAAAGTAAAAGTTTAGATCCATACAAATTGTATTTTCTTGTTGTGTAAAGGTTTTAGCATTATCAACATTTGCATGTAGGCTGGAGTGTACTAGCTTAATAGCTAACACATTTTTTAGCTTACTAATGTTGATTATTTAAGTCACCTTGAAAATCATTTATAAAGTCAAAGTTTTGATTAAAATTATGTACAGCTGTCACTTGAATGTAACTTTTTAATAACAAACCAAACAGCTATTTGCTGCAGGTGCATGGCTGTCATAAGCGACAAATAATAATTTACAACCAAAGAAAGGGTTACAGTGAACAGTGCTCTATGCTTGGTTGTAAAGACTTAAGTGAAATAACCAGTGTTATTAAAGTCTCATCCTCAAATGATTAAAGTGGTAAACTGGGTAAACCCTTTGTAACATCTGTGTTATCAGCATTTTATGTTCTCAGTGTCGACGTCTTGTTGACATTTTACTGTGTATTATCAGTGTTTTATTGTGTGTACTATTCAACATATGTACTTATTCCAAGGTCCTGGAAAGTCTTCACATGGGACAGAATGACAGCAATCAACCAGGTTAAAACTGAAATGCATTTCACATGTGTCTTAAAAGCCCTGATGTGCTGCAGTGGCTGATCTTTGATTGTATGAGACTTTGTTTTGTAATCCATTTTACTTGCAGTAAAAAAAGAAAGTGTGGATAAATGATGGTGGCATTGCAAACACTGTAAAACAGGAGCGAAAGAACAGTGCAATTTTGTTAAATATATCATTTCAACATATTTTCTCTTTGTTTCTCTGAGTTTACACCTCTGATCAGCCTTAAAGAAAGTGGTCATGGGGGAAAAAAACTACAAATGTCATCTGGGGTTAGCTCGGCGTGGGCTTTAATACTACATGATTTCTGTTATACATTTGTGTCACAACTTGGGGCCATGGAGTTTGAATGTGGGCATTAACCAGACAGCTGGGGCCTAAAAAAAGCTACATTAATGGGGAGTGTAGGACACAGTGTTCTCTTTCTTTTTAATGTGTCTCTTGTGAGTCTCCAACATTATGGAGGTACAATAGTAAATTATTGGAGAATCCTTTTAAACATGTTAGAATCTTTTTTAAAATTAGTAAGTAGCCTATATAAGTGCTAAGTATAAAGGAACGTTTTTCATGTATAGAAAAGTATTTTACAAATGATAAAAGTGATTTGTCTGAGAGGTGTTGAAGTTCTTTATATGAAGATTACATTTAATTATTTAAAAATAGTATAAATGTAATTGTGATTGATGAAACAAATAATGATATATTCTTTTTCTACCGTTTTTATTTACTAACAGGACAATTGCTACCATTAAAGACACACTGGAAGGCTATTAGCCAGCGGGAGGAAGTTGCCATTCTACAATTAAAAATGAACACATTGCGGAAATTTCACATCCAGCGCAATGGATTCCACTTTGATGATTTAGCATTTACACCTCCATGTCGGAAAAAAGAAATAAATATTATATTAAAAACCCCAGATGCAAGTTTCAGAGGTCTCGGTAGGAGTATGGACTCCTTTTGGAATGAATGGTATAATTTACTTGTAAAACGTTCATGGCGGGAATGAGCTTCCGTTCCCCTGCGGCCCAGAGAGGGGGCAAACCGAACCAACAAACTGCTCTCGCGCGCAGACACTCGCTCACACCTGTGCGGCTCCTCCCTCGGTGAGCGCGCGCCATCCAATGAGAGACGAGTACCACCGTGCGTTGGCCTTGCTCGTCTCAAACACGCGCACATCGCCGCACGCACACCCAGTCTGACTGCACACGCAGATACAGCGCGAGCATCTCCGCGTGAAGGCTAGCCATGGCTGAAGGAGGAGAAGGCGAGGATGAGATCCAGTTCCTGCGAACTGTAAGTGTTTTTTTTTGTTGCTCTGAAGCCGAGTGTCGGCGCTGGGCTGGGTGTCACTGCGTCTTTCTGCTCGGCTGTGTGTGTGTGTGTGTGTGTGTGTGTGTGTGGCGTGGGCAGGGAGTTTACCGCATTAAGGATGACAGCTCCTCTAGATACTGGTCTCTGGTCAGTGAGCGCATCTTGCTGACAGGACCGAAAGGACGGTAGAGGTGTGAAAACATGACAGGCGGGGAAGAGGAGAGGTGGAGGAAGGTGCCTGTTGTAGCGGTCACTGCCTCAGAAAGAGGAGTTGAGCAGCACTGGTCGCTGGTGTTGGGTGGAAGCGGGGCGCAGTGCGGTGCAGCCTGCTGCATCTGCTTCACTTCACTTCACTTCACTTACCTTCTACACTGAAGCGATGCCACGGCGCCCTGCGTCTGTGTGGGCATTTAGTGTTTGCTACATAATGAAGTAAAACCAGCTGCTATTGGACAGGAGCGGAGCTGCTTCATAAAAGCCACACGTGAATTCACTGCACGTGCAAGGAATGTCTTAAAAAGCCATGAATATGTATGTAAGTGAACGTGTAATATACGTAAACAGCCTTAGTTGTAGCCTTTTCCTGCCAGGGCTGAGATGATGCTAGTGTTGCCAGTGCAGTTTCCCTTGTTTTTGAAATGGTCAGTGTCAGTATCTTGTCAGCAAAGGAAGGTTACTGCAATGAGTTAATTCTAGAAAATACTTGGAACAAAATGAAACTATTCCATTGGAAGGAAATTTTTGAATTTCAGGCTCTAACATATTTAGACAAGCTGCATATTAAATCTGCACCAATCAATCTTTTTATACTAACAATGAGTTGAATAACTGTAATGTGAATAGAGTTGCTCATAGTGGCAAAACCCACAGAGAATTTTCAGCAACTCTGCAGTTCCCCTCATCTCTACAGAGCTTCATAGGATCCCCCCCCTCCCCCCAACCTTTGCTGTATTGGTTCAGTCCCATCCTCTAATCAACCTGTACTACAAAGCAAGTTCAACACACCCACGGACGGTTTTGTTTTGTTACCAGGCTTTAATTGACCCTAACAACCGGCATCAGGCTGAGCAGTCACAGTGCACTTGTTATCAGGTCTGTAAGTCAAGCCAGGGTTTCCCAGTCCAGCCATGAGCGTTCATATGACAGCAGCACGCGTTACAAACCCACATTATGTCAAATGTTTGTGGCAATAATCACCTGAATAAAAGTCACACATAAATGTCAATATACAATTTTCTCCATAGAAATTTCACATTTACATATATAATGGCTACAAAGATTTTGTACTTTGTACAGCTGAGAATGGAGGGTTTAAATATCTAGCCTAGCCTTCGTGCTTCTTGGTATTCTGCCAGGAAGGTGTTGACGTAAAGCTAGAGAAGGATGTCTGCTGCTTCCAGGAACCAGACCCAGATAAACAGTCTTTTTCATAAACACATCCTTTGAATTAATCTCTGGGTTTTATTACATGACTTTGAGGTGTCGACAGAGCCACTGCAGGGGAATTTGGTGGTAACTGCAGAGATTGGCTCACAACAAGCCACCAGTCTCCATCTCAGCATGTGGTAGCCTCTGAGTCGTGGCTTGCAGTGTGATGATCTGCTCTGTTGGCATAGTGTGTCATCAAGCCTAATTCCTGCACTGACTGAAGGGTCCAGTTGAATGGTAGGCATGCTGATAAGGTTGTTTTGATAAAAAAAAAAAATGACATAAAGGGCAATTATTCTAATTATTATTATTATGGTACAGAAATGAGTTAATAGCAGTTAAAAAAACAGGATTTTTGTGATTAATATTAATTTACTAAGTTTTCCTAAAGCAACAAATAACAAAAGCATCACAGCTGAAACTATTTTTATCAATTAATTGATTTGTTGATCATCAGAAAGTTAAAAGGCAGCAATTTTGATAATCAATAATTTGAGTCATTTTTAAAAAACAAAATGTCCTGCAACATGAGATAATTATCAGACAAAACATATTTAAATGTGTCAACTTGAGCTCAGTGACTGGCATGTTTCACTATTTTATTACATTTTATTGACTAAACAATTAATCTAGAAAAGAATCGGGTCTTCCATGGTGTTCTGGGGGGAGATGCAGTTACTTGAACCAACAGTGTGTAAGAATTTCATTTGTTTAGCTGTGTTTAGGCTAATTTATGCAGTGTAGCAAGTTACTGCAGTTATAACCCCGTCATGTTGGATGGAGCTGATATAAACAAGCCACAGCCTGGCTGATAGGAAGTTTGGTAATTTACGGAGGGGCGAGAGAGCCACTGCTGTAAAAGGAAAGAGGTGCACTGGATTTACAACACACTTGATGAGCTGTATATTATTGAACCACATAGGCCGAGTCATAGTAGTGGCTGTAGAGAAATAAAAATGTCTAAATGGTATTAAACCGGTTTGTTTTCTAGTAAATTCCAATATCTTCAATACCTCTTAAATATATTTTTTCAGTAGCAGTTAAATGTTGTAGTTAGTTAATTTATTTAAGTTTGTTGATAGTTTTTGTCAGTTAATTTACCTTCAGCTTGTGTTGTTGAAAAGTAGTGATGAAGCTGGGCATAAAGGCACTGCAATCTAAAGTGTTGCGACACAATACAAGTAAATTATTTCTATAGATTAGGGGATTATATATTTTCCTGCAGTCCCAACATATTTGACAAAAGTCTATAATAAGGTTTTGAATACTTTTTGTCTGAAATTATATCATGATCATTTTGTCATACCAGTCACTATCAACATTTGTCACAGTATAATTAAGTCACTTTCTGTTCAACTTAAAGTTCCCTTGCAAATGATTCTGAACCCGCAATAAGATCAGGATTTGTGAAAGAGAAAGAGAATCTATTCAAGTAAATCAATTGTGCAAAAATGAACAAAAGTCCATTATAAATCCTGCAGTGTGAAATGTTTATTTCTTGGGTCATTTTCGTGTGTATTGGCACCGTGTCCTTTACCATTTATAAAAGACAGCAATGTGTTAACACTTAAAAGTAGATAGTAGTGATGCAGGGGTGGAGGTGTTAGTTGCCTTGATGCTCGTTCCATGGGATGGGTCTGATTTCTGAAGTTTAAGACTGTGTGCTTGCACTCTGTGTGCTTTATTGGACATTGATGCTGCAGGTGATAAACTGAGTGTGTGTTATTTCCTGTCTTTTGGGACAGGTTTAGACTTGAGGAAGGTAATGATTTACAGTGCATCACCCCTCTTAATTTGTGTCTGTCGTTAAGTATCACCACACCGCTAACGTCTTGTTGCCTCGTTTGTCCTGATCAGATGAGATTGTAATATTTTGTATGATTCATTGTAGTGCATCATCAGTCTGCTTGTGCTTGCTGTAGAGGATTTCCTGTTCCTTGTTACAGTATTTGTTATGAATAATTTGTACAGAAAGGGTCTGCTGTCTGCTATATTGTGTCTTGTCAATATGTGATGTGCTGCTGCCACATTAGAGTTGTCAGTGCTAGTGTTGCCCCTTAGTACGGGGGGAGTGTTGGAGACTAGGACTCAGCCTTTGGGGACGACGGTGGGTTCAGGCGAGACAGAAGAAGTGTCAAGCAGGAGAGGAGCGAGTTTGTAGCGAGATGAGTAACATTATGCATCATCCATCTTGTTCTTCTGAAGTTGGAAATGATTTATTCCAGTGTTTTGAACAGCAAGACTTGTGTGATGTTACGCTGTGTTGAAATAAATGAACAAGTCTCCTCGCTGGTTGTTGGACACATTCAGAATCATTACTGCTTGTCTGTAACAGCACTGCGTGCTGCTTGTAAAATGTATATTTTAAAGGCTCATTATTACAGTTTTGTATTTCTCTGTAGTGTAGCACAGTGTTCACAATGCTGCTGATAACATTCTTTCTCAGCCTGGAACTCAAAACATTTTCTGATGCCCCAGAAATATATATTTAAATAATGAAGATAATATCATAAACATGCGATGACTAATCGACTAATGCTTGAACATAAAACTGTTAGTTGACTAGGAACATTTTTAGTCAGGGGCAGCCTTATTTGGTACAGAGTGTTTTTGGGAGAGTGGCACTGATAGTAAGTCAGGGAAAATAATGGTTTTATCCACCACAGCAAAATCGTAACGCTGTAGTGGAGCAGTGCTCAGAGGACAGGGAGGTGCCACTTCACAGGCGGTGAACCCAGGGAAGGCACCAGAGACTCTGCTTAATACTTCATTAGGTGCAAGTGACTAACGTGTGGACGCTCACTACATCTTCATCACAGTCAATGCTATTGGCAGAGACAGAGAAAAGGCAGTAGCATAGCAACACTCATTCAACAAGACAGTGCAATACAGTGTTGCAGCACAGACAGGAAAAGCTACTATCCAAGGCAAACTGAAGATTATCTTCTTCACAAAAACCTTCATCAGCGTCATACGGTGATGACATGGAATACAGACAAGTACACTTCTCCGGACAGTTACAGTATACTACTGGTGGGAGGGGACAGAGACATAACCTGAACAGGAAATCCAAGATTAACATGCTCAAAAAATCTCTGCGATGTGAGTGTTTTTGTCCCACAGTGGGACAAAAGACAGGGAATTTTGTATGACCATCCAGGATTTATTTAGAAAAATGCTTCAATGCACATTGTTAATCTGGAATCTGTGAGAAGAAGAATACAGGATTTTATTGATTTATTATATATATGTGGCTTTTAGTACATGAAATCATCCCTGTTATTTCCCCCCAAAGGTTAATGTTCTATTTTAAAAGTGGTTTAATTTTTTAGGATGTTAGTGTAGGTGGTCTTTATCTAGGGGAGGCCACCCACCTCCACTGTAAAACACTGCATAACTCCCTGCTGTCCAACACTTTGGTGTAGAGATCTGTGGTGTGGTGGTAGGACAGTCGGGGTCTCAGAGGAAGACTCTCAATGTTTTTTGTGACCCCACAACATTTTCGGACACTAACAAACGGTATCCATCACCCTGCCAGTCAGTCAGAACTGATGAAGCGTCTTGGGAGATCTGCAACCAAGTCCCGTTGCCCTTTATTTTAGCCCTTTCATGCATGACGTCCACTACAGTGCACAGATATATGGAAGCCTTTTTTAGCCATTGAAGTTATTGTACCATGTCTGATTATTGTGTTTTACATCTCTGTCATTTTGATATAATGCGTTGTAAATTCAAAATAGGGGAGGGAAGTGCAGATGCACCAAATATCTTAGCAATAACTGTAAAATCATTTTATTCTCAGACAAGTGGACCAATAAAAATATTTTTCAACTAAATAGGATGTTAGAAATACTTTTAGCCAGATTTTAATTATATTTATTATATTTTGTGTACCTTTTGTTCTGTGACTGAAAATAGATCTGTCCAGGTTATATTCTGCCTTTGTAGATTTGTAGCCTTATTTTTTATGTTTTATTTAGAATGATGATATTATTTGTATTTAAATAACTTTGTGTATTTATTCCACTCCACTTTTACTAAATGTTGAGCATATTGACTTCACTTTTGATCCCGTTGATGCATGTTGTGCACTGCAGTGGAAACATTTCAAAATTAAGTGTATTGGGGGGGAAAAGTTTATAGCCATAGTTTTTCACTTGTACAAATAAAAAATAAAACAAATAAAAAAAAATATATTACTTTGTGATTTATTAATTCATGGACCTTCTCTGGACATCTATAACCTGGATGACTGAGTATCTTCACAGACGTCTTCTCTGAAAATGCAGGGGCCAGGGGTTGTGAGGCTGAAAGTGGAGATAGCGTGGACAGGGCAGGTATCATCACTGTACTCACTTTAACCTTGTGCAACATTTGGCTATTTTTGGCTTTTCCAGTATCATTTTTCAATCATCTTGGCTGCGTTAAGACATATGGCATGCATTTTGGAATGTGTTTGAGTTTTTTAAAATTTTGAAATTACACTGTGTACACAAAAGTGTCACTCAGCTCATTTTTAATGATGAGTTCAGTGACAACAGACAACATTATATCATACTAACCACTCGGGTGCCCTCACTTTGTTTTTCTGAGAACTCATGTTCTCATTAAGTAATTCTTTCTGACTGCTTATTCTTTTCCCCTTGGTCACCCTGAAGCTACCTTCATGAAACTCACCACTTTCTACATTTGTTTCAAACTAAAAGCCTACTAGGAAAGTGAGGGCTTATGCCCTTTGAGTTGCTGCAAAGTGTTTATTGTGAAACATCGGTGCCAAAAGAGTTTCAGTATTCATAAGTTTTAGGAACCTCACTGGACGTTCGGATGATTTATCGCCATTGATGAACCACGCAAAGAATATTATATCCCTTTTAAATAGTAGGCTATTTGAAATAGACCCGCGAGGAACCGCGGCGTGTTGGCCGCATGGCATGCATGCAAAAACTTTGCACAAGACCGCTCAAT
This sequence comes from Micropterus salmoides, assembly GCF_014851395.1. NCBI lineage: Eukaryota > Metazoa > Chordata > Actinopteri > Centrarchiformes > Centrarchidae > Micropterus > Micropterus salmoides. The sequence continues at coordinate 2,407,616 of NW_024041262.1, forward strand.
GGCAGGCGATCAGAGAGAAAATGGTCAACAATAAGCCTCAGTTTAGCTGGAAATGGACAGTCTTACGCAGTAAAGCGCAGATACCGTGTATAACCCCTTTTTTTAAAAATTTTTTAAATTAGCCCAACCACTACATCAACACTGACTTTACCAGCTCCTGCTGATAATGTTTAGCTCTACTGCCTCTGTCTCCCTAGAAAGAAATGTCCTTTTTTTTTGTTGCAAAAATGCTGAGTTTGTAATAGCAACTGTAAAATTACATCCAGGCTTTTTGTTTCCCCCCTTCTCTATAGATCTTTCTGCCTCCTCTCCTCCTGTTTTATCCCTACCTTTCATCTTCCTCAACCCCCCCCAATCCTGCAGCACTCCCTGCTAAGTGCACTTTGAATGCAGATCAATACATGGTTACTGGTGACTGCTGATGTCTTAGCACAAAGCAAACAGCATGGCAGTAGTTGTGTGTTTGTGTTCATTAAATATCTGAGAGAAATGCAGATTGTAGAGATAGACAGAGCAAAGCATTGCAATGCTGAGCCTCTACAGGTCAATTAAAAGAGACAGTCTACCCATAATCTATCTTTTGAGTATCATACACTTAAAGATTAAATAAATAAAAATGACCTTAAATAAGTTTTTTCCCCCAAAAGCTATACACATGCACATTACACAGACAAACCAATAATAATAGCATACTAGATAATATAACAATAGTAACAAAGTCTATGTAATGTGAGACATTAAGTGCTGTGCAAGTTTAAGGCAGGTGTGTCCTATCATGGTGACCCATAATATCCACAAGTCTTACCAAATATCAAAGGCTTGCCACTCTTCGTAAACCTATAGGTATCTCACAGGGGATGTCCAGTGAGTTGTTAAACTTAAAACTAACAAGGGATTGAAATAATTAATATTAGGAGAACTGAATCAGAATCATCATTATTGCCAAGAAGGTTTACACATAAAAGGAATTTGCTTTGGTGACATGTGCATTACAATAATACAAAATATATACAAAGCAAAAATTTAATTGACATGGTATAAAAAATTTAAGAGAATAGTAATAAAGAATATGTGCAACATGTCAGTTTAATACGCTGCAGCCTGCCCTTGTCCTTAGCAGTGGCAGCAGTGTCCCAGATGGTGATGGAGGTGATGAGGATGGACTCAATGATGGCGGTGTAGAAGTGCCCCATCATTGTCATTGGAAGAACAAACTTCTTCAGCTGCCGCAGGAAGTACATCCTCTGCTGAGCTTTCTTGGTATGGCTCCCAGTTGAGATCCTGGGAGATGATGGTGTGGAAGGACTCCACAGTGTCAGATTGAGAGAGCTTGTCCTGCAGCAGAGCCCGGATTATGGTGTTGAAGGTGGAGCTGGAATCCATAAACAGAATCCTGGCATATGTGCAACTACAGGGGGTCTAGGAGTAGTTCTGTGATGGATTTGAGGTGTCGTTAAGTCCTGTGGTTCAGACGGGGATGATGATAGAGTATTTGATGATGGAGTATTTGAAGCAGGCTGGCAGCTGATCGGCACAGTGCTTCAGGGTGGATGTAGAGACTGAGTCTGACCCAGCTGCTTTGCGGAGGTTCTGTCTCCTTAATCAGTGGGTTTTTATAATTTTCTTTTTAATGGGTTAATACCACAAACCTTCTGGGGATTTCTTACCAAAATGTCCTGTTCCAAGCCTTCCAAACATGCATGATACTGAAGGCTAAATAATACTAGCTCTAGCCCTCCATTCATTCTGTCTATATGCATCTTAATTCAGTTAACCCTGGGGTTTTTATCATTCCAAATTAATGTCCTGAAAATTTTATATAAGAACACGTATAGTTAAATAGGGAGGGATTTCCATTACTCTAAGTCATTCTTATTGTCCACTAGGGGATTCTTTACATTAAATTGGACACTACGGTGTATATCAGATTGAAAGATCACTCATGAGATATCTCATGCCCTGAGGAGTACAACTAAAAAGTAAATATCTAATGAGGGTTCAAGTGCAATGCACATTTACTGGTAAGGCTTCAGGCATCAGGCCCCTGTCTGTGAGATCTTCAACTCAAACCTCCGGCGGAGCTTTTCTGGCATCCCAGTGGAGGTTGGGGACATTGAACATGAGTGGGCAATGTTCAAAGCCTCTATTGCTGAAGCTGCAGGGGGAGGCTGTGGTCTCAAGGTCTTAGGTGCCTCAAGGGGTGGTAACCCTCGAACACCGTGGTGGACACCGGTGGTCATAGAAGCCGTCCGGCTGAAGAAGGAGGCCTTCTGGGATTTGTTGTCTCGGAAGTTCGGAGAAGACATGGAGAAAGACTTTCGGTCGGCACCAAAGTGCTTCTGGAGAACTGTCCGCCATCTCAGGAGGGGGAAGGGGGGAACCGTCCAAGCTGTGTACAGTAACGATGGGACCCTGCTGACCTCAACAGGGGAGGTAATTGGGCGGTGGAAGGAACACTTAGAGGAACTCCTAAATCTGACTGACATGCCCTCTCTAGTAGAGGCAGAGCTGGAGACTGATGGGGGTTTCTCGTCAATTTCCCTGGTGGAAGTCACTGAGTTAGTTAAAGAACTTCACAGCGGCAAAGAAGGCGTATGACCGGGTCCCCTGGGAGATACTGTGGGAGGTGCTGCGGGAGTATGGGGTGAGGGGGGCCCTTCTCAGGGCTATCTAGTCCCTGTACATCCAAAGCGAGAGCTGTGTCCGAGTACTCAGGCGGGTGGCTGGTGTCTCCCTTAGAGATAGGGTGAGAAGCTCGGCCATCCATTGCTCCTTTGCGTTTTTAAGGAGCCAGTTGAGGTGGTTTGGGCATCTGGTAAAGATGCTTCCTGGACGCCTCTCTAGGGAGGTGTTCCAGGCACGTCCAGCTGGGAGGAGGCCTCGGGGAAGACCCAGGACTAGGTGGAGAGATTATATCCCCACACTGGCCTGGAACTGGTTAATGTGGCTCGGGAAAGAGAAGTTTGGGGTCCCCTGCTGGAGCTGCTGCCCCCGCGACCCGACCCTGGATAAGCAGATGAAGATGGATGGATGGATGGATGGATGGCTTCAGACATCTCACACTTCAAATGCTGTATATACTCTATGCTGGTAAAGAACCCAACATATTCAATAGTATCTTAGGCCTGTTTCATATATTTTTGTGGACTGCATATTGTTAGCTGCAAGTGTCCCCTACTAAGAATTTATATAATTCATAATTAAACAAATAATAATAGTTGAATCAGAATTGTCAAGGATGCCTATAGTCGACTGAGTGTCGAATCGTGTTGTGTGCTTTAATCTTGAGAAGCTGCAGAGAGTCTTGTGTAGTTGTGCATACCAGCCAACTCACCGAGAATTGCACGCACTTTGCTGTTCCTCGTAGGTCTATTCCAAGTACTGCTTAAAAACAATATAATATTCTTTGTGTTGTTCATCAATGGTGATGAATAATTTGAACATCCCGCGAGGTTCAAGCACTACGCAACACAACACCGGCGCAGCTGGTGCTCTCTCTCCTCATGTTCTACCACACATACTCTATTCCCACACATGCACACTGACACCCCCTGCCTTAAGGGTTAGGGTAACAATTTCTGATTTTCACACACTTTTTTATTTTAGATTTATTTAAAGCTTCTTTCTTTTCACATTTTTATTTGCAGCATTATATGTTGATATTGATATCATAATACGCTAAATATTAACTTATTCTGAGAAAACCTGTAGTTCTATGTAAAATCAGACATTGAACACACCCCATATAGCCAAAATGGCATGATCCTTGTTTCATACTGCCGCTGCAAAGATTCGACCGTGAGATTGGCAGTCAAATCAGGCTCCGCCTATCGAAGCATTAAATCTTCAACTATTCGGGGTCACCATTACTGTAAGCAAAATATAATCTGCGGAATCTCATCTTTTTGGAGCAGCTATACACTGAATACTTGGGTTGTCCCTGACAGTGGCTCCAGAGATGGTACAAAAGATAGGGATGTCCTGTGAGCCCACTAATGGCAGCCCCTTCTGCAGGGGAAACAAGCTGGAAAACATTCCATTAGTGTATATTCCTGACCGTTATTGTCATCTCAACGACAAAGCGTAGTTATTTGCAGTGTGAGACGCCCGCGTCTGGATGAGACTCTCTGGGGCGTCTTGTATAGACTGGAAGTCACAGCTGCGTTCGTGTTAAAGGTGTTGACAGCCTCCTGAAGCCCCATACCCTTACCAGAACCATCTGAAATGTCGCTGACGTAGGTTTAGGCACAAACTACCATGTAGGGTTAGCCTCCTTTGTGTTGCTGTGACGTAGCAAACTATAGCGTTTCATATTCCAATAATTATGCTTTGTCACGCTATCTGAAAGCGTCGGTAATGACGCACTGAGATGTGAACATGTTGTATATTCTTGCCTTTGGTGAAGTGTATAATACTTTTTAAATTCTTCTTTTATTATGGTAACACATTTAATTATGATCACTTATGACAAAAGTATGCTAATCAACATCGGAAAAGAGAGTGCGCAGACCGTACTGAGTGCAGCGGAACTGGAGACAATAAGCAGCCACAGTATCTCCTGTGAAGAAAACCAGACCAGCCGGACTAAATGTTCAACAAGGAAGAGAGGAAAGCGTGCGTGTCCAGTAAGACAAGGAGAGAGAGGACTATGTGTTTACATCAATTTTTAATTGTAGAGATGTCGGCCATATTAACTTCCCAGAGAATTTACCAGTGCTTTTGTTGTTGCTGTTTACATTCCTTTAGGTGCACACTACAGTGTAAGGTCATCAGCAGTCACGTGACAAAACGACCTAATGGTGTTTTTATTGTAGCTGGTGATTTTAATCACACAGATCTTAAAACTGTTTTACCTAAATTCCACCAGCATGTCCACATCCCCACCAGGCGAACAAATACACTAGACTGTGGTGTGCAATTAGTGAGGAGAATAGAGACCGAGATGCGTCGAGTAAGCTTTACTATCCACTTCAATGTAATATCACAATGTACAGCGTACGAGATCAAAACCAGCACACAACGTTATCCCGGAACTGCTCTAACCATCACCTTTCCCTTAAAGGTACAGTCCCTTGGTGAATGTCTCTTTTAGTCTTACTTGTGGGACACCACAGGACCACATTTACACAAATATTCCTTGCAGCTACAAAGCGGAGACATCAGCAGAGACTAAACACCAACAATACCAAAGATATGTCATGGGAGGGGGGAAATAAGCCCACCAGGCCCACGTTCACATGATCAAAACGTAGCGAGGAAAAGAGCTCCCTGTCAAAGGCGCTGTATTTTCTCGGAGCTTCCTGCTGAAAAAGGCCAGCGGCTGCCAGGCTCCGCCCACCCACTGTTCACACACAGCCCCTGCAGCATAATCAGAGGCGTCTATAGTAAGACTGGGGCAGTCAGAGACGGGTGCGCCAGCAGAGCAGCGTCTTCCAGCGCAGCTGCCAGAGATGCGTCAGGTGGTCGTCTGTGGACGCACTGGCCACAAGGATGTCGTCCAAGTATACAAACAGGAACGGCATGTCCCTTTAGCACAGAGTCCATGAGGCGCTGTTCAAGCGCCCCCATCCCTCCCAGCATGCAGGGGTACGAAGCAAAAGAGCGGGTGTCAATCAGGTGGCGGTTTGTAACATCCACCAACAGACTGTAAGCGCAGAGAAAATCCGCCCCCAGGAGCGACATAGACACGGCGGCCATAACAAAGTCCCAGCCGAAACGCCGCCTGCTGAAACACACTTCCACATACCTTGTGCCATAGGTACGAATGGGTGTGCCATTGGCGGCGTCCATCGGAGGGCCATGCCCGCCAGCCATGATGTGCTGAGCCCCAAAATCAACCAGCAGCCACCGGCTGGACAAGGTGTCCGTGATGAATAACAGCTTACAGTCACGGCCAGCGCCCATAGCTGCTAATAAGTGCTGGCCCTGGCTTTTCCCTGGGCTCCAAAACTGCAAGGCTGGCAACACTGCTTGGCCTTGGCCCCGAACCTGGAATGGTAATAACACCACCCGTCCTCGCGCTGTCGGCGGGCCATCACAGCAGCTGCAGTGTCCGGATCGTCCTCTGGGGGTGGAAGCGGGGCAGACGTGCGCTGGGGGGGCAGCAGTGCATGGACAAACTGTTGCCAGTTGGCAAGGAAAATCCTGTCTGCCTCCACAGCCAGTGCCTGGTATTCTCTGGAGAAAGGGAGGGGGGAGCTGGCCAGTGCGGTGCGCACGGGGGCTGGAAGCTGCCGCAGGAATATGTGGGCGAAGAGGAACGAGGGATCCGCTGCGCCTAGCACCGCTAGCAACCTCTCCATTAACTCAGACGGATTGCCGTCGCCAATGCTGCTCAGGGACAGCAGGCGATCTGCCTTCTCCAGCTCCGACAGCTCAAAGAGGTTCAACAGGAAAGTTTTGAGTGCGTTGTACTTGCCATCAGCCTCTAACAGCGCCATTGCCCTGGCTGTCGTCGAGGCATCTAAAGCCGCTACCACATGGAAATACTTTGTAACGTCCTGTGTTATTTCAGCACCAACAGATCCACAGAGGATGCCATCTCCACTGCTCTCAGCTCAGCCCTTGCAAACCTTGAGAAAAACACCTACATCAGAATGCTGTTTGTGGATTCCAGCTCAGCATTCCCTCATAACGGGCTTGTGTACCACACTCAACGCAACTGGATATTGGACCTCACAAACAGATCCCAGATAGTTGAGATTGGTGGCCACCCCTCCTACACTCTATTGCTTACGACCGGAGAACCCCAGGGCTGTGTGCTCAGCCCCCTCCTATTCACGCTGTACACCCACGACTGCAGCCCCTGACATGAAAATCTTGCTGAGGTTGCTGTGGTGCTCAACATCAGCAAAACCAAAGAGCTGATCATTGGTGTCTTTTTCCAAGAGGTTAATCAATGTCAATGTCAATTTTATTTCTACAGCACATTTAAAAACAACAACAGTCAACAGACCAAAGTGCTGAACAGTAAGGAGTGTAAAAATTACTACAACCAAAGTGAATCACAGGGAAACAAAACAACAACACTTTAAAACATCAGAAACCTGGTTTAACGAAGGTTAAAAGCTACTGCAAAAACGTGCGTCTTAAGCAGCGATTTGAACATTTTTAGGGACGTTTTTAGCTTTAATATGCATAGGGAGGCTGTTCCATAGGATGGGGGCACCCACTGCAAAGGCTCTATCGCCCTTATTTTTTAGCTTTGATCTCAGGACATCCAAGAGCAGCTGATTTGTTGACCTCAGTGTTCTGACTGGAGAATGGTGGCATAAGAGATCAGCCAGATAAGGTGGCGCCAGACCATTTAAGGCCTTAAAAACAAGTAATGAAATCTTAAAATCTATCCTATAATGGACAGGTAGATAGTGGAGGGAGGCCAAGACAGGGGTTATGTGTTCACGCTTTTTTGTTTTTGTTAGAAGGTGAGTAGCTGCGTTTTGGACTAACTGGAGGCAATTAAAAAATTTCTGATGTAGACCCATGAAATACAATAATCTAGCCGAGCAGTAATAAAAGCATGGATGATACAAGCTGGTCTTGACGACTGCACTGATTTGCTTATTGAAAGTGAAGTCAAAAATAACACCAAGATTTTTAATAGAGGATCGATTTTGGGAGGCTAAGGGGCTCAAAGTGCCAAGAGGGTCACTCAGTACGTCTAAACGTCCACACGTGATGACCGGTTTTATTTTCATTCAAAGTGAGGAAGTTTAACTCCATCCAGGTTTTTACCTCCTTTAAGCAGTCTAACAATGGCTGCACAGACTCTTTGGTTATGGATTTCATAGTCAAGTAGATTTGGACATCATCAGCAAAACAGTGATAGGAGATGTTATGTTTCTGGAAAATGGAACCTAGTGGCAACATATACAGTGAAAAGAGGGGCCCAGAATAGGGCCTTGAGGGACACTGCAGGTGAGAGGAGCAGCTGACGAAGAGTGTTCAGCTAAATGAACAGAGAAGCTCCTATCAGTCAGGTATGACTGAAACCATTTCAAGACAGTACCTTTGATACCTACACAGTGTTCAAGGTGAGATAAAAGGATTGTGTGATCCACAGTGTCAAAGGCGGTAGTCAGGTCTAGAAGCACCAGAACAGCAGAGTTGCCTGAATCCACCGTTAAAAGGAGATCATTAAAAACCCTTAAAAGTGCTGTTTCTGTATTATGATGTGGTTTAAAGCCAGACTGGAACTTCTCCTGGATGCTGTGGTTGTCGATGAACTTCACTGTGTATGCTACTATCTTGTCGCTCATAGAGTAGTATTCATTTTTGTGTTGCCATCATGGCGTTTGAGTTTGTAACCACGTTCAACAACTCCTAGGTTGCACGAAGAAAGATCTTCGCGCTCTTCAGCAGATCAAATTGATGTTTAATTTAAATATAGAAGAACTGCATACAAAAATCATAAATGGTTTAGTTGAGAAGGGCGTGCTGTGTGAAAAGTTGCCCACTGATGAATACTCTGAGGGATATCAGGAAGAGCAGGGTGAGTTGTGGCAGAAGGAGCAGGAAGTTACTGAAAACAAAGTTTCAGGGTTGAGGGAGCTAGAGCTAAAGATGCAGTTGAGGATACTAGAACTAGATTTAAGGCAAAGGAAAGGGAGCAGGTAAGGCAGCATGAACTGGAACATTAAAAAACTGGGACACATGAGAGAGAACTCAACGGTACATTTCTGTTGCAGGGTGCTCTAGAGGTGTACTCTTTGCTAACTTTGGATAAAAGCACAGACTATGAAACTCTTAAAGTTGATATTTTGCATGCCTATGAGCTAGTGCCAGAAGCTTATAGAAAGCATTTTCGTAGCTACTCCAAATGTGAAAAGTAAACCTATGTGGAATTTACGAAGAAAAACAAATTTTCTTTGATGATTGGAGCACCTCACAAAAAGTGGAGACAAAAAGCATGGAAGAGCCAAAACATTGTGTTCCAATTCAATTCAATTCAATTTTATTTATATAGCGCCAAATCACAACAACAGTTATCTCACAGCGCTTTTCATAAAAGAGCAGGTCTAGACCGTACTCTGTGATGATATTTACAGAAGCCCAACAGTTCCCACCAAGAGCAAGCACTAGGCGACAGAGGCAAGGAAAAACTTCCTTTTAAGAGGCAGAAACCTCGAGCAGAACCATGGCTCAGGGTGGGCGGCCATCTGCCTCGACCGGTTGGGGTGAGAGAGAGAGAGAGAGAGAGAAAGAGAGAGAGAAAGAGAGTGAAAGAGAGAGAGAGAGAAAGAGAGTGAAAGAGAGAGAGAGAGAGAGAGAGAGAGAGAGAGAGAGGGATGTAAGGAGAGAGAGAGGGGAGGGAGGCAGCCTACACAATATACACACAGAGGTACAGACAGCGAAGGTAATGTTGCTATAAACTAAATGAAAAATGGTACAGATATTTATAATAGTGTTAATGGTAACCATCATAATGTTAATGATTATAATAACAATAATAACAATAAGACTAGCAAAATAGTCGTTGCAGCAGAGGGTGTCGAGCAGGAACACGGGGGCAGCAGGCGACCCGCAGCCACAGATCCAGACTCCACAGCTCCAGAGCCAGAAAACCTGCAGGAAGTGATAGGAGGAGAGAGGAGAAGTTGTGTTAGTAACATGCAATAATGGGATAAGGTTGCATACAGAGGGAGAGAAAGTAGAGGAGAGAGGAGCTCAGTGCATCATGGGAAATCCCCCGGCAGTCTAGGCCTATAGCAGCATAACTAAGGGATGGTTCAGGACTACCTGAGCCAGCCCTAACTATAAGCTTTATCAAAGAGGAAAGTCTTAAGCCTACTCTTAAATGTGGAGATGGTGTCTGCCTCCTGAACCCAAACTGGAACCTGGTTCCACAGGAGAGGAGCTTGATAGCTGAACGCTCTGGCTCCTAGTCTACTTTTGGAGACTCTAGGAACCACAAGTAACCCTGCATTCTGGGAGCGCAGTGCTCTGGTGGGGTAGTAAGGTACTATGAGCTCTTTAAGATAAGATGGTGCCTGACCATTAAGAGCTTTGTAGGTAAGAAGAATGATTTTAAATTCTATTCTGGATTTTACTGGAAGCCAATGCAAAGAAGCTAAAACAGGAGAAATGTGATCTCTTTTCCTGGTTCCTGTCAGAACACGTGCTGCAGCATTCTGGATCAGCTGAAGAGTCTTAATGGACTTTTTCAAGCAGCCTGATAATAAGGAATTGCAGTAATCCAGCCTAGAAGTAACAAATGCATGGACTAGTTTTTCTGCATCATTTTTAGACAGGATGTTCCTGATTTTCGCAATATTACGTAGGTGTAAAAAGGCGGTCCTTGAAATTTGCTTAATGTGGGACTTAAACGACATGTCCTGATCAAAGATAACTCCAAGATTCCTCACAGTGGTGCTGGAGGCCAAGGCGATGCCATCCAGGGAAACTATATCTTTAGATAATGCGTCACGGAGGTGCTTAGGCCCCAGAGCAATAACTTCAGTTTTATCTGAGTTTAACGTAAGAAAATTACAGCTCATCCAGGTTTTAACATCCTGAAGGCACATTTGAAGTTTAGCTAACTGATGAGTTTCATCTGGCTTGATCGATAGATATAACTGAGTATCATCTGCATAACAATGAAAGCTTATGGAATGTTTCCTGATAATATTGCCTAAAGGAAGCATATATAAAGTGAACAGGATTGGTCCAAGGACAGATCCTTGAGGAACTCCATGAGTAACTTTGGCGTGCATGGAGGACTCATCGTTAACATGTACAAACTGAAATCGATCTGATAAATAGGACTTAAACCAGCTTAGAGCGGTTCCTTTAATGCCAATGAAATATTCCAGTCTCTGCAATAGGATCTGATGGTCAATGGTATCAAATGCAGCACTAAGATCTAATAAAACCAGTACAGAGACAAGTCCTTTGTCTGATGCAATAAGGAGGTCATTAGTAATTTTCACCAGTGCTGTCTCTGTGCTATGATGAGCTCTAAATCCTGACTGAAAATCCTTAAATAAATTATTGCTCTGTAGAAAGTCACACAGCTGTTTAGCAACTGCTTTCTCCAGAACCTTAGAGAGAAATGGAAGGTTAGATATAGGTCTATAGTTTGATAAAACATCCGGATCAAGTTTGGGCTTTTTCAGAAGAGGTTTAATTACAGCTACTTTAAAGTACTGTGGTACATAGCCTGTTGATAAAGATAGATTGATCATATCTAGTATAGAGGTGCTGACTAAGGGTAAAACATCTTTAAGCAGCCTAGTCGGGATGGGGTCTAAGAGGCAGGTTGATGGTTTAGATGAAGAAATTATTGAAGTTAGTTGGTAAAGATTGAGGGAAGCAAAACAGTCTAAACATGTATCTGGTTCTACAGCTGTTTCAAAGGTTCCTGAGTTAAGAGATAAGTCGGTGCCAATTGAGGGCAGGTCTTGGTGAATTTTGTCTCTAATAGCTAGAATTTTATCATTAAAGAAGCTCATGAAGTCGTAACTACTGAGAGCTATGGGAATACTTGGCTCAATAGAGCTGTGACTCTCTGTCAGCCTGGCTACAGTGCTGAAAAGAAACCTGGGGTTGTTCCTATTTTCCTCTATTAATGACGAGTAGTACGCTGCTCTGGCATTACGGAGGGCCTTCCTATAAGTTTTAAGACTATCTTGCCAAATTAAACGAGAATTTTCCACTTTGGTGGAACGCCAATTCCTCTCAAGTTTCCGTGATATTTGCTTTAATTTGCGAGTTTCAGTATTATACCATGGAGCTAACCGTCTTTGTTTTAGTATTTTCTTTTTTAGAGGGGCAACAGAGTCGAGTGTCATTCGCAGCGAGCCTGCAGCACTATCAACAAGATGATCGATTTGGGAGGGACTGAAATTAGCATAGGAGTCCTCCGTTACTTTGTGACTAGATAATGTATTTAGAGCTGATGGAATCGCATCCTTAAATTTAGCTATAGCACTATCAGACAGACATCTTGTATAGAAATTTTTGCCCAATGGCGAGTAGTTCAGCAATACAAACTCAAAAGTTATCAAACAGTGGTCGGATAAAGAGGGATTCTGTGGGAACACCACTAAATGTTCAATTTCAATACCATACACCAAAACAAGGTCGAGGGTGTGGTTAAAACAGTGAGTCGGTTCATGAACACTCTGAGAGAAGCCGATGGAATCTAACAAAGAGATAAAGAGATAGTTTCCACTTATTTAAGTGAACAAAACTGTGTAGGATGGTGCTGTATTTGCTGACGAGTATGTTTTGGCCCTCTAAGGTACATTAAGTTACAAGTTCCAGCCTGAGACTAAAACCTATAATCTTTCAAGATTTTGTACAGCAGCAAACAATCATTTGCTGTGTAAAGATATATTGGAGTAATGGCGTCCTGAACGGAGAGTGGGGTGAGTTGTCATCTGAGCTTGTTTTGGTCACCGGTCCGGCTGTGCGTCCATTCTAGTGCATGTGAATCCCTCCCTGTAAAGCTGTTGGCTTTAAGAAGAGCGATTCAACAGCTGTTGCTTTTCTCATCTAACTCTGTGAATTAAGGGTTTCTTTTCACTAAACCAGAGTTGGTGGTGATTGTTAGAACAGTGGAAAGTCTAACCAAGACAGTTTTGGTGAGTTTTATTTTGTATCTGTTGAGTTTAAGTTTTACGTTGATCTGATAAATTATTTTCAAAATTTAACATGGCTCTGAAGCAGGTCAATCTTGTCTTCATCACATCTGATATATGTTGTTCCTGCCAGTGACACATGATTATGCCTGCCAAAATCTGCCTCAGTATTTGGCTGTTGTCTACCTTTTCTACTCCTGGCAGCAAGAGTAACAACACAATAAAGTCCAAACAATACTGACTGCTAATGCTCATGCTGATACTAAACAACAATCTTTTGAAGTTGTGACAACGATACACACTAACATTTTACAGTGTAGAAATAAACTTGTCAGCACAATGTAAAGGTGACACTGTCTCTAATTACCTCAAACCTAGTTTGGCATTTCTGCACTGCATTTTCTTGTTAGTTATAGGCTGACATACAGTATAAAACACTAGTATTTGAAGTATTTTCTGTTGTTTTTCCACATACAACCTAACTTTAGCTAGCTGACATGTATTAGCTGATGGTAGTGCTTGTTCCTGCAAACCTCTGCTAGACCACCATAACCTCATTTAAAACTTAACTTTACCCAGTCCAGTTTTGTGTTAAAACAACAAAAGCAGAGAGAAACGCACATGAAAGACTTGAGGTTTGGGACTTCAAGGTAAACTCTTGGAAGCCCTTTGGGGTAGTTATGCAGTCAAGCCAGAGGCTTCGGAGTAGGGCTGGGCATTTAAACAAAATGAAAGTTATTACAATATAATTTTTTGCAATAACAATATAACAAATGTTGAATAAATGTTTGATTTAATTCATTTGAATCACAAACTTAAATTAGCACTTAATTTTTCTATTAAGATATTTATTTTGTTGAGGAAAAGGGACTGAAAAATGATTTTACTTAATTTTACTCATGTTTGATGAAAAACATTTTATCATAATTGTTTTGAATGTTTTACCTCAGATGTATTAAGTGGTCAACTTTTTGGCATCAAGTGTTTGTCATGTTCTGACTATAAAGAATAGTTTAAAACCACAATTTACCATCTGGTTTCTTCAACTTTCACTCAGGAGCAAAATCTGATAATTCTAGATATCGAATAATTTGAAATTTTTTATCGTGATAACATTTTTGGCCATAGCGCCCAGCCCTACTTTGGAGTGGGTGTCAGGTTCAGGAAGAGTGATGTTTTGTCTTTAGTATGCAGATTATATGTAAATCACGCTCTACTTGACTCTTCCACTCTATCCTCTACCATTCATGCCAAAACAGTGACAGAACATTGAAAAGAAAACCACTGTCACTAAATAAACTGTCACCGTAAAATAAAAAGTCATAGAAAAAATAACCTAAAGATTCTAATTGAAAAACAAATTAGAATATAAAAAAGTTACTACTGTAAAATACCTCTAAGATTATGAAGGAAACCATTTTTTTTGTTGACATGATTCTCAGGAATCAGGTTACTGCTGAAAGCAATGAACATTTTAATTTCACAATTGGCTATAACTGTCGTGTGATATTTGCTGATATTAGAATAACGCGGAGCAGTGCTTTGATAATAGAGAGTGAGGCTCAGAGTTCAGGCTGTGGTTAGGAGCAGCCATGCAGAGCTTGTTTTTGTTAGTATAAAACTTACTGTACCCATTCTGCCAGTTCAGCACTGTCCTAAATTCATCAAGGGAGCTCAGTTCCCCATATAAGGACATGCTGACCCAGCCTGTGGAGCAACACAAGTTATTAACATACACTGCTGACCCAGTATACATTTTAATACATTAATGAAAAGTATGAAAACAGTATTTGTCTCCAATATACCTGACTGGGATCAGCATCATCCTTTTAAACAGAAGTTTCTCCCCACAGGTATTCTGCAGGACAGCCTCCATGTGCTGCTCCAACACATGGTAATAAGTACGTCTGACAGAGGCTACTCTCACCTACAGGCAACGCTCCTCCTTGTTTACAAAGCTTGATTGGATGTAGCTTTTTCCATATTTTTTAATGGGACATCTTTTGGAAATCATAGGGCCCTAGTCTGGCCCCGCTTTGCTGGGGTCCAGCCAAAAACCGACTTTGTGGACTTTACCGTGGTCTGGAGACTAGTGTTGTAGTCAAGACCGTCCAAACCGAGACCAAGTCAAGATCATAGTTTATCGAGACTGACCAAGACAAGACCAAGACTTTGAGGGGCTGAAACCAAGTCGAGACCAAGACCGAGGGAGGGCGAGACAGAGTCAAGACCAAGACCAGTTCCCCACATTACATGACACACAATAAAATGTGGAACGAGATCATAGGTACTTCTCAAATAGATCTGAAAGATCCACACTCCCATTAAAACACCCACATACAAACACTAAGAGCTGAAATCAAATTAAGCATCGTTATTCAACACTCCTTTTCCATGCTTACCATCCACTTAACACCAGAGCGAGGCGATATGCCCAAAAATGTTATCACGATAAAAAATGTCATATCATTCGATATCGATAATTAACACGATAAATTTCAAATCATTATTCCCAAATTTAAAGGCACGCTGTCACCACATGCCCTGTCCCCTCAGTCTCTAACAAATTAATTGCATTAGCTACTTACCTTAATATGTTAACTGAATTAGGTAGCATGTGCACCTGGCTAGGAGACAAATAACTTGCAAGCAACCATAGAAAGCAACTGAAACTAGTGCACTGAAACATACAGAATACACATACAAAAGCTTGCTAGCTTTGCTAACGTCACGTACACATAGCTTACCTTTCTTTAAGCACTAGAGAATTTACAGATTGCAGTGTGTTTTCTTCTGTTTGACAGATTAATTCTTTATAGTTTAGATAGCTAAATTTTATTACAAAGATTTTGCTGACATATCCTCCTGCTCCCAGACAGCCACATCTTCTTCTGTCTCCCCCACTCACTTTCTTGGAGTGCGTGTGAAGGGGGGCAGGGAGGGATGACAGTCGTTAACTGTAACAGTACATTTTTAATTAGCGCTATTGGTTGCATTTGAAGCAATAAGTTTTACATCCAAGCAAAGCAAGGATGTTAACAAATAAATCAGACCTCACTCTAGGAAAAACATGTATGCCTAATCTGAAATAAAATGATCACATTCTGTGTTTGGAAGTACCAGTTTGTGTGGGTGGTAAAAAAATGTTAAGTATCGTTTATACAGCAGTGTTAGTGAAGTGTTGTATAAACTTCTGATCACTTCAGTAAATAAAATACTGAAGTATTGAAGATTTGGTACTGTAGTTATTTCAGCCCCATAACAATAAGGTGAACATACGTAACACCACTCTATGTTCTCTGC
This sequence comes from Micropterus salmoides, assembly GCF_014851395.1. Taxonomy (NCBI): domain Eukaryota; kingdom Metazoa; phylum Chordata; class Actinopteri; order Centrarchiformes; family Centrarchidae; genus Micropterus; species Micropterus salmoides. The sequence goes on from NW_024041262.1 coordinate 2,423,500, forward strand.
TTGGAATTTTTGCATGTTAAGGTTTGCAGACACAAGGCACGTGAACAGTCAGCTAAGGTAGATTTATTTACAAAAAACAGATGAACTGAAAAGTGGGATGCAGGCAGACAGGTGAGAGGGCTCCTAGAATGCTGCATAGGGCTGGCAGGCAGAGGCGTCCAGGAACACAGCATCTTCCAAAATACAGCTCTGAACTAGCAGTCAGCGTCTTCAAACACAGGTGGCAGACTAGTGCAAGGCACAAGAGCACAGAGACACAAGAGCATGTGTCAAAAAAGGTCCAAAAAGACAAAACTCTTTCTTTCTACTTTCTTCTAAGTATATGACTTGGTCATAGCGTAGGTTACCACTGAAGGTGAACTGACAAACTGGCAAGCAGTGGATGATGAGCCAGTGTATTTCACTCAGTGAGTTGATTGCTGGATGAGCCACAGGTGTGAGACGCTGCAGATGATAATCAGCCAGATGTGAGGGAGGCAGAGTGACACACACACACACACACACACACAGACTGACAAATCATGACAAAGAATGACAGAGACAGCAGGGAGGGCAAACAGGGGAAACATCATGGCACATCATGCATGTGCATACACACTAAAAACAAACTACATGTTTTCCTAGTGTGAGTAAACAAAATGAAAATGGAGGCCTCCTTTGACCATTTTGTTTCTGCCAAGTCTGAATCAGTGGAATGAAATGATGGTATTAGGCAGTCCTCAACATTTGTTGTAATTTTCATTTGAATCAAGAGATCTATATTCAGTGTGGAAGTTGTTGTGTGGTGCAAGGTGGGGTGAGTGGGTGTTGCCTTAGAAGAAGAAACGATGTGGAAAAAGCTATAGTCCATCAATGTCAGTGCAGCGCTCTCTCTCTCACACACACACACACATGCAGACACACACATGCAGACACACAAAAAGAAACTGATGAGCCCTTTTCTCCCAATATGAAATTTTAATGACTTCCCTCCTAGTTTCATAAATGTTATGTCCCCTCTCTGAGCCCCACAACTCCCTGACTATCCATCAGCCAAACACACTGCCCTGTGTGGGTGTGTTTCAGCTCGTCTGGAATACAGTGAGTATGTGTGCTCAGGGCAGACAGGGTGCAGTCCACTATCCTTTTGGCTTTAAGGTACAATGTGTAAGGTATTGCCAGAATTGTAGTTTAAGACCTTAAAAAAACATTTTATAATATAACATTTTCAACAGATTGTGAAGAATTTCAATAAAATTTATGTAGCGCCAATTCATTATAGAAGTTATGTCATTGCTCTTTCATATAAAGAGCAAGAGGAAATAAGTAACAGTTCTGATGTTATGTCAAAGACATCCATGTATTGTGTTACAGCGGGTTAGCATGCTAACCAGCTAGTGCCAGCCCGTCCTGTGTTGTAATACCACTTTGTACCCTCGAGAGGTGGGAGATGTTTGCGAGCGGTGAGTTTGCTCAGTTACACAAGCCTTTTTAGTCTAATAAATAAACACAATGTAAAGAAAGGAAATATTCTTACACCCATTTTCCTTTTCAAAAAGAAAAATACAACCGAACACCGTCTGAATTCAAGTTTCTCTCTTTCTGAACTAATCGCTTTGTCAGCTCATCGTAAAACACACTTTATTCAAGTTCCACAGAAACAAAATAAATCTCACCAACTGTGGCAGTTTTGGGGGGGAGCCAACAGGGGCCAGTGCCCCTGTAACACAGACCTTGGACCCCCCTATGGCCTCCCTCTGAACTCTGAAAAGCCTACAACAATCGTAGTAATATATCTTCCTTGCAACAATATGGCACTGATGCGAAAGGCGGAACAAATGCGTATGAAGTAGTCGGATCCTTTAGGACGTTACACCGCCACTGACAGGTGTGGTGCCAAGGTAGTTATCCCTGATAGAAAGTGTTCTTCCTGCCGCGGGAGCGCACGTGCATTCAACGGGAAGGCGCACTTTCGACTTCATCAAAGTAAATGAAAAATACAACGTGGATTGTTTCATCCATCGTTTTAGTATTATTTTATCAACAAGATTTTTGCAGAGCAAGCTAGCACACGGAATATAAGAACGCTTTTATAGGCTAACGTTAACGTTGCATGTTATTGAACTTAAATAACTTATAACTGACCACCTAGTTGATCACTTAGTCATCCATGTTAGTGTTTGGAAGCTAGATCAAGACAGACTGTCACGTTTTTCCAAGTAAGCTGCTCATACAAATATCTACACCATCGATACTGTAAAATCAAGATCACACATTGCTCACCTAAGTGTTACATCTACTTGACTCGAAATGTACATTGAACTGAATGCAACATTGTAGACAATATTTTGTCCTTGTAATTCAGGTTTCCATCACATGGATAGCCTTTGGATATTGCTGTAAATTGTTCTCAGTCCTCCTCCTTAAAAGTAATAATAATAATGCATTGCATTTAAACAGAACTTTTCATACACAAAAAGCAATAGCAGCAGCCTACTGGTCCTACCAGGCTGGACATGCAGTCTGCCAAAATATGTTTCCCCCTCCATAATGCACAGATGATGGCCTACTGTCAAGTATTAAATTTTGTGTATACTTCACATCAGGACTAATAACAAGGGTGAATATGGAGAAGTGTGTTGTTTCCTAGCAAAAGTTATGGTGGGATACATATTATTTCAGACTGTATTTTCAACCTGCCATAGAACGTGTCCCCCCTCCATAATGCACAGATGATGGCCTACTGTCAAGTATTTTTTTTGGGGTATATTTCACATCAGGACTAATAACAGGGGTGAATATGGAGACGTTTGTTGTTTCCTAGCAAAAGATATAGTGGGATACAAAATACAAACTGGGATCCAGAGAATGTCTAGTACACTAGAGTTTATACAGTTCATTAAGCCTTACCAAGAAGTGTTCAAAATCAATGTACTGTAACTTGAGCTAAAGTTAACAGGAAGGTTTTTTTGTATAATGTAATTTAATAAAACTATAACTAAGTTACTGAAAAGATCCTGTAACTGAAACAAAAACTTGTAAGTTACTGAAATATACTAAAACATAACATTATATCCTAAACAAGACACTTTGAAAGCTTGAACATTGCCTTTGTCTCTTTTGTCCTGGATTGAACGTGCCCCTCTGACAAAAACAACTGGCCACAGCCTGGCCCCCTTAATAAAATTGGTCTAGCACCGCCACTGCTCACCAAAGCCATTGTGGTTAATCTTTCTTCTGTTCCAACAATCACCAGCTTTGGTTTGGTGTAAATAAACCCTTAATTCAGTGAGTAAAATGTGAAAAAATTCTGCCTCTCTGATGCCCAACCTCCCTCTCGCTCCTCTCCCGCTTGACGCTTCTCCTGTTCCTGCCTGAGCCTGTCGTGTCTTGGTTGTCCCCAGAGTCAGAGTCCTGATCGGAGCCGCTGTGAATCACCTCAGTAGTGTATTCCCTGTCACACTGGCCTCGGGTGGTCTTTAAGGCTGTGTTCTTGGTCCAGCCATGATCACTGGGAGGCTGCTGAGGTTGGTTCTATTGCCGGTTCTTTTCTGTTAGCTGCACAGCTAACTGAGCTAATTTGCAGTTAGCAGCAGTAATGAAACTGCCATCAGATTATCCAAAGAAGATTAAAGTCAAGGGCAACTGGACTTGGTTGAAGATACTAGAAGACATTTTGTCTCTCATCCAAGAGACTTCTTCAGTTCTGAAATGACTGATAGGGGAAGTCAGTTATTTAACCTCTGTTGGAGTGTTTGCCAGGATCATCTTTACCACTGGTTCATTAGCGTTCCTGGCTGTGGTAACGACAGTCGTCATGGTTGTGAGAGGCATCTGAGGCTTGACCATCGTTGGCATCTTTTTACCTGAGGCAAAGAGGTAATGCTTGTTCAGTTTCCTGGGAAGCGATGAAAGGACAGCATTGTAAGTGGGGGATAAGTGGTGGCGTGGACCCCCTCCTCTGTTCAATGACGGCTTTTCAACCCGGGTGTAGATGACTTCCTTGACACCTCTTTCAAACCATCCATCCTTTCTGTCTAAAATGTGTACTTGTGATCCTCAAATGAATAATAGGATACACTAACAACAGTGTGGAAACATGTTGACTTATGACACTGAAGCAGCAATGTATAACTGCTTTCCTATGATTTTCTCTCATTTTTCAACGATTGCATGTTGTGCTCTGTGTGTGTGTGTGAGATGTTAAATAAAGCTGAGTCTAAATGTTTTATCCACAGTGTTTCTATGAATAAACACACTCTGTTTGAATTCTTCCTTTGAAAAGCAGAAAATAACTTCTTTAGCTATTTCTGGTTATAGTTTCCACCTCAGGTACCACATATGATGTCATATTTTGCCTTGAAATATATTTTGTATCATAGAATCGCCTGTGTGTCTGCAGCTTTGTTGTATTTATAGTGTGGTGAGTTACCTGTGAATCCCTGTGGTGTAGATGGTATCATTCTTAGAAGTCATCACACTACAGTGATGTGTTGTTACTGAAACACTGAATGCTGTGAAGTACTGCACTCAAACTACAGGCCAGTATACTGATTGAGAAAGTGTTGTTGTGCATTCGGAATTTATCAATGCTACTTTTTCATTTTTAAATAATGGCTTTAAAAATATATAAAAAGAATACGTATAAAACAGGATTAGAATTGACAGGATTATATTTTAAATATAACTAAATATTGTTTCTCAAGCAGCAGCAATGAAGTTTACAGCAGCACTAGAGTCACTATATAAACTCAGTAATAACTCACTGGAAACACATCTAAAAAGTCAGTGAAATAAATCATATTCCTGACATCAAAATACTGAGTCAACTCTTTGGAAGAATCAGTCAGTAGCTACATTTACAACAATGTGCCAAATCTTAAGGTACATAGCAAACTAAGCTAAACAGGTAGACTATGTAAAGACAGCGTTATTTTTATCCCCACCTGCTTTCTGACAACCCTGCCTCTGATTGGCTAGTAGCCTGGTTAGGTTGGGTAAGGTTAGGGTTAGCCAGTCAGAGGCAAAGTCGGGGGCAGGACTTGACGTAAAACTGATGTCTGTCAAATGAGAGTTGCCGAAAATCTTGTGGGGATAAAAAAAAAAAACCTTTCATTTTAGCTTGTTTGTAATACTTCACTATTAGCCGAGCCAGCGCACTGTGCTTATGGACATGTTTATGGTTGTTCAGCAGGTGTATTGATAAAGTATTGGCTTTTTACTGACAGTTACAAGTATGGTTCTTGTCAGATTTGAGTAATCTTGGAGTTATCTTCACCTCACCTGATTCACTTCACTGTCTCCCCCGCAGCCTCTCTGCTGTGTGTGTGTGTGTGTGTGTGTGTGGGAGCTTCGTCCCACAGTGAGAAGGGAAGAGGCTGCAGTGTGTTAATACTTTACACCAGACATCTCTACCTGTGGCTCAGGATGTGGAGCGGTCAGCCACTAATCAGAAGGTTATTGGGTGACTGCTCTGCTGCATGCTTAGGCCTCCAGTCTGCGTGTGTCTCTGGGCAAGATGCTGGACACCAAATTGCTCCTGAAGGCTCTGCCATCAGTATGTGAATGATTAGTTTCTTTCTGATAAGCATTTGGCACCGAGCATGGCAGCCTCTGCCATCAGTGTGTGAATGTGTGTGAACAGGTGAATGTGACATGTAGTGTAAAGTGCTTTGAGTGGTTGAAAGACTAGAAAGGCGCTAAACAAGTTGAGTCCATCTACCATTTACCTGCTGTGATGACACAGATCAGCACAACCTCCATGGGTTTCATAGGTCTTTTGTTACCTATAGAAGACAGTAGTATACCTGCATATTTATATTAGAGTCCAACAGACAGAGGATTTTTGTGTCCACTACTGATCAATATTTAAGACACTAATGACAATACAACATTTGCTTAACGCAATGTTAGGCGGTGATGTTACACAAGTGAATATAGCCTGCTCTGGAGGGTTGTGTTGGTGCAGGTAAAGAGAGAGCTGGAACACTGGGCACATCAGACTGAGAGGGTCCCATCTCATGTCCCTGTAGACCTGCCTGCACTCTTTCACTCACACACAATATTGAAATTGTTGGTTGCTAACTTGTGACTACACAGTAACAGTGACTGGACTACGGAGCGGGCCATGGCATTCAGATGTGACTGTCTATCAAGTCACTTAAGCCAGTCACTAAAGGTTAGCCTAAGCAGATACAATGTAGATAAGGTTGTAGTAAGGTTGGGTCAAGCCGCTGAGCACCTGCTCTATGCTTGGGTGAAGTTGGGTAGAATTTAAAGGCAGCTTAAAGGGAAGTTCGGTCAGGCCTAGAGAATGTCACCTGTCACTGTATGAACATAATTTATCATGAAGGCCCAACTTTTGGCAAGTTTAACTGTGTATTCAAAAGAACAGTGCCCACAGCACTAATTACTCAGTACAACAGTCGTTGTTGTTGTTCTCACCACTCTGCAGCTCTGAGCTTATTACTTTTAACACAAATTTTGCTTTCAGTCTGTAATTACTAGGTCACAATAGTTCTGTTATCGACTTATTCGTACAATATATAGACATGACCTCAATATTTTTTCTCACCTCACTATTGCCAGCAAATTTGTTTACAGAAAAATGTCATAAACATTTTAGCTAACATGATGCCACAATAAACAACATCATATTGGCATCGTGTATGTAAATATGTAATTACTATGTAAATAGTTAATTTGATCCTGTAAATATTTTAATTGTTCCTTTAAACTCCTCCCTACCTTTGTAGATGTTTGAAAAAAACTGTTTTACAACAATCACCGTCCCTCTAGTGAGTCTGTAAATAATTGGCAAAAAAACTGTTGAAAACTATATGTGGAAAAACAAGAAAGTGAGAGCAACAGAGTGGTGAGTGTGACTCAGTTGTTGCAGATCAGGAACCAGCAAGGCTTCTTACTGGCTCCCACACTTCTCCCGAGGAACTGCTCTTCAGGGTGGGTCAGGCTCAATTAAACAGCGTATTCCACTGCTGCATAATTCAAAAGATGAGATGGATTGGTGGATTCATAATTAATGTTGGACAACATATTGGTCAGTGCAGTGCTGTGATTGAAACCAGTGTCTGTGGTTATTACTGCATGTGCACTCTGGCAGGTGAACAGCGGAGTGTGCCTTTGTGTTATCCAGTAGAACTCACAATGTGAATCACACAACTTTAAATGAAAACTATTTTCATGGTTAATGTGACATAATTGTGAGTTTCTTATAATGATACAAGATGCTTTTTCAGTTTTGAAATGTAAAATCAGTGCAAAGGATAAATGTTTTTGGTTGGTGGGGAATAAAAGGGAAGTCTGTTGGACCATGGGTACACTCACCTTTATTACTGACCAATTGCATCTTTTCCTTCAGTTTGATGTGTGGAATGGTAATAAATGCTCCATATTTGTATAGCGCCTTTCTAGTCTTTTCGACCACTCAAAGTGCTTTTTCAACTACATTCACCATTCACACACATTTATACACTGAGCCTAAGTGCTCAAACAGAAACTGTCATTCACACACATTCATACACTGGTGGAACAGCTGACTGAAATCAAATCAGAGTTGTAGCAACTTTAGAGTGCTTAAAAAAGAGTTGTAAGTAAAGTTTTACCAGATATTTATATTATTTATTTAGAAATATTTATTTTTCTTCTTGTCCACAATTTTTCCATGTACCGACCCAAACTGACACTGAATGTATAGTACATATTACCAAGTACTGTGTGTGTCTCAAAGCCTAATGTCTCCTCTTCCTCTGAGCCGTAGAGCTCGATTGTTGTCCACAAACTATTAAAACCCATCAGTGAGCGTCACTGTTGCACTGGGTGACGTGCCTTCATCACCATGAACACACACACTGTAGTTTATTCTGACTCAGTCCCACACACACCGTCCTCAGTGTTTCCTATAGAATGTGAACTTCATTCTCCATCTTATTTTAGTGTTTACTCACTACTTAAATCTGCTCACCTTGCTTTTCCCTCTTATCTTACTGCAAACACACCAGCTGGCCCCGCCCCTATCGGTTTCTCTCTCCTTTATGTGTCTGCTCTGCTGACTTTCTCCGTCAGCAGTAGGTTTTATAAATCGCCAAAAAGAGATAGAGCTCATCTTTTGGACGATTCAGTTGTGCCGCATGTGGATGAGGCTTATTAAAGACATAGCCTATCAAGACGATTGAAACCACTGTGGTACTGACTTAGATCTGCAGTGGTGTGTTGTTACTGTTCACTGTTGCTTTACCTGGTCTGAGCTCGTAAAATATCCACTGTGTCCGCGTCTTGCAACGTAATATCATCTCTCTAGGTGTTCCTCTGCAATATGCTAAACTGGGATGTCAAATATACCTGGGCCTGCTCAAGTAAAGTCTATGGGCCTGATTTCCTAAAGGTTTGTGTGAGTAAAACGTGTGCAAACTTGATATCACCAGCAAATTAACACGTAAGTTGATCTACTAGCGGTGTGCACGCAGAATGACAAGTGCAAGGTAGCACCTGTTGTTGATTTACACAGCTGAAATGTAGAGAAATTAACAATATTAGATAATATTATTCTATATCCACTGTATTGAAATACAATTATTTTATTTATTTGATGAACTATAGGAACAGAATTTATTTAGTATTTTCCTTGAAGCTTTGGCAATACTGTTATATTAACATTCATGCAAAAAAAGCAAATTTGGTTTCGACCTAACTTCTTTTCTCCGTGAGATAGAAGAATTTAGAAAGTTGCGTCCTGAAACTTCATGCAAATAAAGCAGAACTACAGAAAGGAAGAACGACAGGAAGAGCAGGTTAATGGATGATGAAAGGGTCAGAAGGTGAGAGGACAGGTAGAGAGGACTGTGGGTGTGCACTGAGGGGCATGTGCTTTAAAAAATTAAGCATGCTTTGAAGGTGACCTTTAACTGGTTCAAAGGATGGACAGAGAAAGAGAGGATGAGGCAAGAGTCTGTATTTCAGCAAGGGACGAAGGTTTCCTCTTTTATTAGGCAGTGATCATTAAAACGTCACACAGTCCTCCCTATAGCAGGTAAGAAGCTTGTTCCCACAGACTAGCCTGGTCCCAGTCAGGCTAGGTTTCAGGCAAAGCTTTACCTGAAGGTATCAAGGTTTATTTATCATTATACAACACAAGGATACACAATGATAAGAAGTTTGTAGTCCCTTCAAGCTGCACGCATAGAACTAAGCAGATAATTCAATGTACATTAGAATATATACATATAAACATATAAAATAATTAAAACAAGACAACAACATAGGCTACAGTTATTTATATACATACAGGTGCTGGTCATATAATTAGAATATCATCAAAAAGTTGATTTATTTCAGTAATTCCATTCAAAAAGTGAAACTTGTATAATGTATACATTTACTGTACTCAGACATATGATATATGATATATTTTAAGTGTTCATTCCTTTTAATTTTGATGATTATAACGACAACTAATGAAGAATATTAGAATATTAGAATATTTTGAAAAGGCAATATTGAAGACATCTGGTGCCACACTCTAATCAGCTAATTAACTGGAAACACCTGCAAAGGCCTTTAAATGGTCTCTCAGTCTAGTTCTGTAGGCTACACAATCATGGGGAAGACTGCTGACTTGACAGCTGTCCAAAAGACATTGACATCATTGACATCTTGCACAAGGAGGGCAAGACACAAAAGGTCATTGCTAAAGAGGCTGGCTGTTCACAGAGCTCTGTGTCCAAGCACATTAATAGAGAGGTGAAGGAAAGGAAAAGATGTGGTAGAAAAAAGTGTACAAGCAATAGGGATAACCGCACCCTGGAGAGGATTGTGAAACAAAATCCATTCAAAAATGTGGGGAGTCAGTGCTTCAAGAACCACCACGCACAGACGTATGCAAGACATGGGTTTCAGCTGTCGCATTCCTTGTGTCAAGCCACTCTTGAACAAGACACAGCGTCAGAAGCGTCTCGCCTGGGCTAAAGACAAAAAGGACTGGACTGCTGCTGAGAGGTCCAAAGTTATGTTCTCTGATGAAAGTAAATTTTGCATTTCCTTTGGAAATCAAGGTCCCAGAGTCTGGAGGAAGAGAGGAGAGGCACAGAATCCACGTTGCTTGAAGTCCAGTGTAAAGTTTCCACAGTCAGTGATGGTTTGGGGTGCCATGTCATCTGCTGGTGTTGGTCCACTGTGTTTTCTGAGGTCCAGGGTCAACGCAGCCGTCTACCAGGAAGTTTTAGAGCACTTCATGCTTCCTGCTGCTGACCAACTTTATGGAGATGCAGATTTCATTTCCCAACAGGACTTGGCACCTGCACACAGTGCCAAAGCTACCAGTACCTGGTTTAAGGACCATGGTATCCCTGTTCTTAATTGGCCAGCAAACTGGCCTGACCTTAACCCTATAGAAAATCTATGGGGTATTGTGAAGAGGAAGATGCGATACGCCAGACCCAACAATGCAGAAGAGCTGAAGGCCACTATCAGAGCAACCTGGGCTCTCATAACACCTGAGCAGTGCCACAGACTGATCGACTCCATGCCACGCCGAATTGCTGCAGTAATTCAGGCAAAAGGAGCCCCAACTAAGTATTGCGTGCTGTACATGCTCATACTTTTCATGTTCATACTTTTCAGTTGGCCAACATTTCTAAAAATCCTTTTTTTGTATTGGTCTTAAGTATTATTGGAGATATATATGGAGATACTGAATTTGGAATATATCAGTCTGTGTGTAATGAATGAATGAATATAATATCCAAGTTTCATTTTTTGAATGGAATTACTGAAATAAATCAACTTTTTGATGATATTCTAATTATATGACCAGCACCTGTATATACTGTACATACACGTATACACCCAGGGTATAATTCTGCAGTGCATTTTTGCTTTTTTAATTTTTGTCGGTCAGAATGTAAACAGCAGCAACAAGATAGTGATGATGATAATATGGTTTTCATCTTCACATAAAAAGCATTTGGGAAACAGTGTCCACTTCACTGGAGCACAAAGATGTGGGTCTCTGATTTTCCGTTGACCGGTTTCCCATTTTGTCCAGACCGAGCCTAATGCGGCATTCAGACAAAACGCGAATTTTCTCCTCGTGACGCTTTCCTCGCGAGTACATTCACTACAAGTGTTCACACACAGCGCGAGAAGGCGATTTTAACGCTATAACATGAATAAACACAACTTGCCATTACTACAGCTGTATGAACCCAAAGTAAACATTTTGCTGTGATTAAATTGCAATAAGAGGATTAAACTGAGGCCATATTAACTACAACATGATGCAGATTTGTTAAACATATGAATTCATGCTTTGTCAGGTCTGTCAGCAAGACAGCAAGACAACAACTTCTAAAATGTTTGTTTTCTGAATGGAGTTCAGATCGATCAGGGCTATGGGTCACAGTAAAGTACAATGATAGCTGGAATAAAGTTACAGACACATGTTTTTTGAACTCACCAGGTAATTCATCCTCCTCGCTTTCTTTTCTCCAAGTAATGTCCAGTTTTGTCCGTTTTTTATATAAATATGAAGTCGTAGTCCGACAGAGCTAACGACGCTAACAACAACACTGGAACCGGATGTGCACGGAAGCTCCAGTGAAGATAAATCAATGTTGAAATCCCAAAAACTAAAGTAAAAAGCTAATTTAATAAAAGCAGTTTACTCCGAGCGCCTCCCGCGAGAAAACAGCGTAGTTGTCAGAGCAGAATCTGACTGACCTTTAATTTGTCCAAAGGTTGCAGCGCTGCTCCCTGCTCCTCTCCCCCAAGTTTAGCAGCTCTCAGTCGGCCAGCAGATTTTCAATCTCCTGCTCTGCCCGGCCCTCTCCACACATCGCTCTGAAGCCTCGGTGACGTATGGACAATCTCAACACTATCGCGACTCAGCGTCATGCGACTTTCTCGCTTGAGTTCAACTCGCGCGAATTCCTTCGTGTTGCCTTTGCGTCGCTTTGCGCCACCCGACAGGAATTCACGGCTCTACACGTCTTTGGATTGACTTTGTATGTAAACTCACCGCCCCGAACACTCGCTTCGCTTTTGATCTGAAAGCACCATAAGGCAGGAGCAGCTCAAAGGCCAAGCTGGGCCAGTATGACTCCTATCCAGGCTCTATAATCAGGGATTATGGGAGCAGAAACGTTTTCTTCCATCAGACTGCTGTGACCATTTTACTTAAAGTTTGCCACTCGCCATTTTAATTGAGCCAGTGCGCCTGAAGTCAACTGTTCTTATCGTATTTGATGTATTTGAGGGAGTGACACAAAGGCAGGAAATGCTGTTTTATTTAACGACAGAACTTTAAATAATAAGACTGCCTCCTCTGGTCACTACATAGCCCCCAACTATAAGTGGGACGATTCATCGACGTGATTGATTTCAAAAGTATTTCGATTTGTATTACATGCGTTGGCATGCCGCTGCGCTCGGTTTAAGCAGGGATTCCCTCGAAGCGGCAGCTTAAAAACCTTTCCCCTTCGACTATCTAAAGTTTGGGAGTATTTAGGGACCCAACAACGTGGTGCTCTGTGAGCTCTGGAAACTGGAATCTGCTTATCATAGCAGCACAACTGCTGCTCATGAAGACGGGAAGCGACATTATCACGGTGCACTTCCTGTTTACTTTTTGTCTCTACACAAGCCTGATATGTTAGGATTGTCAACATGATGGACATGTTTCTGTTTGTAAATTGATTTTCTAAATGTTTCTTCATCGCCCTATGTGTCACAGTAACCACCGTGTGTCATCTAGAGCTTGTTGTCATATTATATATTATATAGCCGTTGTTATATTTTTTGGCCACATATGATAGTGTTTCCCATACATAGGCTTTACTACTTACAAGTATGCAAAATTCGACCACCCCCCCGCCACAGTTACGCTGTCAATCTGTGGGAAACACTGTATGAGTGAGAACATGAATTAAACAAATGTTACAGACAGTTGTTACAATCTGTGGCTACATGCTTTGCTGGCCCTGTCTGCCTGCAGTTTTTGTCTCTAGAACCGAAGACATCTGCGTTGTCATCAAGGAGGCATTTCATCTAGTGGATCTACTATGGCCTCGGTTGTCTTGGCTGAGGGAACGAGGCAGCCTCTGCGGTCTGGACTGAGGCAAGTTGTGGTGCGGGACTACAACCTCGGACTTTGAGCGCGTTCTTCTTCCCCTGATTGGACTGGAGTGCCACGGTCTCCATCCCGAGGTAACGCGGCCCCTGACACGTTAACATGGGCCCTTGAGCGGATCAGCAGGTGCAGGCCGATGATGCCCTCTATTCTGAGCCATGAAAACGCAGTGCTCTCACTACAAACCTCCCACTTCATCTGTTCATCTGTTTGCTTTATCTGTCTGTCTAACAATATAAGAAAAATAAAATACAACAATAAAATAAAAAATTATGAAGTTCCTCCTTTCTCCCTAGTTTCCCTCTTCTCAGGCTTAACCAATTCAGAGTTATCATTAAACCCACTTTCTGAAACAGGGCCCTGCAGCCTGTTAACTTAAAACGTAGCCTAGTTATAACGTAAATTGAAACTCGTTATCCAAGTTGTGATTTATGCTTACTAAAATAAAAAAAGTTGCATCACGGAGATAAGTTAGCACATAATGCAAGTTACATCTAAATAGTTACACATGCCAAAGGGTGGGTGCAACTCACAAAATGTCACAGAAATAATCTCACTAATGGTAAAACATTTTCTAGCCCCTCACCATTATTTTTCCTTAATTGCAAGTCATTTAGCAGGCATCTTGTTTGTATTCCTCACACAACTGAACTACTGTTCTGATCACGTTGCACTTCACTCTGCCCTGTTGACTCTGAAGATCTGCTGTGTGCTGCTGCGTTTGAGTGCTGTGTGCAGTCATGTAATGATTCTGTACACCTGGTATTAATTAGCCTCAGTGGCTGAACAACATTTGCCTATTGTAAAACTGCATGAGCTCTGTTAAAATTGTCATGCTTACTGATATCACTTTACCCACCAAAGCCTTTACTTTTTAGGCACACTTAAGTTTAATGGTTTTAAACTCATCGATTCATGACAGTAAGCAACATGTTTTTCCTTGTTTGTTTTTTTTTTGTTTTTGTCAGTTATTTGTAAAAAAAAATAAAATAAAAAAATAAAAATAAATATATATATATATATATACAAAAAACATGGTCATGCCTGCAGTCCTGCCCATTATCAGTATTAGCACATACATTTGTGTAGAAATATCTTTCCACCTGAATTGGTAACTATTGAGTTATTTGTATTCAACAACAGCTCCAATGGATATTTTATAGTCTTTCTTTGGACTGCAGCACACTGAATCTTGCTTTTTTCTTTCTTCAATCTGCCAAATGCAGGTTTTTACAGTTGAATAAACCACCTTTGTCTGACCCTCACTGCAGTGTGGACAATTGCCGAGTGGACTTGGAGTTTGTGTGTCTGAGGGAAAAATTGTGTAAAAGTGTAAAAGAGGGAAAGTGAGATGGCCCGGCACCCCTCACTTCTCTGTAGTCTCTGTTTCTCTTTTCCTCGCTGCTTCTCACTGCAGTGCTCTTATGTAATCTGATTGATCATAGCGGAATGTTCCAGTGCGGAGTAGATGGGAATGAAGGAGAGGAGGAAAGGAACGCAGCTGAAGGGAAGTGGGGAGAGGAGGAAGAAAAATGAAATGAGATGAAAGCACAGGGCAGATGAGCAGGCTCGGACTAAAGAACCATGACATGTTAGTGTTCTCACTGCAGTTACTAAATGATGCAGTCACCAAACCATAAACACAAATCCCTTTATGTGTTTGCTCTTCTTCTTGTCTGCTGCAGCTACTCAGACTCCATTCCTGTCTCTTAAGTATGGCATTCATATACAACTATTTTGCAATTTAGAATTATTTCCATATTAAACACTCTTCCCACACCCCTGGTCAAAATATTAATTTAAAGCCTCTGTGTGTTGAATTTAAAATGAAAACTCAGAACGATGGTCTGAAAGCAAAACATGTTCTTGCTATGATTGGCATTCAACAAAACCAACTTAGACCATTATAATAATTTGAAATATGTTATAATCGCACAAACTTCTATATATAGTGGCTTTAAACACATAACATCTCGTAACGTAATGGACAGAACAGAATTGAATTCACTGAGCACATTGATTATACCAAGACAACTAACCATCGGGGCGAAGAACCCTTTTTTTTTAATGACCATGGACTTTCTACTGTTCCCAGAGATTTAATCCTAATGACTCGCATGTTTCAAATACTTTGGTTTTTATGACCAAATACCTGTAAAACTAATGACCTTCCATCAGCCTCAGCTGTATGCTGTGTTTCCTGCTTTTTAGAAAATGTTAGCATGCTAGTTTGATATACATTAGTAGAGCTGCACGATTTGGAGAAAAAGTCATACTGCGATTAATACTGTGGACAATATTGCGATTCGATTATGATGGAACAAATGGTAATATGAATCTACTTGCTTGATTATCAAGAAAAATGCACAAAATACTGACATTTTGAAATGTGTTTTTGAACAAAGTTAAACGATAAACAATATTTATAACAATAAATAGTAAAACAGAACCAAAGGAGCTTGTTGCTCTGCAGAGGAGGCGGCTAGAAGGAGCAAATATTGGCACACTGGCATCCTGACTATGGCTAAATCTACATTTGTCCACTGCAGAGACACTATACACAACCTGGAGCAGGAACTAGTATACATCGGTATATTAGCATAATATTATAACATTAAATAAAGAGTAGCCTATAATGTTCAGTTAATAGTATACTGTAAGAATAACAATATTAGCCTATATTAATTACTGTATTCATTATAATTTCATATAATAGTATACTGTTTTACCACTAGTTGAATATTAAATCCAGTTACAGCAGTTTCATTTCTGTGGGGTTTATTTCTTTAAACCTTGTGCAAGAAAAAGGCTCTACATCAGTCTCTAATGTGTTAATGCTAAGGACTGACTTGTTAATAATCATATTGGTCATTATTTGAAAGTTTGCTGTAGTTCATCAAACCTTTTTTAATGTCGCGCCCCATCCAGGCTGTGATTGGTCGGTTGACAAAAAGTGAAACTTACAGGCACGTCGGCTTTATGAAAAGTTGAACAACAAAAGGCACCGATACAGCGTTAAAATGTTAAATGGCCAGCGAGCCAAACCCAAACTTACCTTATCTTCTCCCAGTTTTGTTCAGACAGCTGCAGTCTCCCTGTGCTCCGGTCGCTCTGTGACAGCACAACGTCCGACTACGTTTTGAACAAGGGGGGTTAACAAAAGTTACTTGCACACTACCTATGAATCATTTTTCTGGTTGCACAGTAGGCCCGTATGTTTGTAGAGCCACATGCGAGAGCCCGGTGTGGGCGGACATAATGAGCAGACTGCAGTGCACACAGAGAAGACAGCATCATACACACCTTTTCTGTTTTATTAAATCACACATGACGACATCGCGATTGCGATTAGATTAATCGTGCAGCCTTAGACATTGGTAAACATTATACCTGCAAAACATCTGCATTTTAGTATTGTCAACAACTTTTTAGCATGCTGACATAAGCATCTGCAAAGGGGTTTCAGACACACTTCAACAATGCATCAAGCACTTCATCTGAAGCAAATTGACCCCCATAGTCTTTATTTCATTAATTTCAAGTAAACTTGAGAAGGCAAATTCCCATGCCAAGTTCTTGTTAAATTTTACAAAGGAAGCATCCTGGAGGCTCTGGAGTGAGGTGAGGTGCCTACGCAGAGCCCAAAGAATACTAAAATGCAGTACCCACCCAGCCACAGCCTGTTCACCCTGCTACTGTCTGGAAAGAGATACAGAAGTATCTGCTGCCGTGCCACCAGACTTCTTCCCCCAGGCTGAGAGTCCTGAACTCCAACATAAAGAAATGACATGGAACTTTGTGTTTTGCTGGTGTTGCACATTACTGTACCACTACCTTGTATTAAAGTAACTGTATATATTGTTTGTATTTATATTCTTATATTTGTATATACTGTATGTTCTGTGTGTACAGTGTGAATGGGGCTACAACTTACTGTGCAGCCCTGTGTTGTAGAATGACAAAAACATATAGCTTTGAACAAGATTCAAGTTACATCTCTGAGGCAAAATGCAATTTAATATTTATAACCACAAATAATTTAATGATATATGCATTTATATGCATATTATGTTTTGTATTATATAGCATTTTATTTTCAAAACCAACAGCTACTACAGTTGTAAGAGTTGCAAATAAGAAGTTGCTGGCCCATAATAAATTTTTTCATTAGGTTTACCACAAAATTTTTAACAGCTCATTTCGTCTTAGTTTGAACGTGAAATAAAGGCACTATGAAACTAGGATTAATCAAAGTCAGCCTTTGCACTGGAGCCTGCAAACTAAAATGGCCATGCTCCGTGTTGTCCTGCTTTTTAAAACAGGAAAAAGTAGGATAAAGTGTCTTTTTTTCTGTGCTGTGACCCTTAGCAGTTGTCGCAGCAACCTACATACTATGAGTTGAGCAGGTAAGTGTGTGTGTGTGTGTGTGTGTGTGTCAGAGAGGGAGAGCAGAGAATGCAAAGACTTTGAATAATGGGCTCTGTGCTGCGTCTCATACGTCATGGCTGATGTGTGGTGTGGCTGGCTGGTTGGCTATATGGGCAGCCTATTTCTGGGAGACTTATGTATGGCATCGAGCCAACACACACTGACAGGTTGCTGCTGCAGTGGTGGTGTATTTTGCTCTGTTCCCTGAGGCCGGCTGCGGCCTCTCAAAGACACCAGAAAACTCTGTAAAGTCTAACTTTATGTGAAGTGTCCCATATAGAGCTCAAAGAAAACAGCAGCACAGCTCTCTGCAGGGCTAACTGCTGCTGTAGCTGGAGAGTCCTCAGTCAACACATGATGGAAAATAGCATTTGCTAATTAGCAGTAAACACAAAGTACAGCTGAGGATGATGAAAATCATTAGCTTTGCAGGTATTTAGTCATAAACCAAAGTATGAGACATTGAAATTTTGACATGATGATGGCGCTAGATGAAAAGTTAAGGGCTCACCAAGGTTATTATTATTCATCCTGAGGGGGGCATGAATATAATTTGATAAATAAAATCAAATCATGGCAACACATACAATAATTAGAAATTCATAGACTGAACGGCCAGCTACCGGGGCTATGAGTCTCAGATATCAGATTATGCTGCTTGGTGGATCACAGACTATTGTCACAGCCACACATGCTAAAACATGGCATAGGTGTGGAAGATTCACTGTGAGGGAAGAAGACACAACGCTCGCAATTTATGTAATACCCATAAAGCCAAAATAAGCCTTGTTTCCGACAGCGAGGGAGACGTTCTCTGGTATTACCTTAGAAGACACAACACAGACCAGATAAAGCAACAGCGATCACACCTGTTGGTGCGCGATGTCATTCAGTACCACGGTAGGCTACGTTATTAATAAGAACCCTCCTCTATACGGCTCACCTGCTGCTGTGAAAAAAGATAAGAAATAACCTGCTAGAAACAGGGAAATGGATTCCTTCAAATATCTTGTGATAAATTATATAAATATACCAGCATAGCCAATAAAGAAAATATACAGTGGCTGATCAAGAACAGACTGCCACAGATACAAACATTTGTACACCATAGTCATTAATGTTGTTTACTCAACTGCTACGGTGCACACGTCCATTGGATATCCCATTCATTTCATGATGTCAGATAACTTTTAATAATGTCATGAAGATGATTGATTGAGTGAGAAATGTGAGCACAGCTGTGATCAGGTAAAACTACAAATCATCCTTGCAAAGTGGAAGCTTGTATTTGCTGCTACTGAAAAGTCTTCCTCTATACTCTGAATTGTTCTTCGCTTTGGGAGTTCTTTATAGGCTAAAATCATGGAACTAACGCTGCCAGTCAGCCTTGCTGCCAATTTTCCCCAGTGGCCAACAACTGCAACACTACAATCATATTCTCTGTAGACCACCATTAAAAAGAGAGTCTGTAAAACTGTAGAGGACACCTAAAGTAGCAACCAGAGAAGCAGAGACACTGTTTTCAGAAATGTAACTTTAATGATTGTTTTTGTTTTTCCATTGGCAAAAGTTGTGAATAATACCTGGTACCTGGACCTTTTTTTGGTATCACCTCAGTGGAGGTTCCATGTGAGCTGAGCAAATACTAAAAGGTGGCTCTCGAACAATGTAGACCACTGATTGCTCATAGAGAACCGTCACAAATGCTCAACTCTTAGTGAAGTTACCATCAGTGATAACCACACAATTTGTTTTTATTCACTTGACCTAAAAAAATTTTAAATGGCACCCTCTCAAAATCCCACCAAAGAGTTTGGGACTGTTTACCTGCATGTAACCAAATGTGATGTGTCTTCATGTGATTTTTCTTTCTTTTTTGTGTTGTTTTCTTGGACTTCTTGAACATTCATGAGCAAAAATAACCTTTAGTAACAAGATCAGATTTTGGAACCATTAAAAGAGCCCTGTTGGAGGATCTCAGGCATCAGTCTGGCTCAAAGCAAGTTAACAAATCGCAGGTGTTGGCAGGAGCCTGACCGTTCAGGGCTAGTATTAAAATCTTAAATTCAATTCTAAAACTCACAGGTAAGCAGTGAACGGCAGCAAGGATTGGTGTGAAGCCTACTCTTAGCGTGAGTTAAAAGCATGGCCGCAGCATTTTAAATGAGCTCCAGTCTATGAATGTTTCCCTTTCTATTAACAGAATACAGAGCATTGCAGTATTCGAGTTTTGAGGAGAAAAAGGATGACTATGGCTATTTGAGGAGCTTTTTCGTTCACCGCGGCTCCGTCTTCAGCAGAACCAAGTGTCCAGACTCAGGTCGCATTTAAAAAGATCTGATCTGCATTGGATGTGGACCATATATGAAAGTGGCCCAAATCCGCACTGGAAAAGATTCAATTCAATTCAATTCAATTTTATTTATATAGCGCCAAATCACAACAACAGTTATCTCAAAGCGCTTTTCATAAAAAAGCAGGTCTAGACCGTACTCTATGATGTTATTTACAGAAGCCCAACAGTTCCCAAATTGTTCAAAGTCCATGTGACCTGGCCTGTTCACACTGTCTGAATCACATAAGAGCAAAAAAATCAGATTTGAGTCACTTTGGCCTGCATTCTGAATGTAGCCTAAGTCAGCAGAGGATGTGGATGGGGCCTGAGTCAGCTTTGAGTCAAAAATGGCACCAAGGTTGTGAGCTTCTTTCTGAATGCACCCAGACTAGTGGAGAGATTATTAAAGTAGCTAGTGCTGAGTCTGACAGTAACTTCTGATTATGAGATTTTAAACCATGAATATTTTAATGTTTGTATTTTTTGTGCGTGACATCGCCATGGAAAGTTGAAGGCGTGAGGCCAGAGAGAGAGACACTAATGTAAAAGTGCATTTAGACATGCAACAAAGAAGCAGACCAGTTTTAGGAACCTATGAAATGCATTTTAATTTTTTCTAGATTCAGTTATATTTTTATATTGTTATATAATTTCAATAATTAAATAAGAAAACTAACACTTTCTTCCCACGGATCTTTTGCAGGGCAGCCTCCATGCAAGGTTCATAGGTCACACTGAGCAATGGTAGCTAGAAGCTGGGTCCATGGCACACATAGGTGTGAATTCCTTCAGGATTGTTGGAGACTGACTTTAATGGCTCAAAGGTTAGGTCAGACAAATAAACAAATTCATCAGTGAAGTCCTCATAGTCCCAACAGATTAATTTAAATATATGCTACTTTATTTGTAGGGATGCAAATAATGATCAATATTAATTAGGGGTGTGACGTGATCTCGCACCATGAGATCTCTCGCTGTCAAGCCACACATTAATTTTGTCACGCAGTGAAATACAAATGTATAACTACTCCGCCAGCTGATTGACATCGGCATGTGCTGTGATAGTAATCAGCTGGACGCGCTTGCACTGTTTAGTCCAGACCTTTTTATACAGTCAGTGGTCCAGACAGCTGTGACGAGTAGTAACGTAGCTGGTAGAGTTTTGCAACATAAACATCTAAAAACTGAAGTACAGCCTTGCTCTGTTTGGAACTGTGAGCTGCACTTTATCTGAGCTGCTGAAGTTAACGTGTGGATTTGTGGTGAGATTTCTGCCTCACATGCAACATGCAGTCCCAAACTGAACACTCTGAAGGGGGTAACGTTACTACCAGTGGATCAAAAACATAATGCACTGCAGAGTAAAGGGCGGGTACACTTCTCATTAAATGATGTCATTTGTCAGGTAATATTCTGCCTTTTCTCTGGACCTGTCAGAGAACACAGATAGCCTGTGTGGGAGAGATTCTGAATGTGCAGAAAGTTTTGAACATGAGCAGACACACAGTCCAAGAATTTCTAAGTGAATCTAAAATTAAATAATTTATCAGTGCGGTGAAAAGGTGCCACAATCACATTTAAAGAGGTTACATCCCCAAACAAAGACACAAAGAGGAGGGAAGACTAAATCATGACTCAGCAGGGATGATATTTCATTGATCTAGAGGAGAAACAGATCTGAGAGCAGCACAGAATGAGGTTGTATTATAGTTAGGCTATAGATTTTGAATCGTCACCTTCTACCTTAAAATTGTCTTTCTCGGTAACACTTTCTATAAAGGTCATTGCTTCATGCATATATTTATAACACGATATAATGCGTCCATAAGACATTATAACAGTTGTTATAATCACTTAAAAACATGCAGTAGGCGCTATAGCAAAGTATTGTGAACTTTTGATTTAATGTTTTATAACTAATAGTAATACCAGTTTATGTCAATGTCATTTTGCGGTTTGTTATGTATGTATGTATGTATGTATGTAGATCGGGAACGCAACTGACCCTTCGCCAAGCCACGCCCCGGATGCACATCTGGCCAATCACAGCGCAGTATAGGACTTGCTGTAACTGAGGTCCGACACTTTCATGGCTGCGCTCCATTGACTCTAATGCAAAAAGAGTACTTTTCTAGCTTTTTTTGGCTGTATTTTTCTTAGATATGGTCAAACGCTGTTCCTGGGGCCCTTGTAATAGTTATAGTCGTTACCCAGACAGGTTGAAAAGAGAAGTATGATTTATTCTCGTTCCAAAATCTGAAATAAATCCAGAAAAATGTGGTGCGGATTGTTCCTAATGTAATGTTAGTTAGCTAACGCTAGCTAAAGCCCTACTGTTCTGCTTTTTAATAATTGTAATAATGAACAGAGGCCTACCCAGCTGTACAGGAACAGTGTTGATCGTTCATATCGTTGTCTTTTGTCTCAATCGTCCGGGGATGCGCTGGTTCACTTGTACTGTGTGAGTGGTAAGCTTTAGCTTCTATCTTTCATTTTTTCTGTTTTCCGTCTGTTTGAGTCAGTTTGAATCAGTCTGACAGCCTGAATACAACCTTCAAATGTATATTGCAACTGCAAAACTGTCTGCTTCTTTCTGAGATCGTTTTTTCCAACAAATTTGACTATATTTCTCTGGGGAGTGCAGTAATAGACAGTGGCAGCGTTGACAGTTTGTCGGACTTAGCAACAGTAACTAAGGGGGGCGGGACTTAGCGACGGGTCAATTGCGTTTACACTTGTGTTCAATGTGGTCACAGTGCGTCCTTGACCACCTCCGGAGGAGGTTTGGCCGATTGGATCACAATCCATCAAATGTGCATTTACACCTGTACTTTCATGAGGTCAAGCACTATCAGATCTGATCACCCCATCATCACCAGCATTTTAATGCCAGGTGTAAAGGGGGCTTATTATCCTACTCTTATTGTATGTAGATTCTAGCATCATCATCCACCCGTTAAAGGTGTGGGATTTTATGTTCTTACAGATTATAATACATCTATGTATACTAAATTCATATAGTATGAGACTAAAGCATGTCCTCAGGTGTTTGATGCATTTATGTTGCAGTTCAGCAGTGTGTGTAAGACTTGTTGTGAACCCAGTGATGAAAGATGTTCACAATGTAAAGGGCACGCATGCAGAATACAACACAACTGTATGCACACATTTAGTGAAATGTGATCCTGCTTGTGTTGTTTTTCTAGATGACTGTGTGCAGAGTAGCTGACAGTATGGAGAATGATGAACAGCTGCTGAAACATTAGTGTCTTTATGAAATATATTGTCCTCTTCTTCAGCTCTTGGGTTCGGGTTTCAAACCGTAGGAGGTGTGTGGGCTGTGTGTGATTGTAGTCCATTGATCTATCTACTGTGTCTAAATAATGCACAATGGACACATACACATACACTGGAAGTAGACGAGGAAGAAAGAAGCAGAAATGACAACATATTAATTATTTTGCATATGTTAAGTGGAATTTTCTTTTTTAAATCCTTGAAATAACAAAAAACTAAATAAAAATGGCTTCAGAGGTCCCAGGTGTGAGAGGCAACTCATGCCTGTGTGTGAGAGCATTACTGTATGTGTACTCCCACTAGCCTTTGGATGGATGATCTGTGAGTGCTGGGTTAGAGAGGCAGAAATGAAAGTGAGAGCTTTTTTAAGTTAGTACTCATAAAAAAAAGATATGTATGATCTAAACTGACAGCTTTGATGATGACACCCCCTTCTCATCACAAAGAAATGAGATAATAGTACTATTTGGTTTGGATGATGTAACAGGATTGAGTGGGAAATTATATAAAGCAATTTAACACCACTGGAAACTGGTACGGCAGGAATAAGGACCTTACAGTAGAAGAGGTGTAGAAAATAGCCATAGAAACCTCAGTGATTATGATTTATTATTCTGCACAGTCTTAAATATGGTGTAAATCATCATGTGTTTGGGAGACTGAAAACAGTTCAGAGTTCCATGAAAAATCATACATCAATTAAAATGTCTCTCTCCACCAGTAACCCCCTCAGGACCATCCGCTCCTGCCAGTCGCCCCCCAGAGCCTCCATCCAAAACACCTAGTAAACGTCAGAACAGCTGTGTTCATTGTATTTTTAAGGAGTCTGTCACCTGGAGCTCCACATTTTAATTACAATAGAGGTAGATGTTTGGCTGTGATGAACAACATGATGCGGCAGAGATTTTTGTGTAATTGCTCTGGCACTGCACTCTTGACTGTGATCTGCACCCCTCGAGTATTTCAAAGATCAGCGATGAACTTTGATGCTTCGTGGAAAAATGATATCATTGACTGACCATGTAATGAAGAAAATAATATGTTATTTTCTGGAGCGATGAAGTCATTAGCCAGGGCAGGTGCAAAACAACAAACCCCATCAGCATCCCTCAGTAGCAGCGTATTTAGAGCATCACTAACCGTGATTCGTTTCTCACCATGCTCACCCAGAAAAATCATACAGCATGTTTTTTTTCCTAATATGTAATGCCCGATTCCCTCTGCAGTGTTCTTGTCCTTGAATTCTCGCTGCTAACTCTACTGTTGTGCCCTGGAGGGCTGCACACAGACAGACCGATAAATATCCAAACCAGCCCGGAAAAGACAAGATTTGATGGGTTTAATATTTTTGAACAAATCTTAGAAATAAATAATCTGTTATAAAACGTATGATGTGACAACAACATACAGAGTGGCATTAAGAGCTGAGGTGACACTAGAAGAGGCCATGCACAAGAAGTCAGTTAAAACAACATGGTTTATCCTCTGGAGAGCATGTAATCATTTAGGGTATAAAAATTGATACAGAGAATATCATAATCTGATTGTGGAGCGAGAGAAAAACACAAATTATTTAAAATGGAAATGATTAATCCTCTGGGGAGCGTGAATATTGTCAGTAAATAGCATGGCAATCAACCCTACAGACTTGGACCAAAGTGCTGAGCAAATAGACAAACCAAACAATCCACATCGTTATCTTCAGGACCTTAAATGGAGGATAGGCCGCATAAAGAACCACTTTTCTAGTCAGGATAGTTTTAGTGTGATGGTTTCCTCTGTTAGTTTTTTAGCTCAACCATATGTCTTCACCCCCACATAAAGACGTGGTTTACATAACAGCTGGCTGCACCTCCCTGCTTTAACCCTTTCACATTTGAATGTGTACCGGTTAATCTGCGGCTTATACTTTTTTCTGCCAGCACCAATCTTTCTTCCCTCCCGTCTTCAATATCAGTATCCTTCTTCCAGTTTGGTTTAGGCAGTGCTGCTCTGTTGTTGTAATACAGAGACATTTGGGATTTTTGCCAGGAATGTCACTGGCCAGTCCTGTGTGTGTGTGTTTGCTTGATGTATTACTGCTGTCAGAGAAATGTCTGCAGCAGTTGTATGGTTAAAGTCAAAATCCTACAAATCCTGCTGGCAACGGTGAGTTAGCGTGGCCATGCTGGGGCCAGCTGGATGGGATCCTGTCAGAACATGTATCAGAGTGTTGATTCACTGGGAAACCAAATGAGTGGGATTTTACTTAACTCCATGTAATTTGACATTTTTTCAAAACTAAAAAGTATTTGTACAAATGGCTTCAATCACAGTTACACACGTAATAGAGAAGTGAAATAAACAGCTTTTTTTAAAACCCAAGGTGAGTTAAAATCAAGGGCAAGTGGATAGATAGATTCTTGGAGACCTTTCCTCTGTCATCCAAAATGCTTCTTCAGAACTCAGGCAAAACATCTGCAAGTATCTTCAACAAAGTCCAGTTTCCCTTGATTTTGATACAACTTGGATAACTATGACTATGGGTAGACAGACTAAAACAAATCATGAATATCCCATTAGAGTTGAGTTGCGTTTCTGTCGACCTGAAAATTTTCACCAAAATATTCAAAATAATCACTCCATTGACAGAGGTGGAGAGTGCAATGTTAGCATGACCTATAGTCACAGTGGTCACATTTACAGGAACTACTACCACTTCTCACTGATGTCTTACGCTTGGCAGTTAGCATACACTCTGCTTGTCTGAACTTGTTGACCTGAAAAACCTGCCTATGGTTTTATGTAGGAGCGGGTTGCCCGTTAATTGGAAGGTCGGCGGTTCAATCCCCGGCTCCTCCAGGCTGCATGTCGAAGTGTCTGAGAACCAAAACAAGGAGGTAAGATGCTAAAAGCTGAGTAGCAAAGCTGCACGAGCTCTAATTCTAAGTGGATTTGCCAGTATAAAGCAAGCACTGTTTAAATAAGGGAAAAGTCCCTCTGTACTGAAATGTTTCTATTCAAAATGTATGTGTGAAAAAACAAAGCTCCCTAGCTTTTGTTGCTTTTGCCGTCAGCAGATAACACTATCATTGTTCTCATTATTAATACAAAATGGAGGAAGAAAGTGAACTATGCTGAACGAATCCGTGTATGGTTCATTCTTTGATTATTTTGCTTCAAAACCAACTTGGTTTTTCTGTTTTAAAACCAAAACGGAAATAAAGCAGCTGCGTTTTGTTCTATCTATGACCGGTGTTGGATCCCTACTGGTTTTCAAACTAACTGGCTGCTGTACACATGCGCCTGTTGTTTGCAGCAACTGTGATCTGCGTTGGGCTTCACCTAAGAGGGAATGATCACCGACCCTCTGCAGCACACCAGGTCGCTCCCGCGACCTCCTCTCCCTCGCCTTGTACAGTCCAGCGCCCCTCAATATTTTAAAACAGAAAAACAAAAACTGATGTCTGTTTTGTTGTTTACTGTTTATCTGTTTTTCCGTTTTGGTTTTAAAATGGAGAAACCAAAAAACAACTTGTTTTTTGTTTTTTTTCCAATTTGTTTTTTAAACGAAATAATCAAAGAACGAAGCATACATGGATTTGAACGGATAATCGTGACATCAGCTGAGAAGTAATGTGTTGAAGAATTTTGGATTCAGCACCTGTTTTCTGACAACATAGGTCAGCTCTACAACGCAGTTTACAATTAGGTTACCCACCTTGGTTTTTTAAAACATGTCAGCCCTATAAATGAACCAAATATTCAGTAACAGTATAACAGTGTATGAGAGATGTTTATCTACCCAAACACATGCAGGCCCTCAGACCTACCCACATATTTACTGACAAGGAAAATAACCATGTTAGGTATTATAATACCACATACCCATCTTGGCATTTAATACAAGCAAAGAGTATTGGAGGACTGTTTTATGTACTTTTCTGTTATGGCATTCAATGTGGCTCAGCCAGACAGCATAACATATTAAAACTTATTAGCATGCCACCACAAAAGATTACCAGGAAAACTGTCATAACAGCTGCACTAGTCCCAAACACAAATGGAAAACATTCAACCTTCAACCAAACTAATAAATAAGAACAAAAAGAAATCAACTCAACAAATGAACAGAGTGCTAGGCATGAATCAGATCATTCTCCTCAGCCATTCCACATGCTTCCTTTTATAGCCACAAACCCGCAACGTGACAAAGGATGAATAATGAGAACATAATGAAACATTCACATACAAATACATTACTCAGAAAAAGCATTGCAACACCCGAAACATTAATCTCCGTTTAGAATTATGCATTTAGGAAATAGTCAGTGGGGAGTATAGTTGTGAGTTTGAAGGGAATAAGATGTTGGGATCTGGCAGGTTTGGTTATTATCACATATCAAAATATTTTGAAATATTAATAAAATTATTAAAATGACAAAATTATTATAAAAAGGAATAAATATGGGATACTTCCCTGGAATAAGGGAGAAATAACCAAATGTGAAACAATCTCAATAAGGGGTTTGCCCATCCATAAATGCCAATATTTAAAGCCCCCCCCCCCCCCCCCCCCCCCTCCAGTGTATTTTTACATTTCTATGATATTTCATATATTTCTGAGCCATTTCCTTACAATGTTGATTACCCACATAGTTCGCCAAATATTTTTTTGAATAGCTTAATTTTCTGCTCAAAGTTGCAAAAGTTGCTTAGTTGTTAAAACGGGGTTGTGACGTATGACTATAGTAATTTCATAAGTCTTACGTCATTCTCCAAGCTTGCGCAGGCGCACTGTCATGCCTCATTAAAAAACTGTCACACCGTCACGCCTCGTCAAGTCAGAGCATCAAACCGATAAACATCATTGTGAGCTAGCTAACCAATATATAATGTCATTTACTTAGAACTTACAGTAGGTATGTCTCTCTGTGTCTGATTGTCGGTTTGTCTTTCTAGTTTAGTTAGCTAAGTTAACTAAGTTGTAGTTAGCCAGGTGTAGTTAGCTAGCATAGTTATTGCAGAAAGTTGGCTAACAGAGGGTCTTCATTTAATTTTTTAGTTTCCTCCTCTTGGTTTAGTGTGCCATTTTCATTTTGGTATTTGTGCGTGCGGTGTTGGAGGACAGATGGCAGAATACGCACTTTCACCTGCCACCATCTTATATACTGTCTGCAACATGCATTTTACTGACGGCCGTTTTACCAATGCATCGGCAGAGGCACCCACCACACCCCCGCGGTAAAGTAAGCGCACCATAAAACGTAGCTGGGAGTTATTGTGTGCAGTGCGTGACAGGACCATTGACTGTATGATTGATAACAGCTGATACGCGCACATTAGTTTCTATCATGAGTAAGTAATAGCTACTCCTGCCAGACAGTAAAGTGTACTAAACTTGATGTTTAGTGATGTTAACACAGCATATTGTTAGTGAACACTCCAGCCAGTCAGTTTTTGGTAATTGATTACAACCGACTATTAACCACACCCCCATTCTCTGTTTGAGAAAGAACGTTAACCAAAAACGGCAGTTAAAACTGGCTGGATGGGGGCTTTAAACATTATTAAAAAGACAGTGAAGGGTGAATCGGAGCACCGACCATCACTACAGGCAACTGCTCTTTACAGATAAATTTGATTTATTTTATTTTAGCACAGATCAATGATCAACAACTTCAGCAATCAGCATGCTGATGAAGTTGTGGGTGTGTGGGTCATGGGATAACAGTCAAATTCACTATTCATCTCTGGACTGGGACTAGACAAGAAAAAAACCCACAACTCCTCAGTCTGTGTCCAAGTGGACTTTGGTGCTTACTGTCAGAGTTCGACTGACTTTCACACCAGCCCCAACAAACCAAACTAAACAGGCAAGTGCACCAGAGTTCATTTTAACCAACCATGCAGGTTGGTTGCAGCTTTTAGGTTTAAAAGCACCCTATAATTGTTTTTGCCCTGAGGAAATTGTTCAGGCAGACTATAGACAGGTGTGGGATCACAAAAATTGTGAGGGTACAACCCGCCACTGAATCACTGTTTAGAAAAACAAGATCCCCTACATTTGGCTCATGGAACGCTACTGTGACCTAATTACAAAGTAACAGACGGAGTAGTGAGGTCACAATTAGGCCTGTCGCAGTTTTTACATGTTTGGCCCCCTTATTGCAAATATTGACCGTGATCATTTTGCACAATCGTTAGATTCCACAGTCAAGTGAATTTTAATCTAATGTTAGAAATGCCGCAACAAATGCAAAGAAACTGTCTGCCTGAGGTTTCAACTTCAGGAGAAAAACATGGAGAAAAAAAGAGCCTGGCATTGTTTACTGCCGTTGACCAGGTTCTTTTGTTTTAGCTCATGTGAGACCATATATGCTTTCCGAAGCAAGATGATGACAAAGATGTGCCAATAATGGGTCTCTTTATTTACACCGGAGTCTCGAGGGAAAGTTAAATAGTGTAGCATGGCTAAAACTTAGCTATGAATTTTAATAAATGTATGAAAATTAATACCCAATAATGAATTTTAATATTCATATAATATCATAAGAATCTCTCGTTTCGGGGCACCACCGGAGTTATTATCCTAGAGTCTCCAGACCTCCAGCTTTTAATTATTACTAGTGATCAGTTAGTTAATAATCGCTAAATTATCTTAAATCAATCAATCAGTCTCATATCTAAAGGGTCAATTCTCTTGGCAGGACGTGGAAATAGTCAACACACACAGTTCCTTGATTACAGTGAATTTATTAACTAACTAAAGCGATATAAAAGGGCGGTTAAATACATCAGGGCAATAAACAATGGCTGCATGATGAGAATGGAGGTTCGATTGTGGGAAGCATTTGACTCATACGGCAACTAACAAATGCAATCAGATGATAACTCGGTTAAATTTGTCTAGGGGTATAAAGATTCCATATGCTGGACTAAAGAAAAATGGATTAGAAACTATTGACCACAGAATGTAGGGTTTTGGTCTTACTGCTTGTCGACGGCCTGCTTTGGCCTGTTGCACGGGTTCCACACTAGCTGCCCGATCCTGGCTTTTTTCTAGGGATTCTCCGGGGTTGTCCATGTCTGAAGAAAAACCTCAACGGTTGGCCGTCCTCCGTCCGGCAATTCGGCTGTTTTCAGGTTTCCTTCGTTGCCGCTGGCGAGACCACGTGGCTTGGTCAGACCTCGGTGAAGTTAGCTCGACGAAAAAGCTTAAAAAGGGAACTTGGTCGTTCTTGAATTAGACCAGTGTAACTTAACGGACTGATAACTTTAACAAAACAAAAGAAAGGGGAAAAAAATAAAACAAGTACAGTTGCTGGAACTGAGGGGCAAATCGATGTCACGGCACTTCGTGTGTGTAGCGCCTCGTTGCACTGGTCCAACTCTTAGGGCGTTGCCGGAAGAGGCACGCCGCATGCGTGCCAAAGCGTCCAGAGAGCAGAGCGGACGACGTTGCGTGTCGCTCTTTTGTTGTCTGGGGCGTGGTTCCCCAGAGGGCAGTCCTTTGTTTGTCTGTCTTTCTAAACTTAATGTCTATAAAAGAAAAGAAAATCTATTTGCGCTTATTATATTCAAATATTTCCCACAATCAAACCTCAGTGGTCAAACAGTTGTACTGTTCTAAGTCAAGCATTTGGTAACAGGAAGACAATTGTCACAATATTGGTCCGATTAAATAATGAGTGACATTTATACATTAACAGCATTTCCGACGATGGTATGTAATACTTATTTCGTCCATTTGAGGGGGAGCTCAGGTTACATGAGGAAAGCTTAGATTAATCCAAAACAATCTTTCCTTCCGTTATTCAGCCTTAAATTCAAGCTGGATAATTAATTAAGTATAGTATGACATTTCTTTATCATCATTTCTAAAGGAATTGAGTGAGAAAGTATTGTGAACAAGCATTGGTTACATATTAGATGACGGAGTGTCCTTAATCTTGCTGAAAATAAAAACACTGCAAAAGTAACTTATTTAGATTCTTTTCAGCACTAATATCAACAACAGATAGCAACAACATGGTAACATAACATGCAATATTTCTGTGTGGGATGTGCACATTTCGGTTTACTGGTCTATGCGTGATGATGACAGGAATAGAAGTCTGTGGAACAGCGCTGGGAGCAGACGGCTTTACATGCCAGCAGGTGGAGACAGTTGTTTGTGGCAGTGAGGCATGAATGATTAGTCATTCACGTACAGTGGGTACGGAAAGTATTCAGACCCCTTTAAATTTTTCACTCTTTGTTTCATTGCAGCCATTTTCCAAAAATCAAAAAAGTTCATTTTATTTCTCAGTAATGTACACTCAGCACCCCATCTTGACAGAAAAAAACAGAAATGCAGAAATTTTTGCAAATTTATTAAAAAAGAAAAACTGAAATATCACATGGTCATAAGTATTCAGACCCTTTGCCGTGACACTCATATTTTAACTCAGGTGCTGTCTATTTCTTCTGATCAACCTTCATTTGAGTCCAGCTGTGTTTGATTATACTGATTGGACTTGATCAGGAAAGCCACACACCTGTCTATATAAGACCTTACAGCTCACAGTGCATGTCAGAGCAAATGAGAATCATGAGGTCAAAGGAACTTGCCTGAAGAGCTCAGAGACAGAATTGTGGCAAGGCACAGATCTGGCCAAGGTTACAAAAACATTTCTGCTGCACTTAAGGTTCCTAAGAGCACAGTGGCCTCCATAATCCTCAAATGGAAGACGTTTGGGACGACCAGAACCCTTCCTAGAGCTGGCCGTCCGGCCAAACTGAGCTATCGGGGGAGAAGAGCCTTGGTGAGCGAGGTAAAGAAGAACCCAAAGGTCACTGTGGCTGAGCTCCAGAGATGCAGTCGGGAGATGGGAGGAAGTTGTAGTAAGTCAGCCATCACTGCAGCAATCCACCAGTCGGGGCTTTATGGCAGAGTGGCCCGACGGAAGCCTCTCCTCAGTGCAAGACACATGAAAGCCTGCATGGAGTTTGCTAAAAAACACCTGAAGGACTCCAAGATGGTGATAAATAAGATCCTCTGGTCTGATGAGACCAAGATAGAACTTTTTAGCCTAAATTCTAAGCGGTATGTGTGGAGAACACCAGGCACTGCTCATCACCTGTCCAATACAGTCTCAACAGTGAAGCATGGTGGTGGCAGCATCATGCTGTGGGGGTGTTTTTCAGCTGCAGGGACAGGACGACTGGTTGCAATCGAGGGAAAGATGAATGCGGCCTTTTCCAGAGTGCTCTGGACCTCAGACTGGGCCGAAGGTTTACCTTCCAACAAGACAATGACCCTAAGCACACCGCTAAAATAACGAAGGAGTGGCTTCACAACAACTCCATGGCTGTTCTTGAATGGCCCGGCCAGAGCCCTGACTTAAACCCAATTGAGCATCTCTGGAGAGACCTGAAAATGGCTGTCCACCAACGTTTACCATCCAACCTGACAGAACTGGAGAGGATCTGCAAGGAGGAATGGCAGAGGATACCCAAATCCAGATGTGAAAAACATGTTCCATCTTTCCCAAAACGACTCATGGCTGTATTAGATCAAAAGGGTGCTTCTACTAAATACTGAGCAAAGGGTCTGAATACTTATGACCATGTGATATTTCAGTTTTTCTTTTTTAATAAATTTGCAAAAATTTCTACATTTCTGTTTTTTTCTGTCAAGATGGGGTGCTGAGTGTACATTACTGAGAAATAAAATGAACTTTTTTGATTTTTGGAAAATGGCTGCAATGAAACAAAGAGTGAAAAATTTAAAGGGGTCTGAATACTTTCCGTACCCACTGTAAGTCATGTGTGGACCGCACCACATGCTGTATGTGTGCAGCTAACATTTCTGAGCCCCGTTTGTTTGGGTGAAGTCCGTCTGTCTTAAAAAGAGACATTCTTTGCCAGAAAATATTAAAATTATCCACATAACACACACGATGAGCCCTGCAGGCGGACTGGAGCCAGTCATGGAGGCCAAGGAGTCTACTGAAGCAGCTAGCACCGCGACCAACTGTGGGAATGGGACCAGAGATAAAAACGGACTTTCCACACTGTAAAAAGTTAAGAAGACGGTTAAAATCTGATTTTGTCAGCTCAGACTGCCGAAGAGCTGTGTCATTTGTTCCGACATGGACTATCACTCTTGTGATGGAGGACGGGAGCGACAGCATCAGGTCCTGGAGTTTTTTTAAAATGTCAGCTGTGGTGGCACCGGGGAAGCAGTGAGTTGTAGCGTTAAAGAAACGGATGTTTCTGGTTATGGGATGGGATGACAGCTGCCGATCAGGCCCAGCGGCAGACCGGCGGCCCAGCCGATCACCGTTTGCCGCCAGTGTGGGAGATGAAGCCGGTGGAGGAGATGCAACAGTGTCGGCAGGCACTGTCTGCCGAAAGGGATCCGTATCAGGGAGACTCGAAGCCGCAGGTGCATCTGCTGGATTACATTACATTTATTCATTTAGCTGACGCTTTATCCAAAGCGACTTACAATTGCTATACATGTCAGAGTCGCACGCCTCTGGAGCAACTAGGGGTTAAGTGTCTTGCTCAGGGACACAATGGTGGATGTCTCACAGTGGAAATTGAACCCAGGTCTCCCACACCAAAGGCAAGCATCTTATCTATGCGTAGCGTTGATAACATCATCTATCTTAGAATCCATGTCGGATGACTAAAATCCTTAGCCCACGTAAAACTTAAGTTAAATAAAAAGGATATAAAAAATATAACGAAAAAGTGTGGATTAAAACTGGATAAGAGTCCAGTTGGCACTTCCATCCAGCTTTTCTAATTACATCATTTGCATAAAAATGCTTGGGTGGAAACATGGCTTTGTATTTTCCTGTTGCATATTAAATTTTGAAAATAACATCAAGCATCCTTCAACAACCAAGGAGCTGATCATTTATTGATTAATTTTAGGAAAAAGGAGATAAAGACACGTATTCCTGTCTACATCAGTGGAGCTGAGGTGGAGCAGGTAAACAGTTTCAGGTTCCTGGGAATCAGCATCACAGAGAACCTGACATGGTCGTCTCACATCTCCACGCTGGTGAAGAAAGCTCAGAAACAACTGTATTTCTTAAGAAAACTTAAGAAGGCCAAATTCCTGTGCCAAGTTTCTTATTGACTTTTCCTTTTGTTTTTTGTGTGTAGCATGAAGGGACTACAGCTTGCACTGTGTTGTACAACCCTGTGTTGTATAATGATAAATAAATGGACCTTGAACCTCAATTACTTGAACTGTAGAAATAGGACAGTAACACTCAATAATCCAGTAAGTATTGAAAATACCATCATTATATTGTGGAATTGAAATGGAAAACAATGGAAATGTACTTTATGATTAGTTGGAATACACATTATATAACAGGCACCATGTCCCCGGACATTATTTCAGACCTGGCTTTAATTTGTGAGTATAGACAAATAGATGAAACATTATGCCATCATCAGTCATTTTTTATCCAAGTAGCCTACTTGTACTCATAATTGATAAACAAGTGAATTATATTATAATGTGTGAATATGTTACTACTGAAGACAAGCTGTTTCCGTCAGTCAAAATGGATCTTTTTTTGATGACAAACAGTCCAAAAGCTATTTACTTGTAGTTTACTATCACATAAGAAAAGAAGCTGCAGTGAGTAAATAATTGGGTGGATACTCTTGGGCACATGTGTATTTGAAAAGATATTGTTTATTGTTACAGAGGTAAATGTGACAATTAAAAGTGATGTGGAAATGGTAATATCACCCATCCTTAAGCCTTGTTAATATTAATTTATTGTTATGCATCATAATTTTTTTAATAACAGTATTGTAAATAAACTGGTGATCTGTAACTCAATGCAAATGATAATAAATAACAGTGGGCTGCAGTATTTTGTCAGAAAGAAGTGTCTCCCTCTTGGTTTTCCTCTTCTCTCTGCTTTTCTCAGATTACATCATCATTGACGCTTTCCCCTCCTCCACTCTATCTCTCTCTGTGTGCCAAGCTTTTAAACCCTCCTCCGCTGACCTGCCCACTGTCGGGATGCGTGTGTGTGTGTGTGTCTTCCAAATCCCTGACGGTCTATAACGTTGGATAGTTGAAATAGAACACACACAGTGCAGCAGTACTACTGACATACGCCAGTAAGATCAGGAAGCTGCAGAAATCATTCTGTTAGATTTTGACTGGTTTAATAGAATTGTTTGGGCTGTGACACAAATACAACTTAATGCTGCGGTTGGCAATTTATTTCATGTTTGGTTACATTTGTTGAAATTCTCTTTGCATCCTGACAGCAATCAGTAAATCAAATGCTCTGGCACAGTCTTTTGCTAGTTGCCTACCTCAGCTTAAATATATGAGCTAGCTCATTTAATATAAATGTTGGTGAAGAGCTGTATAGTGACTCACACCACATTATCACTGAATAGCTTTGATATTGTGATTTAGCATATCATCAGAATGGTCTAAATGTATCACATTCTCAAAATAATGAATTATGTTTATGTCAAATGCCACTTACATTCTGCCTGATATACACTATGTGCAACCCTCAGAAACCTTAAGTTAGTAACAGTGTTTTTTTAACTTTCCTAATATTTTGTTCTCTCACTTTAAATCTCTTTCTCTCCCTCTCTTTTGTGTCAGAGGAGGATTAATCATTGTGGTAGTGGCTTTCCCTGATCCTACTTGTCTACCTTTTGGATTACAAACAGACCTGGTAGCACTCTATCTGTCTCTATCCCTTGCTTCCAAGCCTGCACTGTGTTTCAGGAAGGTCATATTTAATGTTTCCTCTGACTGCTTCTGTTGAATAAGCTGTTGTGTAAGACGACATGTATTCAGCTTTGTGCTGCTTTTGAGTGTAGTCATGATGAGCACTGGCCGTGCACTCTAATGGGTTTTTGTGTGTGTGGATGGACATTTATGAATTTTTGTGGTTGTTTTTATGTTTGTGCGCGCATTGGTGTGTGTGTGTGTGTGTGTGTATTTGTGTCTGTGTGTATGACTGTATAGATAGACTATAGAAGACATGCTATTTATGTCGGTCTATTTCTGCGTGTGTGGGAAGAGGGCAGATGCAGCCTATTCTATCACTGTGGCTGATGTACACTGTGTGCGCACACACACACACACACACACACACACACACACACACACTTACGCATAGTTTTGTGCAAGCACTTATATATTCAGTCATAGGGTATGTTCATAAACAAACCTATCACACGCTTACACTAAACAAGGACTGAGGCTGCTCTGATCAAGGTCACCAATGATTTGCTGCTCACAGGTGATTCAGGCATGTGCTCTTTTTTAATTCTTCTTGACCTCAGCTCAGCTGTTGGCACTGTGGACCATGATGGCCCTGGATTGGTTTGTCTCCTATCTGTCAAACAGGTAATCTTCCGTGATCCTTGGAGAAGCCTCCTCCTCTCATGCTCCTCTATTTTGTGGGGTCCCCCAGGGGTCAATTTTGAGGCCACTGTTATTCACCATACATGCTACCCCTGGGAACAATCATTAAGACTTATAATATGAATTTCCATTTTTATGCAGATGACACCCAGTTGTATGTCCCATTAAGACCTGGTTCTTCCGATTTCTCTGGTTTTCTCTCTTGGCTCACTGAGATAAAAGCCTGGATGTCTAATAACTTCCTTCACTTAAATGACACAAAATCTGAAATAATTGTATTTACCCCCATTGGAACAATCAGTAGCTACCTCAAAAATCTCCTGTAGGCTCCTGCCTACATCTGTGATTTGATAACTCCCTACAAGCCTGGACCAGTGCCTGAGATCCTCTGGCTAGGGCTCTACTAATGGTCATTGTCTTGTCACTAAAGGTGAAACCCCCTGCCCAAGGATCTCAGGCAGGCAAACTCAGTGGCCTCTTTTAAATCTCTTCTCATATCTCACTTTTTATCGTATGACATTTTTATATACATTATATTATTGCTGTTATTGTATTATTTAATGCTGATTTTATCGTAAGTATCGATCATGTTTGTTTTACTGTACAGCACTTTGTAACAAGGTTCATTCTTCCCTTGCAATGTTCAAAACTAGGGCTGCAGCTAACGATGATTTTAGTATTCGAAGCTTCTATAGATTATTTCAACGATTCATCGATGCGTCGCTTAAGAAGTATTTTTGCTTGGCGGCGGCGGCTGTTGTCGTGCTGTTGTCGAGGTGACATAAGTTTCGTTTTACAGTGGACGGATGGTAACATTACAGAGCTCTTGTTTTCTTTGGCTTGAAATAATCCCATACTTTGGACACTTTCTTCTTTGTTCCTCGCTATTTTATCTCTCTTCCTCCACTTTGCCAACAGTGACATAATCACGTCGTGTTCACAGCATAAGCGTGATGTGCGACAGTAATAAATGTGTATAAGTATAATAAATAAGCGTGCTGTTTAGTTATATGGATTAAACGAAGCAAAGAATTTGCGTTGATGCATTTCATTAATCGATCTAATCGATGAATCGTTTCAGCCCTATTCAAAACCCTTCCAATAACACTCATTAATTGGAATTTTCCAGACTGCAGCAGAGGTGTGAGTAGTGAGGATGCTGACTCAGGGTTAGGGTTAGGTCCTGCAGGGTGTCAGTTTTTGCAAAACTCATTCTGCTTTTTGATGCTATAAATAAAGGGTGAGTGTGAGGATATATTAATATTTTTCAGCCATCCATCCATCGTCAACCGCTTATCCTGCGTACAGGGTCGCTATCCCAGCTGACATTGGGCGAAAGGCGGGGTACACCAGTACCATCGCCAGTCCATTGCAGGGCCTATTATCATTTTAAATATTTATTATTGCTAACGGATTAGACACAAGGCACAGACATCGCTGTCCTGTTGGGACATCAGATCAGAAAATGCCTCTCTTTGTCATCCTGGATGACATGGACAAAAGATGCATTTTGTTGTTGCATTGAGTTATTGGTATTTTCTGTGACACCTTCTGTACAATGTACAAGGTTTTTAGCAGCCTTACAGGTCCCTCAGTTTTGGCCTCCAAATAATAGTGGTGCTGTTTCTAATCTGGCAAGACTTTTGGCTTGTTTACAACCAGCATGGTTGTCTGACCCCTTAAACTGTTGCCCTGTTGGACCTATTCTACTTAAGAGTTTTTTTTATGCCTAAACCTAACCAAATCTTATTCATAGTGGCAGCAGATCAGGAAACATGAATAATCTTTTATAACAGTGTAACATTTAATGTTGTTGCAAATATAATAATATGACTTTTATTCAATAGCAATGAGAAACAATGTATTTTGTAGTTAGTTTGTTGTTCTGTCTGTCTTTCCCTGAGTCAATCTGTAGTGCCTGTTAAATGCAGCTTGAAGCAGGTCCACATTCACTTCAGTTAAATTGACTAAACTACAACCTAACACACACATGCTACAAATGTGCAATTACTACATGTTCCTAAGAACTACTGCCACTGATCTTCTATCAGGCCTTCCCTTTTCCATTGATTCTCTGCGTCTCGCTATCATTTTCTGTCTCTCTCCATAGAAGGCTGGACTACAAGCTGCTGACAGACACCAGACTTCTTCATGTAGGGAACTGTGTGTGTGTGTGTGTGTGTGTGTGTGTGTGTGTGCGTCAGCCGTTATAAATGTCACTACGGCATTATTCAAGATAATGGTAGCATAGTGCAAATCTCAGATGAGCAGGTTCTGGTGTGCGCGTGTATGTGGGTGCGAGCAGGAGGGACCGTATGTGCCAGACATTATAATTCATTAAGACATTATGCCAGTTATCAACAAATCTTACATGGCTCTGTGCTTGTGTGTGATGGTATTCCCTCAGCCCACACGTCTAGATAATTAAGCAGAACCACAGGGACTGATTAATTCCTGAGGCAGCTTATGACAACTACAGTACTCCCCAGATGCAACGGTATTACATTAAGTTATTTTCAGCTATATCTATAAAAATGCATTGTACTTGTGTGCGGTATAGTAGCAGAAGCCTGCGCATCCCTGCAATTCACCATCATCATCAAGCTGCAGCCTGAGAGAAACACTGCAGTACACAATTCACCAGAATTGTCCCCCTGGGAGAGGCCTTCCACTCGGTGACCATTTTCCATCCACATTGAGCCTGTTTGCACTTCTAATGGTACAGAGCCCTCATAAATGATGAAACAGCAAAGGAAGTCCTCATTCATGTTGATTTATTAGAGAAACTTTGGAACCTCCCACGGGTTGCAAAGTTTCAAAGGTCATAAAGAACCCATGGTTCGTATGAGTCATTATGCTCTGGCATTACTCTACGTTCCACCGATGCCACACCTTCTTTATGAATATATATGTAGATCCTAACTTGGGAAGGGACGTCTGAGTCTATCTAATCGACTGCTGTTTACACTGGATGCAGAAACACTTGATAATAAGATTGAAGCTTAGTAGGTGGGATTAAGAGTGATTCATTTTTGAATTATATTTATGAGTTATATCCATCAAAATATTGCAACATTTATTTAAATCAAATGTTTGTAAATCTGAATGCCAATTTAAATTTCGTACTTTTATCTCAAATATTAATAATTAATAATTATTTAATAATAGGGATTTTTTATTTTTTGATGTTTGATCTTTTCTTGACAATCAGGGTAATTTATTGACGCATCTGTCAAAATTTTGGTTCTTCAATTAAGTGTCTTACTTGTACGTTTAAGTCTTGTATGGCCTTTTAACTTTTGATACAATTTATATTTTGATGTGATCATTGTAAGTTTTTGCATACTGTCTTTGACTGTGGCCAATTTATGTTAAAATCTCCCAATAATGTAGTTTCACTGCGACAGATGAACAGTTAAAACAATACATTTATATCACAATAATTGCAAGTAGGATTGGACAGAACACCTCAGGCAGACGAGGTGAAATCGGTTTACATTCCCAATCAAGGCTGTATCCGTTTCCGTTGCTGTGTGTGGGTGTGGGCCCAAGCACTTTCATCTGTGTATCTCCAACAAAGCCTTATTTTATTTTATTTTTAATTTAGCCAAATATACCAAAGTTTCCCCAACTAAAACAATGTGGTAGTTACCAGGCAAGAAATTGTCCAATATACTGTATATGTTCTAGTCTGGTGATAGAGCTACGGAAACATGTTGGTTAGGGCGAGGTTATCGAGGTTCTATACCAGCCCTAAGAGTTTATAATAGAATAAACTGAAGATGAGAAATTCCGATATTTACATTTTCCTCAAACACCACAAAATGTGATAGCATAGCATCAATAGCATTCTACAAATTGATAGCATAGAACAGAACATAATTTGATTATATAACAGCAAAACATTTTCAGCAGTAGTCAATACACTGATAAATGAAAAAATATTACACGACACACTAAAGCAGACGTAATATTTATGTGTGTGTGTGTGTGCATAACTTTTTGTCTGTTTTATTATTACTGTGTAGGTTGTTCATACATTTGGGTTTCGGCTCTACTGTTGGTCAGATTTCAAATGTTTTGTTTGTAAATATCAATTTGCAAAAATGGTAAATGGTTTGTCATTGCTTTTCTAGTCTTCTGAATTTGAGGTTCATTTGTGAGTTCTAGTGAATTTCTACAAAGAAGTGCAGCTCTAAGCCCCCACCTACAATGAGCAACAGGAAATCTCCTTTTAGTGACTCTGGGTTCATGAATGTCTTGATCTATAACTATATATTTGTGTGTGTTTAGGATGATGAGGTGGTCCTACAGTGCTCAGCCACATTCCACAAGGAGCAACAGAAACTCTGTCTGGCTGCTGAAGGCTTCGGAAACAGACTCTGCTTCCTTGAATCCATCTCCAACTCCAAGGTACTGATCCTCTTATATACTCCTGTATGCCACATAAACAACAGAATGTTGAACAAGCAATCAGGTGACAGATTAAAGTAAAAACTTGATAAATGAGAGGATACATTAACATAAACAATGCAAACGTTCACTGAGTGTGAAGGGCGTACAGTAGCAAATGATCATCTATCATTTTATATCATTTTCATATTCATTAATGTAGCCACCAGATCTCAAACCAACAGAGCCCCTATGGGGGGTTTTGGACCCCCATAGGGGGACAGCGCTCTGCACCACCATCAAAACACCTAATGAGGGAATATGTTTTTGGTAGGATGGTAGGATTTCCTTTTCTTTGTCATATCGTACTACACCCATTGTGCCACCCATTCTGCCACAATAGAGGGAAATCAATATAAAGTACATGATGCAGCCACTTTGCATGTCACGTCACTTGTTTTCTTAGAACCTAAAAACATGGTTCATTTTCTCTGTTGTTTATGCTTAAAATTCAGAAAAAGCACACACATCAAGTGCAATACTATGTAGACAAACATGGCAGGTCCATAGACCATCATAAAAATCAGGTCATCTTTCATAGCCATGTTTAAAGACCTAAACAGTTTTGGCTTTATTGTTTAGGGAGGTCAAGTAGTCAATAGGCAACCTCTAACTGTTGAAATGACACAGGTTATGTGGGTAAGATGACATCATGTACAGTACATGTTCATCAGGCCTTCAGTTAGGTTGGAGTGGGAGGTTTGAGTGTACATACTCTGTAGGTTTCAACCTCAGTAATGATTAATTTTTTGTTTGAATTCAATTAAAAATGTTTATTTATTTAGTATTTATAATTTAGTATTTATTTATCCCCCAAAGGGAAATTTGAGAAACTTGAGTTTGCAATAACAAATAGACACAAACAGTTCATTCACATACAAAAACACTGAAAAATACATATATGATGATGTAAGAAAATAGTTGAAATACACAAAGGTTAATCACACTGGCCAATCTGCAGATGGCCAATAATATCCAACAGCACAAAGGTAGTCAAATTGGATGTAAATTTATCCATCCATAAACATCCAAATTGGATGTAAATTTATCCATCCATAAACCAGGCAAACTGACCCTTTCTTGTACTGCAGCTGTTCGAGTCTAATCACTTCTGGAAGAGCAAACTTACTTATATTTCTTTTTTATACCGGCAGGCTAAAACACATTCCTGATGGCATCAGTTTAAATTAGTCAAAGAAGACATGTGTAGTGTCCTGTATAATCTTATTTCTTTTTGCGGATGTGTTCAATATTAATCTGTACAAAAGATCTGTGGACAGGGTCTGAAGCTAACGTGTTTTAGCCATCTGAAAGAAGGCCCAGTGAAAAAAAAACAACACTATCAGTTGCTATATTTAGGATATTTTGAGCCCGTTACCTTGCCTTCAGACAGATCTTTCTTGAAACTAAATTTTTTCAACTGTAGGACATCCGTATTCTTTCGCAAGTCTGGTCACTCGTCTTCTCTTTTTGCGACTTGTTCAAATCTTGTATTTCATATCTTTGTATTACTTCATGGTTACACTATATTACATTGTTATTTTGTCTTTTTATGTTGTTATGAATATTACACACACGCACACATACACTGCATAAAAGTTTAAAATGCAGGAGCTTCTCATTTTTCAAAACTAGTTTGTAACATTCAGAACCAATCCAAGAAATCTGATCTTATCCCAATCCTGTTATTTAGTGACCATAGACTGGATAGAAGAAGTGGACGTAGTCATGGTGACGTCACTCGTTGGTTTGTGGACTGCAATTTTGTAGCCTTGAGTTTGGCCGATAGGGCGCCTACCAATTTTTTGCAACCAGCGGCACCAGACGTGACCATATTTGGATGAGACTGTGGAGCTAACGGCCGTGTGTGGAGCTAGCTAGCTTGCTTAGCTAGGTGCATCTGTAATTCAAGTTAACTGTCATTTTAACAGGGCTGATAAGTTTGTCTAGAGAACAGTCTTAAAACTAAATGTACTCACCAGAGAAAGTGAACAGCCAACTCCTAATACGCTTTTTCAACAGGGCTGGTTAAATTTACACAGAGCCGTGGGTACGAGTCACTCTAGCCTGATTGGTCGCCATGGCAACGACTTGTCAATCACAGATAATCCCTGCTGTAATCTAACTCTGTTGCTACAAAAGAATAGACTGTCCTGTATAAAAGTGTGTTCCTGTTTCAGAATGTGCCCCCAGATCTGTCCATCTGCACTTTTGTGTTGGAGCAGTCGCTGTCGGTACGGGCCCTTCAGGAGATGCTGGCCAACACAGAGGAGAAGGCTGAGGGGGTGAGTGTGAAGACACACACACAAATTAAAACACACACACACAATAAAACACACACATCAGGGAAGGGGAGATGAATGAATCAGGGCCTTCTTCAGGTGAGACTGAAAGAGAGACACCAGCCTGATGGAACTCAGAGGGGAAGGTGGTTGACACAGAACAGGGAGTGAGATTGCTCAGCGATCTGTTCCTTTTTGGCTAAAGTCAGCAGCATTCTTTCTCATGTCAGGTGGTTCCTTGCTAGCACTAATGCACAATTCAAAGCAGTGAAAAAGAGGCTGCCCATCAATTTTAATCAAGCAAGAGATTTCATTACACAGTGAGTTTCAACACTGCAGTTCCAAACAGCTCCTCAACAGTTGCATTAGACTGCTGGTCTGATCACCTTTGTGCAGCTGCTGTCCTTTCCTGAGTGCTTTAATTACAGATACTGGTTCAAATGTGATTATGTTTGACTGTATCCTCCCACACAAGAAGACAGCATCATACTCCATCAGTATACATTTGGTGAAGTTGATTATAAGTCAGTATTTTTATATTACAGTGCCATGCAGCATGGTCCCAATACACAGGGTCAAATACATAAGAGTACAAACATGAAGACACAATATTAATCCTGAGACAAATTCCTCGTATGTGTACACATACCTGGCAAAGAAAGCTGATTCTGATTCTGATATTAAATACACAAGATAAAGCATGTAAGTGTAAAAACAGAAAGAATGAAAAAATAATAAAGCCCCAACACGAATTCTAGGAGAGGCTGTAGTGAATGTAGTGTACTGAATGTGCTGGGAGCACGGTAGGCAAAAGCTTTGTATTATTGGTTATGACAAAAGTTTGACCAGGAGACCAGCACTGAGAGAGCGTACTGAGTATATGGTGTAATTAACTCAGCTCGGTAGGATGGTGCGAGTCCATGCAAGGCCTTAGAAGTTAAATAGAGGACCTTAAAGTCAGCTCTAGGTGGCACTGGTTCTATACTATTTGTTTTACTAGATTTTTTTTTTATCAGTTTGTTTTTGTGTAATATGAAATATACATATTGCAAACTCTGATAGAAAGTGTGGTATTGAATTATGTTTTATCAGTGTGGCAGTATGTCAGGAAAACAACGTGTCTGCCATCTACTACTGCCTAAAGAGTGCAGAGCCAGAGCCAGAGAGCAGACTTCAGATCAGCAGCCAGCTCAAAAATTAGAAGTGTAGAGTTTAAAAGACCAGGCAGGCAGGTTCCAAGAAAATATGGAAGATGCTTTCAAGTTGCATTATGGGTGTCGAAATGTGCTCCTCAGCTCCCCTCTGCCCCAGTTCACTTCTCCCCATGGCTGTCTAGAGTTTAGGGCCCTTTCTCATCCCGGACCCTCTCCACTCCCACTCGATAGTGGAGTGTATTCTGTTTGAAGTCACACTCAGAGCTGAATGATACACCTTTTCGTTAAGGTGTGAGGTAGAAGTATACAGCGGCAAGCTTTGGGACCAACTTCCCCGTCTATCTGGCGGAGTCAGGAACTGATGTACGTTTTTGTATTCATGGTTTTGTATCAGCGTCTTTTAGAAGCTGAACTTTTTTGTGGCTACATGCCGCGTTACATCATCAGTTTTTAGAACATAGCACAAATAATAATAATCATAATCATAATAACAAGCATAATAATATTATGATTATT
This sequence comes from Micropterus salmoides, assembly GCF_014851395.1. Taxonomy (NCBI): domain Eukaryota; kingdom Metazoa; phylum Chordata; class Actinopteri; order Centrarchiformes; family Centrarchidae; genus Micropterus; species Micropterus salmoides. The sequence goes on from NW_024041262.1 coordinate 2,468,483, forward strand.
ATGAGCCATCATTAGTGTTCACTAGTTATGTCTTAAGTGATTTGCAGCGCTAGTTCTTTACATTTACAGTTGTGGATAAAACATGTACCTAAAATAAATAAAGGATTAAACAGAAATGCAGTTTTTGGGAAGCAGCTCTAATCCCCCAGCTCTTGCTTGTTTTTATAAGCTGCCTGTAAATATACAACACTTGAACACATCTACTGTTTTCTAGACTAGAGAAGAGGATATCCGATCCTAAATACAACATAACCTTTACGTTGTTAATGTCTGTATGACAATATTACATGCCTCTTAGTTTGAGCAGTTTGTACAGATAGTTGCACAGAACTTATATTTGCACAGAGCGTGTTCTATGATGGACACAATACTGCATTGCACATGGTCAGTAAGTCAGCATTAGTGCAGCCTCGCTGTTGAGGTTTTTATAACCCACTTCCCCTCCATGTCACATTAAGTGGCACTTAATGTGGGGGACCGTTCACATGGGCGTGTCAACGGAGTGGAAGTGGGAAGGCAGAAGGTGTTGGGGTGGTTTGAAAAAGGCTCTACGGCTGCGTCCGAAAATACTTTTTTGCTTAGGAAGGTTAGTAACTGAATGAAGTGACCCAGAAGTATTTCAGCGGCAACCATGATAAGAGCTGGTCGAATTCTCTAAAAACTAAGGAAAGAGCCTCAGTGCTTCCTTTTATATCTCCTTTAGCATAGGGTACACCGGACCATCCTTTATGAAAGGAAAGGAGAGAATGCCATCCCACAATTCCTTGTGGCGGCAACATTTAGAGCGATAAAATCCATTGACCACATTTAGCAAATTCCTTGCAATACAGAAGCACATTATGATTCTTGACTAAGACTCACAATTCCCTTCTTTATTTTGGTTTGTTTTCTTTTGGCTTTGCTGTAATCTAACTCTGTTTCAACACCGTTTTGTTTCTGATTGTTAAAATTAGAATCTTTTTAGAAATTGTCGACCATAACGGATAAAGGATGTTGATCAAGTTACCATTGGCTATTAAGCCTTTTCTCTCTTATGTCATAACTTGCTAATATGCGTAAGTCTTGAACTGTCAACAATAACTGAGACCCATGCCAGCTGTGTCACTGGTCTTGTAACGTGATCAAAGTGAGGATAATGTTGCAGCGTGTAGGATCACATTATGTATTGCCAGCCTTCAGCAATATAATATAATATTCATTTTACTTCAGTCACAGATGCCGACATCCTTGCCTTTATAAAGGCAGTGATCAAGCTACAGTCGACTGCCACATATTGATTTTCGATTATTGTTTTTTTTACTGGGCTTCGGGTAAAATCGTATTTGATTGCAGAGCTGCGCGCACCTTTGCTCCCTCTCTTTCTCGCCACAATTACTTTGTCATTCTGTGGGAAACACTGTGTTTACTGTTTACAATAATTGGGATTGATAAATTGATAAATATGGGTGGGCAGGAGGGTGAGTGTAAGCATGACTGGGAGGCTACCCTATAGCCTAGCCTTCTTACTATCTTGATTATGAAGCTAATAATCCACCGTTGTCCACCTTTAGATGGCCTGCATTAAAACAAGACGGGGCGCAGTGTCAAAGATGCGCTTTTTGTAGTCCATCTTCTCAACATTGTAGTTTCATCACGGCGAGCATGTCAGTAACATCCACCGTCGCATAATTACATTGCCTGGAAAAGAGCAGTCGGATTTTCTGAGCCCCGCGGTCCTCTTTTCTCCTTCACAGCTTGACCTCATGACGTTTTTCCATCGAGGTCAAGGAAAGGTGGTTAGGAAAGGAGATTTTTTTGACTTTTCCGACGCAGCCTACATCTCCATCAAATGCCCCAATGCCCCACCCATCCACACACCTACTCCTGTATCAGCAGTCACCTGAGCTTCCCCACCTGCAACTCATTCCCTAATCAGTGTTTCACTACTTATTAAATAGACTGTAGTTATTTGGTAACCACCAAAGCACTTTCAATCTCAACACTGATTATTTAGTTTTGATCTCTGGCAAGTCCCATCAGCCCTGATTTCATGACCACGCAAGAATCAGATGATGATTTATAGTTTTCATTGAAGTGGTAGATTTCAGCCACAGGGTTGTTGATTTCACATAAACATACTGGGAACTAAAACACGCAATGAAACAATTTACTTTATCTGAATTGTTTAAGTGAGCAGTATCGATCATGTGCAGTTTAAGAACAACTACACAGAGCTGCATGTGTAGCTTTGTGGTGGTGGAGGAGGATCTCAGAGAGGTGGGAGTCATGTTAAATTTCATCATGACTTGCAGTTTTTTTTAATGAAGTGAGGGGAGGGTTATTCATTTCTCCTTTCTCACTGGCAGCAGGCATCAAGACCAGAGCCATGAGACAGTGTGACACAAACAGACAGACACACACACACACACACACACACACACACACACACACACACACACACACACACACACACACTTACGCATAGTTTTGTCCAAGCACTTATATATTCAGTCATAGGGTATTAGGGTATGTTCATATACACAAACCTATCACACGCTTACATAGAACAACAAAACACACCTTAGAACACACACACACAAACACAAGGTATGTGTGTTAAAGAGCTAGTCTTTGTAGTTTTGATACACAAAAGGACTGATGAAAGTGCTGAGGAGAGATATGAGTATAGTAAGAAAGACTAATAATACACCCTGTGACTGAGAAGGTTCAGGTGTGTGTGTGTGTGTGTGTGGATCATTAGTAAGCCAGACATATTCCAAAAGTGGAAGGTGAAGCTTCAGCATCTACGTCATTTGCGTACATGACACATACATCATAGACCACTGGTTTGAGCCAGAGCGCAGCCAGAGTTTACAAGGCAGTTATAAATGATGTCATACCATTCATTCAATTTGCTTTAGATCACTGAGAACTTAATCACATTTAAATGTTAACACTGGCAGATGTGATATCATGCCCTGTGAATTGATTAATAGCCCTCACCCATACAGATCTCAGTGATCTTCAGTATGACCATATTTGCAGAAATCCCCAGAGTTGTCTAATTTCATTGTGATTTCACTGCCAGCTAATCTGCCATTGTCACAAGCACAAGAGGACCATATGGCCATTTCTACAGACCACTTACTGACAGCGTTGGGCAAGTTACTCAGAAACTGTAATAAGTTACTAGTTACTTATTACTCCTTAAAAAAGTAATAATTTTATTTTACTTATTACTGGGTGATAAAAGTAACTACTTACGTTACTCGTTACATTACTATATTTCTTTCACTACAACCCCCCTCCCCCCCAAACAAAGCAGTCTCTCCTGAGTTTTTAACTAATATCATATTCATAACAGCAGGGTAGCAGAGTAGCCTATGGTTTTTACAAAACATATAACGTTTCTTAACGCCACCGGCTGAAATAAAAAAATAAAGCAAGTAGGTCTGACCCCAAATAGTCTAGATAGATTTGAATAAATAAATTCAACGCTTTGATGGGTGACTGTCAATCTCACAGTCGAAGCTTCGCAGCTAAACAAGGATCATGCCATTTTGGCGATATGGGGGTGCTCAACGTCTGATTTTACATAGAACTGCCAGTTTTTTCCCAATAAGTTATTGTTAATGCTGTAAATAAATTTGTAAAAAGAAAAGAACTTTTAATAAATGTGTGTGAATAAATCCAAAATTGTAATCCTTGAGGAAATGGGGTCAGTGCACATGTGTAGGCGTAGCGTGTATGTAGGGCTGCACGATTAATCTAATCGCAATTGCAATCGCGATATCGTCATGTGCGATTACATAACCGCAAAAAGTGTGCAATTTAATAAAACAGAAAAACTGTGTAAACTCTCTTCTGTGTGTGCGTTGCAGTCTGCTCATTATCTCTGCCCACACCGGGCTCTCGCATGTGCCTCTACAAACAGATAAGCCTACGTGCAATGAGAAAAATGTTTTATGAGCAGTCTGCAAGTAGCCGAACTTTTAAGACAACGACCTACCGTAATCCCCGTCCCTACCCCGCCGCACCGAGAGAAATCCCGGTTTTCCTCTGTGACAGAGACAGAGCAACGTCGGCTGCAGCAGAAGCAGTAGGCTAAGACAGAAGAAAATTGGTAGAAGATAAGGAGGGCTTGGGTTTGGCTCGCTGGCCATTTAACGTTAGCTGTATCAGAGACGTCCTAGAAGGACTTTGGCTGTCTGGATGCCTTTTGTTGTTCAACATATTCAACATTTCACAGAGCCCACGTGCTTATCAGTCACTTTTCGTCAACCGACCAATAACAGCCTGGATGGGGCGGGACATTAAAAAAAAACTTGTTACACGTGTTACAGCAAATCATTAAATGTTGAACAATATGATAATTGAGCAGTTAGTACTTAGCATTAACAAATTAGAGACCAATGTAGAGCCTTTTGCTTGCACAAGGATTTAATGAATAAAAACAACCCACAGAAATGAAACAGCTGTAACTGGATATAACATTCAACTAGTGGTAAAAAAAGGTATCCTACTATGAAATTATAATGAATACAGTAATCACTATACTACAACACTGCAACACACATAAAAAGTGTAACGTTCAGTCAATAGTACAGTGTTGTACTATTGACTGAACGTTACACTTTTTAGTTAATGTAATAATATTATGCTACATACTAGATCCTCCACTGTTTACAATGTGGCAAAATCAGTATTTTTAGACTGGTGGCAAAACAAATGTCCTTATGTTTGGTTTTCTGTGTAAGTCATACATAATAAATAAATAAATGTAAAAAAGAATAAAGTAACTATCTGTCTTATCGGGTAACTTTGGTATTTTTCAACCTGGACCCTATTTTCCCATGAGTTAGTGTCTATCTCTGTAGGGATCCTTCCATAATGCTCAGCCACATAACAATGATCTGCGCCTGTCAGTGGCAAAAACAAGCACTTTTATGGACGTAGTTTGACGAGGTGCAATTGCCTTCAAGGATTACGTTGCAGTCCTGTTTCACTACTGCCAGCTGGAGCACTCTTGCTCAATACTGGACCGGTTTCAAAAAATGATGTCCCAATTAGTCATATAGACACCAATACATGGGAAAATAGGGTCCATAGTGAAAAATACCAAAGTGCCCTTTAAGATGGAAATTGATCGTAGGTTTGTTTCACAAATGAGGCCCCAGGCCTATCATAAACACTGAAAGTGAAGTCCAGAGGTAATAACACTGATAGTCTTTGTTTTTAACCTAAGTCTAAATTAATGTGAAGTTTTTGTGCCTCACATAAAGCCTCACATACTTTTGTAGCCTATCGCGTAGTCTTGCACATTATTTCTCTGTTTTATTTTTTATAAAGCCAGTGGAATCAGAAGCCTAGCTGAAGAACTTAACATAGTCGAATATATTTTATTTTAGTTACCCAGGGGAACAGCTAGTTCTCCCAGTGGAAGAGCAACAGCGCGCTGGTGTCCAGCCCACTTGAACCCTGCACACAATACCGGAAAGCCAGCTAGAGCTGTTTGTCTCTGCCAGCGCTTAAAAACAGCAGGCCGAACCACGGTTTTTGCATCATAAAGATGTCGAATAAAATATAATAATTCCCATTTAGGGAAGTTAAGTGCCGTTGCATTATATTATAAGATCAGTTTTTTCATCACTGTATCTGCTGTTTATCTGTTGTATTTGTTTATATGCCTTATAATCCTTCATTTATTCATTTATTAGGTATTTAGCTATGGACAAATACCCTCATTTAATCTGAAAGAAGTTGTCTGGGTGTTTTCTTTGAAGCTGAAGTCACTCACAATGATCGACCGATTCATTTGGGGGAGATATATATATAAAAAACAGGATGATGTCACAGTGGCGTCTAATCGTCAAAGACATTTCTCATCTTTACTCTACACATGGCAAAAGAATCTTATTATAAAATAGGTTTCCAAATCAAACCAAATCTGTATATGGAGGGAAATTAAAGTACAAGACCACTAAGCTCTCATAACCTCCTCATCCAACAGTCTGTTAGATAGTGTTTTTATGTATTTTCTGTAAAATGACTATGGCAACTTACTTTTTCCTCCTCTCTCTCATTTCCACACAGCATGTAGATGTGCAAATATGGGTAGGTGTGCCTCCACTCGCTGTCTGTGTTTGTCATGGTTGTCACATCCTTGTTGGTTATTACAGTTACAGCATCAACAGTATGACCGGAGGTGCCATACACACACTCGTGGTTTTGTTATCTATTTACTGTCAGCCTGTTGGAGGTGATGTTGGAGATTTTAGATATGACTTTATCAATGTGGATCCTCTGTATTGAAAAAGATACAAGCTGACATGGAGGCAGGCACATTTACTCACAAGCATGTGCACACACACAGACATCCACTACACACACACACACACACACACACACACACACACAAACTGAATGCATGTATTAAGTCTGATATTTTGCTAGTTGTAAAATCTGTAAGCATTTTCACATCTATAAGACAATTGTTGGCAGCCATAACAAAAAGGCATCATATTGTCGTAAACCACTGTGTGAGTCCTATTCTTATTTTTAGCTCAGTTTATCTCGATTTGTTTTACATTGAGCGTAAGGTACTTTATTATCTGTATTGAAAAGTGCTATATATATATAAAGCTATTGATTGAAATTGAAGTGGATTGAATTGAAGGGGGACCCACTGTGTCAGACTTTGAAAACTCCTCCTCTGAGCTATAGAACTCTATTGTTGTCCAGAAACTATTAAAACCCATCAGTGAGCCTCACTGTTGCACCTGTGCCTTCATCACCATGAACACACACGCTGTGGTTTTGTGGGGTTGGCTTTTGCATGAGAATGGTTGACAATAAGAAAAATAAAGATTAACTCTAATCATAGTCTTTAATATATTTTATATGTTAAAGGATCATTTAGGATTTTTTAACATGGGGTGAGGTAGCAATGGTGCAGTGGATAATACACATGCCTTTAATGTGGGAGACCCAGGTTTGATTCCCACTACAAATATTTACCAATGTGTCCCTGGGCAAGACACTTAAACCCTAGTTGCTCCAGAGGCCTGTGACCTCTGACATACTGTATAGCAATTGTAAGTTGCTTTGGATAAAAGCGTCAGCTGGTGAGTAAATTTAAACCTGGAAAATATGTGAACCTTATTTTCACATATTTTGGTGACTAGTGCAATAGATGCTTCAGTCAGCAGTCGTGAACCTGCTGCAGTGGATTCAAAGTATTCCTTGGGTGAAATTGCACCCGCCAAAATGATGTCCATAAAAAGTGCTGCTTTTTGCCACTGACATCTCAGAGTGTTACACCAGGTGTCTGACATCATCATGGAAAGGATCCCTATGAGTAACTCCTGGTGACACCCTTTGTTTTCAACCAGAAACAGAAGTCTCGCTCAAGGACAATTCTCGCTCTAAAGTCTTGTGAGAGGCAAGCTGTTGCAAGAAATGCCTGTGGAGTCAGAGTTGGAGAAAGGAGTTTGTTGTGTAGGAGTAACATTAGGAAATAAAGTCTTGCTAGCAGTTCCTCTGTGTACACAACAAACTCCTCTCCCTCAAAGAACTAGTCCCCACAATAGTTTGAATTGAAGAAGCCTTTTGGACAAACTGTGAAATATCTTCAATTAAAACAAGTGTTTAAGGTGCAGCTGTAGCACGTGAACTACACTATGATCTTCTGACCAGTGGGTTTAGGAAAACTGTCATTAATCCAACTTAACTTGCACACTTTTAAATATCCTATACTATGGCCCTATCTTTCCTCTGGTAGCCTGACCAAAATGTAGCAAAATTGGGTTCTATTGAGCCTTAGTGGCACTCTTCACTTAACTTGAATAGGTATGTGGCTGGGGTGTTGTAGGACAATCTTAGAATGCCAACTACAGGAACTACTTCGCAGATATTTAAGGCCTCAGTATACTTCAAACAAACTAGTGTGCATGACATATCGTTTGACTATGTCTAATGGCAAATGTATGAAGAGAAATCTTGTCTCAACATTGTAGTCAAATGTGTGTTTCATGATTTACAAATAAAAACAGGATTTGCAAATATGTATGATGATTTGTAAGATTTTCATTTATGGCCAGACACCCGGCTATCCACAAGCACTTTAATGCAACATGTGTTTGTGGACCGGAGACTGTGAAAAGAGTCAGACTCAGACTCTGCTAAGTGATCCAACAAGCACTTAATTTCAAGCATACAGAGGCCTTAAGCAGGCATCCTAGCACATCTGTTGTGGTAGACCAGATGTCCGGTTGGCCCACTTCCAGCCGCTTCCTGAGTTATGGATTTAGAATTCAGACTGGTCTTTAGTTATTCACTATTCAGTCGAGGTGTATGGACCTTAGTTGTTACTCTGTGAAGAGACTACAGAAAACAACGTCTTTCTCCCCTAATGAGTAGATGGAAATACCTGATGCCGTACTGGCACAAACATCTGTACATGCTACTGTTCTATTCTATCTATCTTATGATATCCTACTGTTAAACGTCTAGTATACACACCAAACGTCATGTGAAATTATGGCCAATTTATGCACATAGCTGTACATGAGGCCTGCATCACAATTCAAAGGATTCACACACATTTTCAATCCTTTTGCAGGTTGGTTCAGGGTGTCGTAGTAAAATGCAGCTGTTTCTGTCCGTTCAGGTTTAATTAACTCTGGAAGGCCAAATCATGATCAGGATTATTATTTCATATTAGGTTGTATATTGTTATATTGATATCTGAACTTCTACACAGAGTACCTGTAATGTCTGATAAAGGGATGGGTGGATGACATTACAGTTTAGCTTACTTACTTGATTTTTAGTATTTTGACTCAGGTAACATGCTTTTCCTTTAAATTTACAGATAAAGCATTGCAGAAGCAAATGATAGAGCTGGCCACTCCCTCTCTTCCTGTCTGCATCTTTTTTGTTGGACTTTCTGTCTGTACTGTTTATTGATATGTGTTTAGCTGTTCCTCCTTCTCTCTCTCTCTCTCTCTCTCTCTCTCTCTCTCAGTGACTTTCTGTCTTTTGTAACTCTGCTAATTTTTCTATCTCTCTTTTGTCCATGTCTCTCTGTCAGACGGCCCAGGGGGGCGGTCATCGCACCTTACTGTACGGTCACGCTGTCCTGCTGCGACACTCCTACAGTGGAATGGTCAGTGAGCGCGCGCATACACACACACACACAAATCAACACACACCACAATAACAACTATAACCAAAAACTATAGGCTTGCCATTATTATTGAAGGAAGATTCTGCCTCTACAGAAATCAGTCCCATCAAATAGGATGATGTAGAACTACTTCACTCTAGTTGGGAGATGATGTAGTTTATCAGATGGATTGATCCAATGAATTGGGTTTCTCTCTGTAGTACCTGTGCTGTCTGTCCACCTCCCGCTCATCCACAGACAAACTGGCTTTTGATGTTGGACTACAGGAAGATACCACAGGTGGGACATTATCACATAGTTTTAATTGTGTTTGCTCTGTGTCTGCTGGTGTGTAAATAAATAACTGTTGGCAAAAGCATCACCCATATTATTGTTTATAAGGTCATAATATGTGCATGTGTGATGTTTAACTTGTTGATCAATGCAGCTTTTGGATTGTGGAGATCCCAAAGTTACTTTAGATACTAAATATGTCTATTTAGTCTATTTTTTTGCTAAAATCAAATTAAAGATTTTGAACAAGCTGGTGGAAATGATAAAGTCAGACAGCGTGGTATACTGTAAAATGATTTAACCACAAAGCTAATAATGCAGATTGGGCCCAGGTTTGCATTAGTGTGATTACAGTGATTGAGTTGGCTTCATCCTGGTCCAGGTTGGTATCTGAAGCTGCCCCTTTTGGAATAAATCTCTGGACTGGACTTGCTGCTTCTCTGCAGTGGTTTTCACTTTAGAACAAAGTCAGAACAATAAGCCACTGCAAATGCACTGTTTGCTCTTGTTCTTGACCTGCTTCTGTAAAAATGATGCAAATTACAGTACAAGCAGAACAGCTGCAAAACAAATCTAGGCTACCAAAATGGTCCGCAGGCTGAGGTGATACACTAGGTAGTAATACAGGACTTGCTATGTGAGTCAAGGTCACGTTTCTGCTTTGTATGGAAGTTTTTATTGGGCTTTATAAAACAATCCACAAATGTGTACCACAATCCACACATTTTCCACTATCCACAAACATGTATGTTTACATTTATGTTGTGTAAAATAATCTCTGCAAAAAAAGTGAGTGATTTGTACATGTGAAATGGGTTTTGCACATTGTTTCTTGTCAATTTGTAGGCCACGTTCCATTTGTGACTATTTATTTGTCCAATGTGTACCGTTGAAATCTGTAGAAAAAATCCACAAATATGAGAGACAATTTACTAGCTACGCTGGCAGGTGGGGACATCCCCTCATGTGGGTTGATGGGATTACCACTACCTAGCATCATCTTCATCCATAGGAGACAACAAAACCTGTTTCAGATGTACAAATTGCTCCTTATTCTTGTGAATATGATTTTACACAACAAAAATTTAAATACATCTTAAAAAATTTCAATATCATGGAAATGTTCATTTGAATTTCACTGAACTACACTGACAGACAAAAGGCTCAGGAAACCTTTGCAGGTGTTTGTGTAAATTAGCTGATTAGAGCTCTTCTCAGGACGACATTTCTGTATTATAAATTCCTTATTCTAAAATTCTATAATATTTTGAGATATGATCTAGATATTGAGAGATGTGATTTCATGAACTGTAAGCTGATCAAGATTAAAACAAAAACAAAAGGCTTGAAATTTTCCACTTTATGTGTAATGAATCTGTAACAAGTTTCACTTTTTGAATTAAATTACGGAAAAACATTAACTTTTCCACAACATAAAAATTTTTTGAGACGCACCTGTACATGTTTGTGGATATTTGTAGAAAATTGTCCTCTGTGAGTTACAAATAATTAAGTCCAATTTAAACATCCATACTTTTCAGCTGATGTTTGCTTGGAGTGTGTGTTCTTATTTTGTGTGTGCATGTAGGCGAGGCATGCTGGTGGACCATCCATCCAGCATCGAAGCAGCGTTCAGAGGGAGAGAAGGTTAGAGTCGGAGACGATCTCATCCTGGTCAGCGTCTCCTCTGAAAGATATCTGGTCAGTAGCAGCTCTGTGTGGGATCATGTGTGAGGAGAGGGGGCTCAAATCTGCACTTTCACTTTGTTCCTTTATTTCTTTCCTTGTTATTTTCTTTCACTCTGTTATTCCTCTCTATAATAACAATATAACAAATGTTCAATAAATGTTTGATTTTATTCACTTGAATCATACATGAATTAGGACTTTTTCTTATTAAGATGTTTATTCTGTTGAGGAAAAAGGACTGCAAAAGGTTTTACTTAATTTTACTAAAGATATTTGTTGACAGAGATTTTATCATAAATATTTTGAATGTTCTGTCTCAGATTTGTGAAGTGTTCCACTGTTTGGCATCAAGTGTTGACCATAAAGAAAAGTTTAAACCACAATTAACCATCAGGTTTCTTCAACTTTCACTCAGGAGCAAAAATCTTCCTTTAAACTCAAAAGAAAAAACTATTTGATACTTGATCGTGATAATTATCAATATCGAAAGATATGAATATTTTTATCGTGATAAAATTTTTGGCCATATCGTCCAGCACCACTATGTACTGTATGTATATATCAACCAGTCGATGCAGTTGGCCGCCCATCCTGAGTCTAGGTCTGCTCAAGGTTTTGGGAATTGTTGAATATGTAGCATGACTACTTTTGATCTAATAAATTTATGAGAATTAATACCAAATTATTAATTAATTAATAAATATTCAGAAAATATTAATTCATAAATCTCTCGTGGGGCACCACCCCAGATTCCGTTCGCCCAGGGTCTCGGGATTCCCTGAGTATGGCTAATAATTAGACAATTATTCAATTAGTTAACAATCGCTCAATTATCTTAAATCAGTCAGTTAGTCTCATATTGAAGGGGCAAATTCTCGTGACAGGGACTTGGAGATAGGCAATACACACACAATTCCATTGATTACGGTGAGATTTATTAACTAACTAAGGTGAATATGAATGCAGTTACATATACATCAATGAAATAACAATGGCTAAACAATGAGAATGTGGGTTCTATTGTGGGAGAATTTGATTCACACGGGCAGCTAATGAACGCAAGCTATGAGTTTAAGGACTAAAGATAATGGATTAACAGACTATTGGACATCACTGATCACAGAATGCAGGGTTTTGGTCTTACTGCATGTCGTTTCTCCCAGCTGGGTTGCTGTTAACGGCCTCACACTTTTCTTTAACTTTAATGTCTAATCAAAAAAATCTATTTGCGCGTATTGTAATCAAATATCTACCCACATTCAAACCTTAGTTGTCAAACGGTTGTACCGTTCTTAGTTTTAAGCACTTGATGAAAAGGAAAACAATTGTCAATAGTTAGACCTTAAAAGGTTAGCATTTCATAGGAATCACATCACATGAGAGGAACTTAACTAGCTTTCTGGATATATTGGCTGTTACACGTTCTTAGAGAATATAAGCAAGATACACGGATGGCATTAGATTATGGGCAGGTAAATACAGAGTGACATTTATACATTAAACGGCATTTCAGACGATGGCATGTAATACTTATTTTGTCCACTTGGGTGAGCTCGGGTAACATGAGGATAGCTTTGATTCACCTAAAACAATCTCTTGCTCAGGAGCTGGGGTATTTAGTTATTTAACCTTAAATTCGAGCTTGAAAATTGCTCGAGTAGTATAGGATGACATTTCTTTATCATCATTTCTAAAGGAAGTGTCATAAAGTATTGGGAGCAAGGCATTGGTTACAACATAAAATGAATAAAGGTCAGGGATCCTTGCTGAAAATTAAAACACTGCAAAATTGACTTATTTAGATTCTTTTCAACAACAAATAACACCAACATGGTAACATAACTACTCAAATGGAGTGGAGAGACCTAGTCAAGTAACTAAAAGATTTAATTAAACCAAGTAATGCTTTGAGTTTTGAGGAGACAGTACTCTTTCTTTACACAAAGAAGTTCAGGGCTGTGCCTCTGGTGTCCTGGAGTTTCTCACGCCTGGGCGTAAAGAGGAGAATATCCTTTGATGTGAGGTAATTAAACAAAGAGGAAGGTCAGTTGCCATGGTTATGTGTGTGTGGGGGGCAGTTTAGGGTTTCCTGCCCTCTCTTACGAAGAGTTCCGCTAATCGCTGGTGAGTGTTTCTTTGTCATTTTAACAGTCAGGCACCGAGGCTTATCTCGGCTGCTGCCAAAGGTGGCCAGTTTTACGATCAACTGCCCAGAAATAGCACTTAGGGAAAGCAACCTTTCAACCCCCATCCTTTGGGGTCTCTTCAGCCATCTGTTGAGGGTGAGATAACCCCCTCCTTTTCTTTCTCCCAGGGAGAGAGAAAGAATTTGGAGTAGTCCAAAATTATTTAATATAAAATGCACAAATCCACACTGTTTGTACACTACAGATATTACAATGAGTATGTCCCAGAGCTGTTCTAGATGAAAAGTACAATGAGATAACTTCTGTAATGAACTGGATCTATTTAAATAAAATTGAATTGAACTAAATTATATAATGAATGCCACAAGCCAAACATTTCTGTCTCACAATAAAGTTGTTCTTAATATTACAAATGTAGTTTTGACATAGACACTATATACAAGTTCTCCTGATCATGGTACTATAGCAACTATCTAACGTTCTAAACATCCTTATAAAATTAGCCACATTCTGCAACTTCAATCCATGTGTAGGCTTGATTTCATGATCTGCATCTTATCCAAATCTAGGGTCTCAGGACAGAGGGTGTAGTATGCTGTACAAACTGTAAAGCCCCTTGAGACAAATTTGTGAAATTGGACTATGTAATTAAAAATTGACATAGGCTAAGGACTGAAGACCAATAGCGTGGTCTGATGCATGGGAGCACTCTCGATGGTTATAGACCATGCCTGCCCTTCAGAATTGCTAAATACAGGATTACAGTTCTGGAACATGCAGGTAGGAATCATTGTGTTGGTGGTGTTGTGTATTTCAGTCTGGTGGTTTTCATTTGGCTCTTATGTCTCTCTTCCTGCAGCATCTGTCCTATGGAAATGGCAGTCTCCATGTAGATGCAGCGTTCCAGCAGACACTGTGGAGTGTGGCTCCCATCTGTTCTGGCAGTGAAGTAGCACAAGGTACACCTGTTTATGTTTCTTTGTGTCTCTCTTTTTTCCACCCATAACTCTTTCTTTCTTGCTTGGTGCTTATATTGTGCTTTGTGCTATCTTATCTTCACACTTCTGTGTTCACTAGTGTACATCAACAGCACAGCCAAAAAATAAAGCTGTTTCTTTCATCTTCATATTGAGTTTTGAGGGGGAGCAGGAGGAAAGAGGACACACAGTAGTCCAACGCAAGTTCCTCAAAGAGATGCAAATAACAGTAATGGTATGAGTTTTACTGCAAATACCAATACAAATGAATCAAAGTAACAAAAAAGACACCAATAATAATAATACTAATAATAATAATAATAGTAGCAGTAGGTGTCGAGTAGGAACGTGGGGGCAGTAAGTGGGTGGCTTGCATCTATAGATCCAGACTCTACAGCTCTGGAGCTAGGCAACACCTGCAGAACAAACAGAAGGAGAGGAGAGGGATGAGAGAGCACAAAACTACAGGAGAGGGAAGAAGTCGAGTTAGCAACATGTATTAATGGGATAAGAATGCATACAGATGGAGAGGAGGAGAGAGGAGCTCAGTGCATCATGGGAATTCTCTCAGCAGTCTAGTTGGTGTTTTCCTCTATTGCTTCCTGTTGTCCCGTTCTCTTGCATGTGCTGTCCTTTCTCTGTGGTGTCTGTTTGTGTGATGTTTCTGCCCCCCATCCCCATTTCTGCCCCCTGTCTGCCCAGTGACAAATTAATACATAATACAATATAATAAAGAAGACAAAGGAGTATATTTTCTCTTGTTAAAGCAAATCTGGCACAACATGGAATCCCACTCCTCATACTGTACACCAGGCTGCTTAGCAGGATGGGTTAAAAAAAAAAAAAAGTGGAGATGGTATCTGCCTCGGCGGCACAGTGGTGCAGTGGTTAGCACTGTTCCCTCACAGCAGAAGGTCGTGGTTTCAAACCCCGGCTGCCCCGGCCTTTCTGTGTGGAGTTTGCATGATCTCCCGGTGTCCGCGTGGGTTCTCTCCGGGTGCTCTGGCTTCCTCCCACCATCCAAAGACATGCAGGGTAGGTTAATTGGTGTCTCCAAAATTGTCCCTAGGTGTGAGTGGTTGTTTGTGTATGTGTGGCCCTGCGACTGGCGACCTGTCCAGGGTGTACCCCAGGGTTTCGCCCAATGTAAGCTGGGATTAGCTCCAGCCCCCCGCGACCCTGTACGCAGGATAAGCGGTTGACGATGGATGATTCCACAGGAGAGGAGCATAATAGCTGAACGCTCTGGCTCCCATTCTACTTTTGGAGACTAGGAACCACAAGTAACCCTGCATTCTGGGAGAGCAGTGTTCTAGTGGGGTAATAAGGTACTATGAGCTGTTGAAGATGAGATGGTGCCTGACCATTAAAGGATATGTAGGTAAGGAGAAGGATTTGAATTCTGGATTTTACAGGGAGCCAGTGCAGAGAAGCTAATACAGGAGAAAGATGATCTCTTTTCCTGGTCAGTACGTGTGCAGCAGCATTCTGGATCAGCTCGAGAGTCTTAAGGGACTTATTCAGGCAGCCTAGAAATTACAAATGTGTGGACTAGTTTTTCTGCATCATTTTAGCACAGGATGTTTCTGAGATTTGCAATATTATCTAGGTGGAAAATAGTTGGTCCTTGAAATTTTTTTTATGTGGGAGTTAAAGGACATGTCCTGATCAAAGATAACTCTGAGGTTTGTCTTCCCTCCTTTTTTCTCTGTCATTCTCTCACCCATTTTCTCCCTTTCTGATCTTGTCTGCAGGTTACCTGATAGGAGGGGACGTCCTGCGCCTCCTTCACGGTCACATGGACGAGTGTCTAACTGTTCCATCTGGGGAGCATGGGGATGAGCAGAGGAGGTAATGTGTACTGATAGTTACAACTGGACTCATTTATGATAGTAAAACATGTCATCCCATCTAGTTGTATGTGTAGCTTTTATCTGACAGCTATAAGCCTAAATCAGCTAAATTGTGAAATTATACCATACTATTTTTTTTATTATTTATTTCTTTTTTACAGTATGTTGACAGATGACTTCTGGTTTGAAAATGACTGAAAATCAGTAGCAGCAGATAACATAATCATAAAGCAAGTTTGACTTAGTCTTTATCTCTTTGGACTACCTGCCTTCACAAAGTCTAACATCTGTGATCCTGGATGTGAACAGATGCCTTCCTAACATCCACATTCCTTTTTTTAGTCGAATGTAACATGAGGCTTCAAGAGAGATCTGACAAATCAAGTGTTCACCTTCCTTAAAAGTAATGCTAAGACTAATAAAAGCCTAGGATCACTTGTCTCAAGCATAGAAAATGAATGGATCTGGAACTTCAACACAATAGGCAGAGGTTAAGGCGGTGGAGAGAGCTGCGGCAGCAAACAGTGTTGGCAAGAGGGAAAAGCTATATGCATGGGATTGAATTTTACTAGTCACGTGGTAGCCAATGATGCTGATTCTGCTTTTTCATTATGTGTGATGGATAGTAGACATGAGACAGAGCCCCATGTGTACAGCTTATGAGCATGACAGTATGATTGCGTTGGTAGTTACTTCTGGTAGTTACTAGAAGTAGGTACTTACATGACACCACTTAGTTGAAGGAAGCACAGCAGTGGTGTTTGTGGTGTCTGTAAGACATATACTGTAACTATTAGATAAAAGCTAGATAAAATATTTCAGCTTCAATATTCAAATAATTTTTTCTTGTAGAGTTTTATATAAATGTCAAAGTCACAATGCACAAAGTTTTACCTTCGGCATGTTCGTGTACTTGACTTGACTTGACTTCAACTTGACGTAGTGGACGGACATTATTTAACTTCTTTTATAAGGATGGGCTGCAGTAAGAGAAAGTAGCAACTCCCACTACAGACGGAGTACTCTGCTGTGACTGAGACAGGGAGGACAATGAATAATTATAGTTTTAAAATGTTCCCAAAGGGGACAGCCATGTTGTTAAACAATGCTGGTGAGAGTGACTGTGTTCTCCTCCTGACTGTCCACTGAGGTTTGTGACTGAGTCATTCAGCTGGCATATCTAGGTGTACTGTACATCAAAAGCAACTGGATTTGCTGTGGAAGAAGTGGAATGGAATGCACAGTTATGTAGGGAAAGTGGATATGTAAATAGTTTGAAGGTCTGACTGTTAAATCTTTACACGCAGGACAGTGCACTATGAGGGGGGAGCAGTGTCCAGTCATGCCAGGTCCCTGTGGAGACTTGAGACACTTCGGGTCGTGTAAGTGCAATATACACGACACGTACTCTGCACACATACAACAGACAAGTCGATTCACATGTATATATCAGCACACATGCACTTCCACACAGTCTGAGGATTACTCATAGTGTAAAGAGCCTAGCATGGATTGGTAGCACTTACTGTACTGCGGGTAACAGAGTGGTATATGTTAAAAATACTACAACTTTTACTCAGTGTGTGAGTTGCTAAGTAACAGCAGTATCAGTTTGAGACATGGTTTCCAGGTTGGTAACCAAGCAGCAGCTGCTTGGTTGCCCAAGTTGACTGAATGGTTGCCATATTCTAACCAGTCACCATCACTGATTAGGCAAGATGCAACTAACAATGATACACTGAAGTTTTCAGTGTATTTCAGTATACTATTTACTTATTAAGCCTCCACGAGAATGCTGTACATTAAAGGTGGCAAAACTTGTCCAGTTTGGGTAGATATGCTTGCATGTTGACTAATATGGCTGCAGCACAGAGGCATATTACAGAGTGTCACAACAAACGAAGAAGTCAGGTCACCAAAATAAAAAATTAAACTGAAATCTTTTGTTATACATACTAAAATTATGGCTCTTATTTGAGAATTTATCCACCCCAATTGCAGAGAGAACTAGGCCTTTAATTCTAATTTCCCCAGTTTCAGAAGTATATTTTGTCTGAACTGCTCACACTTTAAATTGCATTCTTTTACCATTTGAATTGTTATTTCATTTCTCTCTGTATATAAATAAAGAAATAGGATACAAGGTGGTACTAAGGGAGCTTTAGAGCTGTTTCTAGGTATTTGTTAGCAGTGCCATGTTTGAAATTTCCCCCCGTGTCTTTATGCTAAGCTAGACTAACCATATCTTGACTGAGTGGAAATTTAGGAAAAAAGTAGATTTCCCGATTTGTTTTATTTGCACTGGTTTGGGGATACTCATTTCTAACCCAATACAACGGAGTGTTATGCCCGGCCTGGGAAACCTGAGTGGAGCGTGAAACATGACTTTTCTCTTTCCCCACTCCCAAGGATGACCAGTGCCACAGCTGATGCAGTCCAAACTGAATTAATTTATTTATTAATTAGGGTAAAACATAAACGTAGGGAGAGCAGGGCAAAAACAACAAACAAAATCTAATTGAATTTTACCCACTAGTTTACCTAACCAAACAAAAGAAAATACACGCAGCATACCTGTAAACAGGAGAAAAGGGAGTGAAACAGAAAAGGCTTCTTCCCCCCTATGGATTATCAGGACTTCTCGACTACTCTTCTTGACAGTCCGCAGAACACACTAACAGCTTTTATTGGAGCACTTTGGGTAGAAGTGTAGACTTTTTTTTATTGATAGTTATCCTCAGATTTTGAGTAAATACAGGTTAAATGCTGATCTGAAATTACTAACCTTCTTCAATTTTCAAAGTGATTATATCTTCTATGTACCTAGATTTCAGTTTTCTGACTTTTCTAACATTTGGCTGTTTATCATGTCGGGACCTGTTTAATTTAAGTGTCCTAGTCAGCCTTGACAGTTAGCAAGCGTAGGGAATGGCCTTGGAACTGACCTTCCTAAACAGAATCCAGCTAATATGAGTGATATCAATTGTACCTGTGTGTAATTACAATATCCACCCTGAGAACTGACTGAAATGAAAAATAAGGGAGGCAGGGGGAGACACACACACACACACACACACACGCACACACACATCTTGGGGAAACATCTTAACCAAGCTGAAATGAAGATTTTCTGTGACCTGACTGCACAGGACCGTGTGCTGGAGTAAATGTGTATGACCCTTCAGGCTTCTAATTTAGCTCCTGCAACATATTTTATATTTATCATTTTAAATGCATTAATTATCTTTGGCCACTGCAGGCAGCAGACCGAGCTGTACACACAACATTGACCTAGCCTATTATCACCAAAAAGTTGTTATGGCTAACATCCAGGGCCCCTGGGCATACAGTAAATGAGCTGTGTTTTGTGTATGTATTTTTGTTGCCATTAATTATCCATCAGGTCATTTACCAACAGAACTCCTATTCTTTATCACTACCCTGCCCCAGCTTTGCTACGCAAATGCATTTAGAAACCTAAACAGAATGAATAAAGGTGTTCAAATTACATTTTGACAATAGGGCCCTTCTGTAAAGCTGATGATACACAGGGCAACTTTTTGAGCAATGTTGCTGGGCAATCTTGCTGGTGGAAAGTCCAACTATGTTTTGAACGGATAGCGGCGGTGCAGGGAGGGTGGCGGAGTGGCGGGAGAAGGGGATAACGGTAGTAATCGTTACTCATTACCACTGACAGCAACATTGCCCAGCACCATTGCTCTAAAAGTTGCTCCATGTATCATCAGCTTAAGATGAGGTAAAATTGCCACTTAAAAGGTGCCACCAGCTCAACTTGCCTCGACTCGGCCCACCATCCTCCATTTTCCATTGCAGATAGTACCCAGAGAGAGTACCCCTCCATGTAGCTGGTCGTCATAGCAACACAACACAACTGCCGTGACATCATTTTCAATGCTACACACACACCAGCGATCCACACAGCTTTCTCTTTTTTAAGTTAAAGCGTTTCAACCTCCTCAGAATGTAAAGACAGATAAGCGGTATGAAAACCTTCCAGCTGTGTTTTCCTCTGCCGTTGTTGCTGCAGCGGTCTGTGTGACGGCGGGAGCAGAAGGCTCTGTGAGCGGGCAGCTGGCCGGCCTCGCACGCTCCTCCCGTGGGTTGACGCAGACGCAGCCACTTGCTGAGCTCCTCAACTCCGAAAATATTCAAGCATATTTTTGTTCCGCCATCACTTCTCGTAAAACTGTCAATATTTGAAATCTACACAGCTGATTTGTCACCTCAAAACTTCTCAGAAGGAGACTTAGTGATGAATAAATTCCATACGGAAACTGTAACTTGGAACCTCGATGGAGGTGATACGGACAAAAGTACCAGGTAGCAGGTACAAGTACAACTTTTCCACAATCGAAAACCAATAAAAGGCGAGGCAAGTCGAGCTGGTACTATGCAGTGGAAATAAGGCTTAAAGTCACTTATCATTTCAGTTAGGATTGGACTTAATCCTGCCTAGTTTTTATATTTTGTTTTTTTTTATTGTTCATGTTGTGTGTGGTTGGTATTCATGTCTCTGACTGTGTTTTGTCAAGGTGGAGTGGGAGTCATATTCGCTGGGGTCAGCCGTTCCGACTGAGACATGTGACGACAGGGAAGTATCTTAGTCTCATAGAAGACAAATCACTGCTGCTGATGGACAAAGAGAAAGCTGATGTCAAGTCTACAGCCTTCTGCTTCAGGTCTTCCAAGGTACAGAGGCAACAACATCCACAACACTATTTGTAATGTGTTCATATTCTGTATACTTAATGTACTTTTTGACCTCTCTTTCCTGTATTACTTGGTTTTGTAAAGTCCGTGACTTGAAAGGATCTGACAAACAAAATGCATCATTATTATTATCTATCATTTTTCATAAAAGGTTGCAAGGCGTTATAGTGTTAACATCAGTCATCATCTAAATATGCCAAAATAACAAGACCGGAAGATCAGAACTATTAACAGTAAACCAATAAAGTAAAAACAAAACAGGCTTAAACAAAGTTAAAATGGCCATAGTTTAAACTTAGACATTAGACTTACACATTTTCACCTCACTTTTGCTGCCAGTGGTTTATACATTAATGGCTGTGTGATGTGTTATTTTGAGGGGACAGCAAATTTACACTGTTATACAGGGCCGTGCAGAGACCTTTGGAAGGGCAGGTGCTCAAAGCATAAAAGGGGCACATGGAACAAGGATTTAAATAGGGCTGTTCTCAAAATATCAATACAGAAATATATTGTTATATATTCCTTGATTATATGCGTATACAGATGCTTCTGTATCGATACATCAACAAATGCTGTGACAGTTTTGAAAAAGAAACACAGAAAATACCCAGATCTAGCTTTAAAACATGGTGGGCTGACATAACTTACAGGGAACAGTTGCTGTTGAGGGGTTGCTGGTGATGCTGCTGCTGTTGTTGTTGCTGCTGATACTACTGGAGGTGATCTGTCACTAGATATATTATAACAAACAAAGGATATATATTAGATAATTAAACAAATATATGACCATGACAAGATGCAAAGATTGCTGACATTATTTGGGACTGGCTCATAATAATGATTTTATATATTGCATTGTGAATCTGAGATATATTTGGATTTTGATTGACTATATGTCTAATCATAAATCTAAAAAGATGTGTTGATTCTGTTGGCCCAGAATAACCATGACAGAGCAGCATTTACCTTCACATTAACATTGCATACCTTTGTCTGAAATCTATATAGGGCCATTTCTTCTTCACTCTTTACCTAATATATGTCAGGAATATTATTTATTTTATACTGACACTGACATTATTACATGTATTTCCAGTTATTTAGATCATACAATAGGTTTGCTATTAAATCTAATTCTAATTCAAATACTGTTCTGATTTAAATGATTGTTTTAAAAAGGGCTGATAAGTAGGCTATAATTCACAGGAATAAGTAATAAACCTGTTTTACCAATGTGATAATTATTTTAAGGTACACTACGTTTTTTATTAAGCTACTGTAATAATCCTAGTTCAAGTGAAAGGTTTTTAGTCAAATTACATAAAAAATACAATACCTCACGATGCCCGTGAAACTTTTCTGCCTCAAACAGCAAGAACGAAGTGAACAGAGCACCTTAGTTTATCTGTGTGCAGAATCAACGTTAGCTGTCGGTGCAGTGTTAGTCGGCAGCTAAAGTTACTTCTACAGGTGACACACAGCAATATAAAACTACTCTGCTGCTCTCTTTGCGTCTTTCTTGTAAAATACATCCAACAACCCACAACAAGCACATTTAGGCAAACCCCTCTTACCGGCGGAATCGCAGGTGTAGTCAAAGCTGCTGAATCACTAACGGTGTCTGAAGGGAGGGCTCGTCACGGATGAGGTCATCAGGTGAAAGGTCATAATGTGGGTCATTTATTTACTGCGAAATTATTATTAATTCATTTTACTAATAGTTTGATTCGGCAGGCCTTCACAAAAGGACCTTTACAAATTTTAAAATTAATTAATTAATTAAATTTGTTATTGACAAAAGGGCACTTGGGCATCAAAGGGCAAAAGGGCAGGTGCTCAAGCACCCATTGCACCCCTCTCTGCACGTGCATGCTGTTATACAAGCTGTACACTCACTACTTTACACTGAAAAGTGTCATTACTTCAGTGTTGTCACATGAAAAATTCTAATCAAATATTTACTAAAGTGTAAGTGGTGTACTCACTTGTGTTCTCCTTTTCTCTCTCCTTCAGGAAAAGTTGGACCCCGGTGTGAAGAAGGAGGTGGATGGGATGGGTGTTCCTGACATTAAGTATGGTGACTCTGTGTGTTACATCCAACATGTTGACACCTGCCTGTGGCTTACATACCAGGCTGTCGATGCTAAGTGTGCACGCATGGGTGGAGTGCAGAGAAAGGTACCTTACTTCTTTAAGCCAAACTGCACCTTTTACAACTTTGTGTCTCCCCTGTCTCCTTTCTTGTGACTGCTGTCCATGTTGGGGTTGCTTCATCTTATGACCCCTTCGTAACATTAGCGTAAACTTCAGGTCCATGCGTGCGACAAGACACTAAGAAGCTTTGAAGGTTTTTCCAATACTTCTTATATGGTAAAGAATTAACACTGGAAATAAAGAAGACTTCTGAATGGAGGTAATGTCAGGAAGTTAAGGGAGGAAGATGTACGTAGTGTCTACCATTGTATTATTGCAAAATGTGAAATTTTTACAGACTTTTGACAGACAAACAAAAGAAAAAACAGCTTTGATGATTACATTTCTTCTGCTGTAAGCCATTCTCTTAAGCCAAAATTAAAACAACAGTCAGAAAACAGCCAGTATGACTGTAAATTTAAATCTTGATATTGTGGTAGATTGACACAATGGGAACTAATTTCCTATTTTCCTATTATTTTTCCTATACCTGGATACTCGCTCCGTCACTGTTCCACTTTTTGACCTAAGACAGCTCAGATTTTACATAATAGTCTAGCAAGAGACTATTCCTTCCTACTGTGTTTTGGAAATGTTTGATAAAATATCATTAATTCAGTGGGATCTTGGGAATACATGTCAGTGTTTTCAAAAGCTCACTTCTTCTTTCAGGCCATCATGCACCATGAGGGTCACATGGATGATGGGCTGACACTGTCTCGGTCACAACATGAGGAGAGTCGCACTGCCAGAGTCATCCGCAGTACGGTCTTTCTGTTCAACCTCTTCATCAGGTGGATTACTACACACACACACACACACACACACACACAGATATGTAATACACATACATAACTGAGAAAGCAGTAGGTTCCACAGAAAAGTATGGTAATAAGACACCAGTAGAGGACGTGGCTGTACTGTGTGTCAGGTTTGATTTAACACCAGCAGCAGCATAATCTGCAAAGTTAAAGTGACATCCTGTGATTAAAAGGGGTTTATTGCAGCAAATACTGTAGTAATGCACTTCTGAAAAAAAGTTCTCTGCAATTAATCCAAGCAGCTGTAAGAAATTCAACTGAGAACAAGATGATTCTTGATTCTTGAAACCTCAAGGAAATATAGAGATACTAACCCACCAAAACAAAACCAAACAAAGTCAATCAATCAAAATTTATTTATAGAGCACTTTAAAAATCCAAAGTGGACACAAAGCGCTGTACAGTAAAACAATAAAGGAATACATAAAAGACACAAAATACAAAGCTCACACGACCCATAAAATACAAATAAAAACAATAACAAGCATACAATAAAACAATAAAATCAATGCAACCATAACAAGAAATGTCAATTTCAGTTATCAAAGGCCAGGGAAAAGAGGTGGGTGGGAGACTTAAAAAAAGACAGTGAAGATGCCTGTCTAATGTGCAGAGGTAGATCGTTCCACAGTTTAGGAGCTGCTGCAGCAAAAGCACATCGTCCTTTAATTTGAGAAGTGTTTCCGTTAGTCTACATGTGGCAGGATTCTGCAGAGTGGGAAGAACACTACACCACGTACCATTTGTAAAGCAACAAGCAGCTGTATTCCAGTGTAAAGTCAACAGCCACTTCCGGTGTGTGCAGCAAGCACACAGTTTAGCCCGGTCTCCATGCAGGACAATATTGTTGATCGTCCAGCCATGGCAGATGTGAAAAAACAGAAATCAACAGCATTTCTTACATGACATCATGTAGCAAACAAAGAACTCTGTGTCCCAAACTCCCACTAAAACTCTCACAAAAAAAGGTCACCTTTTGTCCACCTCGGGTTTTTTATTTTTATTTTGCATGAAGGGCATTTTAATAAACAGCACCATATAATGAGCAATAAAACATGAAATGGACTTTGTCTTTAATTTCATCTAAATCACATAACAAATAAAGCCTTTCCCCTTCAGGAAAGTCATTAGACCTCTCTGTTTCGATCTATGACCTTTGATTAAGTTTGGCTTTGCTTAAGGCCCTACTCTATTGTTAGTTTTTTATGAGGCAATATCTTTGTGATTTAGTTTTAAACCCTCTTTTCTAATATATGAGGAACTGGTTTTGCTGAGTGTCACTAATATTGCACTGCAGCCTGTTTTGAAAAGAAAAGAATAAAATGATTGACACATTTACTCCAGTAGTCCGGAGATGTTTTGCAAAAGATTTCTCTAGTGACATGTTCATGTCAGAGGACTCAGTCGCATGTAGTCACTCTTTTCATTTCTTTGGTGGTAAAATATGAAAAACAAATTATTCAGTAACAGGGCTGAGCCCACATTTCTGTGAGTTAAGATGTCTTAAACTCTCTAGACACTTGACGCTGCCAGTAGAGCGGTGGATGCGTGAATCTGTCCATTCCTGTCTTTTGGCCTATTTACAAGACGTTTGAATTGACGCAGCTGTGTCTTAAACATTAGGCCCCACACATTAGTTTGGACTGCAGAATCATCACATCCATATATCAAACCAGTGGAGAGCAGCAGGGAGGAGTGCATAAACAATCAGCTCAAACTGACAAACCACTCACAAGCAACAAAGTAAACAAAGTGAGAGCCAGCAGCCTGAAGGCATTGGCATGCTCAACAGAAACTCAAAACTCAAACCGAAATCAAATGCTGTGTTATTCCGACAGCGTAAAGTGCACATTGACTAACAAAACCTTTGCATGTAAATTAGCTTGCAACTAAAGAGCAAATTCTAATTCACATACATTTTAGTTGTCAGTCGGTACAATCAGTACTTGCAGGTTGGATCAGCTGCACTACAGCAGCAGCGATCAGAAGAGGAACATGGGAACGGATCACATTATGAAGACAGTGATTGATTTCTTCTACTCCATATGCTCCAGGGGTCTGGACACACTAAGGGAAAAGGGGAAGAGTTCCACTCTAGATCTGCCAATCGATTCGGTCAGTCTGAGTCTGCAGGATCTGATTGGCTACTTTCAACCACCCGGCGATCACCTGGAGCATGAAGACAAGCAGAACCGACTGAGAGCTCTGAAGAACCGGCAGAACCTCTTTCAGGAAGAGGTTGGAAACGTCTGCCTGTGACTGTGTGTGTGTGTGTGTGTGTGTATGTGTGCGCATACGCATTTGGCTCATGCTATCTAAATACCCATGAGTATGACGTTAGATTTCCCTTTCAGAATCTGATTTATAATGTAACAAATAAATAAATAACTAAATGTTACTCATTTGTCATTCACTAAGTTTTATGCCAACATATTCAGTCCCCCATGGACATTCAAGAGAAAGTCATGTTTTTAAAGCATTAAAAACCAACAACCTCTGTGTCTGTAGGGGATGATCAGCCTGGTGCTGGAGTGTATCGATCGTCTTCACGTCTACAGCAGTGCAGCTCATTTTGCTGAGGCAATAGGAAGGGAGGCAGGAGAGGCCTGGAGCTCCATACTCAACTCCCTCTACCAACTACTAGGTATACACACGGACACGCACACAGAAATGATATGATTACAACAAACTGTATTATCTTAAAACTGATTTTACAAAGGGAGTAACAGAAATACCAAGTGATGAAAATATAGGTTAAAAGACTAAGTGCAGCAGTCTGAGACTCCTCAAGATCAACACAGATGTGGAAATAGTGAAAAAAGCTGTTGCTAGAGGTTTGTGGGTTGCCATCATAACCTCTTACGTCATGTCTCACCCCTCCTTCCCTGTCCACTGTCCTGCCCTGTCTCCTCCCAGCTGCCCTGATCAGAGGAAACAGAAAGAACTGTGCTCAGTTTTCCGGGTCGTTAGACTGGCTCATTAGCAGACTGGAGCGACTGGAGGCCTCCTCTGGTAGGTCAGCTTGTCTTTAACAAGATGTCCACAATATGCAAATGATCACTGATTACCACTGGATCATCAGAAAGTGATAATGTTGAAATCAGAGGCTTTTCATTTTATCATCTCTGTTGGCACAGCAGCAGGTGAAAGAAAGCTGGGCATTTGATGGTAATTATCTGACAATTTAAAAACTGCAGAAACAAATGAACTATCCTTCTTAATGAATTAATTAGTTTTGCTTGTAAGTAAACTTGCTGACCCAAACTAAAATTTGACATTTACCAGTATGGGGGAAGCTACTTTGAAACTGTAGCTAGTGAAGCTACAACCTACAACAGTTCCACATCTAGACTGGCATCTACTGTTAATAATATAACATGGTTTAATAAATTACTCCACAAAACAAATAAATGTGGTTTTCGGACTCCAGACATTACTGTGTTACTGTGTTTATTTCTTTATATATGTATTGTGTTGGAAATATTTCACAAAGAAAAAGTCAACATTTAACATTATATGTACAGTATGTGTGTACATAATATCCTTGGCATTTTAATAACATGTTTCTGGGCTGACATTGTTGTCCACGTGGTCATCTTACCACTAGGAATCCTCCTGAAAGGCACTAAAGTTCCCAGATAAAAGTTTCACCTTAGAAGCAAAGCTGCCGAGATCAACTTTCACTAAAGAATTTCAATTCAATTCAATTCAATTTTATTTATATAGCGCCAAATCACAACAACAGTTATCTCACAGCGCTTTTCATAAAAGAGCAGGTCTAGACCGTACTCTGTGATGTTATTTACAGAAGCCCAACAGTTCCCACCAAGAGCAGCACTAGGAGACAGAGGCAAGGAAAAACTTCCTTTAAGAGGCAGAAACCTCGAGCAGAACCATGGCTCAGGGTGGGCGGCCATCTGCCTCGACCGGTTGGGGTGAAGGAGAGAGAGAGAGAGAGAGAGAGAGAGCAGGAGAGGAACAGAGAGAAAAAGAGAGGGATGTAAGGAGAGAGAGAGGAGAGGGAGGCAGCCTACACAATATACACACAGAGGTACAGACAGTAAAGGTGGTGTAGAAGAAGAGAATGCTTAAGTTGACCCTGTTGTTATGGTTGACATCGTGAGTGAACATGTCCACAGCGCTTGGAGTTGACCGGTTGGCAGGTGACTGGTCTGTGTCAGTGAATATGAAATAAAACAGGAGGTGGGGTAGGATGATCAGTTTTATTTTAATGCATAATTCTGACAGCATATTCCAAGTTCCTCAGTGCTGCAAACTGTAATTTTCCAGAGTCACAGTGGTGCGGAGTTGGTAGACCTTGCTGCTGCTGTCATGTTTCGATCAACTCTCTTGCCTCTAAATGCTTTCTTTTAAAAGTCTATTATAATTAAATTTTTCCAACATTCTAACACTATGAAGCGCACAGCTGATTGATTGTGGCCAGGTCTCAGGGACTCAGGAGTCCTCTGGACGTCCTCTAACATCTCTCATACTGAAGAGCTATACTTTTAGCACTGAAATGCTTTGTGAATTACTCTTTCCTAACTCCACGAGTTAGCTACTTTAAGCCTTAGGATGATTTGTGAATACGGCCTCTGGTTTTGAATGACTGTACATATGTAATCATTCTTACTATACATATTTTGTATTTGTAGGTATACTAGAGGTGCTTCACTGTGTGCTGGTGGAGAGTCCTGAGGCACTGAATATAATCAAAGAGGGACACATCAAATCCATTATATCTCTGCTGGACAAGCATGGACGCAACCACAAGGTACAGGCACTTATTTTATTCTTATAGACATACATAGACAGATGTACAGTATATCTTTCACACACATGTACAAGCTACCATTATACAATTTAAATAGGCATCAAAGTTTTGTGTAAATAATGAATGAATGAATATTTGTGTGTGGGATGAAAAGGCATCTTGGAATCTGTGGGCAGAACCTGACATTTGAGGACAGCTGAGGAAGAACAAGCAGAGGCACACTTCTCTTTGTTTTAAATTCCTTTGACATGGAATACATTGTCATAAATTCCTAGAGGGCACTCACTGAGCAAACAAAGTCTCCAAATCAATCATGAATCCTGCAGTTCAGCCTGCAGGCCAATAGGTGTTTATATGCAAGTCTTTTACATTTACTCATTTAGCTGACGCTTTTTCCCAAAGCGACTTACAATTGCTATAAATGTCAGAGGTCGCACGCCTCTGGAGCAACTAGGGGTGAAGTGTCTTTCTCAGGGACACATTGGTGGATGTCTCACAGTGGGATTCACACCAGAGGCATGTGTCTTATCCACTGTCCCATTGCTCCCCCCATACTGTAACAATGATTTAACGCTGACGTATTTTCTGTTGTGTGTGTAACGTTCTAGGTTCTAGATGTGTTGTGTTCGCTGTGTGTGTGTCACGGCGTTGCAGTGCGCTCCAACCAGCACCTGATCTGTGACAACCTGCTGCCAGGAAGAGATCTGTTACTGCAGACCCGTCTGATCAACCACGTAAGCAGGTATACACACACACACACACACACACACACACACACACACACACACACACACACACACACACACATTTAATGTGATTCTGTGGTGTTCACAGCATGGAAAAATACTTTTGTATCTTCCAGAATGCACAGACGTTGTCATTTTAACCTACCAGAAGTTGATAACAGACTTTATTTCAGACTGAGCATTGACAGTCTCTCCCCCGCTTCGTCTTTCCAACAGCATGCGTCCCAACATCTTCCTAGGAGTCAGCGACGGCTCCGCTCAGTACAGGAAGTGGTACTATGAGCTGATTGTGGATCAGGCGCTGCCATTCGTCACAGCAGAGGCCACTCACCTCAGGGTGGGCTGGGCCAACACCAGTGGCTACGCGCCATACCCCAGCGGGGGAGAGGGGTGGGGAGGCAACGGGGTGGGTGATGACCTCTACTCATACGGCTTTGATGGCCTCCATCTCTGGTCAGGTAAAGTGTATGCATGTGTGTGTGTAGAGCAAGATAGTTTTGGTAGTAGAACTACTGTAGATACGGCTGGTAATCTATACAATAACCAGCTTTATAATATTTTTACATCTTTCTGCATAGCAATAACTTAGGACAAGGTAGATGTATTTTCAAATAACAAGACAATATATCGTGAAAACCATTCCCTGCATGTGCTTTGATGGTGTTCATTTCTGATTATTAGAAAATCCACATGTTCACAAGTTCCAGACTAAAAGTTAAACTCAAAGCAAACTAAATTTCTGTCTACAGGCTGCATTGCCCGGACTGTCAGCTCACCCAATCAGCATCTTCTGAGAGCAGAGGACGTGGTGAGCTGCTGCCTGGACCTCAGTGTTCCCAGTATCTCCTTCAGGATCAATGGCCAGCCGGTCCAGGGCATGTTTGAGAACTTCAACTCTGATGGCCTGTTCTTCCCCGTGGCCAGTTTCTCTGCCGGAGTCAAGTCAGTGCTTCACTGAAAACAGCAGACGCAGTTATTGTCTTTTCCCCTTATGTCAGAGGACTATTGAGTATATATTGTCTGACCATCAAATACATAGCCATAAACGTGTCTGTAAGTGACCGTCAGATTTTTCTGCAGAACAACACTGTCAGCTTTTACACTGTGAGAGCCAAGACCTCACAAAGGCATTTTGTATTACAAGTTACACTATGCATAATAATCAGGACTTGCTTGTACGGCCTTCTTCCTTTGACATTTGGTGAAGTAAATAAACACATGTTCCATGTTGAAAGCATACCCTGTTAACTCCTCCTTGATTTCTTCTCATGTCCTCTGTCATACTGCAGGGTTCGTTTCCTCCTGGGGGGTCGTCATGGGGAGTTTAAGTTCCTCCCTCCTCCGGGTTATGCTCCTTGCTATGAGGCGGTGTTGCCCAGGGAGAAGCTGAAACTGGAGCACAGTCAGGACCAGACAGCAGCCAAAGACCTACTGGGACCCACCGTCACCATGAGCCAGGCAGCGTTCACCCCTACACCTGTGGACACCAGCCAGGTACAGACCACTGTCAGGGTTACTACCAGCTTAGCTGAGTGGGCATTTATAGAGACCCAGAGTGTTCTATATTAAGACATTATGAGCTAAATTATAGAAATAAATATAGACACAATATACAACCATTAGGCTGTGAAATAAACCAATACATGTTTAATTATTTCATTACTTTATTATAATTGCTACAACAACAGAACTACAACAGTAGTTTAATTTTCAGTGTCACGATGTCCTTTCTGTTTTAATGACACTTTTCCCAGTGAATGTTTTATTTCTTGCTAATGTTCATTGTCTTTTTCTGTCGATCAAAACAGGTAGAGGCAGACTGTAGGCAACAGAAGAGTTATGTCCTATGTGATTTAAATAAATTGCTTGTGTGTGTTTGTGTTTGTGTGTGTGTGTGTGTGTGTGTGTGTGTGTGTGTGTGTGTGTGTGTGTGTGTGTGTAGATTGTGCTGCCACCTCACTTGGAGAGGATCAGGGAGAAGCTTGCAGAAAACATCCATGAACTGTGGGTGATGAACAAGATAGAACTGGGCTGGACCTACGGTGCAGTGAGTATCAGACAGCTCAATACTAAACATGAAACACTGATTATAAGCCCCACACGTGCTCTTCTTTACATACATCTAATGGCAATTTAACAGGCGAGTCTCATTTTTGAATAAGCACCTGAGTCATTTTTATATGGAAGGCATGACAACAATCACAAGTCTGAACTGAATGCCTACAGATCATTTTTAAAGGCTGCAGCAAAGATATTAAATGGCGGTCCGGTTCTAATGATTAAGAGCCGTTTTACATAGAGCCTGATCGATATGGGATTTTTATGTGTGATACCATTTTCGATATTTGAGATTTTTAAAATCCGATAGCAGTTATATCGATATATTTTAGGGATATATCGATTATCCCTAAAATTTTGTTATGTTGAGACCTTACCAAGATACCATGACATAATGCAGTATAAAAAGAAACTTTGCAATAGTTATTGCTTTACATATAATCTGCCACAATGACAACTTTCTAGAGGAAACGCTGCTGTTTAATTAATCTAACACTATATGACTGTCTACATGGAAGAGCTGCAACTTTAAGATTTAGCACTAACGTTTCACATTCAAAAGAAGAGGTAACGTTAGAGAACTTCGTTAGGCAGGAAGCCGTATATTCATTATTCATGAGGGTTAAATTTGAGTATAAAACCGCAATTGTCCCCCCTTTTACGTCATATTTAACAACATTTTTTTTTTTATGACATACTGAACACCAAACCAAAATGTCCCCGGTTTTCGTTTTCAGATATCTGGTCAACTTATGTTAGATTCTTGTAACGTTACAGCTCACGTTTAAGTCCGCACTGGTTTAATCATTTCTGACACGCCAACTGTAACTAAAGACAGGCAGCTCGCAGATATATTTAGAATACATCAAACAATATAGTTTAATCGCTCATTAACGTTAGCGCTCCTCCACTGATAAGCAGGGCATTGGCTTTTTGGTTTATTTAGCAACGGGCAGCGTTAGCTGCTGTAAGTTATGTTAAATAATATTTAGAAATAATGAACTACGGAGAAATGAGAGGACCGTTCACTTGAAGTGCCGCACTGTTTCAGAATAAATTTACAATCACATCTGTCAGCGTAACGTTAGCCTCCAGCACCCTCCTACTGTAACATGAAAAATCCTGCTGTGGCCGGGACAGTGCAGTGAACAGGAGGGTTAGCAAGTCTGGCATGAATGTTTTCAGGAGAGGGGAAGTGATAAGGGCTGTGTTTGTTGTTATTTAAGTGTAATTGACCTCACCGTGAACAGTGAGTGTGAGCGATATAAGGAACTAGGGAGCTCCGGAAGACTGCGGTCAACTGATGTTTTGATCTGTAGTGCTGCAGTGTTGTTAACAGTTGTTAAATATCGGCTGTTATAAACGCCGATGCAGTGATATCTGCAGGTCGTTTAAATCGGCTGATAATATTTGCAAAACGATAAATTGGTCGGGCTCTAGTTTTACACTTGTTCTGTTAGTATCTCCTATGCTATAAAAAAGAAAATAACTTCAATAATGAAACACTGATTGATTTTGTGTTATTAGTGAGATTCTTCTCATGTGTGCAAGCGAGAGAAGTAAAAACTTTACACACCCACAGTAATATCACAGCAGCTACGTCCCTCCTGATATTAAAACTATTCTAAATGAATATTGAGCAAAACACTTTACATTCAGCATGATCTCACTGGAGTCATGCCATGTGCCAGCCTGCTTCAAAGCCTCCACCATCATCCCTGTCCCCAAAAAAACAAGGAGCACAGGACTAAATGACTACAGACTCGTCTTTTGTTGTCCTACCTTAAATCCATCACTGACCCACTCCTGGACCCCCTGCAGTTTGCCTACAGAGCCAACAGGTCTGTAGATGATGCAGTACATCCTCTCTCCAGCTCTCTCAGCTGAACGTGCCTGATTCCACCTGCAGGTGGATCACTGACTTCCTGACAGACAGGAAGCAGCACGTGAAGCTGGGAAAACATGTCTCTGATTCCAGGACCATCAGCACCGGTTCCCCTCAAGGCTGCGTTCTTTCCCCTCTGCTCTTCTCCCTGTACACCAACAGCTGCATCTCCAGTCACCAGTCTGTCAAGCTCCTGAAGTTTGCGGATGACACCACCCTCATTGGCTCATCTCAGGTGGGGATGAATCCGCCTACAGGTGGGAGATGGACCATCTGGTGACCTGGTGCAGCCAGAACAGTCTGGAGCTCAACGCTCTGAAGACCGTGGAGGTGGTCGTGGACTTCAGAAAGAGCCCAGCCCCACCCTCCTCCATCATCCTGTGTGTGGGAGCTGAATATCACCTCCATCACCAGAAAGGCCCAGCAGAGGATGTACTTCCTGCGGCAGCTGTCCATCCTCACCTCCTCCATCACCATCTGGTACGCTGCTGCCACTGCCAGGGACAAGGGCAGGCTGCAGTATGTTCGCTCTGCAGAGAAGCTGATTGGCTGCAATCTTCCTTCTCTTCTGGACCTGTACTCCTCAAGGACTCTGAGGCGAGCAGGAAAGATTGCAGCTGACCCCTCCCACCCCGGACACAAACTGTTTCAGACTCTCCCCTCTGGCAGGAGGCTGCGGTCCATCAGGACCAAAACCTCTCGCCACAGCACAACAGCTTCTTCCTGTCTGCAGCCTCATTAACAAGGCCCGGGTCCCCTACTGACACTCCCCCCTTTCAAAAACGCAAATGTCTCTGCACATTTAAATTTTTCTTCATTTGAATTCATGCACAAACCTGGCATATTGCACACAGTTGTTGTTAATTGTTAATTGTTGTTGTTCTATATTTTTATATTTTGTCAATTTATATATTTATGTTCACAATATTCTCTTCCGTTGCAGTACTCTGCACAACACAAACTGGAGTAATGCACATGTAACATTGTTCCTTCTCTGCAAATAGTTTTATTATTTTTCTCTATTCTTTTATTATTCTTATATAACTTGTATATTTATATATTTCTACATTTATTCATGTCAACTGTATGTTTGTCTACGTGTAGCACCTTATCACCAAAGCAAATTCCTCATATGTGTTAAACACTACTTGGCATAAAGCTCCTTCTGATTCTGATTCTTCTTCTGATGTGAGCAAATAGGGCATACAGCACATTTCTAACACAGGCAATTGAAATTCAATTCAATGTTATTTATATAGCGCCAAATCACAACAACAGTCATCTCAGAGCGCTTTTCGTAAAAGAGCAGGTCTAGACCGTACTCTGTGAAATTATTTACAGTTCCCGCCAAGAGCAGCACTAGGCGACAGAGGCAAGGAAAAACTTCCTTTTAAGAGGCAGAAACCTCGAGCAGAACCATGGCTCAGGGTGGGCGGCCATCTGCCTCGACCGGTGAGGCAGATGAGAGTGAGGGGTGAGAGAGAGAGAGAAAGGGCAAGAGAGAGAGAGAGAGATAGCCATAAAGAGGGAGAGAGGGATGGAGGGGTGGGGCGGAGCAGCCTGCACAATATACACAGAGAAGTGCAGAAAGTAGTATTAGGATGACATTTAAAAACACAATCATAACCCTAACCATAGATTAAAAAATAGATGAAATTAGATAAAATACATAAAATAAAATTAAAATAGAATAGACCAGAAATACAGTTACAGTGCAGTAATAAGTTGCAAGTTGCCCTAAATGCAACAAAGGAAATGAAAGTGCAGTAGAGAGACCCGTCAATCAAAGTATAATTGCATTTAGATGTGAAAGTGGCTAGGGTTTGGCCAAATTTGAGATCATTAGGAAGTTGCTTCCATCAGTGTATAGCACAGTAGCTAAAAGCAACTTCACCCTGTATGGTTCTGGCTCGAAATTCTACCAGTTGACTGCTCTCTGAGTTTGTATTCTTCAAGAAGATCAAGGAAGTATTTTGGCCCGAGATAATTGAGTGATTAATAAACAAGCATCAGCACTTTAAAATCTATTCTATAAGTAACAGGAAGCCCGTGTAAAGTATTAAGAACAGGAGTAATTTGCTCAGTTCTCAGGAATGAAGCTGAGAAAATTACTCCTGTTCTTAAGTCTTTTAGTCTGTCTTGCTTGTTTCCAGATTCAATGATTTCTGTCTTAACTGAAGGAAATTCCATCAAGCTATTTACCTGCTTTTTCTAAGTATTGATAGTAGTGAGTCTAAGGGACCACTGTCACATTGTTAAAGTCGTCTGTGTGGCTGTGATAAGCTATGTCATTTTCATGTATGATTTGACCTAGAGGCAGCATGTATGTGTTGAATAATAGCGTCCCAAGAATCGAACCCTGAAGGACTCCACATGTCATGGGGATCCGCTCAGATTTATGGTTCCCAGTGGCAACAACAGCATCTGCCTTTGCGATATAATGTGAACAACTGAAGACTGTGCCAGATAATCCCACCCGCTCTGTTAAGAAGTATTTTATGGTTAACAGTATCAAAGGCTTCATCAAGCAGCACCAAAACTAATGTTTTACCTGTATCAGGTGTCATTTAGCACATCTGTCAGTGCAGTGCTATAATGTCTGAGAATATTGCTAGGAACAATTTAGTACTCACTGGATGTTGGTGGTCTCTTCCCTACTCCCTCCCTTGGTTCTCTGTATACTGAGATCAAAGCTTGCCCAGCATCAGGCCTCCCCACTGTCCTGACCTTTGCTTTTTTATGTGTGTTTCAGGTGCGAGATGATAACAAGCGGCAGCACCCCTGTCTGGTGGAGTTCTCCAAGCTTCCTGAACAAGAGCGAAGCTACAACTTGCAGATGTCTCTGGAGACTCTCAAGTAATGCATCAGTGTAGTGAGCAGCATGAGATATGACGTTTAGATCAAATATTTATCTTTGACCCCATTAAGCCTTGCTGACATATGATGAGTTGATATTGAACATTAGCAAACTCCAAGTTTCTTTCTATGGACTAGGCAGTTAACATTTACAGTAATGGTAAAATGTATGGATCAGTATAAAACACCTGAACACTAAATTAGGTGTTGGATCATGTGTGTTGCAGGACTCTCCTGGCCTTGGGTTGCCATGTTGGCCTAGCAGATGAACACGCAGTAGAGAAATTCAAGAGCATGAAACTGTCATCAACGTAAGTCACCTTAACCGTCAGTATAATAAAAGATGGCACTACTCAACAAGGACTTGTACAGGATGATACGTACATGATGCAATGATGCTGTGATGGAGACAGTGGAACATTTAGATCACTACGGGGTCTTAGACATCAGAACATGGTTGTTGAGCAGCTGGATAGCTAATAATTCAGTGATTCAACCTTGTCTGTGCAGCTATGAGTTGTCCAGTGGTTATAAACCTGCTCCTCTGGACCTGAGTCACATCAAACTGACCTCCACCCAGGAAGCCATGGTGGACAAACTGGCTGAGAATGCACACAACGTCTGGGCAAGAGACCGCATCCGCCAGGGCTGGACCTATGGCATCCAACAGGTAGAAGACTCTGACACACATTGTTAAATACTGGGCAGCGTGAGTGTGTGTGTTTGTTGATGTGGTGATTTAGTGTTACCTTCAGTATACGTATCTTTGAATGTCACTTGTTGAGGGGTAGTGTGATGGTTGGATGACCTGTGTGTTGGACTGGGGACTGGTGAAGTGTACACA
This sequence comes from Micropterus salmoides, assembly GCF_014851395.1. Lineage (NCBI taxonomy): Eukaryota > Metazoa > Chordata > Actinopteri > Centrarchiformes > Centrarchidae > Micropterus > Micropterus salmoides. Next base: position 2,505,499 of record NW_024041262.1, read on the forward strand.
GCAGGATGAAAGCTGTGGTTTGCTTTGGTGCTGTCCTTCAATCCCTAGCTGTCTTAAGTATGTTTGTGTCTGTTAATTCATAATGTACGTGAAAGAGTTCAATGTCATTATAAAAGAGCATTAATCATGTAAAAATACTTGCAGTGGTGGAAAGATACCAAAGAAAATGGTACTTGTAAATTACTTGATTGCTTCCATGTTATGCTGCTTACTGTTATACATGTACTCCACTTTAATTCAGAGGGAAATGTACTTTTTACAGCTGTAGTCCCTAGTGTTATAATCCTGTGTGGGTCATGGGATGGCAGGACACTCACCTCAACCTGAAAAAAAAAAAAAAACACAACATGCTAATACATCATGTCAGGGACCAAGCAGATACCAGGTGTAAAAAACCCCGAACGAACTGTAGTTGAGGTCAACTAAACAAAAAGCAACTGAGGACTGAACTTCACATAAATAATCTAACAAATGTACAAAAGAGAGGGTTTATATAGACAGAGCCAGCCTAAGGGAAGGAATAAACAATCAACTCTAAACTGCAAATTAACCAAACACAAACCCCATTTTCAGAAAAGTTAGGATATTTTCCAAAATGCAATAAAAATCAAAATCTAGGATTTGTTCATTTACACGAACCTTTACTTTTGTAAAGGCTACGTATTGTCTTCCTGTTTTCAACAGCTGTCGTATCTACGACAACCACAGACGCAATAGACTGACGGTCGCCAGTTTACATGGACACTTGTTAAACCGAAACACTGGCTGTTCATAGCAGCGTTTTTATGAAACATTTTGAATTTTATTTGAGTGTATTTTACTTCTGATTGAAAACTTCTAGTTTCTCTGACCAGCGAAATTGTATTTTGTAAATATAAACAGTGTTAGAATGTCATGCGTTGCAACACACTGTACAAAAGTTGGCACAGAGTCATGTTTATCATTGTGTTACATCAGCTTTATCTTGAATAACACTTTCTAATAATTTGGTCAGTTTTGCAGTTGGTATTTTTGTCCATTCTTTCTTGATACAAAATGTTAGCTGATCAGCAGTCTGTGGTGTGATTCTTTTGTCATGATGCACCATACATTTTCAATAGGAGACAGATCTGGACTGGCAGCAGGCCAGCACGGCATTCTAGAGTGTTAGCCTAATTACCTTTTTCTTCTTCTGTCCCCTACCTCTTCTCAGGATGTGAAAAATCGTAGAAACCCTCGTCTGGTCCCCTACACTCTGCTGGATGAGAGAACCAAGAAGTCCAACAAAGACAGTTTGAGAGAGGCTGTCAGGACACTGCTGGGATATGGATACAACCTGGAAGCTTCTGACCAGGACCATGGTACAATACCTACCCTCCACTGTATCACTTCATTCAATGACTTATCATTTTAGGGGTGTTTTAATATTTTTTATAATAATTTTTTGGGGGAACAATTACTACCCTTTTTTTTGAACAGTGCAACATGTAAGATGTTATTATTTCCATTATTATGTATCCATGAGATTCCTCATTAGATTGCTTACCCCCCCGCCTCCCTCTCATCCAGCAGCTCAATCTGACCCCAGCAACATGTCAGCTGAGAGGTTCCGCATCTTCAGAGCAGAGAAAACCTACTGTGTTAATGCAGGGAAGTGGTACTTTGAGCTGGAGGTAAGATGCATGGTAACAGACGGTATCGCTCTGAAATACATCAGCTGTTGGTAGATACAAATTTAAAGCTTATTGTGATGCCTTTTCTATAGAAGAAAATTCTAAGAAGACTTTTACTAATGTTGTTGCTGTTCTGTATGTATTTTTTTATTCACTGTTATCTCTACCAAGCAAGCAGAATATACTTATTTACATATATTGAACAGATTGCAGAGTGCCGCTGTTGCCACGTTATCACACTGGATTTCACTGCCAGTTCCTTAACTGGATATTAACCTGTTCTTGCTTCTCCTCCAGGTAATAACAGCAGGAGAGATGAGGGTAGGCTGGGCCAGGCCAGGATGCCTCCCAGACCAGGAGCTGGGATCTGACGACCAGGCCTTTGTCTTTGATGGCTTCAAGGTGGCTGGATTGTTCTTTGCTCTACACATCCCAGTTGTTCAGTTTCTTGGTACTTCAGTGGAACAATGCACTGTTATTAAAATGATGTCCAAATTGGTCATAAATGGGGCAAGTGTTTCTTTCCTAGGTCCAGCGTTGGCACCAGGGTAATGAGCACTTTGGGCGTGCCTGGCAGACGGGGGACGTGGTGGGCTGCATGGTGGATCTGAACGAACACACCATGATGTTCACACTTAATGGAGAAGTGCTTCTGGATGACTCTGGATCTGAGCTGGCCTTCAAGGACTTTGAAGTTGTTGAAGGTCAGTGCTGTGTTATTGAACTGGAGACCCAAGTCTTAACACTACACTACTTTTCAGCCTTGAATAATAACGAGGATTACAAAGTAAATCATCAAAGGATCCCTGGCATACTGAAGAACAGTTTAAATCTTCTGGGTTCTCTTGTAAACCCTTTGACACAAGAGTCGTAATTATAGAACAAGGAGCTCACTACCTGCTTGCTAGTAGTTATCTTCACAAAAGCTTACAAACCTCTCAACTTTGTCCCTGTAAGCCTGGCCTCCATGGGGAGATATGTCTGCACATTTTCAAACATGAAAGGACATTTGCCCTGCCTGCAATCAGCTGTGGTACATGTAATTATTTCTTAGTGCTTAATAACATTTTCAGAAGAGATCTCTTCAATTTCTTAATTCACTAGGTCAATATTGAGTTGCACAAATGGTTGATTAAATGATTCCTCTAATAATAGTTAAGAGGTAAATTAAGTGGTAATACACATAAAGCTTCAACTTTTTTTCTTTTCTTCTCTCTGACTCCAGGTTTTATTCCAGTGTGCAGTCTGGGTGTGTGTCAGGTTGGAAGAATGAACTTTGGTAAAGACGTCAGCACTCTAAAGTACTTCACCATCTGCGGCCTGCAGGAAGGTTATGAACCGTTCGCTGTCAACATGAACCGGGATGTCACCATGTGGCTCAGCAAGAGGCTGCCTCAGTTTGTACCTGTACCCCCCAACCACCAACACATAGAGGTGAGGGGTGTCACCCTCAATACACTCAGGACCACAGGGGCAGATCTAGAGAAATATTCATGGCGTGGCAAGAGGGCGGCAGGACTATATATATATGATGATTCATTCGCTAATAATCACACACAGTAGGAGATATTAACATTTGTTTAGAAAAGCCCCTAAATGAAGATACTTAAAGTGAAAAACATTACATTACTGTAGCACGAGTAAAGCATTGAATAGAGGTATCTAAAGGTGCCACTAAAAACCTATAAGTTGTTTTACTAATTTACATTAGTTCATCACATCACATTTTACTACAAGAATCATCTGTTCATCATAAGAATTTCTACAGCTCATAGTTTGGTAAGTGCTGTGTAATTCAGGTGGAAAGTACCTTACAGTTCCATTGCTCACTGATTTGTTGTTTCAAAAAGGAAAACATTTTCAGTCTTCTCCCATGAGACCTGATAACAAGAGCGTGGCGGTCTCAGCTTATTTGACAGTACTCACCTCCACTAACTTGCCCCTCCGTCCTGCTACAAGGCGAAACCATGTGTCAGTCACACTATTGTGCAGCTCTATTTGTGGAAATGTGTCAAGTTAATTACTGGATAAACCAACCCTGTGAGAAAAGCAACTACATCATCGTAGTAGTAAGTAGAATCCTTACCACTGTAATTTTTGGTAGAGCTTTCAAAGGCACTGGCCTGAGATTTGGAGTGAAATGAAATCCACATTTTAGGACACTTTTCAGAACATGTTTTGTCTTCTATGTTTTTTTCCCCAAACCTGTTCAATTAACTACTGAAAAAAGTGATCCAAGCTGATTGGAACACGCTAAACTGACAGTACAGACAGAACTAATGGTTTCTGCTTTTTTCTCCTTTTTCAGGTGACAAGGATAGATGGGACAGTGGAGTCATGTCCATGCCTAAGGGTCACCCAGAGGTCATTTGGCTCACAAAACAGTTACACTGACATCACCTTCTACAGACTGAGCATGCCCATAGAGTGCGCAGACTCCTTCTCCAGATCCTCACCTAGTGACAGCCTCTTTTCGCCTAAGAGGGTAACACTACCACAAACACACTGACATGCACTTAACACATATCCACATTGCACATTATCTTGAATTTCCTTACTCAGCTGCATACTTTACATCTCTGTACATGTATGTCATCTCATTTACATTGTTCATAAAACTATTAAAGGAAAGCTCACCATTTACTGCTACACAATTACCTGCAAGTGTACAAAGTAGGGTTGGGTATATGACTGAGAAAGTGTGTGGTATGTTCACTGTGTGTTTATGCAGGAGCTGGAGGACTTTGAAACTGTGTCAGACTTTGAGGTCCTGATGAAGTCTTCTCATAGTCACAGTGGTCCCAATGGACCTGAGAGAGATGAATTCAACAACCACAAAGATTATAACCAGGAGAAGCCCTCCAAGCTCAAACAACGGTAGAACCTCCGTTTCCTTTTATATCAACATTAAAGATTCAACAGTTTAAAATAGAATCTGTTATGTATATGCAATGCGTGCTCTCTACCTTTTACTCTTCTGTTGTGTTTGATAAACCTAAACTAACCATATGATCTTCCAGGTTCATGTTGAAGAGAAACAAGCCGGACAACAGCTGTCCATCATCTGCCCGTCTGTCAGGGGAAGGGATGGCTGATGACAGAGATGAATATGAATTCCTTATGCAAGCCTCTACTGTAAGATTATAAAAATACAAACTAAAAATGACTAAACACTCACACGCAGTATATATGTTACTAATGAAGAGTAGCTCCAAGAGAGCAAGTAAGGCTAAAGATTCACAAAATTCTTCTTTTTCTGAAATGAATACGTTGAATATGACACAAACAGAATTATCACATGGTGCAGGTCTACAGGTCAGTGAAAAGTGGGACAGTTCAGTCATAAATTAGTCGAATATGAAATTTGATTTAAACTGTCATTTGCTCTGGTTTTTAGTAAATAATGTGTATCCCCTTCACCTGAAAGAAGTTCACCGAGGTGTTCTTAATTCCACGTATTTCAGGAGTTGTAAAGCCCTTTGAGAAAGTAACTGTATTCAAGGGCAATGCAATTAAACTTGACTGGATTGAACCTCTCGTTCTGTGTAGCACTACTACTCAGTGCGGATCTTCCCTGGTCAGGAGCCCAGCTGTGTTTGGGTGGGGTGGGTAACCTCTGACTTCCATCAGCACGACCCAGGCTTTGAGCTGCACAAGGTCCGAACTGTCACTGTTACCCTGGGAGATGAGAAGGGTAAAGTTCATGAGAGGTTAGTCAAGTTGCAGCCAACCCACATCTTAGTATCATTTTAGATTGGGGAGAGAGTAGTTACAGTACATTACATAGAGTGTAGTAACTGTTACATGGTGCATGTGTGTGTTCTGCAGTATCAAGCGTAGTAACTGTTACATGGTGTGGGCCGGAGAGAGCAGCAGTCCTGGTCAGGGGAGGACCAACAATGGCTTAGAGATCGGCTGTTTGGTTGACACAACAAACGGACTGCTGACCTTCACAGCCAACGGCAAAGAACTCAGCACATACTACCAGGCAAGTATTTGAAATATGGTGTAACAGATTCTTTTAATGATCCTTTTCTCTTTCTTCTCCTGCATTCTAGCATTAGTCCCTTTCTCTGTAACATTCTGGGACCAGCTATATTAAAATCACAGTCTCCTATTCTCCAATATATTTTAAAGTTGGACTGAAACAGTTGTTGAGTGTTTTTTTCTGCTATAGCATAGATATCTGCTCTAAATTCTATACAGTATCTAACAAAAGTCCACCAAGTCCACCCCTCACATTTTTGTAAATATTTGATTAAATCTTTTCATGTGACAATACTGAAGAAATTACACTTTGCCAAAATGTAAAGTAGTGAGTGCAGAGATTGTGTAACGCTGGCAACAAAAGTGAGTACACCCCTAAGTGAAAATGTTAGGACCCAAATGCACTGAGGCGAAACTGGATAGTTGGTGAGGTTTATTCTCAAGTAGGTGAAACTTACAGGTGGTTAGTAATCAAAAGTCCAATGAAAATAACCAAAACCACAAGGGCACGAGAAACACCAGAGATACTGGAAACACTAGTAACAAACACCAAACTGGAAACATGGGAAACATCCACAGCAACATCCAAAATTAACTGGCACTGATTGAAAGAGACAACCACTTACAGTAAATGCACAGGTGAGTGAGAAACTAATTACACACAGGTGAAACCACTAAGACAATCAAGGACAGGCAGGAAGTAAAACAAGACAAGAGACACTAGGGCAGACTAACTACAAACTAAAACAATGAAACATAACACAGACATCAAAAGTAACTCGCTAACAAAAAACCTACAGAACATAGAGACAGTAAAACAAGACTAGAAAACACTAATGAACTCATAAGTGACCCTGACTAATAAACAAATGACCAAAGTAACACATAGTACACAGAAGAGCAAACACAAGGGCAGGAAATGAACACCGAAACAGACACAACCAACAAACCCAAACCCTGACAGCATCCCTCCTCAAGGAACGACACCCAGCGTTCCAAAAACAACCCAATCCCAACACCAGAAAAAAAAACAAGTCAGACAAGTCATCAAAAACACAAGTCCAAAACAACACAAACCAGGGTGGGTGGAGGGATGACAGGAGGAGGGATCCAGGGAACTCAGAAAACCAAAAAACAGTTCAAATCAAACTCTCTGGTGGACTGCCAGAGAAGCTCAAGGGCATCAGGGAACCTCAGGCGGACGGCCTGAAGGCAGGGCAACGGGGAACCCAGACAGTGCAGGGGACGACCCGGAGGTCGACCCAACAGGCCGAGCAGGTCAGGAGTTCACCAGAGCTTTATAGGTTGCCACTGGGTTCCTCTTCCACTCCTCCATGACGACATCACGGAGCTGGTGGGTTTTAGAGACCTTGTGCTCCTCCACCTTCCGTTTTAGGATGCCCCACAGATGCTCTATAGGGTTTAGGTCTGGAGACAAGCTTGGCCAGTCCATCACCTTTACCCTCAGCTTCTTTAGCAACGCAGTGGTCGTCCTGGAGGTGTGTTTGGGGTCATGATCATGTTGGAATACTGCCCTGCAGCCCGGTCTCCATAGAGAGGGGATCATGCTCTGCTTCAGTATGTCACAGTACATGTTGGCACTCATGGTTCCCTCAATGAACTGTAGCTCCCCAGTGCTGGCAGCACTCATGCAGCCCCAGACCATGATGCTCCCACCACCATGCTTGAATGTAGGAAAGACACACTTGTCTTTGTACTCCTCACCCGGTTGCCGCCACACACGCTTGACACCATCTGAACCAGATAAGTTTATCTTGGTCTCATCAGACCACAGGACATGGTTCCAGTAATCCATGTCCTTAGTCTGCTTGTCTTCAGCAAACTGTTTGCGGGTTTTCTTGTGCATCATGTTTAGAAGAGGCTTCCTTCTGGGACGACAGCCATGCAGACCATTTTGGTCTGAGCCCTGACAGGCTGACCCCCCACCCCTTCAACCTCTGCAGCAATGCTGGCAGCACTCATACATCTATTTCCCAAAGACAACCTAGCATGGGCACTCAACTTTGGTCGACCATGGCGAGACCTGTTCTGAGTGGAACCTGTCCTGTTGAAACCCTTTATGGTCTTGGCCACCGTGCTGCAGCTCAGTTTCAGGGTCCTGGCAATCTTCCTATAGCCTAGGCCATCTTTAACATTGGATGACAGTGACAAGAGGCTGAAACAACTGTTGTGGTCTTTATTCTTAAGCACCACTGCTAACAAATTGTGTCTGCTCTTTGTTTGTAAGTTACAGTTACTCTGTACTACAGCAAGTTTCATTGTCTCTGTGGGCCCCTGCCTGTTCATCTTCCAGTTCATGATGTACATTTGCCTGCACACTCAGAGGCTTAAAGCCTAAAGGAGCATTTCAGAGGAACATTAATTTTGTTTTCCTTTCAATAAAAAATTAAGAATATGAACAATAAATTGACAAGTCATTTTTGTTGTTCTTCACTCCTCTCTACAGGTGGAGCCCAGTACTAAGCTGTTCCCAGCAGTCTTTGCCAAGGCCACCAGCCCTAATGTTGTCCAGTTTGAACTGGGGCGTATTAAGGTGAGAAGGGCACGAACACATGCAGTTTCATCAAAATAAAGTAAATTCTGATTTCCCATTAGTTTTGGGAGGTTGCTTTTTGTTCACATGTTAAATTACTCGAGTTTGTTGAGACTTGGTTTTTAAATCCTCAGATTACAATTCCTCTGGTTTGATGTCTGAAAAGAATGAGAGCAGCAATCCTACGTCTTTAAAATCTCTGTTTACATTGAGCAAAAAACTCAAGCAGAATATTTCTCATACAGTGGTGTTATCATTGTACAGTCTCTGATGCCTGTCAGTTGGGATAAAACTCTTATACATTACCAGACTAATGAACAGTAAAAAACCAACACTTACAGAAAAAACTGCACTGTGAGTTTGAATATGTCCACGGTATCCTCTGTGGTCTGGCCAGCTTTGTGTTATGTGATGTGGAATAAATATCAACGTGTCTGTTTCCCTGTCAGAATGTGATGCCTTTGTCAGCTGGTCTGTTTAAAAGTGAGAGGAAGAATCCAGTTCCTCAGTGTCCTCCACGGCTGCACGTCCAGTTTCTCACTCCTGTATTATGGAGTCGTGTTCCCAACCACTTCCTTAAGGTAAGGACTCCTATTTATTTATAGTAGGTCTGCATTTGGGGGCTTTTTGCTTTGGCTGACTGCATTTGGGATATAAAAGAGAGGAATGTTGATATGGCTTTTCTGGCTAAATGTTCATATCACTAATTGTGCAGTGTATAGAACAAGGGACGTGAAGGCTGAGCGTTCAGTTTGGACACAGCTTGACTTAAATTCATCTTACTACTTTTTTTCAGGTGTCAGCATCCAGAGTAAATGACAGACACGGCTGGCTGGTCCAGTGTAACGAACCTCTGCAGTTTATGTCTCTGCACATACCTGAGGAGAACTGGTAGAGTACCCCCCCCACACACACACACCCTAATTCCATATACAAATGCATGCACACGCCCCATCTCCTCCTGGTGTCTTATTTCTCACTCCCAGTATCTCTGTGTGTGTGTTTTGTCTAGGTCGGTGGATATCCTGGAGCTGTCAGAGCAGAGGGACTTATTAAAGTTTCACTACCATACCCTCAGACTGTACTCTGCCATTTGTGCTCTGGGAAATAACCGAGTGGCACATGCCCTTTGCTCACACGTAGACGAGGCACAGCTCCTGCAGGCTATAGAGAATAAATACATGCCAGGTAACACAAACAAGATATATGAATAAAATCGCATGCAACGTAGTAGTCTCTGAGAAATAAGTAATGGTTAAGAAATATTAAATGCACAAATAAAGTGGCTACAAATACAGTTCTCGAGGTAGCAAATAGGGAGTTTGTGACTTTGGACTCTCCGTACAGAAGAAGTAAATGTCAGTACAAGTCTATATATACCTGAATAAATTCATGTTATACCAGGTAATTGATGAAGTCTGTTTATTAATACAAACATAAATGGTTCATTTAGGGGTTGTTGTTTCACTTGAATGTTTCTAACTATCTTTCTGTTTGTATGTCACTTACAGGTTTGCTTCGTGCGGGCTACTACGACCTCCTCATAGACATCCACCTGAGCAGCTACGCTACAGCTCGCCTCATGATGAACAATGAATACATTGTTCCCATGACAGGCGAAACCAAGAGCATCACCCTGTTTCCAGATGAGAAGAAGAAACATGGCCTTCCAGGCATTGGCCTCAGCACTTCCCTGAGACCCAGAATGCACTTCTCATCCCCAAGTTTTGTCTGTGGGACCGGACCGTCGTATCGTAATAATGGCAACAACGGATCAGGATCAGGAGACTGTTTCCAGTACAGCCCTGAATTCCCCCTAGATATACTGAAAATTAAAACCATCGAGATGCTAACAGAGGCAGTACAGGAGGGAAGCATGCACGTACGGGATCCAATAGGAGGCAGCACTGAGTTTCTCTTCGTCCCTCTCATCAAGCTGTTCTACACCATGCTCATCATGGGAGTTTTCCAAAATGGAGATCTGAAAAACATCCTCAGACTGATTGAACCGTCTGTGTTCTGTGAAAGACGGGAAGGGCAGGAGGAAATCCACATGGACCCGGAGGTGGTGAAGGAGGTGGAGCCTGAAGGACGAGGAGAAGATGGAGGGAGGAAGATGCCTAAAGAAGGACTGTTACAGATGAAGCTACCAGAGCCTGTAAAACTCCAGGTGATACTCAGTAAAGCCTCTCAGTTTGTAAATGAAATTGAGACAAAGAAGTTTTCTGTCACATTGCATTTGCTTTTATGTTAGACGACAAGTAATACTTCACTGTAATTTACTGTAGTTCAACATTTAGTTCTAAATTTTTTTACAGTGTGGTCTTGTTTACTTGGTGCAGAATCGCTTGTCCTCCATATCTGTATTTAAATAAGTGTGTACTGTGCAATACCTTTAAAGTGACAGAAAATAGGATTTTCTCAAAAGTCCAGATGCCAGGATGGTATGAGTGTTAGATAGCAATCTGCTATAGGTTGCTATGGCAACACACAATCATGAGTGCAAAGACAACTTTATGCATCCCATACACCAGAACATTTTAGCAACTTAAGAATGACAATACAAGTCCATTATTTCAGAGGCTGAACCATGTATGACTGAGAGGCGAGTTCATTTACGATCCAGACAAGCTATTTAATGTATTTATATATTGTAAGATATATATATATATATATATATATATATATATATATCTTAAAATATATAAATAACTCAAACGCACACACATCACACAGCCATTAATGTCTAAATAATGATAAATAATATAAATAGTAGTAATGATAATGAGTACAGACCCCCTGAATAGAAGCAGGGCTCACTGGTGCCTTGGACCTCCTTAGATACACAACCAGCTCCTTTGTCTTTGTCACGCTGAGTTGCAGATGGTTCTACTCACCATGTGACCTACCCCAGCCCTGAACTCAATCTCATCACCCTTGCTAATACATTCAACTACAGCAGAGTCATCAGAAAACTTCTGAAGATGGCAGGTTTCTGTGTGTTAGTTGAAGTCTGTGGTGTAGATGGTTAATTTATCGAGTTTTCATCGTAATATGTAGTTTACACAACAGTATGTGTGATTGCATGCATCTAATCTGTGTGTGTGTGTGTGTGTGTGTGTGTGTGAAGATGTGCCATGTGCTTCAGTACCTGTGTGACTGCCAGGTGCGTCACCGTATCGAGGCTGTGGTGGCCTTCTCTGATGACTTTGTGGCCTGTCTCCAAGACAACCAGCGGTTCCGCTACAATGAGGTGATGTTGGCACTCAACATGTCTGCCGCCCTCACTGCCAAAAAGACCAAAGAGTTCAGATCTCCTCCACAGGAACAGGTAGGAACACCACTGATGATGCTTTGGCACTTGTGTATTTGGAGGCATTATTACTTAAATGCACTGCAGAGCCCAAGTCAAGTAGCATCTTTCTAAAACACTGGTGAGAACAAGCTCCCAACATCCCAATCAAAACCTGTGACCAAATGTATGGTGGATTTCCGTGATGGATGTGTTTCTGCAGATCAACATGCTGCTGAACTTTAAGGATGAGAAGCAGGAGTGTCCCTGTCCTGAATACATCCGAGAACAGCTGCTCGACTTCCATGAGGACCTGATGAGACACTGTGGTAAACCATCAGCTTCACCTACACAGCCAACAAAACATTTATTGAACTGCAGTATCCAGGGTACCCATAGAGATCAATAGGGATCAATAGTAATAATAAAATGAATCAATAATATCTGTATATTGTATATTCACTAACTGCAAACACACTGTTTACCGATTTCTCTATTCTGTCAGGTATTGAGTTGGATGAGGAGAGCGGGATAGAGGGTGACAGTGACTTCACCATCCGAGGTCGACTCATTTCATTGGTGGAGAAAGTAGCTTACTTGAAAAGGAAGATGTCCAACCTGCCAAAGGAGAAAAAAGACAGGAAACCCAGTAAGTCCTCTGCACCAGTTGATACAGACAGCATGGGGGGGGACATGTGACAATGTGTTACTCTACTACTATATTAGAGTTTGATTCTGAAAAATCACACACAACGTGAAATGTGCTCGGTTTATTCAGATTCCCAATGGACGAATGTTTTACATTTTAATGACTCCATGAACTTTACTCTAGCTTTACCTACAGAACATATTTTACATGTTACGCCTTTGGTCAGGATTGTTGGAGGTTGTGGATTTCCATTGGTAATGGAATTTGGAATTTGTCTTATGTCTTAAGTGCATAAATGTCACTTTATTTAGCCTTGTGGCACTTGGAATATGAGACATTCATTCTTAAAGGTTCCACCTTTATCTTCTGTGGCTTGGTTTCTGCCTCAATAGTATGTCGCGTCCAACTTGTTTGACTTTATTAGTTGTGTTGTTTAAAAGTCCCAGTTTCACACAGTTTACCTCCCTCTGCCTCTCTCAATTCCATTTGGGTATGTATGAAATAAAAAGAAAATAAACAGATAAATGATATATATAGATATATAGATAGATAGAAATGTGTGTAGATAGATAGGTGTGTGTGTGTGTGTGTGTGTGTGTGTATATATATGTTATTATTATTTTTCTTTTATAAGCTGTGTGCAAGTGTGTTGTGGTGTATAACATATGTGCATTTGACCATTACAGTTTAACATAATGCTCTGTAGCTGGGGACAGTGAACCCTTATGGGGACAGTGAACCCTCCTATAGAACTTGACCACAGACTCAGAGCTGGAGAGAGGCACAGTGAACCCTTAAGGGGAAGTAATGATTGATGGGTGTGCAAAGAGTGAACCCTTCTATGAAATTTGACCTCTGACCCAGTGGTAGGGGGAGTAGAGGTTAGTGTGTATGAAGGGACTGTGCCCTTATATGGTTTTTAGCAGAGACCTAAACATGTCCTATATAAGCTGTGTTCGATGTACAGAGAGACAGAGTGGCCATCGGGCTGGGTCACTCTCCAAGCTGCTGCAGAGCTTGTAATTGATGCTGAATTCTTTGATGTAATAAACTTTTATAATCAAGAACAGTGTCAAGCGGATTTCTTCTCAACACATCATCGCAGCATTATCGTTCGGACACCACAGTGTTCTGTTTTCTTTTGTCTGCTATGATTGACTGCCACTTCATCCTCTCTTTTTAGGGCCAGATAACATACCTGGTGTTTGGAAAGCAGACTGATCAGAGAGTCTCGGAGGGGGTAGTTAGTCTCAGCACCAGCTGACAGAGGGGGTTCTTTTGAGCTTTGGAGCTTTGGTTGTCGAGGGGGGCTGATTTAAGGAATGACAGGAATTTTCTAATATGTCCAGCTGTTGCAGTAGTCCTTGGTCAGTAGGAGACATTAGAACAAGGTCATCAGATTTTATTCACTTCAATGCTGCACCGTACACCGTGTTTAATGCTGTCTGGACCACAAGCTTTACTTGGCCGGAGAGATTTTGCCTGTGTGCTCAGTTCTTCACAAATCTGACCTGTATTTGGTCATCAGCAGTCACAAAACAACCTCATGGTGTTTTTATTGTAGCTGGTGATTTTAATCAAGTGGACCTTAGAACTGTTTTACTTAAATTCCACTAACATGTCCACACCCTCACCAGGGGAAGCAATACCCTGGACCATGTTTACACAAACATTTCTGGCAGCTACAAAGCCCTTCTGCGTCCCCATTTTGGTTTGTCGGACCATATTTCTCTGCTTCTCCTGACCACTTACACACGACTGATTAAAATGGTCAAACCAACAGTAAAATCAGTCAAAGTGTGGACAGATGAGGCTACAGCATCCTACAGGACTGTTTTGACTATTCACCCTGCTGCCATCTGGAAAGAGATATAGAAGTGTCTGTTGTTGTAGCACCAGATTGCAGAGCAGCTTTTTCCCCCAGGCTATGAGGCTCTTAAATTCAAATTCATCCTCAGCACTGCCTCATGTAAAATAGTTTTATTTCTATGACTTGTTATTTATCTAGTGTATATAATTTTTATCTCTTTATACAGCCCTGTCTTGTAAAAGGATAAATCTACCTTGTAAACAGGGGAGACTGACCAGACACATGGTGTTCCCCTGTGGGTCGATGGCATCAGGTTCAGTTCCTGTTCGTCCATTCAGATCTCCAGTTAGAAGCATGTTTCCCTGAGCCTGGAAATAGGTGATTTCTGAGTGGAGAGTTTCATAAATGTCGTCTGTTGAATCTACTGGGGGTATATAAATTACACAAAGATATAGATCTCTATCAGTTATGCTCAGGCTTTGTTGTAATCTCAACCAAATGTGGGATTTATCCTATTTCATCTCACAGCAGAGATCTCCTTTGTACCATTTGAAGATCCCCCCAATGTTAAACCCTTTTTATTTTTATGGAGGGCTCTTCAACTCAAAGGTTCAGGAGCGGAGACCCTGAATAATCCAGCATCTTATATGAAACAAACACAATGAAAACAATCAGAATTATAGCTGCTGTGCAGCAGTGAGTCAAGCCAGGCATTTTCTGGAGGAGGAAGAACTGTGTGGACCAAAATTAACATTAAACCTTGAAGTCAAGTCTTTAATCCACACTGCACAATGCATGGGTAGGCATTAGCATGTTTATTTTGCATTACCTGGGGCTCAAACTCACAACCTTAAACTCTAAGGGCAAGTCATGATCTTGTTGAACAGCCTGCCAAGGGAGGAACCATGTAAAGGCAGATTTCAAACTAGTGTCACAATTCAGTTATGAAGACACCATTCTGAGAATTGGTGTACTTCATCTAGACAACATAGATGTCTGTAATTTATTTTATTTTATCAACTTTATTTTTTGTAATTACCTAGGAGAAAATAGTTGCACAGAACTAAACAGACAAATCACCACTGAAAATACAAGACAGCTCAAATGTTATTGGTACAGCAGTTAGATTTTTGTGAAGGGATACTTTCCATGAGTACCATAGTCCCAGGAAGAGAGAGATGCATATAAAGACAAAACCAACAGGGCATCAAGTCAGGATCGCCTCCAATAGCGATCCATCTAGTCCTAATAGGGAACACAGATGACTGCTGTCTTATAACATCCATTTAGCAAATACACATAGCAACTCAGTGTGAGCCCATTGCACAAATAAATCACAAAACGGGGGTGTGAAGAAATTGTAAATATAATAATAGTAGTAGACCATAACCAACTAGGCCACAATACAAGGTTTTTCCATTCCTTCTATTTAAGGCGTACACATTTGCACAAATATGATTCCTTATCTTGCTATTTCTTAGTTATTGCTTTCTTGCTAGCTAAAAGTAATATTTTAAGAAGAGACTTGTCTTGAGCGGCCGAGAACAAGGGCAGAAACCCTCTGGAGGTCATGCGAGAGACCAACAGCAATGGCGACAAGACCTCTCCGTAGGTCGGGCAGGAGGCCGGCAACGACCCAAAAACCACTTAGGCAGTCAGCGGTGCAGGTGAGACCTCATCAGAGGTAGGGCCGGATTGGAGACCAGCAGCGAAGCAGCAGGACAGGGAACCAGAGACAGGGCTGCCGTGCTGAGGACAGACGACTGGACAGCCAGACTGAGGACAGGCGACTGGACAGGTGGCCTGGAGGTCAACAGCTGGGTTGCTGGGCTGGAGGCCGGCGTCCACTGGAAGCCAAACCAATGAGGGGCTGCTGCTGCACACCAGAGTCTGATATGAGCAGCAACTCAACAAGGCAGGCAGCTGCTGCACACAGTCCGGGGTTTGCACTTACTACGATACAAAGGGAGGCGGTCCAGGAAACAGTAGATATGCACCAAACAAGAAATAAACAGAGCTTCAAGGTGAATGAAACTAGAACTTCAAAACCAAAAGACCTTTCGAATTCCACTGTGTAAACCTCAAATCCTGTAGTGCTTAAAATGCTTATCATATGCCACCCATCTTAAAAGCTAAGCATTTCTCTCCGGTTTCAGATTTTTACATTCTTTATACCAGATATTGAGAGGAACCATTGTCCGTGACTTAATTTATCTGAATGCATCATCTTAGATAGCACTGTGGCCTCACAGCAAGAAGGTCCCGGCCTTTCTGTGTGGAGTTTGCATGTTCTCCCCGTGTCTGTGTGGGTTCTCTCCGGGTGTTCCGGCTTCCTCCCATCGTCCAAAGACATGAGGACTAGGTTGATTTGTGACCCTAAATTGACCTTAAGTGTGAGTGTGAGTGGTTTTTTGTCTATGTGTGGCCCTGTGATGGACTGGCGACCTGTCCAGGGTGTACACCACCTTTCGCTCGATGTCAGCTGGGATTGGCTCCAGCCCCCCACGACCCTGTACGCAGGATAAGCGGTTGACGATGGATGGATGGATGGATGGATGGATGGATGGATGGCATCATCTTAGAATTGAAGTATGAAATCCAGTTGACTTTATTCTAGTTCTTTTTATTTAGCATTATAATCTTCATTGCACCAGCAGACCATGTATTCTAATTGTGCTGTTTTATAGTAATCTTCCAGGAACAGAAGAGATATTCCTCCCTTTTCTTTTGCTAACTGTGGTGTTTTGAGTCGCACCCTTGGTCTCTATGTCTGTCGGAGTTTCTCTCAGATCGGATCCTGGCAGCGGAGTCAAGGCACTCTGATTCTTCGGCAGCAGCAAGAGGAAAACAGCCAGGTCAACTTTAAATTTGTTAAGAACACAGCGGTGATCCTTTTCTCAATCAAGCATGGGGGTCCTGTCTTTGTTGTGACCAATCTCTTCTTAGGATCCAAAAGTATGTTTGTCACTCAAAAATAAAAGAAAGACAAAGAATACAGTCTGTCCTTATCTGGTGAGTTGGTTCTGGGAACAGGAAATAAACAATAAACATTGAAAAGTGGGTTACCAACGGATGGCCACAAGCAGAATGCATGCACCCTATTTATGCACTCAGTGAGGGCACGGCTACACTCCGATGTCCTGTGAGATTTAGCAAATGGAGACCCTTGTGAAAAGTCTAGAGCTGACCAAGAATAGTCGAAGATTCAATGCTTCAATGGGTGGAGCCTGATTCGACTGTCAATCTCACAGTCGAGGCTTTGCAGCCGGCGTTATGATCATACCATTTTGTCTATATTGGGGTGCTCAACGTGTGGTTTTACATAGAAAATGTGAAAAGAAAGAAGCTTTTAATAAATGTTTTAAAGTGCGTGAATAAATCCAAAATTGTAACCCTAACCCTTAGGGGGTCAGTGCATGTGTGTGGAGTGTATGTGTCTGTATCGTCGGTATGTGTGTAAAGTTAGTGGCAGAAGAGCAACACTTGATGCTGAGAATCAGCCTGTATTTCTTCCATTTATGGAAGCATGACATGATGGTTGCTGTCTAAAATGCATAATGTCACATCATTTCGGTGATGCATAAAAATGCAGTGTCTGAGCGTTGTTGTTTGTGTGTGGAGGCTGCATGTAGGCTTTTCAGTTTCTTGCAGGCCTCTTGCCGTTTGTTCATCATTTTAATTATATCATAGGTTTTCCCTACACTCTTTTTAATTAATTCAGAAACAGACCATTATGCCAATCTGAGTCAAATGCTTTTTTGAAATCTACAACAACATGTTTTTTATGTACGCTTCCCAAAGCGACACAGTGTTTCCTAAATTAGCGCCCCTGCTGGTGACGTTTGTCCATGCCTCCTAAAATGACACATATGAGTGTTAACTACATTACGTAAAGCACGTGGCGTACCTTAAATGACATTAAACACGTGGTTTGACATGTGAAACGGTTGCAGTTTGGTTGGGTTTAGGCAACAAAAACCACTTGGTTAGATTTAGGAAAATGTAAATTACGGAAGTCATGTGATGGAAGTTACAAAAGCCAGGTGACGGAAGTCAGTAATGCAATTTTAGTTAAAACTCAAAATAACTAAACAAAATAACTTTTACTTGGTTTCACATGGGACTTGAACGGCGTTTTACTGAGTGAGTCTGGGGTTTGACCCATCCGATTACCACACCTTACCACCTTATACAGACTTTTTGCCTATTTATAGTAAGTCACCCGACTTGGCCTTTGCTGCTAGAGGTCGATGTGCTGCACAAACTACCTGTATTGTCATTTTATTGGTGAGAAGAGTCTCATGAAATATGTTGTCAATACCCTGTACAGCCTGATACAGGACACTTTTACTATGGGGATATGAGGTGTAAAGAAATGGGTCTAACTGAGACTGAATTGTTTGATGTCTGATTGCTTTCTGCTTTGTTTTACATATTTCACTTACTGGGTTCTGCTACAGGAGGATCTGTTACTGCTTTTCTAATGTAGAGTGTCATTTTACAATCAAGTAAGGGTGTTAGGAATCTGACTGAATGCTCTCAGACAGAAGGGGTCTAGATCTGTAATGCTATAATCTGCTGTGCTACTGCCAAGAGGGGAGCTGTCTGTGTGGTGACCAAAGGAGTCCCCTCAAAACCAACCGTTTGTTGATGTACAGACCCAGTGTTCGGCATCGCTGCAGTAGTCGGGGGCCTGATTTCGTTGACAGTTTTGTCAAAGTTGTTCTTGTGGTGATGTGGAGGGAGGGGAAAGTGGATTGTCTCCATGTGGGTTAATAGAATCTGGTTCTATACCTGTGCTGGCATTAAGGTCTCTGCAGATCAGTACGCTTCTCTGGGCCTGGTAGTGATCGATCTAATCTTCAGGAATGCAGAAGCGATTTTCATTATAATAAGGGGATTCTGATGCAGACATGAATATGTCTTTGAGCCAAATTGAGTGTACAAGGTCTGGCTTGTACCTTAATCCCTGCCCTGGATTAACTCCTTTCAGTTTGGTGGATGGGAACACACTATCTCTGTAGGCTAAGGGACAACCAGTGGAAATGTCTCGTCTGCTCCAAGTCTCCTGCAAACCAAACACATCTGGATCCCCTAACTCTCTGGTGAAGTCTTCCAACATAAAAATAACAAATTCTTCAAAGGTTTCAAAATCCCCTCTTTCTCTGCCTCTTTCTGCTTCTACAGGTACGTTGCAGCAGTTGATTTCAGATACGATGGTCCGCTGGGCACAGGAGTCAGTTATTGAGGATCCAGAGCTGGTCAGAGCCATGTTCGTCCTGCTGCACCGCCAGTATGATGGCATTGGAGGACAGGTTTGTTTGTGTCTATGTGTGTTCCTTTCAACAGAGACTGCATAACATTGAAATCTCTGTTTACATTAGAATATAACAGATGGTGTGGCCTAATGGTTTTGCTTAGCAACCTGTGTTCCTCCCCTTTCCTGTATATCTCTACTGGCTATCAAATCAAGGCAAAATACCAAAAAAAAGACAAATGTGTTTTTTAGTTATGTGTCTGCCATTGCTCACTACGGCAGAAGCAGCCTTACTGTTTGTGTGGCTTCATATACAGTCTCAAGCCAAAGAATGTTCATAGGAAACGCCAACTGTTTGACCATTCAAACACAACTAGAAGATATTTAATTGAATATATGTACATGTACATATACAATAGTACATAATCCTCAATATTTCTGTAAAAACCTGTACTGTATCATTTCTACCATACCAGTCAATTCTTTGGTGTGTAAATACAGTTTACTTTACAGTAAAAGTAAAGTAAGTTGTTAAATTAATAAGATGTTGTTATGCAAACTGTACAGCTTGGAGCAATATAAAGGATTACAGAAAAGCATAGTAAAGAAGGGGACTCAGCTCTATTATACTGTCTCTCTTCACATGTGAGAAGTAATAACAGACTGTACTGCTCAGTCATAAAAGAAATGTATGGACCTGTGTCTCTATCTGTCTAGGTGCGGGCTCTTCCTAAGACCTACACTATAAACTCTGTGTCGATCGAGGACACCATCAACCTGTTGGCTGCTCTGGGCCAGATCAGATCTCTGCTGAGTGTCCGCATGGGAAGAGAGGAGGAGAAACTGATGATCAGAGGGCTAGGGTGAGAACACACTGTCAGCCACATCTGTCAGCCTTTTAATCTTTTCTTTTCTGTAGGATGTTTACTTTTTCCCTTTGGTTGACTTCCCTCTGTTTCCTGTTGTCAGGGTACAGCACAACTGGACAAATGATTACCAAGTTAATAATTACTGTACTTAATCAAAATATGTTTGTGATAATATGAATTTCTTTATCTTATGTCACTGTATGATATGTAACTGCCCTTCAGAGAACCACTACCACAAGTACAGTAGGTCTAATATCAAATTAATTAGGGCTCCAAGCCCGAAGTGGGCTGGGAACCCTATTGTTTTCGTTATTGTTTTTATTATTATTATTCTTCCGTACGTTTTTGCCTAATTCTGATACTGCGGCCTAGACGGTAAGTCCTATGGACACGGAACTCACAGGGTAAGTTTAGACCCATGAGACGAGGGCAGGTAAAAACATTTGCACACTTCTACTTCTAGGGGGCTCTACAAGCAAGGTCAAAGGTTTTGCAATTCCGAATCGCTGTAAGTCCCACGTACGAAGGCGGATATCAAAAACCTTATATCCATGCGTTCGGGGGATCGAGCTGAATCTCCTGATATAGGCCACGCTGAAAAACCTGTGTCTACATATTTGGGGGGGATGCTCCCGATTCATTTGGTATAGGACATGCCTCTGTGCGATGACGTTTTCCTTTAGCAAAATCGCGAAAACTGAAAAACCTAATTTGATTAACCTCTGAAGGCATAAGTCCGATCGGCACCAAACTTGGCATGGACCATCTCTGGACGAAGGTGATACAGGTTTGTGCTCCCCAGAACGCGAAAAAAAATGCGCAAATCGCCCAAAACAGGAAGTGATGTTATATGTTAGGTTTGGAATGGCCGATCAACACCAAACTCGGAGCACTTTTGTGTTATGCCCCCTGATGAGCTGTGCAAAATTTGGTGTCAATCGGCCTCTAGGTGGCGTTATTATTCGTCGTATATCAAATAACGCTCCCATAGACATACATTCACTTTATATCTCCGTAACTGCAAATCCCTTTCATTTCAACCTCTGGTCGCATATTCCCCACGGCCCCCCCGAGCCACAGGAGGGCGCCTTGGTCGACTCGCATGCCCTCCGCGGGGCGAGGGGGGCGGCTGGTACCGGGGGGCTTGGACCCCGCTTACAACTGCTTGCAGTTCTAGTTGAATTTGTGATTAATACCAGAGCTGCAGTGCATTAATGCAGTGAAGTTATATTAAATATTGAAGGTCACAAATGATCCCTACAGAATTGAACCACACTTGTTTCAGCCTCTGAGATTTATAGCTCAGACGACTGGTCCCCAGGACTCCCCAAGCTTTGGTCTTCCTTTCAAACTGTTTGAAGAGGTTATAAAAGCAGACCAGCAACACAAATTCAACCTAATTATTAACCTAATGTGAAACCACTGCTGAGAATCTAACAAAAGTTCCGAAACAGAAGAGCAGGGGAAAGACTTTCCTGGGTTTATCATTATGTTACCTACAGCAGTCCACTGACTGGATCACAACACAGATGTAATAACACAGTTGAATAAGACATGTAGATAGTAAACAAGACGACGTAGAACTTGTCTTTAGGAAATGAAAGATGTCTTACACTAACTTGTTTTGTACCACCGGACATACTTTAACTCCTCTCGTGTTGAAGAGCACGTAAGTAAACCTTAGAAATGGGTAGGTTAATAGAATTTAAAACACCCAGAGTTGATCTTATAATTGTAATAGTTGTTTGTGATATACTATATGAGAGCCATACCTGATGAGAGCACTGATGAATACAGCAGCTTTTAATCTCCACTAAGCTTTTCACCCGCCCCTCTTCCTCTGCAGTGATATCATGAACAACAAGGTGTTCTACCAACATCCTAACCTGATGAGAGCTCTGGGGATGCATGAGACCGTCATGGAGGTCATGGTCAATGTACTCAGTGGTGGAGACTCCAAGGTATGAAGTATCTATAAGCTGGAGAGCCAGAACATAGGCTTAAGTACTGAGGCTGGATCAGGATATCGATGAAAGGACCAGGAGCAGCTTAAATCGATCACATCCATGTGGCTTTCTTTGGTTTTGCGTAGATGTGCTGTATCTCTTTTTAGAGCAAAGACATTTAAATAAATACTTGAAGTGATTTACGGAAAATATAGAATTTATAGTGAGAAGACATTGGTGCATGATTTTTTGTACAGCAAATGATGATGTCTGTTTTTTTGCAGGAAATCACCTTTCCTAAAATGGTGGCCAACTGCTGTCGATTTCTCTGCTACTTCTGTCGAATCAGCCGTCAGAACCAGAAAGCCATGTTTGACCATCTTAGCTACCTGCTGGAGAACAGCAGTGTCGGCCTCGGTGAGTGTGTGTGTGTGTGTGTGTTTGTGTGACTTTCTGCTGCTTCTGGGTTTGTTTTTTTAAGTCCCCCCTTCTTTAAAATGGCATAGCTAAGTTTACTGTATACAGTTCAGAGTGGAATGCACACCATGTACATACTAATTGAGCCACAACATGAATGCAGACCAGGTGGATGATTTGGTGCTGTGGGTCAATCAAGAATTGGGCATTTCTGTGAGTGCACTAGCTGTGCGCAGCAGCACTGTTGGAGTGATCGATAGGGGTATCGAAACAGTGATCAAATGGTGAGTTGGTAAATTCTTGATCTTGGAAATAGTCATTTGACAAAATAATCAAGATTTCTCCTGTGCTGTAGAAAATCTCTCCCTCTTTCACTGATTCAACACTACCTATATACACTCGACTAACTCAGTATGGAATGGTTTTACTCGTATGGCGCTTATCATTCACACACTGAGCAATATGGGATTCTTTAACACTTTGACACGTTGGCTGGAGGAGATTTTGGACACCTATGAATCATCATTTTGTGTGGGTGGTGAAGGTGCAGTGGATAATACACATGCCTTTGGTGTGAGAGACCCGGGTTCAATTCCCCACTGAGACACATCCACCATGTGTCACTGAGCAAGACACTTAAACCCATACTTGCTCCAGACGCATGCGACCTAACAAAAGAGTCAGCTACATTAATAAATATAGTGTAATGTCATAACTGACAGTGAGTTGCACAACAGTCATAGTCTATAAAGTTTTTGTAATTTAAATAACTTTTGCAAGAGATTTTTATGTTGCTGTTAGTAAAACATGGTCATTTCACCCACTGCTCATTCTCAGAAAATGTACCTATTGTGCTGTATTCTCTTCCTCTGAAATCAATAAATACTGTTGAAGTACTCTTGTAAATAAAATGATAAATTCTTACAAAAATGATATGAAATAAAAACAATCATTGTTGCACATTTTTAGAGCAAAGAACAGTCAGACTGCTGGCACAGGCAGGGTGATGCGGTGAGCGTAATCCACTAATTGTTAGTCATTCAGTAACCTAGTAGGAAGAACACAACACTTTGACTAAGCCAGATGTGTATTCAGCCTGAGCCCATGAAGTCACTACAGGTACTGGACACAAGAGGAGGAATGTGACAAACACAACTAATACATTCCTCTTATGTTTGAAAGTGATCCTCTGCTCACTCCTTCCTCACTGCATGTTCATGTGTGTTCAAAGAGAACCTGTTTGCTGGAGAGAGTTTAGATACTTTGTGAAACTGACAAAAGAATATTAATGCGGCTCACAGACAACATCTGCTGTTTGAACAGTGCTGTGTATCCAACATGGCTGTGTCCAGAAACAGACACACTACTGTTGTTTTTTTTTTTTTAAATGTACTCCCCATCCTTTTACTTGTATGTGTTTTAATTATATCATCTCCTCTCCTGTCCTCAGCTTCTCCGTCCATGCGAGGATCTACTCCTCTGGATGTGGCTGCAGCATCAGTTATGGATAATAATGAATTGGCCCTGGCTTTAAGAGAGCCAGACCTGGAAAAGGTGAGGTTGACAAACATTCACACACACACACACACACCACACACATGCACATATATACACACACACAAAGGTAAGTCACTGTATTTCAGCAATTCAGTGTTTGCTTCATTGGAAGAATGCAGCAGAATGAAGTGTATTTAAGAGGCCTAAGGGTTATAATGTTTATTTTTTTTATTGAAACTGTCCTAGAGAGGTGTTGAGTCAATGGTTCATGGTCATTTTGAAGGTGCAGTCTGTGCCACCTCTGACTTGTCTTGTGTTATACTGAGAGGTGTTTCTAATATTCAGTATACACCAGTGATATTACTGTGGGTGGACTACATATTAGAAACACATCTCAGTATAATGTTGCACCTAAAGGTGTGTATAGTAATCTGGTATCTGAGGCAATATCTACAAGTAAACATATTTTAATAAGAAATGATGAATAATTATTGGATATTGTTTTGACACAAATGCACACAAATCAGTGCCCATATGAAGCACTGAAAAGTTTTTTAACATTACAAGTTAGCGAGAATTGTAGTCTACTCAAGCTCCATCAGGCATATTAAAGCAAAACACAGAGAATAGATAATATACCAGTGTGGGAGTTTTGTTTTCACTTTTATTTAAGTTGTGCTGTCCAAAGATAAACCTGTCACACTTCTAGGCACGGGTAAATTTAAAAATAAACATTTGTCAAAATTATATTCATGCGATATAAAAACATTTCTCTTTTCACTTTGTCTGCAGGTGGTGCAGTACCTGGCCGGCTGTGGGCTGCAGAGCTGTGTGATGCTGGTGCGTAAAGGATACCCAGACATCGGCTGGAACCCTGTGGAGGGTGAACGCTACCTCGACTTCCTGCGCTTTGCTGTCTTCTGCAACGGTGAAAATTTTAAGTTCCAATTCACAAGTAAATTTTCTCATAGTCGACTATATTGCCGGTCAAGTTAGTTATTTTCAACTAGCAACTGTTGTCCCTCTTTGTCAATGTAGTATGTGTTTAACATACAGTACGATGCCATGAACACCTCTACTCTTCTGTGGCCAGGTGAAAGCGTGGAGGAGAATGCCAATGTTGTGGTGAGGCTTCTGATTCGCAGACCAGAATGTTTTGGCCCCGCCCTTCGGGGTGAAGGTGGGGATGGGTTGTTGGCAGCAATGGAGGAAGCCATTAAGATCTCTCAGGATCTCTCCAGAGATGGTCCCTCTCCTACATCTGAGAGCAGCAAGACACTGTAAGACAACATCGTCATGTCTCATTAAGTGGCTCTTAGGGTACTTACGAGATTTAAAAGCTAACATATACCTTACCTTACAGTTACACTGTGTTTCTATATTTGCTCTACTATGAGCCATGTAGTTTATTCACAGTGTAAATCAGTGCTATTGTAAAGGCCCACATGATATCTGTTCTAACCAAAACAAATGTGTTTTCAGTCCCAGGCCTGTGTATTAAAATCCACTGAAACTGTTGCACAGGAACATCCACACTGTAAGTCATTTGTTATAGGGTGGCAACCTGCAGGGCAAGTACTTCAGTTAGCAGGGCTACCAAACCTTGCCCACCGATGTCTTCCATTACCTCTATTCGCCCCATGACCTTTCATGCTGATCGTGTTGATAACACGAGTGTCCCTTCATTTCATAGAGGATGGTCTCATGTACCCTGGCTGAAGGAGATGGCTGCCTTCTACGGTGTACAGATACAATACTGCTGAGTCAGTTCACTCTGTTAGTACGTGGCTGTTGTCACACCTACAAAGCTTTAGTGTAAAAGTAACCCTCAGAAAAAACTTATTTATAATCGAATGTGTTTGAGAGAAGAGTGATCTGAACTATTTAGTAGCATCAGTCATCTGTTATTGTGAGTGTGTGTGTGTGCGTTTGTGTGTGTAGCAGTGACATGCTGGAGGAGGAGGAAGATGATACCATCCACATGGGCAATGCCATCATGACCTTCTATGCTGCTCTCATTGACCTGCTGGGCCGCTGTGCTCCGGAGATGCATGTGAGTGACAACACACTGTACACACACAAACAAACACACATACTCATATAGATACTCACAATACCCTAACCCATTTTCTATTAGTTGATCCACGCTGGTAAAGGTGAAGCGATACGTATCAGAGCCATTCTGAGGTCTCTGATTCCGATTGAAGACCTGGTGGGAGTCATCAGCATTCCATTCTCCATGCCCAACCTGGCTAAAGGTAAGAAGCCCCTCCTGACATGCATTAAATTGTAATCTTGATTTGAAATTATGAAAATGTGCTAACGCAAATAAAAGGCAGTAACTTGGTTCATAGTTAAATCTTGACATAAACGTGTTTCTAATGTGTGTTTATGTGTTTGCCTGGGCATACATAGATGGATTGGTGGTGGAACCAGACATGTCAGCTGGTTTCTGTCCAGACCATAAAGCAGCCATGGTCCTGTTCCTAGACAGAGTCTACGGTATAGAGGACCAAAATTTCCTGCTACACCTGCTGGAGGTTGGGTTCTTACCTGACCTGAGGGCTGCCGCCTCTCTAGACACTGTAAGTGTAGGCTGTGTGTGTGAGTGAGAGAGAGAGAGAAACTGAGCAAATAGCAATGAATCCCACTAACACCAACTGCAGTTCCTCTCAGCTCCATGAAACTTTTTGTCTATATTTAGGAGTCCAAGCTCGAGGTGGCTGGGGGCCACACATGCAAGCCAGCATGGCTCCCAGGACCAGTGGTGCTGGGAACCCTATTTGTTCACTCAGATTTGTATTCTTCTGTTGGCAAAAGTCATACTGCTGCCCACACCATAAAACAGTCCTTCCAGTCAACAGACTGTTCAGGAGGCAAAACCCCTTCAAAGCAACTGGGCCAGACTCTAGCCACTCCAGGAGTATTGCGGCAATATGCCAGAAATGGGGGTCCGATTTGATTTACCTCCAGGAGCCAGGAACAAAGTCTGTGTGAAAAGCCACAGCTGAAATGCCGGTGTTGTATTACATGTAACGGTCTTTTTATAAGTCGCTGGTACTGGAGAGGTGAATCGCTATGTGAAAACACATGATAGCGGGATCATGCCACAACTGTTGGTTTAGTATGAATGAGCGAATGCTGTATAGTGGCAGATATATTCTCTGCGTTTATTGCGGGATCTCTGTTCGAAAGCAGCCTCTGTCTCTCCGTCAACCCTGAAGCACTGTGCCAATCAGCTGTCTCCAGTGTTCACGAACATCTTTACCACCTTACTGACATGCCATGCTTCAGATCCTTCGCGATCATTCCAATCCCCAAAAAACCAAGGACCACAGTACTTAATGGCTACAGACCTGTCGCCCTGACCTTTGTGGTAATGAAGTCATTTGAGCGCCTTGTGTTGTCTCACCTAAAAAAAAATCCATCACAGACCCACTCCTGGACCCCCTGCAGTTTGCCTACAGAGTTAACAGGTCTGTTGACGATGCAGTAAGCATAACTTCACTTTATCCTCGAGCACCTGGACTGCTTAGGAACCTATGCATGGAGGCCTGCTTTCAGCTCCTGCTGCAGGACAAGCTCTTCCATGAACACCGGTCCCCCTCAAGGCTGCGTTCTTTCCCCTCTTCTCCCTGTACACCAACAGCTACACCTCCAGCCACTTGTCTATCCAGCTCCTGAAGTTTGCGAATGACACCACCCTCATTGGGTCATTTCTGGTGGGGATGAGTCCAGATTGACCATCTGGTGACCTGGTGCAGTCAGGACTACTCTATGCTTCTAAGACAGTGGAGATGGTTGTGGATATCAGGGAAAACCCCGCTCCACCCATCCCCATCTCCCTGTATTACTCCACGGTTGACACTGTGGAGTCCTTCTGCTTCTGGGGTACCATCATCACCCAGAATCTTAAGTGGGAGATTAACAATAGCAACAATGATGGTGCACTTCTACACCGCCATCTTTGAGTCCATCCTCACCTCCTCCATCACCATCTTGTACGCTGCTGTACTCTCTTTTATTTTGCAAAGACAAGACTTATGCGAAACCTACTTTTTTGAACTCCTCCTAGACTGAGAGTCACATAGAATCCATACAGTCTCATGGTCAAAAGTTATTACATTTAGCTGACTCTTTTATCCAAAGCGACTTACAATTTCTATACATGTCAGAGGTCGCACACCTCTGGAGCAACTGGGGGTTAAGTGTCTTGCTTAGGGACACATTGCTGGATAGGTCACAGTGGGGGATTGAACCCAGGTCTCTCACACCAAAGGCATAGTCTTACCCATTGCGCCATCGCCTTTTGTCGCATTTTTTTTGATGGACATGTAGAGGTTTTGTGCTCTGAACTGACAGTGATGTGACTGTGAAGCCAAGAACTGCTGTTCAAAGAAATGACAGCAGATAAAAGCAGTAACTAAATAAGTCACGGATATCCAAGCAGTATTTAGATTCTGGTGGATTGTGGCTCAGGAGGCGGAGTAGCTTCTGCGTGGAACAGGACTTTCTTTCTCAGCCTTGCTCCTCTTTAATTCCACTGCCCTATTTTCCTGTATCTGTATTTGTGTCAGGTTGCTCTCAGTGCCACGGACATGGCGCTCGCCCTCAACAGGTATCTGTGTACAGCCGTGTTGCCTCTCCTGACTAAATGTGCTCCACTGTTTGCTGGGACGGAGCCGTTCGCCTCACTAATCGACTCCCTGCTCCACACGGTTTACCGCCTGTCCAAAGGCTGCTGCCTCACCAAGGCCCAGAGGGATGCCATAGAGGAGTGTCTGCTGGCTGTTTGTGGGTAAGACTGGAATTAAAACGGACAGTAGCAAAACACACATGTAAATCCCACAGTGTAAATTATGTATTATTAATGCTGGGGGGATAGTCAGGAATGGAATAAAAGATTCTGCCTGAGTGGTAATGATTTGGTATCTGTAAAATAAAATATGGCCCAAAAGGGCCATGTATAAGATATTTCAGGATCATGTTTTGTTAAATTTGTTGAAATTCTCTTTACATCCCGACAGCAATCAATAAATCAAACACTCAGAAATATCTGTGGCTGTTGCCAGAAGCATGTGGTCCAAATGACATGATTGGCTAACCTACCTAGCTACCTACCTGCACTCTGCCCATTCAGTCACTGCACATCAACATGTGTTTTGGGGCGTGGCATTGGAGGGAGACCTGAAGGGAGGGGGTGGGATTTTTTAGGTTGGCTGTCTCTTCCTGGTTCTCCAACATTGCCTACCCCAGCTTTAACTGGATTTTAGCAGATTTATGTGTTGTTCACTTCAGTTTGGAACTCACTTACTTACATCAATGAACAATGAACAGCCACAGTGTAACATTTTGAGATTAGTCAGATTAACTACATTTAGTGAGCATCACCAGCTCTTCTCATTGTCAGTGTGCCACACTCCCCACAACTCTGGCTTTTACTTGGCTATTGCTGCTAGTCATTATTTAATTCCGCTACTCATTCATTTTCCTATTTTTATGCAGTTCTGTTGTTATATTGTATTCTTTGTCATTTGACTGTTTATCTTGTTATGTTTTGTCTTAAGATCTGATTTGTCTGCTATGTTTTTAAACTGTTTCTGTGTGGTTGAAATAACAAACAAATGTGCATTATCTTAATAATGTGCAGTAAGCTGAGGCCTTCAATGATGCAGCATCTGTTGAGGAGGCTGGTCTTTGACGTTCCTCTGCTTAATGAACACACCAAGATGCCTCTAAAGGTGAGAAATACATCACAGTTAATCAATTCAAATGCACTCTTCAAAAGAATCTGTGGGGACTATACTCTAGCACTAATATTATTAAGAATATTCATTTTATACTGCCAACCGCAATGTACACATTTAGTCATATTAGGGTATTATTTCCCTATCTTTATTTAAGAGTGTGGTCTTTCAATTTGAGAGCATGAGTTCACATTCAGATTTGTTTTCCTCAAAACCCTGCGCGTATCTTGTTACCTCAGTTCAGACAATATTTACAAAGAGCCAGGCAATATTCTCCACTCTAGAGTGTGTAATAGTAATATGAATTGGAAATGTTTATTTGATTGTCTATAATTGAAGTTACAATCTTCAGCACATTCACAAAATGTATTTATTCTAATCCATTTGTCAACAACAACAACACACTCCCTTGTTTAGTGCAAACTTTTGCACTAAACAAGGGAGTGCACTTTCTGATCTCAGATTTGAACATTTATTGGATCATGGACAAGTGATCTTGCACTTTGAATGTATGCCATGGACTGCACTTGTTTAATGAAAATGGCTCTTAAATTCAGCAGACGGTTGATGAATGCCCTCTTGACTTTCTCCAGCTGTTGACCAATCACTATGAGCGTTGTTGGAAGTACTACTGCCTGGCTGGAGGCTGGGGCAACTTTGGAGCTGCATCAGATGAAGAGCTTCACCTCTCCAGGAAACTGTTCTGGGGAATATTTGATGCCCTGTCACGCAAGGTGAGGCTCTAGTTTAGGACTCTTTTTGAAGAACATTAAATGAAAACTTAATTGGTGATAAACAAGTAAGTAAATGTAAAAGAGGTGCTCACAGCTTTTTGTTGCACTTCCATAAAGTTGATGGACTCACAAGAGACAGATTTATTAAATACTTTATCAAAGCAATAGAGGTTAAGATATCATGATCTTTAGGTCAAGCGGCGTGGGTCCAGCTTTGTAAATCAGGCTTTTCCTTATAAATGTATTCTCTCTCACCCCAAGCTGTGATAACCCTGATGACATCACTATGACAACATCAGGGTTAATTTTTATTTTCTTACCTTTGACAAAGCTCCTCCAGAGACACAGAAGACATTATACAACTGTTTTAACAGGCTGAGTGGTACCCCCCATGACAAGTAAACTGAACGGTGTTGGTAGAGTTTCCTTTTAAGTAATTTATGAAATTTGTGTCAAGTAGGGCTGAGGATTCATTGAAAATACATTGATTTGCATAACATGCGTCAGCACATTGCAATTAAATGCTTAAAGGGGTTAAAGGTTCAACGTGTAAGTTTTAGTGGCATCTAGTGGTGAGGGTTGTGAATTGCAATCGGTGGCTCATGGTGCATTCACGTGCTCCTAGGATGGTCCCATTTCCCGAATTGTGAATTCGGTCTTATGACTACAGTGTGTGTTCATGTGCTTTTAAGTCAGAATGTGGAATCAACATGGATGCTACTACAAAGATGTTTTGGATTAGCATTATCAGAGCATATAAAAAACACGCAGACTTCTAGTTCACTCTACATGGACAGCAAACTAACCATTATAAACTTATAAGAAATTACATGTTTGCAAAATATGTATGTGCGATACGTGATTTTGCACAAATCAAAGTTCTATATACTTCTTTATGTCCCATGTACACTTTATTTTTCTTTTTGCAATAAAGATTTAAGGAGGAAAAAAACACTCCACATGACATCACATGAATGCACCCCTACTAGTTACTTCTTCTCCTTCTCTGTACGTATTCAACGTAATGACGAAACAAGCTCTGAAGAGCCGTTAGTCCAAATGGGCTACTGTAGAAACATGATGGTGCAACATGGTGACATCCATGTAAGAGGAGCTGCGGTGTACAGGTGCTGGTCATATAATTAGAATATCATCAAAAAGTTGATTGTGAATAAAAGTGAACAAGCAATAGGGATAACCGCACCCTGGAGAGGATTGTGAAACAAAACCCATTCAAAAATGTGGGGTAGATTCACAAAGAGTGGACTGCAGCTGGAGTCAGTGCTTCAACAACCACCACTTACAGACGTATGCAAGACATGGGTTTCAGCTGTCGCATTCCTTGTGTCAAGCCACTCTTGAACAAGACACAGCGTCAGAAGCGTCTCACCTGGGCTAAAGACAAAAAGGACTGGACTGCTGCTGAGTGGTCCAAAGTTATGTTCTCTGATGAAAGTAAATTTTGCATTTCCTTTGGAAATCAAGGTCCCAGAGTCTGGAGGAAGAGAGGAGAGGCACAGAATCCACGTTGCTTGAAGTCCAGTATAAAGTTTCCACAGTCAGTGATGGTTTGGGGTGCCATGTCATCTGCTGGTGTTGGTCCACTGTGTTTTCTGAGGTCCAGGGTCAATGCAGCCGTCTACCAGGAAGTTTTAGAGCACTTCATGCTTCCTGCTGCTGACCAACTTTATGGAGATGCAGATTTCATTTCCCAACAGGACTTGGCACCTGCACACAGTGCCAAAGCTACCAGTACCTGGTTTAAGGACCATGGTATCCCTGTTCATAATTGGCCAGCAAACTCGCCTGACCTTAACCCTATAGAAAATCTATGGGGTATTGTGAAGAGGAAGATGCGATACGCCAGACCCAACAATGCAGAAGAGCTGAAGGCCACTATCAGAGCAACCTGGGCTCTCATAACACCTGAGCAGTGCCACAGACTGATCGACTCCATGCCACGCCGCATTGCTGCAGTAATTCAGGCAAAAGGAGCCCCAACTAAGTATTGAGTGCTGTACATGCTCATACTTTTCATGTTCATACTTTTCAGTTGGCCAACATTTCTAAAAATCCTTTTTTTGTATTGGTCTTAAGTAATATTCAAATTTTCTGAGATACTGAATTTGGGATTTTCATTAGTTGTCAGTTTTAATCATCACAATTAAATTAAATAAACATTTGAAATATATCAGTCTGTGTATAATGAATGAATATAATATCCAAGTTTCACTTTTTGAATGGAATTGCTGAAATAAATCAACTTTTTGATGATATTCTAATTATATGACCAGCACCTGTATGTATGTAGAACATGTATGTAAAAAAACATAACGGTAAGGTCTTTATACACCACTGAAAACATAATATATTGCATTTCTGTCAATAGATCCTCCTAAATATTACACACTGAAGATTTAAAACAGGCATTCTCCCAGAGAATAAGCTGTAGGTAAAAAAAAAACCTTGCAACAGCAGCACAACAGCGATGTGTAGCAAAAGCATCCCGGATTGCACAGTGCTGTTTAATGATGTATAAAATAACGTGTATGTGTTTTTATTATTTAGCGGTATGACCAAGAACTGTTTAAGCTGGGGTTACCGTGTCTCAGTGCTGTGGCTGGAGCTCTTCCTCCAGACTACATGGAGTCCAACTACATGGCCATGATGGAGAAACAGTCGTCCATGGACTCAGAAGGAAACTTCACTCCACAGCCTGCAGACACTGCCAAGTATACACATTTGTATTTATTCTATGTTAAAGGAGTTTTTTTATTACCCAAGAAGTGTCAGTCTTTTTCCTTAAAGATGAAAAGACAGGAAATGTCCCCCACCCCCCCAAAAAAAGTTCCAATAATTTACATTTCTTAAAATAAATTCAAAAGATAGATCAAAAAGACTGCAGGTGATCCAACATATTTGAAATGTTTTTCTTCTTCTCTTCTGTCTTTATCAGTGTGACTGTCCCAGAGAAACTGGACTATTTTATAACCAGATATGCAGAGCACAACCATGAGAAGTGGTGTATAGAAAAGGTAAGAAAGCGACAAGTCACATATGAAATTGTGGTTGTAGTTATATTATGTAGGAATTTTTAAATGTCTCTTATGTGTCTCTTACAGTTTTCTAATGGCTGGTCATATGGAGATCAGATGTGTGAAATCTCTAAAAGCCACCCTTTACTGAAGCCATACAAAGGCCTCTCTGAGAAGGTAGGCTGCATGCATCTGTCGAAGTCTGGTTTCATGTTGTCATTGTTTTGCAAAAATGTTTTAATTTGCCAGATAGGTCGGTAGCTGTGTTACAGCACAGTATTACCAAATGTGAGCTAGATCTGGCCAATAGGTTGTTACTCTGGCGGAGCTGCTCTGTAGCGACCCGGGCGAGTGCTGTCGTTGTTTTTAAGTAAAAAGTTTGTCTTAGTGTTTTGTTTTAACTAGCGTCTTAAGTGTTTTGTGCTTGTGACTATATGTGGGATTTGACAACTGCTACGGAGAATTTCTGAATCATGATAGTAGTTGGTAGCCCCAAACAATGGCACCGGGCCTCCATATTATACTCCTGGTCCTGATTTTTATCAGCGAACACTTAATTTCCTTTCCTGCAACAACCGTGCAGTGGGAACATGAACTAAGTCGTGTCTACTCCAGAGAAACTTTGTTGTCCCTCCGACCACTTCAGTCCACACCACCGGATAACCTGCCAGCAGCCATCCGAGCAACACACACCGGCACACGGCCTAAACGCAAGCGAGGAAGACAGGGAGGTGTCAGGGAACATCCCCGCCGGCGAACCAACAAACCACTCAATAGTCCTCAGCAATGTGCGATCGCTGACAAGATGGATGAGCTTCGTACCCACCAAAGGAGCTGTTTCGAGTATCGGGAATCTAACATTATGGTGTTCACCGAGACGTGGCTTCACCAAGGAGTCCCGGACTCCCTGCTCAACTTGGGTGGCTACTCGCTGGTGCGAGCCGATGCGTCCGGAAAAAGGAATAGAGGAGGAATCTGCATGTACGTGAGTGACAAATGGTGCAAACAATACACAGTGAGAGACACTACAGTATATGCAGCCCTGATGTCGAACTGCTTTGCGTATCTATGACTTCACTACTTGCCAAGGAAGTTTGGCAATATTATTATAGCCGCAGTTTATGTTCCACAAAGCGCCAACGCAGGCAGAGCCGCCGCGCGCAAATAAACAATTGCTCTGCCAGGTTTTCAACAATATGTAAAATGTAACACGAGAAATAACAGAATCTTAGATAAATGTTATGGAAATATAAAGGGGGCATATTCAGTCAAGCCAACCCCCCCCCCAATCAGACCATAATACATTACATTTGATACCTCTTACAAATCTGTATTCAAGTCAAGTAAATCTGAACATAAAACTGTTTGTGTGGTCTGATGATGCAACTGAAACACTAAAGGGGCGCTTAACGCTTAATGTGTACAGATTGGTCGGTTTTCCATTCATTAGAGCTTGATGAGGCTACTAGTGTTACGGTGTGATGTGGGGACAGAGCGAACCCAAATGCAACTCTGGGGAAGAACAGGCTTTATTAAAGGGGATACGGGGTTGAGGGATTAGAGATGAGGGAGAGGCGGATGCCGGGAAAACACGGGCACGGGAAACCGAGGATACTGAGACAAGGGAGCCGGGTGCACTGGGGACCAAGGAAGCAAGGAAGCACGGGGAGGAGCCGGGAGGACGCCGTGGAAGAGGTCCGAGGGGAGAGGGCAGCGTGGCGAGCCCAGCTGACGGAGCGGAGGACGGAGGTGAGTGGACCTGGAGGGGAGACAGACAGGGTCGGACACAGCGGAGACAAAGCACAGGGAAACAGAAATGATGCAGAATACGTGAGAGCTTGAATGGTGAAGTGGCACCGGGTAAGGAGCAACGACGATCAAGCAGCGATGGAGTTAGGTTGATATGCAGGCAGGGATGAGGCTGATTGCTGGCAGGTGTGGTGGGCAGAGGAGGTGGCTGACGAGATGCAGGTGCGGGTCGTTGGCTGGGCTCAGGAGCAGAGGGAGAGAGAGAGAGAGATATTGTAGTCTACCCAAACAACAAGTCCTATATTACAAAAGAAATCAAAGACTGTATAAATAGGAAAAAGCCTTTAGAAGCAAAGACAGAGCGGGACTTTCAGTGGTCCAAAAAGAACTTAAACAACTCCTTACTAATGCGAGGGAAAAACACAGGCAAACGATGGAACAAAACTTCAAATACCAAAAACTTGGGACACAATGAAATCAGTGACTAATATGAACCCTGCAAAACAACAAATCATCACACAGGACGACCAACATAAATCAAATGTGCTGAATGACTTTAACCTGCGATTCGATTCTCAAAATTTCTCTCAGGAGTGTGACAGTGTTCTACAGTCCCTGCCAGCTACTGACACTGCCTGTTATCTGGAAGTGGACCCATTTAGCATCCAACGACTCTTCAGCAAAGTGCGCACGGGCAAGACCACAGGCCCCAATGGCCTCCCAGCCTGCTCAAAAGCTGTGCAGAAGAACTAACAATGGCATGGTGCCCTATTTTTCAACAGTCGTTGAATACTCACACAATTCCACTGCCAGAAAAACCTGGCGCCTCAGAGAATAATGACTTTCGTCCCATAGCTCTAACCTCGATTGTAATGAAATGTTTTGAAAAATTTGTTGCGTCTATGCTTATGAAGGATGTTGAGTCAAAGTTAGACGTGTACCAGTTCGCCTATAAGCAAGAACGCAGCACTGATGACGCAATCCTTTGCATCTCGCACTTTATTTCTAAGCACCTTGAAAACTTAGAAGCTTATGCTAAAATCTTGTTTGTTGATTTTAGTTCAGCCTTTAATACAGTGCAAACTCATGTGCTTTTAGAGAAGCTTAAAGACATGAATGTTAGTAGTATCTTAATTAAATGGTTTTATTCTTTTTTAACTGACAGGGCACAGCAAGTGAAGGTCAATGGGATGCTATCCGAGACCAAATACTGTAACACAGGAGTTCCACAGGGTTGTTTTGTATCACCAATACTCTTCACACTGTACACCAATGACTGTAGGAATGTACATTCTAACATCTATATAATGAAATTTGCTGATGATACCGCGATCCTAAGCCTTTTGTACAAGGATACGGACTCCTCTGTGTACCAAGACAAAATAGACACATTTGTTAAATGGCGTGACACCAACCATCTAATTTTAAACATCCAAAAAACACAGAAGATGGTCTTTGACCCGAGGCAAGTTACCGACCATGAGCCAGTGGTCAGGTGTCCTCATACAAATATTTAGTCTTCTTTGCTGGAATACACATGTTGACAACCTGTGTAACAAATTGCAGCAGAGGCTTTATTTTTTAAGGCGTCTAAGGTTGTATGGTGTGAGCAGTCCGATCATGATGATTTTCTACCATGCAGAGTGTCATCAGATATGGAAATACTGCATGGTTTGGCAACTTAACAGTTAAGTTGAAAAATAACATGCACAAAACAGCCATGAAAATTATAGGGAGGAGAGACTATGAGCCTATACAGAGCCAGTATGACCAGGAAGTTATGAAACAGGCTAGGAAAATTAAATCAGACCCTCAACATCCCCTCTTCCCTGAATACGAAACCCTGCCATCAGGAAGAAGACAATCGCCTAAAATTATCATTTGTGCCAGCCTCCGTTAAGCTGCTGAACAATGTCAAGTAGAGCTGTGTGCAATAAATATGTGAGCACTTCTGCACTTTACTTGTGATCCCGGTGCAATAGGGCAACGT
This sequence comes from Micropterus salmoides, assembly GCF_014851395.1. Classification (NCBI taxonomy): domain Eukaryota; kingdom Metazoa; phylum Chordata; class Actinopteri; order Centrarchiformes; family Centrarchidae; genus Micropterus; species Micropterus salmoides. The sequence goes on from NW_024041262.1 coordinate 2,542,684, forward strand.
GCAATAAACATACTAGCACCTTAGCACATGCACTTTACACAAACTTTAGTGCAATGGAGCAATGTGCAACAACTACACTAGCACTTTGTCCTTTTTCTTCTGTGTTTATATTTCCCTCTTGTGAAGTACAACATGTCAATGCTTCTCAGGTTCTTGTTGATGTGTGATGTTTTTTATGAAGCAACATTGCACTGTGCCCAAGCAAAATTTCCCCCTGGGGACAATAAAGTTAACCTAACCTAACTAGGTTCTGTGGGTGCCAGATTAAGCCCACTGTTGACCCAAGAAGTGGTCTAACATGGTTTTAGTTTTATGTAAAGGCAACCTGTGGAGTTCTTTTCCTCTAATAGCACTATGGAGAAGTTGTCTATGGAGAGTGTGTCCCCGTTTTGTTTGTCTCATGCACGTTCACAAGTATGCAGGTGACACCATACATATTCCTTTGCATGTCACCATTTGATGCACCATGCAAGGTTATAGATTTGAGCTAATTTTTATCTGTACTCCCAAGACATGGAATAGAAAGCTACAATCAATAGCACATCAAAAATATGTGCTTGTCATATAAAACCAAGTCACGTACACTGAGTGGTCAGATGCAGTGAGGTAGAATGGTATGTTACAGTCTTGTATAGAGAATATTCTTGAGCATCTAGTGGAATTTACTGAGCGAGTATACACAGTCACATAATGAAGGAGGGTCCCAACCATTTAATATGGTAAAAACCAGGCATAAATTTGAAAATTATCTAAAATTGTTAAAACTCAGTAAATTGTATTGTATCCAGTACCCTACAGTGATTAAATTAAATGGCTTTTGTTCAGAGCTTTTAGCGTTTATTTGTATATGGGACAGTATCACAGAATGCATGAATGTCTTTGCTACGCCCAGAGAGCCACAGTTTCTGATATTTTTTGGTTTGTTGAAGTTCAAATTTTTATGCAGTATCATGTCAAGATCGCCAAGATATTTAAAATCAGGGACTATGTCATTCCTTTCGCCTTTGATGGGAATATCAGTGTTAAGAGATGGTACCATGGTTTTTAGAACAAAACATATATTTGATCTAGATAACTTTTAAACTCAAACATGATTGGTCAAGCCAATCTGTGATCCTTACCAATGCATTTGTTAACTCTGCAGCTACAGTCTTAGCTACGTTTCCATGTGTGTAAACAACAGTATCATCTGCATACATTTGCAGTTCAATATCATGACACTGTTGAGGGAGATCATTAATATATAGGGTGCCACTCAAAAATAAAGTTTCTAATTTTCATCTTCCCACCCCGTAAATGTGTTAATAATGTGACAAAAACTAAGTTGACAAAATTTGAATGTTGTCTAATAATTTTTACTGGTACCTCAATACTGATTTGATAGGTCACAGTGTCATTAGTGGTTCATGTGTAAAATATTTTTTGTCTACTGTTTGGTTGTAATTTTGCAGGATAAGGAGGCCTATTACTGGCCAGTCAGAGAGTCTCTGAAGACCATGCTGTCGTGGGGCTGGAGCATCGACAGGATCAGAGAGGGTGACCCTGCCAGCCTTCACAACAAGTCCAGGAGAATATCACAGGCCAGCCAGGTAAGGCAGATGGGAGGCAGCTGGCGTAGAGGTAAATAAAGACGGCCTGCAATTGAAAGGTTGCTGTGAGCTCGGGACTGAAAATTGTCTTTAAAAAATCTAATCCACACAAGTGCACTTACAAAGTAACTTTACTTGTTGATATTCATATAGAACAAGGGAAACCCACTTTCAAAAGTTTGAATCAACATCCTGTCTTCCACAGCTGTCTTTTGAAGGAGGGCCAGCATTCAGCCCCAGACCCATTGATATGAGCAATGTTACACTGTCTAGAGACATGCAGGTAAGTTATTGTATACGGATAAAACTAAACTATAGCACTAATGGAGGAGTATTAATATCAATATGAAAATGCTAAGAAATGATGAATTGATATGTGCTGTTTAACAGAGTTTACCATTGTGTCTCTCTAGTCAATGGCAGAGTTGCTTGCAGAGAATTATCATAATATCTGGGCCAGAAAAAAGAAAATGGAGCTTGAAGCCAAAGGTAGATATAACACAACACATTCACACATGTTGTTTTAATAAAACTTTTTTCTTCTCACCACCAACTGTATATTGTTGCCATTATGTGATGAAACAAAGGCAAGGATCAGGATTTTAGCATAAAACACAACAGACATAATAGTCTGAGTTTAAGAGTGGTATTCCACATTTGACTTCTTTCTCAAAACCACGACATAATAATTCAGAACTGTTAATAAATGTGCATTTGAACTAGGATATAAAGCTCATAAACAAAAAGAAATCAGCGAAGCACTAATTTCCTCTGAGCTGGTGGAAAAGCCACTAATAGAGGTAAATCATGCTTTGAGTTTCTCGTAGCTTATTCACAGTTTTCACGTCACGTCACATTCCAAGGAAAACGCTCCCATGAAGGGCAAGGAAGACGTTATTTTCCGCTGCATACTAACCAATAGGCCTAAGCAAGTGATACACTGTTACTTTGAGTTTGTTAATTTTGTGTTGCCAAAATGCTGGATGGTTGTTGGGCTTTCAGATGCACTCATCGAGGAGGAGACAAGGCTGGGCTGTGTTAGGTGAGGGATTCCCCAGAAGGTAAAAATAAACATACCGCAGTCGAGCAATGGCAGGACCTGACGGTTTTTTAACAGTAGAAATCAGCAGATGCTGTAACGTTATATGGATCGGATATGCCCAACACTGTCTTTGTGTTCATATCTTTCTTTTTCTTAAGTTGAAAGGTGATAAATAAAATCTGACTGCTTTTGCGGCGTCTCTACGGGGGAGTCGCTGTGTGAGCTGCTACGTTGGTCTGGTGTTTTGCCCTCCAGGTCACTGCGCATGTCACGTGACTGAAAACTATGAATTGATCCTTTAAAGAGGTGCTCAAACAAACAAGGGTCCTTTTCGTGTCAGCCTGTTCTCCATCCTGTTGTGTTCCTGTTGTCTCCAGGTGGAGGAAACCATCCTCTGCTGGTCCCCTATGATACACTGACTGCCAAAGAGAAATCCAAAGACAGAGAAAAAGCACAAGACATCCTCAAGTTCCTGCAGATCAATGGTTACACAGTGTCCAGGTATGAACTAGACTAGACTAGACTTTACATACAGACTGGAGGTACTGTAAGAGCATTTGAATTTTGTATGAATTTTATCAATTGAATTCAAATATGAGCTGTGAGATTTGCCTGATGACATAGTACAGTGTGGATCTCTACTGAGCTCTACTACTCTCTAAAGGGACAGTCTGACATTACCGGGAATGTGCTTGTTTGCTAGAATGTCTGACCCACAGTCAATTTCATATCTATGTGTCCAGTACAAAGGTCTGGGATATGTTTAGCCTAACATAACACAGAGATTGTAATAAGAGGGGAACTGCTAGCCTAGCTAGTGAAATAAATAATGCCCTCCACAATACCAAACAACTAGGACTTTAAATATGTGTGCATTCAATGCTGTCGTTCAAGAAGTAGTGTTGAAACATGCTAATAAACAAGACACCACTGTGAAATAAGACAGCTGTACAATTGTTCAAATTGGAAGCTGTGTGTTTCTTTGTATCTTTGACAGAACTAAGCTAGCAGCACCCCCCTACTTCCAGTCTTTGTGCTAAGCTAATCTGAGCACGTCTCAGACCTATCTCGTGTGAATCTGGGTAACATGAAAACATTGTGTATTTCCCAAAAAATGTCAGCTCATTCCTCTCAGAGTGTGTATGTTGTTTTCAGAGGTGTGAAGTCGCAGGAGCTGGACACTCCAGCTATAGAGAAACGATTTGCCTACACCTTCCTCCAGCAGCTCATCACATATGTAGACCAGGCGCACCAACACATGATGGAGTTTGGTGAGACTTCTGTTATTCAGTGAATGATAAAGAAATTATATAATGCAGTGTGCATGCCATGCAAGTACTGTATGTAACTGAATGATTCAGGCTGGTGTAGAGAGGAAGGTGTTACATTACCAAAATAACAACAATGTGCAGAGTGGGCGACTACCTCAAATTCATAAAATAAGCACCATTTATCTCAATGTAAATGAAATGCAGTTGTTTGTAATTCATGTCAATTCAATTTTATATATATATATATATATATATATATTTATATATATTTATATAACAGAGAAGAGAGAAGCAGCCAAATGCAATATCAATACAGAAAATCAAAACAACAGTAAATGGGGTAGTGATACTGACATTAGTAAAGACGAATAATAGTACTAATAATGATAATAATATTAATGATAATAATAATCAGATTAATAAGAAGAATTGTAGCAGCGGGTGTCGAGCTGGAAAATGGGGGCAGCAGGAAGCCTGCAACCACAGAATGCTTTAGCAGGAGAGAGGAGAGAGACGAGAAAGCACAATAGTTATAATACCCAGTTGACATCAATGACTCCCTGAAGTAAGGAGTGTCCTTGTTAGAAAGACAGTGCAGAGATTTTGTACAAGACACACTAGCACCACACAATGTGTCAAACATCCCCTTATTATTTGCTGTGCAAACCTATATACTATGTACTGGCAAATGCTAGCGATGCTACATGCAGCATAGTGAGGGAGACTGTTACTACTATTGGAAACACTAGTGTTATATTGATACATGCCCTTTTTTCTCCCTGTTTTATCTTTTGTGAAGCACTTTGTACTTTTGTTTGCTACGTCAATAAATAAAGTTGTGATTATTATTATTATTATTATTGTCAAGGCTTGTGTGGTTAAAATACCTGCAGATATCATCTGTTTTTGATGGCTCATGTGAATCTGCCTTAACATGTAGAATAAATTCCTCAATCCCATGGTGTACCCAGATACTAGTCCAGTATGAAAATGGCATTAGATAAGAAAGAAGACACTTTTAGTTGCAAGTGTACTCCCCTTGGTGCAGTTTAAAAACTGAAGAACACAGTGGGTTAGGGGTTACTGACCCTTTTCGGTGGACTCCACAAATTGAACATAATGTTTAATGTCATACATGTTTTAGAGAATGAAAATGGAAAGATCTTGCTCCTAGCTCAACCACCTGAGGAGATGTGCAGATGTCAGATGTCACCATGCAAATTTATCCAGACCTTATTGTCTTTGATTGTGTTCTACCTGTCACTTAGATCTGGGAACAAGACCAAAGGGAGAGAAGATTCCTCATGAACAGCAGATTAAATTCTTTGGAAAGGTCAGAACCCATTATTGTATTTGCTTCATCAGTCAGCTGGGTATTTTGATACGTTTACTTTGACCTTGGAGTGTTTTTAAGTTAAAGTTTGAGAAAAATAAATAAATATTTAAATATGGGTCTGTATGGTCTAAAGAAACCAGTGAACTTGACAGTGATACAATAATTATACAGTTATCCAGCAGTAGTCATCAAGCTTCTCTTTGACAGTATAACAAATCATTTCAAAAGGGTTGCTAGAACTGTCATTAATTCTAGTTATTCCTTATAAAGTCATAATTAATGTGCATTTGGTTCACACTGTGAGTGCAGTTTAACACATAAAATCAATTTGGGGTATGATATACAGGTGATGGTGCTGAAAGACAGACACAAGTAATTACACTGTGTACCTATGCCATTAATTCCTCAGGTTGTCTTGCCATTGGTGGATCAGTACTTTAAAAACCACAGGCTGTACTTCCTGTCCACAGCCATCCATCCAATCAGCAGTGGTGGCCACGCCTCCAACAAGGAGAAAGAGATGGTGACAAGGTGAGTGTGGCAAATGACAATAGAGCGATAGAAAGCCAGCAGGTGCAGGGTGTAGCACTCACTCTCATGTATTATTGTCAGTAAGTGAAATACGACCACGACTGTGTGTGGGAGACTGCTATTTCTACACATGTATTACACACACACACACACACGTCATTGAGCTGAGTGACGTCTCAGCCTGACATCACTCACTGGCCACTTTATTAGGTACACCTTGCTAGTACAGGGTTGGACCCCTTTTTTCCTTTAGAACTGCTTTCATTCTTCGTGGCATACTTTCAACAAGGTGTTGGAAACATTCCTCAGAGACTTTGGTCCATATTGACATGAGAGCGTCACCAGCTGCAGATTGGTCGGCTGCACATCCATGATGAGAATCTCCTGTTCCACCACATCCCAAAGGTGCTCTATTAGATTGAGATCAGGTGACTGTGGAGGCCACTGGAGTTCAGTGAACTCACTGTCATGTTCAAGAAACCAGTTTGAGATGATTTAATCTGAACCTTTGATACAAGGCAGGATGGATCCATGCTTTCATGTTGTCCACTCCAAATTCTGACCCTACCATCTGAATGTCGCAGCTGAAATTTAAACTCATCAGACCAGGCAGCATTTTTCCAGTCTTCTGTTTTCCAGTTTTGGTGAGCCTGTGTGAATTGTAGTCTCAGTTTCCTGTTCTTAGCTGACAGGAGTGGCACCCGGTGTGGTGTTCTGCTGCTGGAGGCCATCTGCTTCAAGGTTCGACGTGTTGTGCGTTCAGAGATGGTGTTCTGCAGATGCCTTTCTGTCATCTCAAACCAGTCTGCCCATTCTCCTCTGACCTCTGACATCAACAAGGCATTTTCATCCACACAACTGCCGCTCACTGGATATTTTCTCTTTTTCGGACCATTCTCTGTAAACCCTAGAGATGGTTGTGCGTAAAAATCCCAGTTTCTGAAATACTCTGACCAGCCCGTCTGGCACCATGACATATTCAAAGTCACTTAAATCCCCATTCTGATGCTGGGTTTGAACTTCAGCAAGTTGTCTTGACCACGTCAACATGCCTAAACGCATTGAGTTGCTGCCATGTGATTGGCTAACAAGCAATGAACAGGTGTACCTAATAAAGTGGCCGGTGACTGTGTATCCCTCCTGCTCTTCTTTGTCTTTCTCTGAGTCTCTCTAATTTGATTGTCTCACACCTTTCTTTTATCTCTTTCTCTACTTCCCTCTCTTCCTCCTCCTCTCTCATTTCATTGAATCTTTTCAGTCTTTTCTGCAAACTGGGAGTTCTTGTCAGACATAGGATATCCTTATTTGGTAAGGACGTTCATGCCTAATGCTTCCACTTCTGCTCCTCCTGCGCTGTTGTTCTGAGTGAGTTTAAGTGCAGTATGAATGGTTTCATACTCTGCTGAAGATGTTGACATATTTAGACAGGATGATCTTGATGTCTGTTAGGGGGAAATGAGGGGAACCGACTGTGATCAGTACACTTACATTAACAGTGGATCACATGGGGATCATGTGATTGCAGTCATGTGATCCATGATTACTTGGTTGCTCATGCAAGTTGCAAACTCACAGATAATTATTACCAACTCTGCAGTTGCTCTCATCTTTACTGACCTTAATATCGTCTTTCAGCTCATTGGTTTGGTTTTACTGCCCTTAACATTACTGTTCTTGTTCAGTCTAACTGCCCTCATCTCATCGGTGTTGTTGCAAAGGGGAAATCTTTAAAACACTACCTGCCCAGCAGAAAGGGACACAGTTAGCGATTGGCTGGTGAACATAAGCCCTTTTTCCACTGTTTAGTACCAATCATTTATTATTTGTCCCAAATGCGCAATTTGTGTTGCAGCAGGCATATAAATAAAACACAAAAATAAAGGAAAATATAACATAAATATAAACATACAATATAATACAGAAACAGAAACGCACACACACACAACAGTGAACCTATACACAGGATTCCTTAAACCTCGTCCTAGCTAAAAACAAAGGACACATGGCAAGGACAAGGACACTTCAGCATGTCAATGTGTCGAGATGTGGGGAGGAGGAGCTGGGAATGCTAGCATATTAGCCATTTCACCCTAAAAGTTGATGAAGGGTCGTGTTTTACAATGTCTGCTACCCCAAGTGGCCCCAAAAATCAGTAATGCAGGTGAAATTCACTACATTGTAGTGCACTGACTAAACTGGTAGGGCGGAGCATTGCTTAAAATCTTTCTCTAAACTAGTGGTACCATACCCAAGTTTCAAGGCAAAAAATACATTGATTTTAAATGTAGAAGTACCACAGGGTGTGTTACTCACCAAAATGCGTGTATCCTTGAGGACTATGTTGAATACATTTCCCTCATAAAACATTTGCGATGCCAATTTTTCTTAAAAATTTTAATATGCATATCCATTTTTACATGGTGGCAGTCTTCTTTCCTGTCTTTTTCTGTTGGCACATTGATGTGTTTCTTGCGTGACGTGTTACCACCACCTGTACATCAGTGGAATAGTGTGAAACCATCGGCGGGGATGTGTATCGCATCACAACAAAACATGAATCTACATGGGCAGACATTGCTCCATAGTCCTACTAGTGGTCAAAAGCTCCACATGGTACCTCTAAAGGTTAACATCTGGGAATGAATATAAGTCAACACCATGTTTTTGTGTGAGGAAGACTGAGGACTGAGTGAAGGTCTAACCTTACTGTACATATCTGAGACACATTATCGAATAAGTTATCCTATAGATTGATTGCATGTGTTGATAGACAAATATGTGCTACAGTATGTGATCAGTAACATGTTTGTGTGGGACAGAGACACACTTAGAGGATGAACATTAGAAAGCTCAAGAGCATCCTTAAATAGTGTTTGCATGGGTGGGTGTGTGCGTGCATGCATGCATGATATTGTGGGTGTGTGTATACTCATCCTCTGCTCAGCAGGGGTGGGTGTGTGTGTGGTGTGTATTGCAACTTGTACCAAAGCACCGTGTCTTATTCCTCAAAGTAAAAATATGTTCCACCTCTGCAGACTAAAACCTGACTCAAGTGGACACATTTGGGCAAAGATGTTTATTATTGGTATTTATTTGGCTGTCTGGATGTTTGCTTTCCAGTACTATTTAAAATAAAATGAGTATCCCCACTTATGATTTTAACTTTAGGTTTTATTTTTAAAGGAACATGTTTTTTCTTTGAATATGATGCTCTGCTGTGTCATTTTCTAAAGCACATACATGATGGATGTTATTCTTCAGATTTGTTTCCCCTGTTGTTTTAGTGTGCTGTTGTGCTCACATCCCTGACGGATAGAAACCACAAACCCTACCTACTATGTAGAGAGGGGTTTCTGTTTATTATGTGACCCTGTCTACTTCCCAGGTAACAATGCCACATCTATAGTCAACTGTCTGCAGATACTGGGACAAAGCCTGGATGCCAGGTAAGAAATGACACGAACTGTGATGTGTGTGTGCCTCATTATACCAGGGAAGGTAAAGCTGTTGCATGTTGTCCCATAGTGTTAAAGATGACTACTGACTATCCTTTTCAGTTCAATTTTATTTTTACAGCGCTAATTCACAACAACAGTTATCTCATTGTCCTTTTCATATAGAGCAGGCCTAGCATGACTGTTTTTGATATTATTTACAGAGACCCACCAATTCTCACCATAAACGAGCACAACAGGCCTTTTTCCTTTTAAGAGGCAGAAACCTTGAGCTGAACCATGATATATGAATCATAATAATAATAACTATAGGAGTAGTAATAATAATTGTAGCAAAGGCTGTCGAGCAGGAACAGGGTAGCAGCAGGTGACTTGAAACCACAAATCTAGACTCTACAGCTCCAGAGCCAGAAACACCTGCAGAAAGTGATAGGAGGAGAGAGGAGAGGGACGAGAAAGCACAAGACTACGGGAAAGGGAATGGTGAGGAGGAGAGAGGATCTCAGTGCATCATGGAAAGTCTCTCAGCAGTCTAGGCCTATAGCAGCATAACCAAGGGATGGGTCAGGACCTCAGGACACACCTGAGCCAGCCCTAAATACAAGCTTTATCAAAGAGGAAAGTCTTAAGCCTACTCTTAAATGTGGAGATGGTGTCTGCCTCCTGAACCCAAACTGAACCTGGTTCTACAGGAGAGGAGCTTGATAGCTGAACGCTCTGGCTCCTAGTCTACTTTTGAAGACTCTAGGAACCACAAGTAGCCCTGCATTCTGGGAGTGCAGTGCTCTGGTGGGGTAGTAAGGTACAATGAGCTCTTTAAGATAAGATGGTGCCCGACGAGCAGCCTGATAATAAAGTATTGCAGTAATACAACCTAGAAGTCTAGGAGAACAAATGCATGGACTACTTTTTCCGCATGTCATTTTAAGACAGGATGGTTCTGATTTTCCCAATATTACATACGTGAAAAAAGGTGGTCCTTGAAGTTTGTTTAATTTGAGAGTTAAAGGACATGTCTTGATCAAAGATAACTCTGAGATTCCTTACAGTGGTGCTGAAGGCCAGTGCGATGCTATCCAGAGTGACTAATGCATCTCGGAGGTGCTTGGGCCGTAGTACAATAACATTAGAAAATTACAGGTCTTCCAGGTTTTACATCCTGAAGGCATACTTGAAATTTTGATAACTGATTAGTTTCATCTAGCTTGATCAATAGATATAATTGAGTATCATCTGCATAACAATGAAAGTTTATAGATTGTTTCATGACAATATTGCCTAAAGGAAGCATATATAAGGTGAACAGGATATGTCCCAGCACAGATTCTTGTCAAACTCAGTGGCTGACTTTGGCGTGCATTTACAGAGAAGAGCAACTGGAAGAACAGCAACAAGACACAAGGTAGTTATACTGGATCAGCAAGGTCTTTCCCAGGCAGACGTTTCAAGGCAGACAGGGATGTACTGTCCCAGTTCTTTTGAAGAAGCACAAAGAAACAGGCAACGCTACAGACCGTAGAAGCAGTAGTTGGCCAAAGAAACTTGTTGAAAGGAATCAGACTAGAATTTGATTTATATATCAACCATTAAAAGGCCTTGTTTAGGGATTGAAGAGATAAAAACAAGTCATTTAAGAAAAAAAGTTGATATTTCAGTGTGGCTTGGAAGTCAGACATGCATTGCACATGAACATTGCATGTTGAGCCCATGTAGACATTCTGGATTGAACTTTAGGCTCAGTCTTCAAAAGCATTTTACCCTGATATTTCACCTGTGATTTAATGTTTGGCTGTTCATTTGTTTTGCTTTATTATTAGAGTTTGTCATTTGTTTGCATTCTTTTGAGTAGCAGTGATTACAATATTAGTAGAATGTGTGTTTTTTCTTGTACTGTCTATTAAAATCTACTTGGTTGGAAGAAATATCTCTTAAAAAGATAATGTAAAACCTAACTCACACTATATATCAGGACAGTGATGAAGACTGGTCTGGAGTCAGTAAAGGCAGCACTGCGGTCGTACTTCGATAGTGCGGCAGAAGATCTGGAGAAGACACAGGAGAATCTGAAGCTCGGTCAGTTCACCCACAGCAGAGAGCAGCCTCGAGGTGTCACTCAGATCATCAACTACACTACGTTCGCCCTGCTGCCCGTCCTCTCCTCTCTGTTTGAACACATCGGACAGAACATGTTTGGAGAAGACCTTGTATGTGCGTACTGACATGTAGTGTTCATATTATGTTTGAATCAGGAGAATAATATTAGATTTTCAAAATAAAATGGATTCTCGTTTCATTCGGATGCAAAACTTAATAATTGGTCATTTACAGGAAAAAAAGGAAATTAGTTTTTCCATTAAAAGAAAGGACAGATGTCTTTGAAATGTAATCTGCAAAAGTTCTTTTTTGTTTGCCACTCTTCTCCAGTTGATGATGTCCAGGTTTCCTGCTACAGAATTCTCAACAGTCTCTACTTTTTGGGAACCAACAAAAGCATCTATGTAGAGAGGTACAGTATGCCCTACAGGACACATGTCTTTAAAGTACAGGATCATGATTTCTTCCACATCTGTAAAATCGAATACAACTTAAAATCAACATTGTTTACTCTGATTTTCTCACTGATGTCCACACGCCAGGATGGTATGTCCATTAGTGTCATGGTTGTATGGGAGACTGGCAACAGGGGAAGGACCCATATGCAGACAGTGGAGGCAGCAGGATGACATCAGGGATTTGTTGATGAAATTAGCTTAGGCTCAGGTCAAGGTTAAGGTGGCAGAAACACAATGCAAGACTTACTGTAGTAATGGTGATTCACAATGGCAAACTCACTGCAGATCAAGAAGACACAAATGCAAATACACAAAACAAAAGCAAATTAAGAAAACGTCAATTTGACAACACTTCTGCAGCATTTAGAAAACATGCTGCATATACAGATAATGACATGACCAAGAGTTTCATGAAAATCTGAAAGTAGCAGTAGTAGTTGTATATTTGGTTGTGTTTTCTGTATTTGCAGCGCATTTGTGTATTTGGTTGTGCTGTGTATTTTTGCAGTGCGTTTATTTTATTTTTTTGGGTTGTGTTGTGTTTGCAGTGTGTTTGTGTATTTGGTTGGGTTGTGTATGTTTGCAGTGTGTTTGTGTATTTGGTTGGGTTGTGTATGTTTGCAGTGTGTTTGTGTATTTGGTTGGGTTGTATGTGTATTTGGTTGGGTTGTGTGTGTTTACAGTGTGTTTGTGTATTTGGTTGGGTTGTGTATGTTTGCAGTGTGTTTGTGTATTTGGTTGGGTTGTGTATGTTTGCAGTGTGTTTGTGTATTTGGTTGGGTTGTGTATGTTTGCAGTGTGTTTGTGTATTTGGTTGGGTTGTGTGTGTTTGCAGTGTGTTGTGTATTTGGTTGGGTTGTGTATGTTTGCAGTGTGTTTGTGTATTTGGTTGGGTTGTGTATGTTTGCAGTGTGTTTGTGTATTTGGTTGGGTTGTGTATGTTTGCAGTGTGTTTGTGTATTTGGTTGGGTTGTGTATGTTTGCAGTGTGTTTGTGTATTTGGTTGGGTTGTGTGTGTTTGCAGTGTGTTTGTGTATTTGGTTGGGTTGTGTATGTTTGCAGTGTGTTTGTGTATTTGGTTGGGTTGTGTATGTTTGCAGTGTGTTTGTGTATTTGGTTGGGTTGTGTGTGTTTGCAGTGTGTTTGTGTATTTGGTTGGGTTGTGTGTGTTTGCAGTGTGTTTGTGTATTTGGTTGGGTTGTGTATGTTTGCAGTGTGTTTGTGTATTTGGTTGGGTTGTGTGTGTTTACAGTGTGTTTGTGTATTTGGTTGGGTTGTGTGTGTTTGCAGTGTGTTTGTGTATTTGGTTGGGTTGTGTATGTTTGCAGTGTGTTTGTGTATTTGGTTGGGTTGTGTATGTTTGCAGTGTGTTTGTGTATTTGGTTGGGTTGTGTATGTTTGCAGTGTGTTTGTGTATTTGGTTGGGTTGTGTGTGTTTGCAGTGTGTTTGTGTATTTGGTTGGGTTGTGTATGTTTGCAGTGTGTTTGTGTATTTGGTTGGGTTGTGTATGTTTGCAGTGTGTTTGTGTATTTGGTTGGGTTGTGTGTGTTTGCAGTGTGTTTGTGTATTTGGTTGGGTTGTGTATGTTTACAGTGTGTTTGTGTATTTGGTTGGGTTGTGTATGTTTACAGTGTGTTTGTGTATTTGGTTGGGTTGTGTATGTTTGCAGTGTGTTTGTGTATTTGGTTGGGTTGTGTATGTTTACAGTGTGTTTGTGTATTTGGTTGGGTTGTGTGTGTTTGCAGTGTGTTTGTGTATTTGGTTGGGTTGTGTATGTTTGCAGTGTGTTTGTGTATTTGGTTGGGTTGTGTGTGTTTGCAGTGTGTTTGTGTATTTGGTTGGGTTGTGTGTGTTTGCAGTGTGTTTGTGTATTTGGTTGGGTTGTGTGTGTTTGCAGTGTGTTTGTGTATTTGGTTGGGTTGTGTGTGTTTACAGTGTGTTTGTGTATTTGGTTGGGTTGTGTATGTTTGCAGTGTGTTTGTGTATTTGGTTGGGTTGTGTATGTTTGCAGTGTGTTTGTGTATTTGGTTGGGTTGTGTATGTTTGCAGTGTGTTTGTGTATTTGGTTGGGTTGTGTATGTTTGCAGTGTGTTTGTGTATTTGGTTGGGTTGTGTATGTTTGCAGTGTGTTTGTGTATTTGGCTGTGTTGTATGTATTTGCATTGTGTTCTCCAAATGCTTCACGTTTTGTACAATTGTTGAAGATATTTTCTTAATTTGCTTTTGTTTTGTGTAGGAGAAACACTACTTTAAAAATCCAAGGTGGGTTAAAAATAAGGGCAGTACTCAATAAATACTCGAATACATTGCGCCTCTCATCTAGAGGCTTCTTCAGTTCTGACTGAAGGAAGTCCCAGCTATTTCACATCTGTGGGCTCGTTGTCAAAGTGATGGATACCGCTGGGTGCAGTCTTTCAGGTAGACCAGCATCTGTTGAAACAAACACAACATCTCTGTGTTTTTAAACCCATGAACATGAAGACCGATACTGGTCCACCTGCAAGACTGCACACCCAAACACAAGCCATCAGGTTTATGCTGTCTGGTGAGGAATGCACAGACTTATACTATACTGGGCACTGTATATTTAGACAAAAGAAGAAATATTACTTGTTAATTTTGACACTGATTAATTGATTATTCTCTTCTATCTCTCCTCTTGTCTTGTCTCCTCTCCAGACAGCGTCCAGCATTAGGAAAGTGTTTAGCTGCCTTCTCAGCAGCCTTCCCTGTTGCTTTCCTAGAGCCTCACATCAACAAGTTCAACAGCTTCTCCATCTACAACAGCAAAGGAGCTAAAGACAGAGCGGGTACTGATGAATTTGTATTTTTATTTCAGTGTTTAGCTGCTCTGTTTGCTTGCATTTTTCATTCATGAGGAGGTGGTACTGTGGTAACAATAATGTCTTTACTCTGTATGCAACTCAGCACTCTGTATGTTACTCTGAGACTCAGATTACAGAGTAATACAGTATATAGAGTGCTAAGGTTACAGGACTACCTGTTTCTGTTAGCTTTGACAGTCTAGTCTAGGGGTATTCAATTAGAATTTAAAGATGTCCAGTTAGAGAAAATTTCCCGAAGCAAAGGTCCAGAACATCATAACACTAACTTGTGTTATCATTCAGTGGCTAGGATTGGAGATCTATGAGATATTTTGGTTTTGAACTGCCCATGGGAGGAATGTACAAGAATCTGTACATTCTTGATTAAAAGCCATGTGAAATCTATTTTCTCTTTCGCCTCCTCAGTTTGTGTGTTTCCAAAACGTCTTGTGTATCTCACTCGCGGACTCGACTCGAATGCACAGATTTGATTGGCTGAGCAGCATCACATAAGATGACTGGAGCACATGCGATTGGTTTGTGAGTTTCCTGGGCGGCTAAACCAGTACAGTAAAGGCTAGAAAAGCCACGCAGGTTAAAAAAAATAAATGCTCCGTCACGAGGTAGTAAGTCTCAATAATAGATCAGCTCTAGGTTGACGGCCCGGATCCAGACTGCTGTCTGCCTATTAGTGACCTCTGGTCTAGTCATTTTCCATCACCTGAACTGGACCCATGAAAGAAAGACAGCTAACACTAGTTAACCCTCCTTTCTTTCTAATGAAGGAGCACTGAGTTTGTAGAAGTTACTAATGTTGACATAACATGAACCAAAAGTAACAGTAGACTAACTGCAGTGTTAACTGTGGTAAGTGCTAACTTAACAGCATTAATACATGTAATTATTAAGTAATGCATTCATGTCTGTATTTATCCTTTCTCCACCTCTCAGCTCTAGGTCTTCCAGGGCAGGTTGGTGAGGTTTGTCCGCTGATCCCAAACTTAGAAAAGGCTCTAGAGGAGATCATGGAGTTGGCAGAGTCTGGCATGAGATACACTCAGATGCCCCATGTCATGGAGGTGGGATATACAATTAACTGACAAAGTTCAAAGTTTCTTCTTATCCCAAAAGTATTAGTTAGGTATTAGAAATATCTTCCATTGACCCTTAACCAAACCTCTGAACTAGAGATGTTCCTTCAGCGCTGCTCAGCTGGCTGCCCACTGTTACTAAATAGTAAATACTAAATGGGTCAAAATGCATTTATATCCCCATTGGGATAACTCATCATAGTTTAACCTGAAGTATGCATTTTTCCTTTTTCTGTAGGTGGTGTTGCCAATGTTGTGCAGCTACATGTCTCACTGGTGGGAACACGGACCAGAGAGCAACCCAGAAAAAGCTGACAGCTGCTGCACCTCTGTGACCTCTGAACACATGAACACTCTGCTGGGAAACATTCTCAAGATAATCTACAATAACCTGGGAATAGATGAAGGGGCCTGGATGAAAAGACTAGCTGGTAAACATGACAATACACTGTGTGTGTGTGTGTGTGTGTGTGCGTGTGCGCGCAGTGGTCCTCAGTGCTGAGGACCCTTTTCAGGAGCTAATGTGGGGCCCTACCATTAAAAACATAGAAGTGAAAAAAGCAAGGATTCCAGTTGATATGCATCAATAATAATATATAAATAATAAATCCTAACACTTCATCCTGCCCGGGGATCTCCATCCCCGGTGTGAGGCCTGCCTCGCAAGCTGGCCGAGCACTCACCCCCCACATGAGCTGTCCATACTGCGCTCTCCACCCCCCGAAGGAGTAGCCGCGGCGAGTGGACAACTTCGCCTGGCAGGATGAGGAGGTGTGGCAGCCCACCCACTCGTTGGATGAATCCCTGGACTTCCTGCTTCCTTCCATCCCTGTGCTGCTTTTCCAGGGGACCGCGGAGTTTCAATCTCCACCACCATCATTCGGCAGTCTCCTTAAGGACCTCCTGCCCTCCCGCCCATCATCCAGTTCTGCTGCACACAAGCAACAGCCAGCCCCCCAGCCTGCCTTCCCAGTCCTGGGCCAACCCTCTGGAGCACGAATGAAAGACTGGCAAATGCCAGTAACGCTTTTGGGGAAATGTGTGCCCTGTCTGCAAGTTCAAGCACTTTGTACGTTTGTTTTGAAATAAAACAAAAACAAAGCCCTAAAGAGCATGTCCCTCAGCCTGCAACTGTCTCTACGGAGTCAATCGACGCTTTCTCACATATTTATCCCTGACGCGGTTGGGCGGCGTGGAAATGAGCCGACGTGCACGGCAACCCCGTCTAGTGCAGACGGCCCGCACACTCACGCTTCCCTGAGAGCCTCATCCCCTTACCAGGCTGTGTGTAACAGCGTTTACGCGCCTCCATCTCCCCCTTAGAAGCGCAGCCCACCTAAGGAGAGAGAGATGACCTTGGCACTGGGCCCCTAAGTACAATGACATCATCTCGTACGGACATCACACACGCAACGCTGACCCGCCCAGATATAGAGCAGGTTTGGTGAGGCAGAGGTGGATCTCTTTGCCGTGTGAAAGAACGCTCAGTGCCCCCTGTGGTCACTGAGTTCTCAGGACGCTCCCACACTGGGGGTGGACACTTGTTTGCTCACCCGCAGGTGAAGCGTTTCCTGAAGGGCATGCGCAGGCACAGGCCTGTCTAGTCCCGCAGCTCCACAATCTGATTTTATGCACTCTATCCAAGGCCCCCTTCCAGCCCCTGGAGTCCACGGAGCTGAAGTTTCTCTGCGCCAAAACTGCACTGCTTTTGGCACGACATCTGCCAAGAGAGTCAGCAATCTGCCTGCCCTCTCTGTGGCTCCCTCATGTCTCAGAATCCCCAAATTCCACAGCTGCAGGGCTCCCTTCTCCGTCCCCAGCCGTGTTAGGCATGGTGAAAATGTGATATTCTACTATGCCGTGCCGTTGAGCATGTGTGGTGCACTATTGCACACTGCGTAATGTCGGGCAGGGACTGTTTTATTATGCTCTTGGCAGGTGTGTCTGTGCCTATACGAAATAGAACGATAGTTAATACCTGTTAAGTCCTTGTTCTTTGCTTCATTATTGAACCCCATCTCTGTCCTTGCTTCAAAGTCTTCTCTCAGCCAATCATCAGCAAGGCCAAAGCCCAGCTACTCAAGACCCACTTCCTGCCTCTGATGGAGAAACTCAAAAAAGTAAGTCTTGTCATTGTATGATGTATTACAGATTGTTATCTAGCTAATTAGAATATAGGTGGACTCAAATAATACATACGTACTCATACAGTATATACATGTGTACAGGCACGTGCACAGACATTTTGCTGGGCAGGGGCTCACTTCACTCAACAACATTTTTACTTTTCTGCAAAATAATGAGTTCACACAGAGACCACGGTCTTCTTTAGTATTCACTAGGTTTATCACAGGAGCAGGCGACAGCAAAGCAAACTATGCCACAGTGTGCAGGTTTTCTATGCTACTGGTTTCAGGTATATATTTATGACATAGTTCATTAATAATTTGTTTATTTTTCACGAGGCAATAAATCGTTTCAATTATTTAGGTGTTATTGGAATACATAACACTTCACATAAATCTTCACACTAAACTGTGGCATTGGGTTGCAGGAATAATTAAAATAAATGTTATTTAAATACTTTTTGTTTCACAAGCAAGATGCCAAATGAGTAAAGATAACCTTCAGCTTCACACAGCCAAGCAACAGAATACTGAATTGCCTGAATACATTAATGTATTGATCAAATACTTTATTATTGTTGCTATTATATTACATTCACCATGCACACACACACACACACACACACACACACACACACACACACACACACACACACATACAATTACTGATAGTGACATGGACTTAGTGTCACATCTGTAGATTTATTCTATATTAACCAAAACAAGCTAATCTGCACATTTAAAAAGCACATTTCAGAGGAAAATAGCCAACTCTTGATGTAAGTCATTAACTGGGGAAGTTTTGTGGTGATATGCTTTAGTTATTTTCTTTATCCCGTTCACCCGCAGTGACTTGTCACGTGTGCAAATTGGCGTATTTTAATTTGTTAACGCCTAATTCGCATATCAATGTGGCGATTGTGATGACGTTATTAGACACAAATGTTACTGTGTTCACCTGTAGTGTCTCCATCAGTACATTAGGTTGTATGGTCATGAGATATTGCCTTAGCTAAACTTCAGCTAACTTATTACATTAGCTCAGCTCACGAGTCATGCGTTAGTAAGACATGGGCCTAAATTGTCTTTTGTCTTTTGTTTAATTACCTGTAAACTGGTAGTTTAGTCTTTTGTTCATCACCACTCACCTCCACACAAGCCAAGAAAAACAGTGCTGGGAGAGAAGCTGGAGGGGCTGCATACAGAGAATCGGAACTCCAAAGTCTCATCTTCCAACCTGATAGCCTATTTAGATTTAAAAAGGGCAGGTGCTGAAGCCCCTTTTGATGTCTACATATGTACTGAAGCGCAAGCAATGGGATAAATGACTAAATATTAATTGTAAGTATTATACTAATGCAGAGTATAATACTAACTTGATTACAAAAGGTAAATTGTCTATTATCCATTTCAACAGTCGAAGTATGTACTCCAATTACAGCGAAATACTTGATTACTTAGAGTCATTTATTCATCCTTTTAGTGTTATAGCAATATCCAAAACTTGGTTTAAAGATGACAAAGGAATCAACTTTGAAATAAAGGACTATGACCTCAACTACATCAACAGACAAAACAAGACGGGAGGTGGCGTTGCACTGTATGTCCATAAAACAGTACATTTTTCAATAGTAAATAACCTGTCAATAGCACTTGATAATGTCCTGGAGTGTGTAACTATTGAACTAAAAAATGAAAAGCAAAAGAATATTATTATAAGCTGTGTCTATAGGTCACCGGGATCAAGTGTAGACTTATTCAATGAATGGATGGTGAAATTGTTTTCTGAAGATATATATATAAGCCCTTATTTGTATGTGGGGACTTCAATATTGACCTTTTGAACTCAAACAACCACAAACCTACCTGTGAATTTGTTGATAGGATGTATAGTATGTCGTTATTTCCATCCATCACAAAGCCTAGTAGGATTACCTCTCACAGTGCAACTTTAATTGATAACATCTTTACTAACAACCTTTTAAACAAAACAGTTAATGGTCTATTGATCTGTGATATCACTGACCACTTACCAGTCTTTACTATATATGACTGTAATGTTTCTAAACATATTAAAACTTGCAATGTGAACTATAGACGAGTACGAACTGAGGAAGCTATTAATGTATTTAATGAAGAATTAAGGTTACAAGATTGGAATACTATTTATGGAGAGATGCAGACTGAAGTGGCTTACAATAATTTTATAGAAATATTTACTTCCTTGTACAACAAGCACTGTCCCATCAGAGTATTTAATAAACCGAAAAAAAATCTAAAATGCCCTTGGATTTCCAAAGGCCTGCAGAATGCATGTAAGAAAAAAAAAAACCTCTATAAATTGTTTGTTAAATTGAAAACCAAAGAAGCTGAGGACAGATACAAGCTGTACAAAAATAAATTGACAGCTATAATGAGAATGGCGAAAAAACATTATTATGAAAAAATATTAATTGCTAATAAATCTAACATAAAAAGAACCTGGGCAGTATTAAATAGTGTCATTAAGCAAGGATCGAATATAACGGATTATCCGGAATATTTTGTTGACTCTAATGGAGAAAACAATGATATGAATAAATTAGTAAATGATTTCAATAATTTCTTTGTAAATGTTGGTCCTGACTTAGCAGCTAAAATTCCTAACCAAGAATTGAAGTTGAACACTGAAAAAATGACTGTTCTATTTTCCTCTCTCCTGTCAGTGAGTGTGAAATAATGAATATTGTTCAAAAATCCAAAAACAAGTTATCTACAGACTGTCACTCCATCGATATGGTACTAATAAAAAAGACAATAATTATTGTAATTATTATAATTATATCATAAAGCCTCTAACACATATCTGTAACCTGTCGCTTAAAAACGGCTGTGTGCCAAGAAAAATTAAAATTGCTAAGGTCATACCATTGTTCAAAAATGGAAATAGGAATCACTTTACTAATTACAGACCCATTTCTCTCCTTCCCCAGTTTTCAAAAATCCTTGAAAAGGTTTTTGACAAACGGTTAGAAATTTTTACAGATAAGCATAAGCTAATTAATGAAGGACAATATGGCTTCAGACCCAACAGATCAACTTCGATGGCCATAATTGACGCTACAGAAGAAATATCGAAGGCTCTAACAAACAAAAAACATGCAATAGGAATTTTTATAGATCTTAAAAAAGCTTTTGATACCATTAATCATGATATATTACTTAAGAAATTTGAACGATATGGAATACTGGGGGTTGCTGGGAAATGGGTGAAAAGTTATTTGAGCGACAGAGTACAGTTTGTCCAAATGGGTGAGCTCTCTTCTGGATGTCTTGACATTGCTTGTGGTGTCCCGCAGGGGTCAGTATTGGGCCCCAAATTATTTAATTTATATATTGATGATATTTTCAATGTTTCTCAATTGGTTAAATGTGTATTGTACGCTGATGATACAAATATTTTCTATAGTAACGATAGTTTGGAGTGACTGATTAGCGTTATAAACAAAGAACTAAGTAAATTTAAAAAATGGATGGAAAGTAACAAATTATCCTTAAACCTAGATAAATCCAAAGTGATGTTTTTGGAAAGTATCAAGCTGATTCACAGAAACTGGTTGAGATAGACGGAGTACACATTGAAAATGTTCAGGAAATAAAATTTTTAGGTGTAATGATAGACAACAAGCTAAGTTGGAATGCCCACATCAGACATATAACAACAAAAGTCTCCAAAAGCCTTGCCATAATAAGTAGAGTTAAGCATATCCTTGATTTTAATGCACTCCATACCCTGTATTGTGCTTTAATACAGCCATATCTAACCTACTGTGTAGAGGTATGGGGCAATAATTACAAAAATGTAATACAGTCACTTTTTTTGCTACAGAAAAGAGCTATACGAATTATACACAAGGCTGCCTATTTTGAACACACAAATCCTCTCTTTCTCAAATCAAAGCTATTAAAAATGCAGGATCTTGTAAAATTTTATAATGCACAGTTCATGTTCAAAGCGTATCACTATTTATTACCTGTGAACATTCAAAATATGTTTTCTCATAAGGAGCAGTCGTACAGTTTGAGAGGATTTGGAAACTTTGCGGTACCAATGGCGAGTTCCACCAGGAGGAGTTATTCTATGTCTGTTTGTGGGGTTACTTTGTGGAATAATCTGGGGCTTGAATTAAAGCAGTGTCAAGGCATTCACAATTTCAAACGTCTTTACAAACGAAAGGTCTGGTCCATTACAATGACAATGAGGTTTGATTGTATTCATGTTGTGTAGATTGTTGGATTAGTTGTCATTTATTTACCCTTGTGGTATTCCGTCTACCATTGTTGGTAGTTGTTCGTCATTGTGTACTCTTGTAGTATTCCATCTACCATTGTTGGTATTTGATAATCATTGTTATGTACCCTTGTGGTATTTCGTCTACCATTGTTGGTATTTGATAAGCATTGTTACCTGTGGAAATATTTGTATATTATTAGTATGTATGGTATGAATGTGTGGTTTTGACTTGTGCATCCACTGTTTCTAAATGTTGTATTATTATTATTATTATTATTATTATTAATTTTAATTATTAATATTTTTTCTTTGAGATTATTGATGAAGGAAGCAGCTATTTTTTGTATGTATAAATTCTTTGATAGACTGGGGTGGGGTTTAATAAGTTTTACTTCTTCCCACTCCATTTCAAGCATAAGTGTATAAGTTATTATTATTATTGTGTATCTTTTCTGTTGTCACACTATTTTGCTTGAAATAAATAAATAAATAAATAAATTGTATTTATTAGTTTGAAACTGAATTCCAATAAACTTGAAATTTTGAAATTTAATTTAGTTGCAACTGAAACTGTATTTAAGCCTCACTAAAATTTCAACTCTTTAAATACTTTACGCTTCTCTCATTTTAATTTCAATCCACAAGATTCAGTTTCAAGGTCAGGGTCCTTCAGTAAGAGCAATTGAGTGCAGATCAAGCCTGCATTATTTCCAACAGACACTTCAGTGCACTTCAGTGCACTGTGACTCCACTGAAAAATTAAGCCCGGTTCCATAAGAAAACCTGAGAATGGTGCCGTGGCGTAAGGTAACCATAAGGTAGTCCCACCCTAAAGCATACCCTGCTTTATCCATTAGTTTCCATTAAATGGGACAAAACTTTACTAAATGAATATCATGCTGTATTGAAAAGGACTTGAAACTGATGATTGAGATCATAAACTCATAATGAAAGTATTAACTGAGGTAATGAATCAGTTGGGAAGAATGCTTATTTTGCCTTTATTTCTGATGGAACCAGGTTTTTTTTTCTGTCGAGTTGCCCCCTGCTGGCTGCTAGAAAGAATGCAGGCTTGATCTGCACTCAATTGCTCTTCCTCAAGGACCCAGAAGTGTCTATCTGAACTGAAAACTGAATCTTGTGGATTGAAAATGGGATGAGAAAAGCGAATTTGAATTGAAAGAAGTATATAAAGAGTTGAATTTTTAGTGAGGCTAAAATACAGTTTAACTTGCAACTAAATGCAATTTCATAATATTACTTACAGTTTCAAGTTTACTGGTATTCAGTTTCAAACTAATAAATTCGATTTCAAATTACATTTCAGTAGCCTACAATTATTCAGGTTAAACAATACAAATTCAATCTAAATTTTTCTAATTCACATTCTACTAACACATATATCAGCCCATTTGCGTTCTCTTTGAATTTGAAATGATTTAGTTTCATCTGCCAAAATAACACAATAACTGGTTCAGCTCCCATCTATTAGTATCTTCTTGCACTAGTTTTCAGACATTTATAAAATTATTTTATCTCTCCCTTTCTCTCTAGAGAGAGCTGTTGCTTTCATAAGCTTTCATACTGGATTATAATGTCCTATAACAGTCATACATACTTGCTGACAAGTATGATCATAACACCGCCAGTACTAAAATAACATTACATTTAGTGTTCAAATGAATAAAAAGCTATCTATTACTGTGTTCTGTAGAAAGCAGCAGTTGTGCTGATGGATGAGGAACACAGCAAGGCAGAGGGGAGGGGTGAGATGTCAGAGACGGAACTTCTCATCATGGACCAGTTTACCATACTGGTCAGAGACCTGTATGCCTTCTACCCTCTCCTCATACGATTTGTTGACTACAACAGGTACAGTGCTCTGATTGGACTGGTCGAAATCTTCTCTGCTTATACATATATGAACTACCTTGCATTAAGTGTGATTAATTACAAAAAAGCAATACAAGCTATATGCTTGTCCTGCAGATGCTCAGTATTACTAACACTAAGCTGCATATTTGCTGTATTTTGGAGAAAGGATGACTGCACTAATAGCCAGCATCTACAACATGGGGTACTTTGTTATGCTTTAAGGGGACCTGTGGAGATTTCTTGTAATCAGAAGCTATGTTTACATCCAGCATTTCTCACCAAAACACATTGTATCCTTGAGCTCTTACAAACATGTTGAATGCATTTCCTTGCACATAAAACATTTGGTAAGCTGATTTTTAGGTATTTTAAATTCAGAATTGTTTACATCCACTGCATTTGTTGGTGTGTTTCTGCTTGTCTTTGCTTGTTACTGCCACCTGTTGATCAATAGGATAGAGGGACACCATTGGTAGGACTGAGCATGGGACAAATAAATAGGGTCCCACTTCAAAACAGCTTCGTTGCGCTGCCAGATGTCTAAAACTCCACAATGAAACTTTAAAAAGTGCCACTATCACTGAACTGTCTTTGTATACTGACAGGGCCAGATGGCTGAAAGAATCCAACCCAGAGGCTGAGGAGGTGTTCCGCATGGTGGCTGAGGTTTTCATCTTCTGGGCCAAGTCTCATGTAAGAAAATCACCAGGAGGATGCAAAGAAACCAATAATATGCCGCTGATTTAAATTGTCACAGTGAGAGGTAGATGAGGGAGCAATAGACAAGATCTAATGGTATGTGTGACAGAGCATAGTAATTTTTATCAGGTTCTTAAAACTCCACTTATTGGTATTTTTGATAATTCATGCTGAATCAAATGACACCCTCCAAAGGACTGGTTGTGCTGCTGATCTCACTGAGAGTCAACCATCCACTCCACAGCTTCTATAAAGCCATAGAAATGTTCTTACCAGTACAAAATGACAAACAATTAGAAAGTACTGTATATTTATCATGCAATATTTAGATCATGACCTCTGTACTGCGTACTGTAATTCACATGTAGAGGTTTTTCTGAGGGGAGAGAAAAAGGCTGAACTCTTATCCAGCGACTGCTTAGCACAACTGAACCCCGTTCAGACAAATGAAAGTTACACTTGTGTACTGTATGTGATCTCAACTTAACACAATGTGGATGGTCCTTTTAACTTGTCACTGAACCACCACAATGTATCAACAATCTGACCTTGTTTTCAACCCAAGAATGTGAAACCCAATGCAGCATCAGATAAAGTGACTGTGGAGTACTGAATGGTGTCATGCTTTCATCTATCTGCAGAACTTTAAGAGAGAAGAGCAGAACTTTGTGGTCCAGAATGAAATCAACAACATGTCATTCCTCATCACTGACACTAAGTGTAAGATGTCAAAGGTATGGGCACATGGGTGTGGACGGAATCAAGGTGTACATGTCAGAAGTTTACTGTATATTGCTTGTTATGTGTGTGTTTGTGTTAAATGCGAGGGAGGAAATAACATGAAATTTAAGTGATCCATGTATGTATGTCTTGTCTTCCAATGTTTAACTGCCTCAGGGAATAGTTTCAGACCAGGAGAGGAAGAAGATGAAGAGGAAGGGAGATCGATACTCTATGCAGACGAGTCTAATTGTTGCCGCTCTGAAGCGCCTGCTGCCTGTTGGACTCAACATGTGTGCCCCTGGAGAACAAGAGCTCATCGCACTGGCTAAGAACCGCTTCACCCAAGTAGGAAAAACACCACTCGCCTAATACATTATGACACTGTTTTCTGATGGTATGAGACATCCATATGAAAATATAAACCACTTGATTTAATCATTCTTTACACTTTGATAGACGATATGGAACATCATAATTATAGAACAGAAACATTTTGTCTCTACTTGGGCATATTATTTGCAAAAACAACATTTCTTTACTTGATTATGCAGATGATACTCAACTTTACATATTACCTTTCTTCCGATGAATTTCATCCTGTTGAAAAATGAATGCAGTTCATTAACCGGATTAATGACTGGATATCCCAGAACTTTCTCCAACTCAGTATGGACAAAACAAAATTGCGATTGTATGATAGTATTGTTCAGGTCTCTGTAGTCTCACCTGGGAGATTTTCTCTTTTTCTGAACTAATTTCCATGTTCACTTATCGCAAAACACACTTCATTCAAACTTAACAAAAACAAAATAAAACTCACCAAAAGGGTTGGTTGAAATAAACCCTTAATTCATTGAGTAATATGTAGAAAAATATTCTACCTCTCTGATGCCGTTGGTGTGTTCCCTCTCCAACTGGGATCACTGGGAGGCTGCTGAGCCCAGTTCTGTTGCCTGCTAAGTTGGTTGAACAGCTAACTAGCTACTGGCAGTTAGCAGTAGTTATGACCTGAATTCATACACATTGTACTTTTAACTAAACTACAGCAAACACATTAAATTATTTGTTACAAAATCAACCTTTTATCAAAAACTGTTAAAAAGCTGCAGCTTGTTCAGAATGCTGCTGCCATCCTGACAAAGACAAAGAGTGTAGAACACATCTCACCAGTTCTCCAGAGCATGCGCTGACTTCATGTTTTTTTAGAGAATAGAAATTGTAATTGTACTAGTGGAACAAAACTCTAAATGGCTTATCTCCAAAATAGTACTACTTCTCTGCTTGTATAATATGAAACAGACAGACCTCTTATGTCCTCTGCAAAACATTTTCTTGCTGTACCAAGAGTAGGTTAACGATCGGAGAAGCTTGATTCAGAGACAATGTGCCACACTTGTGGTGCACATTGCCAGAAGATTTAAGGTGTGCCCCAACTCACCCCACCTTTAAATGATCTTCTAATGATATAAACCTTCTAATGATGTTTCCAAATTTGTATACATGGTCACACATTCTTTCATTCAGTCTTTTATATTTCGTTCCCAATTCCTTTTGGAACTGCCTCATATGTGAACTGAAGATACATTTGCTTTGCCTTTGCCTTATGATAATTTC
Organism: Micropterus salmoides; assembly: GCF_014851395.1. Lineage (NCBI taxonomy): Eukaryota > Metazoa > Chordata > Actinopteri > Centrarchiformes > Centrarchidae > Micropterus > Micropterus salmoides. The sequence continues at coordinate 2,569,687 of NW_024041262.1, forward strand.
AGCCAAATTACTGCATACATAGTTTTTGCCTATGATATCACTAGACTGGTTTTATATGCCATTCAAGACTTGTTATTTTATGCACTCTGCCTTTATTCCGTCAACAGAAAGATACAGAGGATGAAGTTCGAGAGATCATTAGGAACAATCTCCATTTGCAAGGAAAGGTAAGATGACGTTGATCTTGTAATTGTAAAAAGTCAGCATACTGCAAGTATATTTGGCTTTCTGACTTTACAGTATATACTCATAGTAGTCATAGTGCACAGCCTCGACACACATTTAAATGCATGTCCTCTGTGTGTTTGTGACTGTACGTATGTTTCCTGTACAGCTGGAGGACCCAGCTATTCGTTGGCAGATGGCTCTATACAGAGACCTCCCAAACCACTATGAGGACACCTCCGACCCAGAGAAGACCGTGGACAGAGTCCTGGACATTGCTCATGTCCTCTTCCACCTAGACCAGGTGTGTTTGTTTGAGTATTTGTTCTCCTCCTGAAGAAGACCAGCTTTGAAAAGAGACGTTGGCCTGCACTCCATTGTCCATTACCTCCAAAAACAGACATAAGCATGTCTGTTCTTTGAATACAGTAATGTTATACACTTATCTAACCAGTTGTCCAAGAGGTGTGGGCAACGTGGCCTCCAGATGGTGAGCTACATCAACTGAAAGTCTCCCGTATTGAGTGGTTCAGTTTGTGTGTTTAGGTTGAACATCCTCAGCGCAGTAAGAAGGCTGTGTGGCACAAACTGCTGTCCAAACAGAGGAAAAGAGCAGTGGTTGCGTGCTTCAGGATGGCACCACTCTATAACTTGCCCAGGTAAGCACCCACACACATGCAGGATATGTAGAGTGTGCATATGTGGGTACTGTACACCTGGTATATCTTGTGAAAAATATATTTAGTTTTTCTTCCTAACGTATCTCCCCCAAACTAGGCACCGGGCTGTCAACTTGTTCCTGCAGGGCTATGAGAAGTCCTGGATTGAGGCAGAGGAACATTACTTTGAAGATAAACTCATAGAGGACCTTGCTGTAAGATAATTTAAATATGAATGTAAAAAAAGTTAGCTATTTTTTCTTCTACTTTGAGGAAAAGCATTCCTTAATAGGGCTAGGTTTTTTTCCATGATTATTGTAGAATCTCCTGTGATTTTCAGAAACCAGGTGAACAGGAGCCATGTGAGGAAGAGGAGGGGGTGAAACACATTGATCCACTGCATCAGCTCATTCAGCTGTTCAGCAGAACAGCCCTCACAGAAAAGTGGTGGGTTCTTATAGATACAGTTTATATAAGATACAAAGTTCTAGGAAATGTGAGGTGTTTTCTGTACCAGCATAAGCTATATTTAATGTTAGCAAAGTGCTTACTTACACATCTCGTTAAAAAAGGACAGTTTTCTATCAGGCAATAAGGCCAACATTTGCTGGTGTTTTATCTCTACCAGCTCTTGAGAAAAAGATTGAATCTGTCTGACTTACCGGATTTTCAACTCTCTTCACAATTCACTCCTTTATTTTCGCTCTGCTGCTTCACACTGCGTGGGTACAGTCTACAGTTGGGAGCAGGGAGAAGTTGCTCATGGTTTGCTTACAGACGGCATGTTTAAATAAAATAAAATAGCTTAAAGAGACCAATTGTACTGCATTTCCAGCTCTATATTGTAGTTCTATGACTCTATGGTCAAACTGCCCCAGTAACGGCCAGTTATTACCCATAAACCAGCATTGGTGCGGCCGCCGTAGCTTTCTAAAACTGGTCAAGATGGCGGACAAACCATAGACTGTATTCGTATACAAATATACGTTTTTAAAAGTTTTCTCACTTTGATTTTTTAAAAGTTAGTGAGAACAAAACACTGAAATATCATATTACCCCCTCAATGTAACCAATCAAGTTTGTTCAGTATATCTGTTAGCTATTTGGCTTTTCAATAGTTAGTTAGCTGATGCTACAGCCAGCGTCTCTCTTCTGACAGCCAGAGCAGACACAAGATGGCTGACGTCACTCGTTGCTGTAAGTGCTGCCGTAGAAGGCAGCTTGAAATCAATGTTTACAGAGATGCCTTCACTGGAAATTGATGCCTCCTGAGGCAGCTCTCTATTCTGGTATCGAGGCAACTGCCTTCCATTTCGAACACAGGCTATATATCAAATCCGGCTCGGAATGACATCATACCTAGCCGTTAGTAAAAACAACAGTTTAAAACAGCATTCAGAACTGAGGGATATCTGAGGTTTTGCCTTACAGTGATTTCTTTTAATTACTTTTACCTCATTATTTGAAGCTTTGGTCATGTTTAACATCAACATCTGACATTGTAACATTATAGATATGCCTGAATGGCATATAGATATGCCTGTGAAAGTATGAAAAAGCATAACAGGTCCCCTTTAAAGTGGCTAAACGTTGTGTCCAGCTGCACTTGATTTTTAGCAGGATTAACAGTAAGTGATTTGGGTCAGTGCACAACAAAATTTCTTAATGCAGCTTGAATAATAAAACCTCTTCTGTCAAATTGTGATTATGTGTGTGTGTGTTTCCTGTTATAGTAAACTGGATGAGGATAATCTCTACATGGCTTATGCTGACATCATGGCTGAGGTACCAGCTTCTAAATACCAGTACTAGCAACTGACTTATGACAGGATGATGATAGTGATGATGATGATAATGATGATACTGTCTATGTTAATGCTTCCTTTTTATCAGAGTTGCCATGATGAAGAGGATGAGGATGGAGAGGAAGTGAAGAGTTTTGAAGTAGGTGATCAGTCACTCTGTCTGTCTGTCAGTCACCATGCTGGCCTTGGCAATAAACTGGTATGCTGCAGCCTGTCAGACATGTGTCCTGTTTCACATAAATAGGAGAAGGAGATGGAGAAGCAGAAGCTGTTGTATCAGCAGGCTCGGCTGCATGACCGTGGAGCTGCTGAGATGGTGCTTCAAACCATCAGCGCTAGCAAAGGTAGGATTCACTTACTGAAGGGTCCTACCTCCTCCTTCCTTCTATCACTCTAACATACACTAATACTACTATACTATAATACTAGTAGTTGAGTAAATTAGCTATATGGTCTCTTACAATGATCAGGTTTATGCATAACGGTGTAAGCTGGAGGCAGCAAGAGTTAGAAGATGCTCACTTACTTCTACTTCAAAGCATTGCAAGTCGCACAGTTGTAACCTCGCAACTTCTCACCTTGAGCGAATTATAATTTCCCAGATTAAAAAAGTGACAGTGACCAGTGTTAATGGTTCATGGAATGGTCACCCCCACTACACATGCATGAAGGAATTCCAGGAATATTGTTAGGACTATTTTTTTCATTGTGCGTTTCCTTTTTACCAGGTGAGATGGGTCCCATGGTGGCCTCTACTCTGAAGCTGGGCATAGCTATTCTCAATGGAGGAAACTCTACTGTACAGCAGGTATGTGTTACTTCTGTTTCTGACATGTGCCAGTGACCGGTTTTGTGATTGTTCTAATATTGTTACTGTTGGCATTGTATTTGAAATCTGTAAATTTGAATGCAATCAAAGACAGCTGTTCTGCCTATATAATATTTAGGTTTTGTGTCAAGGTAGGTCTGGGCAATATATATAGTAATAATAGTTCAACTTTAGAATAGTTTACTTAAATAGAAAACAGAATACAATAATGAAAACAATTAACTGTGCAAACATAGCTTAATTTAGAAATATTTAGTGATAAACGAATATATTAAAAATATATAATTCTCTTTGTTAATGGCGCTGTGGTAATTGATATAGGTCCTCAGTAGATGCTTTTGCAGTTTGTAAACTTGCCATACAAACATCAGTTTGCTACGGGCGACCATGTTTTTCCGAGGAGATGCATCGGGACGCATTTAGATTCGAACTGGGGAATACCTACTACAATGATTAACTTCCAACTTGCAATGAGTTGCAGCCTAAGGTCTGTGCATATCAAGTAAAAAGTTTATTATTATGCACATAAATATCACAATCCTGTATCAAGATAGTTTTATAGCGCAGCCCTACTGTCAAGATATGTTAACTGAATTATGTGTTGTAGCACTGAGGTCAAAGTTAATGACCTACAACAACAAAATCTGAATATTATGACATTTGTAAAGATAAATGTTATGGCACAGCTGTTGTACTGGTCTAAATAGGAATATGTACAAATGTACAATATATGTAATCCCATTCTGTATTCCTGCATTGTGTTGTGTTTGTTGAGACCCTGTCAGAGAGGTGCTGTTTCATCTTAATGACAGGTTAAGACCGTAATGTATAGTTTTTCATATCATTGTGTCCACCTCCTGTACTTGTTTAAAATCAGAATTGGGTCTAAAATACATATCAGCTACTGTATCGTATTCTCTCATCGTCTCTCTCTGTCTCTTTGACAGAAAATGTTGGATTATCTGAAAGACAAAAAGGATGTGGGCTTTTTTCAGAGTCTGGCTGGTCTGATGCAGTCATGCAGGTAACTACAAACTCGTGCTGCTTCAGGAATGAAGCAAATATACTGACAAAAACAGGGCTCATTGAATCCGTGTTAGGGTTGTGGATTTCTTGTTTTCCCGACTGACAAAAATCTCTCACTAAATTAAAATTTGCCTAATGCTTTTTATTTTACATTGTACTATTTATTTATTTTTCTTATTTTCTTGTTCTTTAGTTATTCCTTTAACTGTGGTTATTCTAGGAAGCTTTGAATATTTTTCTTGATGTCAGGATCGGCCGAATGCCACGGCAGCAAAAACAGATTGTTGGGCCAGATCAGGCTTACATGCAATGGGTGGTAGATGTATGTCCAAGCAGTGAAAAGCATAAAACCAAAGGCAAAATGTTCCAACATCCCAAAGTTGAAAACACCAGGTAATTCCAGGACATTCACAAAGATGACGCAATACCAGGTAGTGGGGACTTGGACAATATGCACACAAACAGGAAGGGAAACAAAACAGGTGGAACATATTAGGGTAATCAAGACAACAGGAAACAAAGCGTGTAACCAACATGATTACCAAACTAAAACAGGAAATGGGACAACCAAGCAGAAACACGGATTCTATAGACAAGACATTCACAGACCAACCGTGAACAGACAGGAACAAATGAACGACAAGCACAGAGTTTCTCACCGGTCCTTGTCGTGACGCCATTTTTGTCATGGATTTCTTGTTTCCCGAATGATAACAATCTTGTGAAGACAGATGAGATGAGTTCTTTATTTAGTGAACAAAGACCTGAGTTATAGCATAACTTACTTTAGTACAGGAAGTCAGATCTTCTCCACCCCTGTCATTTTCTCATTACAACCTCTAGATGATTACTTAACCATATTTGGACATTTGGAAAATCCATCATGCCACCCTGTTACAATGACGCAGAATATTCTCACTTATCAAATTGACATATTTGGCAACTCTGGTTGTATTTAAGGTCCGGTCATCATGACCTGTTGCAGGAACATAAACTCAATAATAGGAAACATCTGGCTTCCTTTTAAACTTTAAGCATAATTTTAATAAGCGTGAGTGTTAAGCACATGTGAGTGTTTGCTTCTAATAAGATATAAGATAAAATATGATTTCAGTAACTGCATGAATATGAGCATACATGTATGTTTTTACTACTATAATTATCATTCAATAACATGCAGAAACCTTCTAACCAAGCCAGGCCAAGTCATTTCAGACACAAACAGAAACAGGCCATATCTCCTTTAAAGCATTAAGGGATACATACCTAAGTTGGTACATATATCACACACTGATTAAAGGACTTACTACTGATAAATGTAAGGTGATACATATAGGTAGTATAGATAGTGTAGTGTAGGTTTCCACCAAATCACATTATACTTCCTGTTTACATCACCCAATGCATTATGGGAACTGTTCCAAAGCGTAGAACATGATTGCTCACCAAGTAGATGTAAGACAAAGAATAATAATAGGAGTGACAAAATCCATCAATATCTGGGTGAAAACAGTGTTCTGGAGATCAACGATAAACATTTGTCTTTGTTTCAGTGTTCTGGATCTCAATGCATTTGAGAGGCAGAACAAAGCAGAAGGACTGGGAATGGTGACAGAGGAGGGATCAGGTAAGCTTCACTATGTTTACACCTCAGCGATTTATATTGTTGAACGGCCATAGCAATTGACATTAAACGTCAATGAATATTTCTTTTTCTGTAGTACGGTATGTTGATATTAAAATGCTTTTCTTCACCAGGTGCAGGTAAAAATCTTAAATGTCTCTCTAATTAACCTAAGGATGGTACCTATAAAAACCAAGACGGCACTGCTTGCTGAAAGCATTGGTTTCATAGTAGAATACTAAATGTTTTATTCTATGGTAGCTGAAGGAAAAACCTTTCTTCTTCCATTTCAAAATACTATATATTTCCCATTAAAATTGTGAAAGCATTTGCTTTAGAATGTTCTGGAGTGGTAGAAAGGGATCATTTAAGTAGTCATTCTAAGAAAAGTATACTCATGGGTGTCACATCTTGTTTGTTATTTTTGATACATGAGGTTCTTTTCATCCTTTGTCGGAAACTTTCTTCATCTTGCTTTGTCCCATTTATCCTGTCGTCGTCACTTTGGTTAAGCATTTTGTTGATTTTTATCGAGTAGTAATGCAGTACTACCTATGGTTCATATACATTATCAAGAATGATTTTCTAGTGTACAATTGTATGTGTTTATGTTTTGCCTGTTCTGTGTGTACACATTTGTCAAATGTTCAGTCATCCTTTAGATTGCATACGGATACTTTTCAAAATTCAAATCAGTTACTTTCATGTAGCTAACCTATAACAGTGTAGGACATTCTCCTTTGTTATACTATTCTGTAGTAGTAGATTTTAAAATACAGTAATAACTTGCAAACCAACTGCTACTAACTCCTGGATAATAACAGGTAATTATTGGTGCATAACTTATGAACATGTTATAAGAGGTGTAGCACCTTGGATTTACATGTTAGTTTTAAGTAATTTCTGGTATAAAAGGTAAATACTGTTACAGGATATGACATTTCAAGTATAATTACAAGTATAATCACTTCTCTGTGGGGAAATTTCTATTCTGCTTTAACATACTTATCGACACCAACCTTTAGTGTCAAATAGGCCTTGATAGTCTACAATCATTAAGCATGTAAAATTCCTTGTTGGATTGTTGTGTGATATAGTGCTAGCCATTGCTATATTAATATTACTGCTATATTTCTTGGTTTAGTCAAGTAGATCATGACTTCATCATCATGTTTAAATATCAAGTAAATACATATAACATATTACAAGAAATACAGCCTTTTTCACGTTGCTGCTCATAATGAGGTGTTTATCCAACCGTCTGAACTGAATTATTTTAGTCCAAACCTTTATGTGTAGAATTAAGAAAAACCCTTCCCAAACCAGTAATTACTAAAATTGACTTTATATTAATCTCCTGCACCTATTACAGCAAAAAGCCATGGCACTAACTACAGCTGATAATGTTTTTCTATTTCCTCATTAATGTCTTATGTACGCATGTAAATACAACGTAATCACAGGCACTATTATCAAAACAGGTTCACCGTGGATGCACGTCCACAATAAAAGCACAAGGGCTCGGTGTAATATATTGTTTTAGATTTTCAAGTCTTACTGAGTTTTATTGGCTGAACAGGTTTTCTGTCGACACATTATTATTTGTTCCATGTTGACCAAACCAAACTAAATTCGGAAGAATCTAAGCTCTTTTCCCTATATGTAATCTTTTTCTTTGTTTCTTACTTTCTTTCTCTCTTTCTTTCTTCCCCCTGTTTTCCTTTTCTCATTTTGGTTTACTGCACTTTCTTCCCTTCCTCAGTCATCACTCATGAGCGTGGTAATTATGCCTCCTGCCATTTTACTGTGTGTTGGTTGGTCTCTCTCTCTCTCTTTCACTACAGTTGGTTAGTAGTTGTGTCAGTTCTGTCCAGGTCCTGAGTGTAGACCTAACCTGATGCTTGTAGATACTTTTCTGCCTTACCCTCACCAGTCTAATCTTTTTTTTGTTGTCTGGCCAATTGTAACTCACTCTGGTTGGTTTGTAGTTGGTCTTTTTATGTTTAGAGTCTTGGTTCACTAATGAATTTTTACATAAAATGTGTCATGTCATTCTCGTCCACATTAAACAAACTGAAGATGATATTATGACGCCTTGTTTTGGTACAAACCATGTAGATGTTAAGATTTAAAAATCCAGACATGTTCAGGCAGAAGTAGTAGAATGTAGCTGTAGTGTCAAAACCTGCCGTCTAAAACAGAACCCATGTATGCCTTCTTCTCAGGATTTGTACAGTATCTGGCACATTCTAAATATTACTAATATTACGATTTACCTTCCCCCACCCTCATCCTACACCCCCACCCTCTCGGTCAACCTAAAGTCAGCTGGTTGTTTTGTCTCAGTAATGGAGATGGTTATTGTGCTGGTTGTTATCTGTTGTGAAGTGTACAATCCCCTGTGTGTTCTCAGCCACTATCTCTGTTCTTTTCGACTCACTCTCTTGGGGCTGCAAAGAGTATGAAAAATACCAAACATGGCAGATTAAAGCTCCACTCGCTGCATCCCTATTTTTGTAATACATATGGATCAAATGAGTATGTATAATGCGAAAGGGGGCATAATGAGAAATCCACAAAGAATTTGCACCATTACAGCCCACAACTTTACTGTTTTGGTTCAGTCACAGCGCTCATCAGGTGGACACAAACACAACTCTGGATGAATGCTACTGTTGCTCTGTGTCTGCTGGAATGTGCTTTTGCCAAATGTTTGCTGACACGTTTGGCATGTACATTTATGATATCATACTATTCTAGGTTATGTTTAAATCTTGTGATGGAATCGGATGTTTATCTATCAATTACCTCTCTTGTCTACACAAATACTTTATTAGAGATTAGCCAGTTTGAACAAGGATTAATACAATCTTATCAATTTCTCGCCATATACTCAGTTGCCAGTTTATTAGCTGCACCTAGCTAAAACCGTGCAGCCTAATAAAACAGTCCTGCTGTTAATTCTCCCTTCTTGGGGGTTCTAATGTTTAGCTTTTGTTAGTGTAGTACATTAGTACGTTCAGTATTAGTACAGGATAAAGTGCACACACACACACACACAACACACACACACACACACACACACACACACACACACACACACACAAATTGCAAGTAGTTGCAGCCCTGTTTATTTCTCTTGTCTCACCTTTTCATCCATTCTGTTTTTGGCCATATATCTTCTTTCTTCTCTTCACTCTGTGTGCTGGCTGAGCTGTGTTCTGTAGTCAGTGTACTTGTCTTCCATGACTGTTGTGCTTATGTGAAAAATAATTAATTTGAGTAATAATGCTTTTTTTATGAGTTTTATTTTTTTACTTATTTTCACCACAGTATTTTAAATTCATGGTATGGTTGTAGTTGTAGTCGTGCATTATACTGTGTGTTACAACCTAGAAGAACTTTTATGTGCATTTACTGTACACCACATATTTAGTGTGTCTTTTTTTATAATCTTTATTCCCCGTCAGAGATTTACTTAGATTTAAGGGGGAAAAAAGTTAATGTGGTCAAATCCTTTTCCAACTGTGAAAACTGTATTCCCCCCCTCTGGTTTATCGTCGTGTTGGGAATAAGCTTGAAAGTGCCTTTATAAAATCACTACATATTATTTCACCTTATTCTTACAATTTTAGAAATACATCAAATGTCATTGAAAAAACAACAACAGATATCTGTTTTGGTAATAAATACAGTGTTAGGTTATTTGAGATATTATATCATCGCTATTGATTAACACAAATTATCATATCTACAAAAATATTCAGTAGTGAGTTTTATTGCCATAGTAACACTAACTGTAAAATCGGTGAGAGAGTAAATGTTAAGATGTACCGACTCCATATATCAGTCCATCCAGGAATTTACAGTAAGACTTTGCTAACAAGCGAATGAACACAAATTCAACCAATCCTCAAATTATTTATGTGAGCTAGCAATTTTGTCCTATCCTTACAGAATTTCTGGTCTAATCTTGCAAATGACTTAATTTTCCTAGTCTGGCATTGCCTCTCTGGCTTAGCCTATGCCGTTACCATGTACCGTCTGGTCCTTGTTTAACCTTGTTTAAGAGACAGAATCGCAAGGTTCAAGCTGACAAGTAGAGCGTGTCTTGTATCATGACCTCTGGACTGTATCACTGCGTTAGTGAAGTGGCCAGGAAGAGAACCAGCACCCCCAAATCTGATGTCATGGTACTCTGCTAGAAAACAGTGCAGAGTACAGAGCTTTGGGTAATTACAGAAAGAACAAGATCACGGACACAGCTACCCCCTCGATGCATCCCTTTTGAGGTAGTCTGGGTATATACAACTGGAAGGAGACCCCTTGAAGACCCAAAACACACTAGAGGGATTGCATATTTGATATGCCACCAACTTGGAGTCCACCTGTAAGAGCTGGAGGACATGGCTGGGGAGAGTGGTGTATGGACCTCCTTACTTAGACATAACAATTGAATTCTCATATTTTTTAGTGGATACAATCAGATGCATTTTTGTTTTTTCATTACACAAGTGGACATCCACAATAGTCAGCACAAATTCAGTAATTTTGGGCACAACACTAATCTCTGACATCCTGGCGGGACTGATGTATAGTTAGGAACATGTTGCACTTTCAGCCTTGTTTCAAACCTACAGATTATCCTCCCTCAGCCCAGTTCACTTTGTTGTCATATTGTATGGATGTGTTCTGTTAATGTTTATTTTGATGTTATTGTATAAGTTATTGTGTAGTGTCTCATCTTCCTTTCTCTGACCCTCTTTTCCTTTTGCATTCTATGGTTCAAAGCAGCATTTTAGCACAGTCAGAGCAGCTGTCCTCTACTTCCTGAGTGTATTTGTAATCTCTGCAGAATCTACAATGGCAAGCAGCAAGCAACATGTTTTCTGTAGACCAAACTGGCTTTGTGAAAACATGAAAAGAGCCTTGATCCAGACCTGACTGTAAAAACTGTAAAAAAATGCTGCAGTTTAAAAACCAATCCATTTCAGTCCACCTCTAAGTACAGTGGCTGCCCACTGCTCATCCAAAAGTGTGTGTGTGTGTATGTGTTTTTGTTGGGAAAGAATGGTGTATTATGATCATACACCTTACACGGACTGAAAACAAACACTGGGGATTTCCTCACATTAGCTCCCTCTCTTTTTAATACTCCATCTTCTTGTTTGTCTATCCCTTTCCTGTATGTTGTCTGCTTTTGTCTGCTCTGTTCTCTGACTTTTTTTATTTGTATGTGTGTCTGTTTATGTGAATGTGTGTGTGTGTTTGCACATGCCCGTGTTCTTGTGTGAACATTGTGCATACCTGTGTATGGGCTTGTGCATATGTGTGTCTGCATGTGTGTCTGTCTCTGTACGCGTGCGTGTGTTTCCTCTCTCCGGCCAGGTGAGAAGGTCATGCAGGATGATGAGTTCACCTGTGACCTTTTCCGCTTCCTGCAGCTGCTCTGTGAAGGACACAACTCAGGTGTGTGTGCAAGATCTCTGCTTCTTACTGATTTCGACCTAGGGATATAGCTGAGCATCTGCATTTTGGGTACATTTCCTAATGATCTAGTGCAGGGGTCGGCAAATAAGTCTGGCATCGGGCCAAAATTTTCTCAAGTCATTAGATGGCAGGCCAGAACATATTCAATTAATTATTTATGATCTATCATTACACCATGTGCCTCCTTAGCACAGTTAGTAGTGCACAGGACTTCTGTTTGAGGGGTTGTGTGTTCACTCCCTGCTTGCTGCCAGTAATTGCTCCCTACCTTTTCAACAAATTGATTAGGAAGAGATTGTTTTCCATCAAGCACAAGCATGTGCAGGAGTGTGTGGCGATTGGTCCACATCAAGCTATGGAGCTATTTCCCCAGTATCTCCAGGCAGAGGAAATTCCTGCTTTTTTCATTCAGAAAAAAAGAATCTGATCTCACATTTTCTGACGGATTTTTCAGAGGTGTGTCAAGCAAGCCAGAGACTCTTTTGAATTTCCTTCAGAACTTTAAGTAAAAGCTCTTAGTTAAACATAACATAAAGTACTGCTGCAAAAACAATCTTGCACTTTTATTTTGTAGGCACATTCAATTAAAAGAATGTCTTTAAGTGATTGTCTCATGACTGAGATCTGTTTCAGCACCAGCCACTATTATTTTTATTTTATTTTTGCCACTATTAAAGTAATCTGACCGGTCCTGGCCTGCAGGCCGCCTATTGCCGACCACCACCATATTATTATTATGCCCCATCCTTTGCAGAGACACAGACATGCAGCACCAAGTACAGTTCAACCCACGGCCTCCTGTTGCCGACCACTGATCTAGTGATGATAGTGGTTGATTAATGCACATTTACTCAGAGCGTGACCCACTATATTTTGGACACTAAGCTTTCCTCTCTGAAGATTTAATTCTGATGTCCAAGACGTAACATACGATGTTCTGCAATATTTTAATTCCATGTCCACCATTACTGTATTTATTCTTCTGAACACACTTTAGAAGCATTTTGTGATATCCTGTTTCAGACTTCCAGAACTACTTGAGGACACAAACAGGGAACAATACGACTGTCAACATCATTATCTCTACTGTTGACTACCTCCTCAGAGTACAGGTTAGCTCCTTTTGTTCACTTCTGTTGGCTCATAAAGGATGTATTGTACAGTGTCTTTTGAATGTCGTTCAGAACTCTTCAAAATAAAAGCTCTCAAAAAACTTGTCATAAAGCATTGTTGCTTTTATTTTGGAGGCACAATCACTTAAGAGGAAGTGGTTGTGTGAGTAACTGTGTCTGTCATGACCGAGATCTATTTGAATACCAGCCACTATCAATTTTTTTATTTTTTATTTTTCTGCTATCAAAGCTATCTGGCCGGTCCTGGCTCGCGGGCCGCCTATTGCCGACCACCACCATATTATGTCCCATCCTTTGCAGAGACACAGACATGCAGCACCAAGTACAGTTCAACCCAGTTAACAAAGTATTCAGATGGTGACCCTAATGACAACGTCCTAAGCATTCATTATCATGAGATGTTACCTTTACCTAGGCACACACCTTTTCCCAGCAAGCCATTTGGATTCGTGACCCTTGCACAACCCCCAGTGCAAAAAAGACACAGGGTGCTTCTCAAGTCTCTTATTTGTGTTTCCTCGCTCCTCGCTCGGAAGTTGTTCAGCTCCGCCATCTTGCAGACCGTCCCAAAGCTCTTATTTGCGCTCCGAGGATCAAGGAGCGATCTCTGAGGAGATATGATGCATCCTTCGCGGAAGTCTTTTACTGACCGACACGCCCCCTTACTGGGTAGCCGTTATATTGATTGGACAGCTGATCGGACTGATCTGATGCATGATCAGATAACATTAAAGTCAAGTGCATCTCTGTAAAGAGTTACTATATTTGATTTGTTTTATGATTCACTGTCTAGTTAAAATCTGAGTTCATTGTAGGTCAGAACAACAAAAGCCCCACACACAACTTTCTTCATTTATTTGAAAGAGTTTTCTTTCTTTAATTTCTCAAGTCAACTTTTATTATGGAGACAATTAAAGTCAGAAAGAGAGTCTGTCAGCAATAAAGCCGCTCATCCAGCCATCTCACCTACTGCATCTGATGAAAGCAGCCGGTGGCTCCGCGAGTAAAATCAGCTGATGAAAGTATGAATGAAAGCCGCTATGCTAAAAGAAAGGCGTCGGATTGATATGATGGAACGCAGTGATCGATCGGTGACGAGTGATGTGACTTGCATAAATTTAATGTAGCCTATGCAGTAGGCTAGTGTTAAAGAATATCAGAAGAGGAAATAAACTGAAAGCCTAAAACTGAGTATCAACTTAGAGTTACATCATTTCAATTTCTCTTAAACCTTTAGCCTAATAAATCACAAGACATCATATTCTGGGTTATTCAATAACGAATTAACAATCAGAATCAATAAATAGCCTATAAATGCAGATAATATAAGCATTGTGCCAGTAGAAATTATTCATGTGCAGGTGTTTGTTAAACAGATAACAGCTACAGAGAGAATCATGTTACTTTGCACTAATAACTGAGACTTTATTAGTATCAGAACAGTACACTTGTGTGCAGACACAAACTCCATCAAAAGTCTCCAGCTGTTAGAGCCGACTGACCGCTGATCCAGCTGTGATCAGCTGCTGCCATCATCAGAAATGGATGTCGCTTCATGTGACGCATTGGAGGAAAGGACGTCTCATGTCTCTAAAAACCTATTTCCCCGTCCCTTCTCTCCTGGCTTGGTTTCCTTGCGTCTCTCCTTGCATCCCTGGTGGGCGGGACTAAGACTCAAGGAAAAGATGCAAGTGAGGGAAACGTGGATGCAATTAAGAGACTTGAGAAGCACCCACAGTATCAGACTACTGTGGAGACCGTGCGCTGTATTGTCTTGCAGAGCCACCTTCTGGTTTCTATTGAACTGTTTTTACTTGCAGTTAAGCAATGCAGTTTATGATTATAAGTTAGAGTTTGTGAATGTTCACTTTATCAACCAAAGACATGGTTTAGAAACAACTGAAGTGTTCTGTCTGTATATCTAAATGAAAGGTTCCTGTGTGTGAAATCATTGTAACACTGTAACTTTTAAACTGAGGCCAAAACTAAAAAAAACAAAATGTTATATATGTTCTAAAATGTTGTTATTCAACTTTGACTTTTCTCTTTTTTCTTCTGCTTGCTGTTGTTTATACATGACACATTGCCTATACATACACCTACTACTGTTACTACTAATAATATTATCAAAACTGTTGAACAGTATTGTTTTTTTACTTACTCAAATTTAATCTGATCATTCTTGTCTTCTTTGACCCCACTTCCTCGCTCTCCTTCAGGAGTCTATCAGTGATTTCTACTGGTATTATTCTGGGAAAGATGTTATTGACGAGCAGGGCCAGAGGAATTTCTCCAAGGCAATAAATGTGGCCAAGCAGGTTTTCAATACACTCACAGAGTACATCCAGGTACGAGAAGTTAGTTACTACTACTATTGAAATCGCTGTTACATAGAATCAACTGGCACCTGCAGTTCTCAGAGAGTTTTCAAAAGCTGATGAAAAGGTCTTGAACAATCCAAATTGAAGGTGTCATAATTAGTAAGAGGTAATTATTAGATTTCCTTTTTCACCAAAATGAGCTGTTGCTTTATTCAGATGCTAAAGTCAAGTAAGGCAGATCGTTTCCTTACTATTGATCATATTAATTTGAGGCAGAGTTTGAGGAAATGTTTACACTCATTATTACAATAATACAATAAGGATTGTGTTGGCTGAAGACAATATTGCAATGCTCACATACTTTCATTTAAAGCTAATTGTTGGTTGTGATGTGATTGTGGTGGTGTTGCAGGGTCCGTGTACTGGCAACCAGCAAAGTTTGGCCCATAGTCGCCTCTGGGATGCTGTGGTTGGTTTTCTACATGTCTTTGCTCACATGCAGATGAAATTGTCTCAGGTAAGTTAAAGTCACAGTGTGGGCTAGGGGTCTAAGATACTGACATTGTAGTTGCATCTACAGTTTGAGTCCAGCCACGGACCATTACTGCATGTCATCACCTCCCTCTCCACACATTTGCATTGTACTTAATGTGGGGAAAAAGTGCCCAAAAATGCACTTATGACTGAAATGTCTCCAGTGAGAGGCAGCAAACATGCATTCTTACCACCTCAACTGGTGCGACCAGCCACACTGAGAAGAAACCTCATCTTGGCCACTTTATGGCCATAGGTAAAGGCTGGGACAAAGAATAAATTAAGGGTTTTGATTACTACAGCCAATACCTTTAACCACCAGCCAATTTCACCATTTTCACCATCTGGAAGTCGTAAACTCCTGCACCTGAACGTGATGATAAAACATATCACAATGTCCTTCTTGTTATACATTAAACTACATAGATGCATTTGGCCTTTACTGTGTCAATTCCAATGTTAAATTTGGAGATTTTTAAGATGCAATGGTACGGTGGCCCTGAGGGTCAAAACACAATGACATTTCAGATCACAGAAAAGGTGGGACAACACTTGCTGGCGACAATTCAATGTAATTTCCTGTTTCTATTGTATACTACTCTCAGCAGTGTCCTTCATGTAATGTTATTCTCAATATGCTTTCAACATATCATGAAATTAAAATGTACCGTGAAACCCTGAAAACCATTTGAAGCGCAACGTTTCCCGTAACCATAGTAACTCACTCGCACTCCTGCCTGCTTGCGCACCGTGGGAGAGGAGAGGGAGAGACGCTGACTGAGATACTCTGAGCAGCATGCAGGGAAAGAAATTACTAGTTGTTTTTTAGAAATAAAGTCAATGACGGTCTGAAAAGTCGCTAAGTGTGTCAGGTGTGTGTGAGGGGACGGGGTAGCTATGGAAAGATTCAGTATTCAGTGGTTATATAAGGTCATAATTTATATTCATATGAAATATTTTGACAGTAAAAAAGAGCTGTGGCTACAGGCGTGGGGGTATAGAGAACAAGATCTTATAACTATTTTTTTATACTTTCATATTTTTATCAAAATTATTGCTAGGAATGATTCAGTAATCGCTGGGTATTGATAGCGTCCCTACCATACCTACCAAATTCTACCCCCTCATCCCTATCAAATATAATACATTTCAGACAGACAGTGAACAATGCAAGAAGCCTTTCTGGGGTTGTTCTTTCTAAATTGGTTGAGTGTAGATGCAAGGGGCAATCTTAACACATCTTTTTCTTTCTTCTTTCACCTCAGGACTCCAGTCAGATTGAGTTACTGAAGGAACTGATGGATCTGCAGAAAGATATGGTGGTCATGCTGCTGTCTATGCTGGAGGGTAGGTTTGTATTCACGACTAGATCTGTATTATATATTGAAGCAGGAGGGCCTTGCTGGACAAGCTGATTGAATGACAGAAACACAAGGTCACAGTGTTTGCAAAGCACATATATTCTTCAGAAAAAGCAAATATTCGAGAATTCACTCCCTCAAAACATTTTTTGGATCACTTCTGCTCACACATTTTGTAATTACTTTTCTTTTTAATGTCTGTTACAGTTATTGAGATATGAATATTAAACATATCATTTTTTTGAATGGCCGTCTATGGGACTGCGGATATTCATCAAAATCTTTAATCCTTTTTTCTGTAAACATATTTCATTCTTGCCATATATTTCATCCAATCTTCACCAAACATGGGACATCCCATATTTAGATAACCCCGAATAAAATATATTAGTTTGTTTTTAGGTATCACTTACTTTTAAACTTTTGAAGGCATGGCCTGATGCACTCTTAAGCTAAATTGGATTGCAACCAAATATGGCATGTTGTACATACAGCTACACTGCATAAGTGCGTAACATTTCATACAATTCTACCCAGAGGTGACGCTACAGTAACATTAAAACATGATTTCTACAATTCTATTTTCTTTAATAAAAATTAAACTTGGTACAGAACCATGGCATGTGTACAACTTGGCACCAGTAGCTTTACCTTGCGGGAAGTTCTAAAATACTGTGTTCTGGTCAATGACTCATGAGTAGGGCTGCAACTATTGATTATTTTCATAGTCACCCCCTAACCCTAATTAAACCATTTAACTAATTAAATATCTTTCAAGTGAATTACTGATCTCCAACACACAGCCTAACTAGCTCACCTTACCATTAATTGAACGAGGTTTACTATTCAGAATTAACACCATTATCAACACCAGGGGGAAACCAGTGAAGAAGACAAGACAGCGTAGGATACTCCTATATTTCACTCATTTACTATTGCACTTAAGGTGTTTGCTAACACAACTAGAAGAGTGTTCTCTTGGGCGGCTGTGGCTCAGGAGGTAGAGCGGGTTGGCCGTTAATCGGAAGGTCGGCGGTTCAATGCCTGGCTCCCCCTGGTTGCGTGTCGAAGTGTCCTTGGGCAAGATACTGAACCCCGAACTGCCCCTGGCGGCTATTCCGCCAGTGTATGAATGAGTGTGAATGTTAATTTCCGTTTGAGCACTTAGGCTCAGTGTATGAATGTGTGTGACTGGTGAATGTAGTGTAAAAGCGCTTTGAGTGGTCGAAAAGACTAGAAAGGTGCTATACAAGTACGGAGCATTTACATTACATTACATTTACATTCTCTTAGCCAGCACCTTCCATGAGACCTCAAAACAAAGAATGCAAAGAACTATGGAGAGGCTGCTCCAAGATGACAGCCCGGCTTTATCACCCAAAACAATAAGCTCATAATCTGATTTATTGCCAAGTAGGGTTTAACTTTAAAAGGTTTAACTTTTTAACAAATATTTTTGCTTTGGAACTATATAAAATAAAAGCACATTAAAAGCAAGTACTAAAACTACAACTGTACACTAACAATGTAATGTCTATTTAGAATAATAAAGCAACAGCCCCCTTTCATAATACTTATGTAATTTTTCTTTATTTTTCCAAAGTGCTTATAAATTTTATAAGTGGAGAATGTTCTGTAGGCTACATTATGAGCTAGATGTTCATTTACTTTAAAATATTAAACCATTACTCAAATTGTAAAGACAGAATGTCAGCGGTACGAACATTGAAACTATCTTACAGTTGTGGCCTTTCGTCTGTCATTGCTGCTCTGTTGTTGTTGCTACAGTGGTCTGTGTAACTGGGACCAGAGGGCTCTGTGGGCGTGACTGGCCGGCCGGCTGGCACCGCTAACCTCACTGCCTCAAAACTTCTCAAAAGTATATTTAGTGATGTAATAGCGTACAAAACTTGTAAAAACACAAAACCGTTCTGCTGTTAGCTTTTTTCTCCGTTGCTTTCCGCTTCTAGCATGAAAGCTTCTTCTTCGTGAGTAGTCTTACAGTCAAGCAGTCATGGCAATAAATAGAAGCAATACTGCCCCCAGCACTTCCTGCAGTGCATTGCCTTTAGAAATGAACAACCAGAAATGTTCTTAATGAGAAGATTGTTATCGCTCCCTTAAATGGCATCTTTGTAACGACACGTCGACAATGAAATTTCACGTTAACAAATAGAATAGAATAGAATAGAATAGAAACGGCGTCGTCGACTATGTCGCCTAATCGTTGCAGCCCTACTCATGAACTGTGAGGCAGAGACAACAAACATTTGCCTACAACAATTTATAGAACTTCGATTAATGTACACACCAGAAGCAACAGCAGCAGTTACAGCAATCACACACATTTTCTTCAGGAAATGCAAACATTCCAGTGTAAATATGTTGTCTTCTTTGGCAGGTAATGTGGTGAATGGGACCATTGGGAAGCAGATGGTGGACATGTTGGTGGAGTCCTCCAACAACGTGGAGATGATCCTCAAGTTCTTTGACATGTTCCTCAAACTGAAAGACCTGACCTCCTCAGACACCTTCAAGGAGTATGACCCTGATGGAAAAGGCTAGGCTCTAAAAACATATTTATATACATATATTCATTCTTCATATTTGTCATTGGCAAAGCACCAGCATCATTTGCATATAAAAAGATTTCCAGAGTGACATGGAGAGAGCTGATGATGATTTATATATTTATTAATGAACTTACAGGTGTCATCTCCAAGAGGGACTTCCACAAGGCCATGGAGAGCCACAAACACTACACCCAGTCTGAGACGGAGTTCCTGCTCTCCTGTGCTGAGACTGATGAGAATGAGCTTCTGGATTACGAAGAATTTGTTGAGCGCTTCCATGAGCCAGCCAAGGTAAATGCTGTGATGTTTATAGAGCTTTAAAATGTCTACAAAGGGCCTTATAATGTCCAAATCTAAGCCCTTCAGAATGATTAAAATCTATGATTAAAATCTATTTTTAGATAATTCAACATGGGTTTAGTGGGAGAGCTCTCATTATTTCTATTTTCAGTAGTCTTTTTGTTTTGTTTTTTACCTTTCATTTCTTGAACTGGATAAAGGAGTTGGGGATATTTTTTTGATCAGTGGTTTTCGAGAGCATAAAAATGATTCCACTTGCTTGTATTAATTAGCGTGTAGTTTCATTTCATATTGAGGTGTCTCCTACTCGTTTGATTCACATCAAAATGCTTACACATCATGTATCTGAAAGTAATAGAAAGTTTTAACCAAGGATTGGTTGGTGGGATGCTTTATATGCATCATGTGTGGGTTGGCTGTCACTGGCCAGATGCACTTTTTTACTTTCATTTTCTTTTTTTTTTTATTGAAGGGCGTTGGATCACAGCCTGCAAATTAGAGTAATGTAATGGGTTGAAAAAGATTTTGTTGAAAACACAATAATCGCTTTATTGTCCCCTTGGAACTGTGATTCAAAAGGACATTGGCTTCAATGTGGCGGTTTTACTGACCAACCTGTCGGAGCACATGCCTCATGACACCCGGCTGCAGACCTTCCTGGAGCTGGCAGAGAGCGTCCTCAACTACTTCCAACCCTACCTTGGCCGGATCGAGATCATGGGCAGCGCCAAGCGCATTGAGAGGGTCTACTTTGAGATCAGTGAGTCCAGTCGAACACAGTGGGAGAAACCTCAGGTAAAGCACATGAATAAATGAATATAGAATATGTCACTTCAAAGAGACATCACTTGATCTGATTACAGTGTTCAGTAGTGGCAACAACTTCCTCCCACCTCTTTACTTTCTGCCCAGGTCAAAGAATCCAAGCGTCAGTTCATCTTTGATGTGGTGAATGAAGGAGGGGAGAAGGAGAAGATGGAGCTTTTTGTCAATTTCTGCGAGGACACCATCTTTGAAATGCAGCTGGCGGCTCAGATGTCTGACGCTGGTGAGCGCTCAGCAGTCAAAGAGGAGAGTGAGCGGGAGAAGCCGGATGAGGACAACCCTGAGATGGGCTTCTTCTCTGTCACCACTGTCCGCATGGCTCTGTTAGCTCTGCAGTACAACGTCATGCTGCTGATAAAGGTGAGAGCCCACGCAGCACCAAACCACTGAAGTGTCTGTATCCACGGCAACAAGTGCTGTCGGGTCTTTCAGCAAGAATCTATCTATTGGTTATTCTCTGGGCCTTAAGTATGTAAAGTCCGCAAGACCTGTTTAAGAAGGCTAGCCGCATATTAGACACACAGCATTGTAGGCTATGTAATGTTATACATGCTACAGTAACTTCTGTCAGCAGCAGCACAGCTTTGACTCATGAATACTGTTATATTCCCCATATACCCCGGTAAGATTTCGGGAAGGTATGAAGGAATAGATACCTGTGAAGCCAAGAGACAAAACGACAACACTCACATACCACACTAGTCTCAAGAAGCCCTTCCTCTTAAGTTGAAGGACTTTTCCCCCTCAGTGAGGCCTGTCAGGAGAATTGGTGTGTGCTTACAAATTTGAAGGAGAAATTTTTTGCATTTTTCCAAACTTCGAACAGATAAACCAGCTGACAAGACTGAGGCGTAACTTGCTCATCACTGCTTGGCTCAGTTGGACCTTATTTAAGTAAACATGACTGATGCTGCTGTTTGATTGGGTTACATGACAATGTGTAAATTTATTGAATTGAACAGTCCATGTTATTACTCAACAGGAAGCAGTTAAGTACCACTGTACAAACAATTCTCTTCTACCTTTCTCACTTTTAAGGTGCTGTCCATGAAGAGTTTGAAGAAGCAGGTGAAGAGGATAAAGAACATGACAGTGAAGGACATGGTCACCGCCCTGGTGTCTTTCTACTTGTCTGTGTTGCTGGGCCTCCTCCACGTGGCCTTCAGCGTGGCCCGAGGATTTTGTCGAATCTTCTACAACACCTTCATGGGAGGCAATCTAGTGGAGGGGGCCAAGACCATAAAGGTAACTATACATAATTCTAAAGGAGTTAAACAAACTCAATACAGTAAGAGCTGTTTCTAAATACACAAACCGCCTCTATCCCTAGGTGTCGGAGCTGCTGGCCAACATGCCTGATCCCACCCAGGACGAGGTCAGGGGCGAAGGGGAGGACAGAGAGAAGAGACCCTCTGAACGCAGCTCCCCAAAGGAGGACCTGGCTGACCTGGCTGTCAACACCAGTGAGACCGAGCTGCTGTCAGACATTTTTGGCCTAGACTTAAGAAGAGAAGGGGGCCAGTATAAGATCACCCCACATAACCCCAATGCCACCCTGACCGAACTGCTAAACTCCCCGGTTCCTTCCCCGGCCCCATCAAGCGCACCCACAGCACCCCTACCGGAGCTCAGACGGAGGCATCCGGTAAGTCGAAGTTATTGTTTAATGTACTTTTGTTCTTTTGCTTACTGCTTTCTTTTTTTTCTCTACAGTTTCTTTTTAACCCAGCCTATTTAACCTCATTGACAAATCAAGAATAAATCATCAAAGATCCCAAATTTTAACTTCATGTCTTTTCGGACTTGTCTCTTAAAACTGTATAACTATACATCATCACTATTGTGGTCAATTGCACAAAAATACAACATGTATCGTAGAAGGAAAACAAGACTGAATGCTAATGTGAGTATGGTGATGTACAGGTGTAATGTTTATCATGTTCACTGTCTAAGTTTAGTGTGTTTGGTGTGCTAATTAGCAATAAGCAGCTGAGGCTGATGGGAATGTCATCAGTTTTGCGTGTATTTGGTCATAAACCAAAGTGTTGGACACGATGACCCGATGATGGTCAGAGGATCAATAGATTTCAATCCATCCAATATTTGCTGAGATATTTTGATTTCTGTCACTGTCTGATTGCCGGTCCACCACTTTTGGTCCGAACAGTCATGACTAAATAAGTAACAATCCAGTTTAAAGTGTGGATAAAAACATTCTTAGTAAGAGTTTCATAGTCAAAAACAAATCTGCTTCATTAGGAATATCTGGGTGTTGTTGACTGTAAGTAATTAAATCCATGAACTGCGGTCAGATTCTTATTGAAACGTTGCTAAACATTGATTGGTGCATAGTATGTATCATCATGTTTTCCCACTTCCAAGTCCTGCCTGCTTCTGCTCAGTGAGAAGAGCACAGGAACAAAAAGAAACTTGTGTGTCATGTAAGATCAGTCATAAGAAGAAGAGGAAGAAGGAGCTGATTGAGAAAATAGGTTTTCAGGGCTTAGCATTGCTAGCAAACACTCCACCCACAAACTTGGCTTGATTGTCTAACAGTGTTTTCTGTTTCAGTCGAAGAGCTCTTCCTCAGAGGAGAAGGAAGCAACAGCCGACACAGATTGTGAACCTGAGAAAACAGAGTATGTTCTTATTTTATATTTTATCTATTGCTACACCGGCCATTGTAACTATAGTGGCTGACAAAAACACACCATGTGTGGACAGTGGAGATGTTACAGTACAGTACAGTTGGGACACAGCTATGAAATGCCGTTAAACAGCAGAACAGAAGGGTTACAGCCTGACACCATTAATTACTGGATTGTTAGAGGGGACGAATCTAACATACGTGGCCTGAACCAACATAAGATTTGTTAACTCAGGATCCTCATCCAAGGCTCTTATCCAGAGCTTTCGACAACATTCCACAGTCTTCTTCAACAGACAGCGTTATCTTTGTTGACAGAAGTTGTATAATTAGCCTGCATGTTGGCTAAGTAAAAAAAGTAAGTAGACCTTAATTTAAAGAATTGGTCAAAAGCAAATATGTTTAGTAGGTAGCCCACAGACAAAATGTTTGTACATTTGTACATGATGAAAACTTGTCTTTTGACTCAATGTTAATAGAAACTATTTGGTCTTCAGAGAAGACCAAATAGACCAAAACTCCATACCACAGAAATGGCAATTCTTTAAAAACATACTATTCACTTAGCCCTCCAGAATCTCACAGTGAAATGGCTGAAGCAGTGTTGTATTTAGCTGTTTGTAAGTTTGAATTCACGTGTGATTTCAGGGATGGACATGTAGAGAAACAACTGAAGAATGAGAAGATGAAGCCAAAAGTGAGAAGGCATCACACTTCAAAGTCTGATGAACCAGATCTGCAGGAGTCTGCCTTCTTGAAGAAGATCATAGCCTACCAGAGGAAGCTACTGGTACAGGGAACTTTTCTGTTTCACCTTGCTGGTCAGCTCTACCTGTCAACTCAGTATTTTCCAATCCAACTGAAAACATTTCACTCAGTTTCAGTCACTGTTGGTTAAAAGCAGTGTGGACAGTAAAAGTGAGGAGGAGAGCTCTCATATAATTGCAGTTATGTAAATGAAAGCTAGCAGGCATCACTGAAGATTTGAGTGATTTTCATGCGATAACACAAGCGATTATGTGAACAGCACAATTGTAAAGCATTTGATTTATGTAAGAGCTTATTCCTGTCTCCCCTGCAGAACTACTTTGCCAGGAACTTTTACAATATGAGGATGCTGGCGCTGTTTGTTGCCTTTGCAATCAACTTCATCCTCCTGTTCTATAAGGTAATGTTATACAAGGGATGTGGCTTTTTCTAGGAAATGGAAAACGCATTCTTCACAAACCCTCTTTCCTTGTAACACGTGGATCAAGAGTTACCACAGTTTGTCCAACAAGCACTACAGGAAATTATTGCGGTGTTGGTGTGTTGATACAGGTTATGGTAGAAGATGTATGTAACGACAACGGTGTGTTGTCTTTTCAGGTGTGAATGTGCAATTCTAGAAAGTCATCAGAGCAGCAGTAATTTGCTCCTCCATCTCCATCCATGCTTTTGAGTTAAACATGGAAATTAGCCCAATGGTATAAAGTACATGCATACATATAGCCCTAATGCAAAGATTGCAAATAAGAGGAAGACTTAAATATCTTTCTATTAACATTGAGTCAAAAGACAACATATAATGTGAAAGTTGCAGCTCATAGTGATGGACCCACGGATAACTGTCACAAAACTGCAGTTCCCCTCAGCTCTGCAGAGCTTGTTAGTGTCTTTCAGCTTTTTATTTTGGTTTAATGGCCCATAACTTGTTACTGTTTTAAGTGACCAAGCTCTAAAAACCCACTGTACACTATCTTCTTAACAGCAGACAGATACAGTTAGATACTAGTTTGTGAACATAGTGAAGCAGCATAGTTTAGCAGCTAAAGAGACAGATTTCCCTCAGGAGATGGTGGAGACCCAAAACAGAGCTAAAAGAGAGAGATTATTGAATTACTCCACGTCGTGTAGACATCATTTACATAAGATGAAAATATGTTGTATTTATTGTATGTATTTACAGCTCGCCCTGCTGCCTCTAAGTGACCAATAAAGTAGTCGGTTTGTTATCACACTTCACAAATAGGGGTTACAACTTAATTGGAATTATGCAAAATATAAACATCACAATTAACTTTGCTGTATACACCACAAAATAAGGACCAATATTTAAAAAAAGTTAATATCATCTCCCGGACAAAGTCTTAACAAAATAGAACATAATAGCAGTGTTTATGTTGTAGGACTATTAGATTGGATAACTTTAAATTATTCTTTAAAGTCCAAGTACATTTATTGTTATTCATCAACATACCAAGTGTGCAAATGAATAAATGCCATTTCTTATGGTCCACATTGCTAAAAACAAGATCACAATAAACAGCTTACAAGATAGTATACACCACAACACAGTTACTAACACTAGACGAGACAAAAGAGCAGATCTATTTCTGTAAGACAGGGTGCACATTGAGTGGCTGGAGCATAATAAAGTGTGTAGTGCAACCCGGATCTCAACTCATACTTAATAATAGCAGCATCAGAAGTATTGAAAATAATAATAATAGTACTAGTAGAAGTATTTTGACAGAGGCGGGAGTCATGGTTAAATAGTTAAGTAGTTAAAGGATTTAAATAAATATAGAGTGAAATAAATTAAGAAATTAAAATATTCAGGTTTTCATCTTACTGTGTCCACTCACTAAAAGGTAAATGGTGTGGGGGAATGAAGCCCTCTCTGCCTATCTATAAAAAGCTTAAACATGCTAAAAGGTAGTATATTGTATTGTAAGGCTAAGCTATAGAATAGCATGTGTTGCTTGTATTATATCCTGCCCATCAATTTGTCATCAGGGTGACAACATGCTTACAGTCATGTTGTTTTTTGTCTACCAGACCTAGCTTGATTTCTACATTTAAAGGACTAATTCATTGTGCCTACCAGGTTTCTACATCCTCATCTGTGATGGAGGAAAGGGAAGTGGTATACACCAGCAGCCAACCAGACAACAGTGTTCAGTGGGATCCACTGGGAGGAGAAGCAATGGAGACAAAGGAGGGGGTGATGGATGAGGCGCCCCTAAAGCCTGTCACAGTCCGTTTTGTCCTGGAGGAGAGCACCGGATACATGGAGCCTATGTTACGGATCCTGGCCATCCTGCACACTGTCATCTCCTTCTTCTGCATCATCGGATACTACTGTCTAAAGGCACAGTTCTGACTACTGATATATACAGAAGGGTGAAAAATTAAAGGAAAAACCTGAATAAATGAGTGGAGAAACATTGTGAAATCAGATGCTTCCACAAAGGTGACCTTTTGCTAAACCCCTCCACCGAACAGCAACAGTATCATAGCTTAGTAAACTAAACTTGGCCCTGCAGTCCCGTCAGGCTTTGGCTTATTCTACATACTAAGGCAGTGTGCATGGGACTAACAAGCCCAAGTGGGCGAGTGAATGTGTGGCGTGCACCAAAAGAACGGCAAAGGTCTGAATACTTGACCCCTACAGTGAGGGGGTCTGCTGGCTCTGTTACACTGTGGGAGACTTGGTCCTGCGTGGTTTGGGTCCACTTGTCCCCTTAGAGGAAAGGGTCACTGCAAATCAATACAAAGTTGTTCTGAGTGATCACCTGTATCTAATGATAAAACATTTCTATTTTGGACCAAGATTTTAGACAACACTCCCCACCACCATCATCATCAAAAAACCTAATCAAGGAATATCTTGTGGAAGAATGGTGTTCATGTCTCCAGTAGAGACTTGGAGAATCAATGCCAAGGATCACTGACGCTGTTCTTGCAGCACATGGTGGCCCAACACCTTACTGAGACACTTTATGTTGTTTTTTCCTTTGATTTGTCACTCGTCTTAAATAGTGGAATCTGTGTCCTGTATTTGTCATTAAAAACCTATAACACTCCTATATTGTGTGTGTGTGTGTGTGTGATATGTAGGTGCCACTGGTGATCTTTAAGCGTGAGAAGGAGGTGGCCAGGAAGCTGGAATTTGATGGCCTTTACATCACAGAGCAACCGTCTGAGGATGACATCAAGGGGCAGTGGGACAGACTGGTAATCAACACACAGTGAGTAGAGTCTGTGTGTGCAAGAGTGTATATGTAGATAAGCTTGTTGTGCCAATGACCAGGAGATTTGTGAAGAACTAGAGGAAGAACGTGAGATGTCATTTGAAAAAACCATCTGTATTTAACGCAATAACTGATTCCTGGTCCTGGTCCTGATTCCATTACAAACTGTGAGCAAACAAACCCTAAAAGTGTAAACCCTTGTAAATGCGTTTTTTATTGCAGTTCTTTACAGTTGTGTTTTTAGAACAGTAAACCTTTATAGATGATGTGACTCATGAGTCTTTTTGCCTCTGATTTTCAGATCTTTTCCCAACAACTACTGGGATAAGTTTGTGAAGAGGAAGGTAGGTGCCACCACTAGGAGTCCTCCTAAAATGGCACTAAAAGTTCTAAGCTGGCCGTTTCTTTTAAAAGCTATTCACAAAGCTGCTGAGAAAAAACTCAAACTGAGGAAGGAACTGAGAGAACTGCTAAGCTAAGAGAAGGAGTAAGGCTTTCTCAATATGTCCACAGTGATTGGGTGACAGCCCTGACGCACGTTTCTTCCTCCTGATCAGCTCTGCTGTGAACCCATGAATATCTCCTATTTGGTTAAGTGACTCTTGAGACTATTGTGCCCTGCTGAAGTTTAATTAAAAAAATACAAATTTGTTGAATCTATTTGACAAATTAGGAGGTAGGGACATACTACTGAATTGCCCCTAGCAAAATCTTTAAATATATCCACTGTAAAGACATTTACACATACATGGATGCAGAAAAGGCAGAAATCGTTGCAGAAAGATTAATCAGAATGTAGCAAATTAGGTTTTTTAACACCCAAAATGTTTTGGACCCTCCACTTAATGTGTCCCTTGCTAGTTGAGATGTTCCAGTGGAAAGTGGATCTTTAAGAAGTCCTGCTCTTCCTCAGGTGATGGATAAATATGGAGAGTTCTACGGTCACGACCGCATCAGTGAGCTGCTGGGAATGGACAAGGCTGCTCTGGACTTCAGCGATGCTCACAAAAAGAGAAAGCCCAGGAGAGACAGCTCACTGGCTGCTGTGTGAGTGTGTGTGTGTGTGTGTGGAGACAAATATGTATTAATTGATTTAATATATAATGTGTTTAACAGTTACCTGCACACTAAGAGCTTGATTTTAACACTCAGGTTTAATTTGATTATTTTTATTTTCAGTACACATGAAGCTTTATTTACTGTATTTTGTTGTGGCAGTAATGTTCCTGCATGCATTGAACAACCAAGTTAATCTAAGTAGAGCTTTTATTAATGCATAAAAACTTAACAACTTTGATTTACTGAGCAAGGTGCGCACAATCCCATTGGCTATCGTCTGACGGCGATTAAGCCTCTGGGGGCACAAACAGTGAACAGGTTCCAGCTGTGGTGGCCACACATCAGTTCAGGTGATCTAATAATGTGAAAGTAACAATACTTATTATCTTCCGCCTGCTGATACTAGCTTCTCTGTCTGATGCATTCACTAAATAAGTTGCCAATTTAAGTGCCTCTTTTTTCAAACACCATTTCAGATTGTGTGAGTCATTCATATATTAATAAACAAAAGGATACTCATCCATTTCTCCAGATCACACACTGGACATATTCCAAATCAGTGCACCCACATGTTACAATATGCAGAGGCATGTACCAGCCCTAGTCTGAGAACAGACTTATGAATAATGCCCAACAGGCTGATCTGTACACACTTGGATTGGGAGTTGTTGATATCAGGTTTTACTGGCAGGACTTGTATTCACCCTGAAATCAAGGTCTGCTTCAGTGGCTGAACTTGGGCAAAAAGTCCTCTGGCCATATGGTATGACACATGATCACCCTCTGTGAGCCTCTTCTCCATCTGTCATCAGGCTGAACTCCATTGATGTCAAGTACCAGATCTGGAAGCTGGGGGTTGTATTCACAGACAATGTAAGTATGTAGAAGCACAAGATCATTCACCAGCCATGTTTGACTCCATCATGTCGATTCACAGCAGAATCACAAATAACAAGCTTTTCTTGATTTAAGAATTATAATATTATCATGTTGTCCTCTTTAATTCCAGAGGTTTACATTAGTGAGAATTAAGTAGTTGAAATAAAGTTATACATTAATGTATACAGGGTTTAGGAGTGGCTGTGAGTGTGTGTGTGTGAGTGAATGTATTAGTTTCTTTGTGATGATCAGTTGGCACCTTACATGGCAGCTACTGTCATCAGAGTGTGAATGTGACATGTAGTGTAAGATTCTCTGAGTGTACATAGTACAAATGATCCTGTAAGTATACTGGATGATAATAAAATATAAAACCGTGGCCTAATGTGCCGTCCTCGCAGACATTTTCAGATTTCTGATTTAAATGCACTATACTATCAGAACGTTACACTATATATTCTATTTCACTATATATATATTTACTATAGTTACCTTACACTGACTTAGTGAATAAGGTTGCAGCTTATGTGGTTTCTAGCAGACATTGGAATATTTTGGAAACAACAAATTTATTACCTGAGCATGGACAGAAACAAAAACTAAAAAGTGTCCTAATTGAAAACAAACATTATGTAATCGTTTTACACTTAATGTTGCTACAAACTG
The DNA here is from genome assembly GCF_014851395.1 of Micropterus salmoides. Taxonomy (NCBI): domain Eukaryota; kingdom Metazoa; phylum Chordata; class Actinopteri; order Centrarchiformes; family Centrarchidae; genus Micropterus; species Micropterus salmoides. Next base: position 2,599,599 of record NW_024041262.1, read on the forward strand.
AACACTGGAAAGCACAGATGTGAATTTATATTAAGCTCTCTCTCTCTCTCTCTCTCTCTCTCTCTCTCTCTCTCTCTCTCTCTCTCTCTCTCTCTCTCTCTCTCCTTCCGGTCAGTCCTTCCTGTATCTGGCCTGGTATATGACCATGTCCATCCTGGGCCACTATAACAACTTCTTTTTTGCTGCTCATCTGCTTGACATCGCCATGGGCTTCAAGACACTGCGGACCATTTTGTCCTCAGTAACACACAATGGCAAACAGGTAAACAGCTACATACTCAGCTACAGTACTGTCATCATAAATACTGCACACTATTGTGACTGTTGCCAGCAGTTTAGACATTAATGGCTGTGTGATGTGCTATTTTGAGGGGACAGCAAATTTACACTGTTATACAAGCTGTACACTGACTACTTTACATTGTAGCAAAGTGTCATTGCTTCAGTGTTCAAATATTTACAAATATGTGAGGGGTGTACTCACTTTTGTGAGATACTGTACATAAAATAAAAAGAAATAATACATTCCAAGTGTACTGATAGACAGATCAAACATCATACACAACATATCCAGTATGTTTACCGACCAGCTCACATTTGTCTTAACTATGCAAAAAAAGCTGACTCTTATTTTCCCACTATTCTGAGACATGTCTCATGTTCTCCACCTTATTCTTTCTCCTGTCTTCCAGCTGGTGTTGACAGTTGGCCTGTTAGCAGTGGTGGTGTACCTCTACACAGTAGTGGCCTTCAACTTCTTCAGGAAGTTCTACAACAAGGGCGAAGATGGAGAACTGCCAGACATGAAGTGTGACGACATGCTGACAGTGAGTATGAGCAGTGAATTGCTTTTAGGTGCTGCAGTGCAGTCAGACACAATCTCAACATATTGCGCTTTGCTGTGCTGGAATGGTAAATACAGTTGACTGACAGCGGGTAAAAGCAGCATCTCGAAATATGGCACGACTTTGCTGGTCAGTGTTGAGTGAGCATAATGACAACATTTTACATGGAGATTGAAACACGTACTTAATGTAACATGTAAGAGATAGAAACCATTAGGATATCTGACATTAAATGAATAAGCTTTAACTGAATGCATGAGGTGGCGGTTATATGTAAGACTGGGCACCAGTCACTAGTGACAGCCAGTAGTGTTTGAGATAAAGCACTGTGATCTGGACCACAAGCTATTCTGGGATCTGAGACTGACCATTTCTGGTTACTGTTCAAAGAAAACATCTCCACATTACTTTGTTCTTTGGTCATCTGCATGGTAGAGTGTTGTTAAATGTAAAGACCGTGGTTCCGCTTGCTCCCTCTTAGCTGCTGTTCAGTCTCATTGCTCTAGGCGGTAGCTGTTCTGGCTGATAATGTCAGTAAAGCCGGTCTCATTGAAAGTAGGAAGTATCCTGTTGAGCCTGTCAGTAAAAAGGAGCCAGCACCATTTATGGACAGAAAGTCATGAGTCAGAGCACCCTCCGTCACCCTCCAGCTCTGTCTGCGGTCCAGCTGAGCTACTCTAAGGTGCAGGCATCTGTTAGCTTTTTAGGAATAGCAACAGTGTACGTTGCAGTAAGAAAGAAAGAATGTCATGCTACCCTCCTGGGGTGTTTCGTGATGCTGGGTACAGTTTCATTATATGTGGTGTTATCCTTTACACTTCCGCAAAGTTTGTAAGGCAGGTTAGCTCAACTCAGGTATAACCAGGTAGGAAGTCAAATATGTAGGAATAGCCTGTCACTGATGGAGGCTCGAAACCGGTAAGGAAGAGTGAATTACATCTGTGTTGAGGCTGTTCCCTCCTGCCAAGCCATCTGAAAGAAATACTATATAAGGCCTCTATGCTGTGTGCTTTCTGGGGGTGGGAGGGGGCCTTCTGTCACCCAGAAATTTCAGGACACACACACTCTAATCCCCTGTGGTCAGCCACCCATAGCATTCTGTAGAGCTCTTTTGTTTCCTATTAAGGGGCCGGGTGGCAGGTCTGCCCTCTGCCTTGTCTACAGGAGTTGACAGGAGTTGTGAATAAATCCCTTACAATAACACTGAAAGCAAGACGAGAGGATCTGAGATGATGTCTCCTTTTCTGATCACTTGTTCCTCTCTTAGCCTTCATTTTTCTCACTCTGTACTCTATACACAGAGTATGTCCGACATGGACATGGACACATTCTTATTCTTACACTGACTTATTCTGTTTCTTTGAACTTGATTTGAAAGTGGTTATTGTTTACTGGATTTTATTGTTCTTTGTGGAAACACACAGTGCAGAAGCATTTCCATGTATTTGGACATGGATGTACCACTTTGGTTCAGGTGTGATTGATTGTTTTAAACTTTTCTAACTAATACTTGCATTGTTAAAAGGCTAACAGTCTGCACAGATGAAGAAATATGGACTATTGAAGATCCTCTTTTCCTTTTTTTGTTTAACTAAAACTTAATACATAATTATTAGTTCATTAAACAGTTACATTTGTTCACCCTCTGACCTGCAATTTTTAAATACGGAAAAAGATTTGCACATTGTATTTCAGTAAAGCTGCTGTAAATTCAGTCTGTGTGAGTTGCAGTAATCACAGCTCATTTATGTATTTAAGTATGACTTGTGCAGAAAACCACATATAAGTAGTTATTTAGAAAACCTTACTTTGACATGGAAATGATCTCTCTAAGCAAAGCCTGTGGTGAACTTTGCATTAGCTTTATGACCTATGTGATAGGAATATCACTCGAAAGCTACGTGTCTGGTTTTAAGTGTCAACCCACTGTTTAGTTCACAGAACGGTACGTGATGCCTGGCTTCAGTCTCCTCTACCATCGCTGTGATCTCTATTTCCACAAAGTTTTCTTTTCTCTTTTGGTCCACAATGTTCCTGACTAAACCCTCAGCTGTGCTTTTATAGAAAGTTACAAAAGTTTTTAAGGATCAAATATAAGCAGAACGTTGGTTCCAGTTGAAGTTTAAATCTAGGAAAAATACTAGTAATATTTCAAATCTAGTACATTACATTTCTTCTCCCCTCTGTCTTTCTTTCTCCCCGCTTCTTCTTCTATGTCTCTCGCCCTCTCTCCCAGTGCTACATGTTCCACATGTATGTAGGTGTGAGAGCGGGTGGAGGGATCGGTGATCAGATTGAGGACCCAGCGGGTGACGAGTATGAGATCTATCGCATCATCTTTGACATCACTTTCTTCTTCTTTGTCATTGTAATCCTCCTGGCCATCATCCAGGGTAGAGATCCAACACACACACACACACACACACACACACACACACTGTAAAGAAGGGTGGGAATGGGTCCGTAGAGCTAAAACTAGTCCTGGACTGCCAACATCACCATGAATAAATGGCATATGACCAGTAAAGAAAAATGTACATTATGGTTTCCAGGAGTCACTTATCCTGTTGCGTTGCTCCACACAAAACTTCACTGCTACATTGTTCATCCAGCAGATCAGAACATGTTGCTGTGGTTTTGTGGTGAGGTTGACAGATGCCATAGATGTATACTGGATATCCCATACTGTTTTTTCACAGCAGACACAGGTAACAACTCATGCCAGTGAACCAACATGATAATGAACCCGAAACAACTACATGGAATTCAGCCATGATTCATTATATTAATGACAGCTGTGCTGACATTGGTCAGATGTAATATTGAGCTTGCAGTCAATAATCTGCCTTTGTATCACATAAACCCAAATAAAATTGTTATAATAGTAATAAGAAGACTGTAAGACGCCTTCTTGAATAGGAGATCAGACTCAGATAGAGCCAGTACTGTTGAAGGTCCACTGGATAAAACAAAAGACTTGTGGTTTTCAGGTGGTTGTGGGCCAGTTAGTTAATGTGAAACCATGTTGACTTCAAGAGATTGTGGGCCAGGTTGAATAACCTCTACACCCTCTGTGGTCTGAAAATTCTAGGGTTGATCATCGATGCTTTTGGAGAGCTGAGAGACCAGCAGGAACAAGTGAAAGAAGACATGGAGGTGAAAGGACACACACACACACATCCTGTAGCACAGTGCATTATACAGCATATTTTGTTACAGCATCCAGTAGCCCACCTCCAAATCTCCTGTCATATTCCCATGTGGATATTTACGTCTTCATACATTTGCATGACACCCAGATGCAGGTTGCAATGGAACACCCAACAGACAAATGTTTTGTGTAACTGAACACGTGTTTCTCTTCCAGACCAAATGCTTTATCTGTGGAATAGGCAACGATTACTTTGACACAGTGCCACATGGCTTTGAAACGCACACGCTACAGGAGCACAACTTAGCCAACTACCTGTGAGTATGTTTGTGCACGTTAGTATGTGTGGACTTGTACCTCAAACTTATTCCAACCATAGTGTTTTATAACTAGGGCCTGGATTCTGCAAAATTATGTACAGGGAGCATTTCATCATTACTATCATAGATACTGTGTCTTATGCAGCACACCTGAATGAACTGCATAAGGCTGCACTCTCATTGGTCTTTGATTCTGATTTATGGACTGGGGTTTTTCTGAGTAGTGACACAACCATTTAAACACTGGTGTGGCTGTTTGAGGCTCCTTGTGTCCCCAGAAGCTGACCCCCAATGCCACTCAGCTACAGTACATTCCCTGCTAACACGACATGTGGCTAATCTTTTGTTTATGTTGAAGTTGTATCAGAACATATCCAACATGATGGTGGAAACATTTCTCATCTGTGCAATTTTGGAGATGTCTTAAACCTTCCCTTGAGACAGTATTACTAGAATGGAATAAATAGAGGCTGGATCTCAGAACAATTCTCAGAGACAGTGAAGAAGACCTCTCAAACCACAGGCGTCAGCGGGGACTTTGTCACACATTCACTTCTCCTCCTCGTTTAAAAAATATGATTCAAGGTGAAAGCTTTAGGATTATGTGTCTGTGATGTGATGTTGACGTATGTGTGATAATGTCAGTGGATATGTTTTTCTAATACGTGTGTGTGTGTGTGTGTGTGTGTGTGTGTGTGTGTGTTTCAGATTCTTTGTGATGTATCTCATCAACAAAGATGAAACAGAGCACACAGGCCAGGTAAACCAGCTCATTTCCCTTTGTAGTAAATATATAAATATATATATGAATAAATATGCATGTGATGCTGGCTAGTACGGCTCAGCTTCAAACTCCTGCATTACTGATCCCTGCTGTTGGCTGCTTGCATTGTTAAAGCCTCCCGTATGCTTAAAACAAAGTGTTTGTCGGCTTCTTTAACAGTTTGTAACCCCTGTCCAGTGGTGGAATAGGGGGAGGGCTGTGTGATAACTGAAGACAGACGGCAGCCACTGTGCGGTGACTGGCCCGGTGTGTAGAGCTGTGAAAAAGGGCAGGATCTGAACTTTTTGTATTTGGAACTAAGTGCAACACGTGAACGTCTTTGAGGGACTTTGTCCCAGCAGTTTTCGCTGTTATCCCCAATTGCATGATTCCTCACGTCACTACTCTGTATGACAGCAGGCTTTTCGCCCAGCTTTAAAGTCTGGCCATTTAAAGCAGGTAGAAACGGCATAGTCAAACATAATAGTTAGTTTGAAGCATACTGAGGCCTGTATTGGCTCCGTGTTTGAAGCTTACACTGCTGTTACTAGGGCTGTGCGATATGACTAAAATCTCACATCCCAATATATCCCAATATTACATTTTTTTGTAAATTCAATGAAATATTATTAACTCATGATTTTTCTCTGCATCATAAAGGTGAGGTAAGCTATTCTGGAGAAATCCAACACCAGGGCAAATACCATGATATAGAGTGAACAAGGACACAGCAAGTAATGTAACTAATGTTAGCTAGGTTGTGGGTTAGCAAGTTGTTGCTACTTGCTGCTGCTATACAAACATGAGAGGACGAGACGGTCCCAGAGCAGCACAGCAGCTCCAGACAGCCATACAACTCTCCTGCTGCTATAGCTAACATCACAACAACAGCATGTTTTCGAGAACTAGAAAGTCAGCTGAATGTCTTTGGGCACATCATGGCAGGAACTGCTGGAGTGCTGTTGCTTGGCTCGTCCAAACAACAGATTTCTCTCTTTGGTCTGAACTCCTCATTTTTGCTTGCATGGTCTGAGTTCTCCTGTTCAGTATTTTCCAGTTATGAGTAAACTTCACTCTCCTCCACGTTTATATATTGTTATTGCAAATCTTCCCTTCAACACCGGCAAGTGTGGATGAATGGACCGCAGTGAAGTTAGTTTCAGTTTGGATATTAGTTTTACGTCGAATAGATGACAGATGTCTGAATATCCAACGTAAAAGTAACTTCACCGTGGTGCAAAGTCGTCCCCAAAGTGTTGAATTTGCGACACAACGAAATAAACGATAGAGCATAATTTTAAACGATAGACATCAAACGATATATATCATGATATCGCACGGCCCTAGCTGTTACTAAACTCAACAGTATGTAAATGACACAAGTCAGACTCTAAATAATTGTAAGCCCTTCCTTCCTCCTCCCATCTGTCTGTTTTAAAGGAGTCTTACGTGTGGAAGATGTACCAGGAGCGTTGCTGGGAGTTTTTCCCAGCTGGTGACTGTTTCCGGAAACAGTACGAGGATCAGCTCAACTGATCAACAGACACTTCTTTCACACAGTAACCTGTTCAAGGCCCTCTTCAGCCATCTTCCCTCAAAACTTCTTACTGGTCTCTGAGGAGTGCCAGTTTTACCAAACGATGGGTTCTACACTCGGCTACACTCCCAGTCCAGGAGAATCTACATCTCCAGCGTCCTCTACAGGTCCCACCCCAAGCCTTCCTCCCAGCTCTTCCTCATTCAGACAGCCAACTCCCCAGCTCTGCCCCAACTTCCAGCACACTTTGTTTGGAATGCTTCTAAGACTCTGTACATAGAAAGTATCAGATCATATGCTGTACAATATGTGAATGGTGGCACGTCAAGGTTTTTTGGCTCAGATGATGACTTATTTGCCTCATCTTGTTGTACATTCACAGTAACAAGCAAAAAATACTAAGGAATAATGGAGCACGGCAAAAAGGAAGGACCCAAAGACGGACAGAGGAGGAGAGTGAAAAGAAGATAATGAGAGGATTCCTCCTGAATGAATTTCAGGACAACGATGGATACACAAAGAGCAGAGACTTTACATGTGTACAATGCACGTTGCATGTAGGTATAGGGGGTGGACACAAAAGAGAAAGACTTCTACAACTCTGCTGTAACCCAGCACACGAGCTCTGCAATAAATCTGACCCTTGAGAAGCTTGCGTGTTATCTTCTGTTGAGACTGTCATAGAGGTGATGGTTTGAATAAACTCTGAGGTAACTTTTTTTTAGGCTCTTTAGTTCATGGTACATGCCAAGTGGGAATTCTATAAGGTGCCTCAACATAATCTCATCTAGTCTCCAGAACTACAATACCACAGAGTTGAATCAACAGCTCTGTGACACTCAACAAAAAATGAACATCCTGCTCTTCACAAATAGGGCCGTTGTACTGGATTGAGTTAGCGTTGTTTCCAGATGTTAGCTTTGTGTCCACACCCTGTACACGCCAACACTGTGTGTGAAGGGCTCCTTAACTAAGCGTACACATTGCTAGCAACGTGATCAACAGTCCATTTTGTTAAAGTCGTAATCCTCCATCAGCTTGAAAGTTGACCACATCTTTTCTCTTTTTTTGAAAGCCTACATAAATAAATAAATGTCCCCAAAACAATGCTTGCAAAATAGTTGAATCCATAATAGACATATTTGGTAACTCTGAATTGATCTTTTTACTTTTTACTTGATCGTTTGCCCCAGTAGCAGCATGGCTTTAGGAAACAGATGTCTCTGTGTGTCTGTCCAACTACTGGTCAGACTGCCATGTCATTTACATGCTCCCTTTTTAACTTTACTGACCACATGTTCCAACAACACCCTTCAGACAAACATGACATTTTTTGCCCCACTGCTGGTCAAGGCTCCAAGAATAGCTAAGTAGTCAGCATGCTATTTCTGTCCAACAGTATTGTGAGAAAAAAACATCACAGACAAGAAATGCTACTTAATTAGGGCTTGCTTGGTATATGTGTTAATCAAATAAAGAGTTTTATATAAAAGCAATACCAAAGCAGCAAACAAGTGATTTATCTGTTATAAACTTTATAGCTGCAGACAAACTTAGTGTGTGCTTGTTAGCTAAGAGAAATAATGAGACTGAAGCATGTTTCCTGAAGTATGAATGCACAGCAAGGGCAGGCTCACAACAGATGATCAATGGATGGATGAAAGTAGAGGGAAGGGACACGGGAGGATACAGTGCCTTACTACACCAGCGGTAAGCTATGCAAGCTGGAGGAGGAGAGAGGGACGTCAGAGAGCTTCACATAGATACCATGTAAAGACTGGTGATAACAGAGCTGGGTGTTTATGAAAGACAGAAATATGCCACGTGGGAGGACTATAGGAATGTAAAAAGGGGGTTGGAAGAAGGACGGACAGAGGAATGTCCTCAGGACCACTGTTATTGGAAATATAAAATGAGGGCATGTCTCATTGTCTCAGTAAGCAGTTTTGATGCAGACCTGAGTTGAAATAGCCTCATTTCCAATTCTTTCAATTTTATGCTTGCTTGTGCATATAGGGTTGTTACAATTTTCAAAAAACAAACAATTTAATATGATTTAACTGATTCTGTTTGATTATATAGTATGTCAGATGCTTTGAAAGCCATCTAGTCGAGTCTGGGAGGTCAGATTTCAGTTTTCAAATGACTGCAGGAAATGAGGTCAAACTTCATCCTGACTGAAGATTGAGTCCGAACGTTCAACAGCAGGCGAGAGTGAAGTGTGTCACTAGTAGTAGTGTTAACGTGAGAGGAACCTCTACTCTTCTCATACATATAGGATAAGACTGTGCCACTTGTCAAGCGCAGATGGCTTCTTCCTTTTAACAAAAGCGTAAAATTCATTGGGGTGACTTTTTAATTTTTTCAATTTCGTATTTAAATGCAAATCAGGGCAGGCAGAAAAAGATACCTTCCATAGGGCACATTTCATGACTTACAAAGTTTGGCCCTTGTAGGATGTGGGTCAGAATGCACACACAAGGGAAAAATGAATGATACTATCAGAAACAAAGTAATCTATTTAAAGCATAATTATTATTGTTGTCTTTTAATTCACTAATTCATTCCTCAGTGATGGGATGTGTGTGTGTTGGTTGGACCTCAGTCTATCTATCCGTTTTCTTTCTCTTTTTTGTGATGATCTTATGCAATACAGCAAACAGAGTTACTCTTTTTGTATAGGCATTCTCCAAGAAAAACTATCTCAGAAAAAAACAATGCCATTGCATGTTTATTATGCGGGTTTAATAAACAAATATAACAAAATCTATGTCACCCATGAATTGTTTAACAGGATTATTTAAGATGAATTAAGATTTCTGTAATATTGTATTTAAGTGTTGTGGGCTTCATTGTAACTCTTCAAGTCATTTACCACAACTGCATCGCTTTGAAAAACAGTGGTTCCTGCTTTTCCCTCACTTAACCATGTCTGTTTTAATATACTACGAGTCAAAGGTTTGTTTAAGGATCATTTGGTTTTAAGCTCAAGCAATAGCCCTTCAGGGAGTGTACGGGAGCTGACTGACCGTTGTAAATTGCAAACAAAGGCAAATCAAATAAAAGCTTGCTTAACTTGTCTCAGATTAAAATACAATTCATGAATTTATTATCTATGTATTTATTTATTTTATTTACTTAACAAATGATGCTAAGGAAATAAAACTAAGATTGTTCTGTCAAACTAGTTTAGCACTTAATCTTACAGGTGCAATAGATATTAAAGTGAAATTATATTGGCTTTTTGCACAAAACCACCATCACATACATAAAAGGTTTGGCTGACCATTGCCAGTCACTCCGCTTTCTAAATAGTGGTGATCCTGTTTTGTAAACTTTCTGAGAAAGTGACACTTTCCCAGGCTCAGCATCCAGTCTGCACTTGGTTTGGTTTCTGTAAACCTGAGGGACTATTAGTTAAGCATGTGGAAGTAAATTAAGTTTTATGACATGAAATTCTTCAGTAGTGATGAATTAGCATCATGTTTCTTAAGACCGAAACTATAAAGACCCAAAGTGTTTAATATAAAACAATTAAATAAGTCATAAATATGAATAAATATTGATACAACATATAATATAACCATGAAACTGTGAAATAATCCAGTGCATTTTTAAAACACAGCTCAGTGTTATTTAATCCAGGGGCAGAGCCAGTTTTGTAATTGGCTTTCCACTCACTGAGACTGAAGCAACAGCCAATCACATAACTGCTTCTTGACTGACCCAGACTTTCTAATGAAAAGTAGAATTATGAAAACAAACAGACTGCGGTAAGGACATTTTGAATTAAAAACTAGTCAAAAAAACAATACATATTTAATATTCATAAGAAAGAACGGAGTTCAATGTGTTAAATTATTTCACAATTTCATTGTAATACATTTTGTCTGTATTTATTTTATTTGTATGTGACATTATGTCCAAAGTGCTATAAATCAAATTCCATTATAGAACTTGCTTTAAAAGACATTGAGAGGTTGAGAAGAAAATGCTATCGCTATTGTTGGAATTTTGTTCATGCTGCCACTAGAGGCTACTAAAGAGCCATCTTGACTGATTGCACCTTTAACGTTGAGTGAGGATGCATGAACGCTTTACATTTAGCACTGACCGTACAAAGTATGATAACACAGAGGATGTTACAGTTGCAACCAACCACTGTGGATGTTGTGTATATTGCAGTTTTATCATTATACCATGCTGATGACATGCCTAAGTTTTTTTAGTTGTTGTTTTTTATTGCTACACCACTTCAGAATGAATAATATGACAGCAATTGTAGATATAAATAAATAAATTACGGGGCTGGGTGAGAGGGGGCTAATATTCCAAGTCGTAAATTTACGAGTACAAAACTAGTAAATCAGTTTTTTTTTCAGTCATTAATAATACAGACAGCAGTCCGTGCAGATGAATGCGTATAATAGAAGAGTTGGAGCTGTCAGACAGGTAGATGTGAGGGACTGCAACAGAGCCACTTGAAAGCATGTGCCACATCTTGAAATCTAGAAATGTCTGCAGTTCCCCCCAATTTTTTATTCTTTTGGCCCATCAGTACAGAGCCTTCAATAACACAAGCACACCGAAAATGTATATTTTCTGAGTTCTTCTCTCGTAAATTTGTGACTTAAATCTCAGAGAATTTCTGTGTTCTTTCTTGTCATTTTACCACTTTTATCTCCTAGAATGTTTTTTGAGAAGGAGAATGTTTTTTTCTCTTAAATGTATGACTTTAATCTCTCCTCAGAATATCACCCCCTCTGTAATTCATTTATTTTACTTGCAATGGCCTTAACACCATCGTAGAACAATGCCATAACTAAGTGGTATTTTTCTCATGCAAAAATAAATCAATATTTTCCATATTTACTACAGAGGAGCATAGCTTGCCACACAGTAGTGCATCCCTTTTTGAGTAGGCTATTGTTACTTCTGAGAGATAAATGTGTAGAGATGGACTGAGCCTATAATCAATGAATGGATTTGCATGATTTTTACAATAAAACTTTATTAATTAACTTGTGAAGAAGAGAATATTCTTAATTCAACGTTTTTGAAGTTTATTTCTGTTTTGTGGTATGTTTTCATATAGAACATACTGGCTATGGACACAATTACATACACATATACAGTACGTTTGATTCCTTTCTGACAATGTCTCAACAAATAAAAGCTTTATGAAGCTATGGTTTATTGCAGGCTGCATTGTGTTTAGGGCTCATTGTTTTTATCTTATATTTTAGAAAATGTGGTAAATTATCTGTTTATTTTGAATAATAAAACTGTTTTAAAGGTGGTGAAAAATCACACACAATCACTGCTATGAAACTACTATGTTAAATTGGATTTGTTTTTAAATATTTGCCACACAAGCACTGTTGTCCTTGTACTCATCTTGAGCAACTAAGGTGCATAATTAAGCAATAATCAATCAGTTTCTCTCTTGACTTTTTATCAGTGAAAAGCTCAATGGACTTGCTTGAGCTACTGTAAACTGTGGTCAAATGTTAACGAAAAGCAGTTTCTTGAAAAAGTTGTTAAAGCAAATGCTACTATTTGTATCTGTCAGATTCACTAAAATATCTACATTTATGCCAGATGTGAAAGGGGTCTGTGCTGGAAACTTAATTATTTTCTATGTTAAATTGGTTTCTACTGCTGTGTATACAATCTCATTTAAAAATAACAATATTTGAACCGTGTATTTAAATGAATCATATAGCAAAGAATGATCTGAATTTGAATGTTACCTCCCAAAAAATAAAAAATAAGTGATCTAAACCTTATAATCCTAATCCAAATAAAGGCTGTGTAACTGTTAATGGTCCAGGTGAAAATCCATCCATCCATCATCAACCGCTTATCCTGCGTACAGGGTCGCGGGGGGCTGGAGCCAATCCCAGCTGACATTGGGCGAAAGGCGGAGTACACCCTGGACAGGTCCATCGCAAGTCCACACACAGACAAACAACCACTCACACCCACACTTAAGGACAGAGACACGGGGAGAACATGCAAACTCCACACAGAAAGGCCGGAGCAACCGGGGTTTGAACCCACGACCTTCTTGCTGTGAGGCAACAGTGCCGCCGTCCAGGTAAAAGTGAATAATATAAATAGAACAGAGGGGGTTAACAGTAAGGAAATACAAGTAGTTGTAACTCAAGGTTGTGTGAGAGAGAGTCTAGATAAACTGTAGATTATAGTATTATAATTGATTAAAGGTCCCATATTATACAAAATGCACTCTTTTCAACATAAATATGTGTTTCCAATGTGTCTAACTAAGAGGGAAAACCATCCAGTCTTTTTCTCCTGCTCCATCTTTCAGTAAATCTGTGTGCAAGCACGCCGCTTGGATTTTGCTCCATTCATTACGTCATAGAGGGATCTGTGTGGCATTGGACCTCCTCCAGGCCTTCAGCACAGTAGGTGGCCCCGCCCACTGAACATGTGCTGAATACACCACTCTCAGAACCCCCGTCCAACACAACACCAAGCAGTCATTCGATCGAGCTAGAGCTGGAGGTTGTTCAGTCTGTCTCATAAAAAATGCTTTTATGGTTAGAAAGGAAAGGTAAAGTTTTCACTCTGATGTCCTCCGGCTGCTCTGCCTTAATTCACTGTAGTTTACAAAGTTTTCTGATGGACAGATTGCT